>NC_139684.1:34961655-35561655 GCF_964106915.1 Podarcis gaigeae | reverse complement strand
CTTCTTCTTCCTCTTCCTCTTCCTCCTCCTTTTCCTTCACATGTATTTAAATTGTTCTCTCAAAATACCTACTTCAATATGCATTTTGATATGTTTTCATTGTTCAGGACTGCATCACAACAGTTGGAGAAGTGCATAATCTCAGTCCGTATCTGCATATCATTTTCTGGCAGAGATTCACAAAATTTTGAATTCCTGAAGCAACCCTACGCAGAAGCCCCTTCTCCCCTCTTTTTTTCCAGATGAGGAGGATGGAAATGCACTCCATAAGAGGGAACACCGACCACCAAGAACACACTTGGCTATCACACACAGTATATCTTTAATGCCACTTTGCTTGCCGGGTTGGTAAACAAAGAATATTCATTAGTCAAGTGGCCTCTTTGACAAGGCCTTTGTTTTTACACTGATTGCTAAATTATGTATTCTGCTGATTTATTTATAGCTCTTGAGTCAGATGCTTAAACTGCAGCATACAGGAGAGGTCTCCAAAGATGCCAGTGAGAAAGCCAGCAGGCTGAGAAGGTCTTAAAGTCAACACTGTTTTTCCTGCCCTATTTCCCCCTCTCTTTTTGCTTCATCCTGCATTTATCACACAGAAAAGGCATCAGGGAATAGGTGCAGTTGATACCTCACATTTCTGAAGACTGTTCCTTATGAGGTGTGAACGCAATGCAAAGTTTTGAAAGTTTGTTTTCGAAAGGATCAAGTTCTCATTCAAGTTCAACGGGCCTCAAAAGGGACGAATCCAGTTTCACATTTGTCCCTTTGCAAAATGGATTGGTTCTGTTCACTGGTTAGCTCACAGTTCAATTAAAATTCATCCAACTGATCCTTGGCAATCCTGCCCCACTCCGGTGTTCAGAATGTTACAATCTGCTCTGCTGAAGTATAAAATATAGTTAAGAGGACTAAGAAAACATCAAGGCACTCACATGGTGGAATGTGCATGGTTCAGTTTATTTCCCCCAACAATTGTGATATCTAAGCTTAAAGGCCCAAAGATTCTAAAGTATGGTTACCAGATTCTGGGGACACTTTTTTTCTTTTCTTTTTAAGCTGAGTAGAAACAAGGAGTCAGTAGTGGTGATGGTGAGGCAAAAGACCATAGGCCCAAGCATACATGCATATTGTATAAAGGTGCAAAGCCTTTCTTTCGCACCCTGTGAAACATAAATGCACAGAGGATTTTTTAAAAAAAACTGGGCAATGGCCGCCTGCCCACAACTCCCAAGCCTCCCCCGATCAGTCAAAACAAAGGGGAAAGGGAGAAGGGGGCAGGAGATCACACAAAACACATCATATGGGGACTTCTGGCGAGAAAAAATGGCAGGCACCATGGCAGCGGGCAGCTTCTGAAGCCAGCCAGAGCCAACTGTGCTACCAGGCTGGCTCTGGGCTGCTGAGGCTGCCATTGCCATGTTTCCTGGGGACAGATTTGCAAATCTGGGGACATTCTGGGGATGAAATTTGTCCGGGAACAGATTTGCAAATCCGGAAACGTCTGGTAACCCTATTCTAAAGTGTAAAAAGCACATAGAATCATAGAACTGTAGGGCGGGAAGAAACCTCAAGGAGCATCTAGTCCAACCCTCTGCAGTGCAGCAATCACAGCTAAATAATCCCTGACCAATGGCCATCTAACCTCTGTTTAAAAACCTCCAACAAGGGAGAGTCCACCACCTTCCAAGACAGTCCATTCCACTGCTCAACTACTCATACCATTAGAAAGTTATTCCTAATGTTTAGTCAGAATCTCCTTCCATGCTATCTGAATCCATTGGTTCAGGTCCTATCCTCTAGAGGAGAGGGACAGAGACCAGTGTTGCCTGCGGCACTGCTGAGCATCATTCAAGGCACCCCAGGGTGCCACGGAACACTGATTGAAAATCATTGCTCTAGAGCATCATAAAACAAGCTTGGTCCATCTTCCATGTGACAGCCCTTCAGGGATTTTGAAGATGGCTACCACATGCAAGAGAATGAACTTGAACTAAGAATCATTCCAAGTTGTTCTCCAAAATGATTTTAATTCATGTTAGCTCTGGATTCCTAGCTTTGGCTTTGACAGGTACTTCACTAATGACTTGCTGTTCATCAATATGCACAAGACAGAGCTTTGCAAATTTAGGGAACCTCAGTTTATTTGTTTATTTAGTTAGTTTGGTTTTCAGATCTTGTAACTGAAATTGCTTCAGAGAAACCTTCTCAATCTGGAGAGTTCTCCAGATATTGAGAGGCTGTGTGGTGCAGTAGTTCGGAGTCGGACTAGGACCTGAATAGACCAGGGTTCAAATCCCCACTAAGCCATCAAGCTTGCTGGGTGACCATGGTGGTGGCGGTCAATGCTCTCAGCCTAACCCACCTCACAGGGTTGTTGTGGCTATTAAACAAGGAGGAGGAAACCATATACACTCCTTGGAGAAGAAAGTGAGGCTATAAATGCAGTAATAATAAATAAATAATATTATTTAACCACAGCTCCCGTCACCCATGACCTATTGTCCATGCTGGTTGGAGCAGATTGGAATTGGAGTTCCATGAATACCCTTCAGTAATTCTCAGAGACTTAGATACAGTGTTAGCCCATTCCTGCCCATCAGGAGGAGGAGGCTTTTAAGTTAAATGTAATTATAACTCAAGGCAGCCCAAATAAATCATTTTTTAAGTACCATTGATTTCAGGAGCATACAAAGTCGCCTTATACCAAGGCAGACCACTGGTCCATCTACCTCAGCATTGCCTGCACTGACAGGCAGCAGCTCTCCAGGGTTTCAGGCAAGGGGTTTTCCCCCCAGCTGGATTGAACCCAGGGCCTTGGGCATGCAAAGCATATGCTTTACCACTGAGCTACAGCCCCTTCCCTGAGAGGTTGATATTGAAGTCAATGTCTGTCTTGTGCAGCATCAGACCTGCTAGCCTTTGATTGGATGGCACCCCACAGAGGAGGAATGCCATGTTATGCAAAATGCACATGACGAGTTAAGTCTATGCCTTCCCTTCCCCCTAGCCACTTTGTCGACTCCAGAGTATGCTGATAAAACCAGAGTGTGTACTCTTCCTCATCTCTCTTGACGGAGTGAAATGCTTATTAAGTGGTGGTGTATATGATGATCCCCTCCCCACCCCAAATCTTCCCTTTTACATGCCTATTTTAAGCAATTGATTATTGCCTGGCTAATAATAGGTGCTCCTTTTGTCAAAGAGCTGAATGAAGAAGAGAGCAGATATTGTGGTATATAATTGTTCCGTTGACTGCCATTGAATATTTCCCAGCTCCTACTGTATGAGAAAAATCTTCCGCCCGTGTTACTAGCTAATTTATCATGCAACGGTAATTAGGACTCTGGGCATCCGGAAGACCCACCTGGGGTGCAGCTCTACTGGCACCTTTGTCTTTTTCCCGCAGATCACATTCTATGTCCCTGCTGCAAGAAATCAAAGGGGGTCTCAAAAAATGGAAGACAGAAGGCAACCAAAAATAAAATTTGAAATAAAAAGGATGGCATCTTTTTCAAGCCAAACCAATATCATTCTGGGGATTATTTTTGAGGCAGGTCAGAATCTTGTTTTATTTTTTAATAGAAAGTCATTCACCTCCTCCCTTTGCACATACCTGCCCAATGTGTACTGGTTTACATAGGATTGTAGCCAGTTGTTGTCCTACCCAGAGTAGACTCATTGAACATTATTGGAAATGATTAACCTAGGTTTATTAATTAAAGTGGGTTTACTCTGAATATAAGTGCCTAGGGTGCACTTTCTAACCATCATCGTGCAAGGAAACCTCAAGCAGGTATAAAGTGTACATCTGTATACTTTAAACATCAACATGTGTAACCCAAAGAAGAAAATATAAAATTTAAAAATAAATAAAAGTGAATCCATTTAAAACAGGGGTGTCGCTCCAGATGTTAGTCTACAATGCACATCAGTCCCAGACATCATAGCCAATGGGCAGGGATGATGGCAGCTGTAGCAGGGATGAGAGCCAGTGTGGTGTAGTGGTTAAGAGCGGTAGTCTCGTAATCTGGGGAGCCGGGTTTGCGTCTCCGCTCCTCCACATGCAGCTGCTGAGTGACCTTGGGCCAGTCACACTTCTCTGAAGTCTCTCAGCCCCACTCACCTCACCGAGTGTTTGTTGTGGGGGAGGAGGGGAAAGGAGAATGTTAGCCGCTTTGAGACTCCTTAAAGGGAGTGAAAGGCGGGATATCAAATCCAAACTCCTCCTCCTCCTAGTCCAGGTATGATTCCCCACTCCTGATTTAAACCAATCCAGACAATTGGAGAAACCACAGGAATAATCCTAAATCACAAGGAGCCTTTATTGGGGTCCAAGAATTACACACACATGAAAGTGGTGGATGGTTGGGGGAAGAACCCTGCGTGAGAAACAGGGAAAGGAAGATCTTCCAAGGTGAGAGACTGAGAGAAGAAAAACCATCCCTGGTGAAAACTAGGAGAGTCCACCACTTTGACTGGGTGGATACTTCTTTCCTTTGATGGGGTTCCTACTTCATGCTAGCAGTTTGAGTTTCTTATTAAAATGAGTCTCAGTGTGGTGTAGTGGGTAAGAGTGGTAGATTTGTAATCGGATTCACGTCTCTGCTCTTCCACATGCAGCTGCTGGGTGACCTTGGGCTAGTCACACTTCTCTGAAGTCTCTCAGCCCCACTCACCTCACAGAGTGTTTGCTGTGGGGGAGGAAGGGAAAGGAGAATGTTAGCTGTTTTGAGACTCCTTCGGGTAGTGATAAAGCAGGATATCAAATCCAAACTCTTCTTCTTCTTTGAGAAAGGAATCTGCATCTTCTTTTATCTTTCTTTCTCTGCTTTTGTTTTTTCTTTAGTTTCTTTTATCTTATCTTATTGTTTATTATAAAAAAGCTTTAATAAAATCTTATGAAAAAAATATAGGAGAAACATATATGGCAGTCCATCCAATACCCTGGCTCCAAGCTGAACCTGCCATTTTATAATCGTTAGTGCAATTCAAGAATAGAAAAATCATAAGTAAAATCACTAAATCTGTTGATAATAAGTGTGGGTGAAATTGTGGCTGAGTGGGAACTGAGTTCCATGTATGATGGTCATGTCTTAAAGTTCATTCTTTTTGGATAAAGTTTTTCATAGAAATTGGTCAAATAACAAAGGTTATTTATATAGGTTACCCTATATCCTAAATTCATGATGATTCAACCCGGACACTAATACACAGGAATTTCATTTCATGTTTACTAGCAGACACAAAATTGACTCTTGCAAAAAGTTGTCAATCCTTGGAACTGAACTTGATGAAAGGCTGGTATGAACTCATGTGGCACTTGCTGTCATGGAGAAATTGATTAAGAGACAGAAACAGTCAACACACACCCATAACGTGTTTACAAAACTTGGTTTATTTCCATGCAGTATGCAACTACTCTTGAACAGAAATTTCACATTTCTTTGAGTCATATTCATCTCTGGAATGACTCTTTTGGTAGCTTAGAATGTATACCCAGAACAACCCGAATCTCTCTGTCCTCAACTGCTGGTTTATATTGTTGTTTTATTGCTGTAGATAAAATATTTTTTTCTTCTTCTAAAAACAGTAACAAAAGTTCAATGTCCCCCTAAACCCTTTAGCATTCTGTATTCAGAATGAAATATCTTTGTATCTTCCTTCTCCAGGATATTCTGAAAAAATATATTTGAGAAAGTTGGTCACACCTCCTTTGTCACCATTTGGACCTGTGTTGAACTGTTCATACAAACAGTTTGATAACTTCATTAACGTCAACCGAAGAAGGCAACTTTCTTTGACCTCTCCCAACCCAGAGAAAAACACACTTGAAATGGTTGTGTGAATTCTTCCTAAAAGCATGGGAGACCAATAGGTCTCTTGATTTCTTTTTCCCCCCTAGACCCTTTTTAAGGGGGCATTCAACTTGAACCACTTCCACAGGCTCCATGCTGTTTGCACAACTGCTTCAACAAATGCCCTGATTTATTTTTTAAAAAACATAGAGATTCCTGGCAGTGCTTCTTTCAATTATCAGTGTCTTCTGCTGTCTTCTTTGTCTTTTTATTCTTTTCTCTGTCAATTGTTCACCAAGTTATCCAAGCTGGGAGCTGCAGAGTTGCTTGGGTGGTGGTGATGGATGAATGGAGAAGAGTCTCCCAATGCTTTCACAACAGAATCTCCCCTAAATGAGATTGAAAGGCAAAGCTTTTCATTCTTAAATAATAATGCCCAAAAGAAGAAGACAAACACCCTCCACAGTAGAGATGGAAAAAAATATTGTAAGCAGAATCCTGGGAAGGATTTGGGTGAAAGGAAATTCTTTCGCAGGACAGCCCAGTCCAAACAGAAAAGAAAATATTGTCTGTGAGTTGGTGCATCCAAAGATCCTGTTTGTAGGGTTTGTTTGTTTGTTTTTTAAAAAATTACACTTCTTTTCAGAAGTTGCAGCATCATAAAGTTTAGGAAATGGATGCCTACTTTTTTGGAGAGGAATGATCTTGGACAAATAGATAAATAGATAGCTGAGCTCTGCTCATGCTTTGCATGGAGAAGATCCTAGGTACAATCCCTGTCATCTTCAGGTAAGGATGGGAATGGAATGCTTGTCTGAAACCTCAGAGAACCACTGGCACGCAGTGTTAGTCAAAGGTAGACAATATGGCGCCACCCAGATGTTGTGGGCTACAGTTCCCATCAGCCCTAGCTAGCATAGCCAATGGTCAGGGGTCTTTGGAGTTGTAGTCCTCAAGATCAAGAGAGCATCACACTGGCTTCTCTGGTGTCAATAATACTGAACTGCATGAAGCGATAATCTGACTCATTGTGTTCCTATAGAGGGTTCTGTATTCTGTGGACTGATGCAGCATCCTCCTCCTCATATTGAGCTCTTAGCTTCTCAGCCTTCCACTTGGAGCACTCAGTAGTACCATTAGCATTTTGAGTGCAGGCAAACCATGCCAACCTCTAATGCCATATAAAACGACCATCTTTATTGAAAGTGCCATGAATGTTTGGATAGCTGCTGTCCACCTCCTTCAATCGGGCTCTGCTCTGCCCTATCAATCACCTTTACTTTTCCAAGGGGAGACTTCATAAAGCTTTTGATAACATCACATGCTCATTCGGGAGAGCATATATTTCAAAACATGAGGAAGGTCTTTAAGTCTCTGAAACATTAAAATTTTGCTCTTTTACATGGAGTCCTGAAACAACACTGCCCCTGCCTTCCACATCTCTTAATTCTGCCAAAACCGATATCCCTTGTTTGGAAATAGTAAACCATTTTTGACAGTTTTAAAGCCCAGAGATGAACTTTGCAAAAATGAGAAGTGGAGTAGAGTGTGGGGAGGAGGTAAGGAAGGGGAAAGGAAAACCCCAGACTATTTGCTTTCAAGTAAAAACACAATCTCAAGAAACATTTATTTTATTTTATGTTTTTACATCTTAAATTTTTAGATTTATAGCTTGCTGTCTGACATGTTAAAAAAAAGAGAGCCTTGAGATGACTTACAAATAGGGTCAAACATGAATTATATTGCACTGTTTAGAACATATTTTGTGTATTATTATTATTATACATAATGGCATGCAATATATATGGTTAATGATCAGGGATGATGGGAGCTGGAGTCCAACAGCTTCTGGAGGACATCAGGTTCTCCATCCATGGTGTCTGGGCACATGTGGAGAGTGGTCATCCTGAGAAGATGGTCAGCTTTTGCTCCGAAGATTATCTTAAACATAGAATCAAGGCAAATCCTTGTATGCCATCGTTAGAACTACAGGAATGTCATTCATTTGGCATGGAGCAGTCTGAGAATCTGGTGGGCCAGGGTGAAGGGGAGATAGGAAACTTCCTTAAACTAAGCCAGACCATAGGTCCAGCTAGCTCAGTATCACCTAACAGAGGGACAATAAGTGAAGGTTGGATGGTCATCTGTCAGGGATTCTTTAGTTGTGATTCCTGCATTGCAGGGGGTTTGACTAGAGGACTCTCTGGGTGTCTTCCAACTGTACACTTCTATGATTATGTCCACAGACGACCAGCAGCTCAAGATTTCAAACAGGAGTCTTTCTCAGCTCTACTCGGAGATGCCAGAGATGCAATTTCTACAGTCTCCTGAAAAGGTTTTGCTTCTCACTTCTTCCCTCCCTCCCTCCCTCTCTCCCCTCTTACACACAGAGAATGCCATGTTGAAGAAGCAACACGTAGAAAAGCCAGTATATTTCTCTCCCCTCCCTGCCTCCCAGAAACTTCTATTTCAACCCTCTGATTTGCTGTGGCAGCACATTAAGTGCTTAGGACAAGGAGTGCCAATAGTCATGCCAGCACGATGCCACAAAAAACACCACGGCTCTGTTCCATCCCTGGCTACATGGATTGTGGAAGCTGACAGGTTGGAAATGGTTTCAGCTGAGGGCCAGGAGGAGCATGACATACCCTCCAACATTTCTCCAATGAAAGTAGGAACATCCCATTCCATAATGATAATTTTACTATTTATACCCCACACATCATACTGGGTTGCTCCAGCCACTCTGGGCAGCTTCCAACATATATAAAAACACAATGAAACATTAAACATTAAAAAAACTTCCCTATACAGGATTGCCTTCAGGTGGCTCAGGGGTTGGATAACTCCATACACTCCAACATTTATCCAAAGAAAATAGGGACATCCTAAGGAAAAGTGGGACACCCTGGGATCAAATCAGAAACTGGGATGGCTTCTCTAAATCAGGGATGTCCCTGGAAAATAGGGACACTTGGATTGTCTGGCATGACACCAGGGTCTAAAAAAATGCAAAATTATTGAGGAAATGCTGGCAAATCTGGAGATGTTGAGCTTAGAGGGATGGCATAAAAAATAACTAAGGAATAGGTAAAGGTAAAGGGACCATTAGGTCCAATCATGGCCGACTCTGGGGTTGCGACTCTCATCTTACTTTACTGGCCAAGGGAGCCGGCGTACAGCTTCTGGGTCATGTGGCCAGCATGACTATGCTGCTTCTGGCAAACCAGAGCAGTGCACGGAAATGCCGTTTACCTTCCCGCTGGAGCGGTACCTATTTATCTACTTGCACTTTGACGTGCTTTCGAACTGCTAGGTTGGCAGGAGCAGGGACCAAGCAACGGGAGCTCACCCTGTCAGGGGATTCAAACTGCCAACCTTCTAATCGTCAAGTCCTAGGCTCTGTGGTTTAACCTACAGTGCCTCCCGTGTCCCCAGCTAAGGAATAGGTACCTACCAAATTTGCACTTTGTGAAATATGGCCCATCTAGTCTCACCACAGAGTTATCAACCACAGTTTTTGCTCTAGGTTTTGAAGGATCTTTGGGTGAGACATACTCCTCACCTCACCTCACATACTGCCTCAACTCTGCCTTGCCACAGCTTATATCCTGAACTTGTCTGACCTTGCCTTGCTGCACTGCAGAGTATAATGCCAGCATTTTAACCACTGCACCACATTGCCATTGCTTTCTCTTTGAGGTGGTAGCAAACACAATTGTTGTGCACTTAATGGGCGTAAGCTAGAGAGGAAGGAAAACCACCTCCCAAATATCCCAATATGTCCTTGTCTAGGAACCTGGGCAGCAACACTTTAGTGCAACCATAAATAACATGCCCACCTCTAATTTGGCCTCCAATAACAGCTGACCAGCCTTGATTTATCCGCTGACAAAAACAGGCCTCTCTAATTTGCTAACCAATCGCTACCATCCTCTCCTTCCCACCCAATAATTCTGCCATCTCTAATTTTCCAATAAATAATTCTGTGCTCTCAAATTTACCAACCGATAATGTGACCGATCTGCTGACCAGTGAGGGTGTCAACTGGCGAGAGAGCCCCTAGGCAAGCAGTAACTTGCTAAGCAGCATTTGGACTTTTAGCAATAAAGAGCTGCATTGGTCTTCGATTCTGTATCAGTTGTGTGATTGCTGAGATGCCACTCGAGGCTTCGCTTATTCTGGGAATCTGAAGGGTCCCCATGCATGCTTTGTAAAGAATAAAGAGCACACGATACGTCTCTCTTTTGGAATATCAGCAGGGAGCTAACACTTCCTCTCTTCATTGCTGCTCCTCTACTGTGTTCCTGCCACCAACCTGGGGTTTGGCAGGGCCTTTGCTTGAGTCTGGACTGTCTGTGTCAGTGACAGAATGATATGTTTCGCCACATCTCTTACCCCACTGACCCCGCCACCCAGGCTGCTCCTGCTGCGGCGAGAGGTTTGGCTCCTGCAGAAAGCAAAAAAAAAAAAAAAAGGGGGGGGGATTCATTTTAGCGAGTCTCATTTCATTTGCGCTTGGAACTGGAGAGAATCAGACCATGACATGTTTTCCTAAAAGAAAAGAACCCCCCTAAGAGGCACTCGTCAGGTAATCAGAGCGATGAATCAATAAATTCATTCATAGCCAATTAAAAATGTGGTGATTCATGATTAGTCAGAGGTCTTGGAAAACAAGTTCTACAAGGCCAGGGGTGTTTGCAGAGGAGCAGGGAGGAAGTCCCATGAACAGCTGAAGGAAGTGGGCATTATTATCTCACAGAAAAGAATAGAATTATTCATCATCATACATTTAATTTAATTTAATAATAAAAAATTATACCACTTGACTGGGGAAAAAACCCCCTCAGAGTGGTTTACAAAGAGATTAAAGCAATAAAATTATTAGTAGAAACAACTCTTTAAAACATTCAAAAGATAAAATCAGCAATGACTACAAACAGATCAAAACATACAACAGCGTTCTACATGTCTGAGTTGGCTTGCATTAACAAAAATGTTTTTAGCAGGTGACAAAAAGAACACAATGGAGGTGCCTGCCTGTCTCAACAGCTAATAACAAGGAATGTAGGACTGATAATGCCAAGGTTGCAGGTTTGATCCCAGTAAGGGACAGCTGCATGTTCCTGCATTGCAGAGGGGTTAGACTAAAATATCCTGGTGTCCCTTTCCAACTCTATGATTCTATACTCTGTGCTGGTCAGGGGTACTTCCACCTAATGCTGCAAAAAAAGCCATCCAGATATAGGAAATGGGTCACAGGCAATGGTTTTCTCTTTTCTTTTCTTTTCTTTTCTTTTCTTTTCTTTTCTTTTCTTTTCTTTTCGTCTTACTGGAGTTCTGCCATTAAGCCAAACTGGACTCCCTTTGGGGAGGAAAGACTGGAAAGTTAACATGAATTAAATGGGGCTTACTTCTCATACCCTCCAACATTTTTCTGATGAAATTCTATTTAATAATAATAATAATAATACCCCGCCCATCTGACTTGGGTTGCCCCAGCCACTCTAAGTGGTTTCCAACATACATAAAAACATAATAAAACATTAAATATTTCTAAAAACCTATCTCCTTGGCTTGGGTGTCGCATAACTCCATTCCCTCCAATATTTCTACAATAAAAATAGGGGAATCCTAAATAAACTGGGTTGACATCTGTAAATTTGGGACTGTCTCTGGAAGACTGTCTCTGAAAGGGTCTGACTTCTTGGTAGGTCTCGATAGGTCTCGATAGGATTGCAGCCTTTGTGGCTTCTGTAGCCTGGTCTGTTGCTGAAACCGTATATATGTAAATCAGAAGATGACAAGCAAAATAGCAGTTTCTTGAAGGCTCCTTAAGGAAGCCAGACCATGTGCAAAAGTTGTGTAGAACTCCACATGGCTCAGGCAACAGGGACTGTGAAAAAAATTAAAATAATGGATGCATGGACAGTAAGACAGGGAAAGCTGACACACATGTAATCCCTCCCCCTTTTCTTTGCTGGGACATCAGAGTACTATTGATTTTCCTAAACAAATAGGATACTGCCCACATCCCACTGTGCAGCCCTTGCACAGGTTAATTCTTTTATCCATTCCAAACACAGCCGGTCGATAGCAGTGATCAGGTAAGGTTGTGAAATTGCCAGGAAAACACATCCGCAAAGTAAACCCAATACCGCGCCTTGTCTGTGTGACTTAAAGCTTAGCGCAGCATTGAAAATCACTAATGGAACATACAGAGCGCCGCGTCCATGCTGGGAGCAGTCGAGGATCATGCATAATGGAGGAACACATCTGCTAACAGCCGCTCACACAAGCTAATTTAATCTTACTTTAAAAGGAGACGCAAGGAATTAATCTTTGGAGATGTCCCTCTTTGGCCCTCGCTGGCGTCGAGGCAGCCATCCATTTGCACCCACCCTTTCGCCGGGGGGGCATTTTCCCGAGGAGAAGCTCTCACTTAAACCGTCATCTGCTTGTGTGGCTCTGGCCATGTTTAAGCTGAAAAATGAACGGGGTCGTACATCATCGAGGGGTCAGAAAAGGCTCCCGCTGCTGAGTCCAATGAAGGAGACGTGTGCTTCACCCGACCACGCAGAAGTGGAGTTGTCTTGGATGGTCATTCTGCACACAGAACCATGACGTAGGCTTAGCTAGGGTGGTGTAGCAATTATCGTGGTTATGTATTTAGGTAAAGGTAAAGGGACCCCTGACCATTAGGTGCAGTCGTGGCCCACCCTGGGGTTGCGGTGCTCATCTTGCTTTACTGGCCAAGGGAGACAGCGTACAGCTTCCGGGTCATGTGGCCAACATGACTAAGCCCCTTCTGGCGAACCAGAACAGCGCACGGAAACGCCATTTACCTTCCCAGTGGAGTGGTACCTATTTATCTACTTGCACTTGACATGCTTTCGAACTGCTAGGTTGGCAGGAGCAGGGACTGAGCAATGGGAGCTCACCCTGTCACAGGGATTTGAACCGCCGACCTTCTGATCGGCAAGTCCTAGGCTCTGTGGTTTAACCCACAGCGCCACCCGCACCCCTCCGTCATATGATGGCAAGTGACTATTGCGGCCTTGCACAACCACTGACCCAACCCAAGGAGATGTCGAGATGGAGGGGAACTGTGAGCTCTCAAGGTCAAGGGCCTGACTGTGGCCACTGTGTGATGTAGTGATTAGAGTGCTGGGCTGAAACCTGCAAGGCCAGAGTTCAAATCTCCACTCTGCCATGGCCTGTCACCCACTCTCAGCCCAACCTACCTCACAGGGTTTTCTTGAGGATAAAATGGGGAGAAAGGTGGAATATTAATGCAATTAAATAAATAAATTGACATCCTTGGATCCCAGTCTTTATTAAAGGAATCTGTGAGTGATGAACTGGGGTGTGCGTGGTTGACCCTTTCCCACCAGAAAGATGGTGGAGTTGTTTAATTTTCACATCATTGGGTCTGAATTCCCTGAAAATGACCATCTTATTGGTAGTCAAGAAAGAAAATGTAGAGTGTTCACAAGAGGGAAGGGGGGGGAGGAGATAGCGCTGCATAAAATTGGCATCTGTTAATTTATGTGCATAGCTGCAAATTTAGAAATCATGGCTGGTATCCAACTAAGTTCTGCTCAGAGCAAGCCCATCAAAATTAATGGTCCTGTCTATCAAAATTAAGTTAGTCCTGTCTATCAATTTCAGCAGCTCTACTCTAGGACTGACACTGGATGCAACCCAATGGCTATAATTTAAGCCGACATTTGCTGCATCTCACCCTCTGGTTGAAGACTTTGGTCAGGTGACCTGGGTGTGCCTGCTCAGCCTGCAGTCCAGGAGCTCCTGCTTGTCCCTCCTTAGCATTCTTTATCTTCCAGTTGAACTTGGACCTGAAAGAGCTGCCCTATGTACAGCAGGACCATCATGACCACCCTAGAGGGATGCCTTTTTGCTGCTGAGGGATCCAAATGGAAGAGGAACTGCAGAATGAGTTACATGTGCAGGAGAAACAGAAGGGCCAAAGAAATAAAGGGTTCTTTGTTCCTCCCTACTTCTCCAGTGGAGGCTGGTACTGGTGGGACTTGTAGGGCAGAAGGCAGGGAGCCTAACTGAAGGCAGAGCTGGAGCCAGTGACAACCAGAGCTAACCAATTCTAGTTTTGTCCCTATCCTTCTCTGTGCTGAACTCTACAAAGTCAGCACTGAGACTCCCTTAATGCTAGAGCACCAGTGGCTGCTGCAGGCAGTCGGAGGCTTCTATACACATTGCAGGTGGTGGTGGGGACCAAGTCACCAGGTCCTTTTGAACAAGTCAGATCTGCAACAGAATGTTGTGGTTCAGCATGCTGCTCAGCGTTCCATGCACTCCAATCTTTCCCGTCTTTGGTTTTACTACTACTAATAATGATAACAGGCACAAGAAATCAGCATTTTGTGGCTTCTGAGCATGCTCAACCCTCATTGGGACACCCTGCCCTTGTCATTCCTTTCTCAGTCCTTTTTGTATCTCAAACCTTGTGACTCCCCCAAACCCGCTGACACCTCCTTGTTTGTCTCTCTGTGTGGTGCTGTTTTGACTACATTAGCATAAGCACTTCCCCCTGTACCCCACAGTTTAACCTGGAGTATAACAAAGTGTAATTCTCAGGATGTCACTGAACCTTGCTCTTCTCAGACACCCAGGAATCCTCTGCCTTCCCCAAGGTCTACGGCATCCCTCCTGCGCAGGCCTGCCCTGTTACATCTCACACGGAAGAGGAGAGAGGTTTTCTGTAAGCAAGGCACAGCAAATAAATGAATGAATAAATAGAAAAGGGAGGAACGGAAAAGAAAGAAAAATCTCCCCATGCCAAGTGAAGTCAAAATGCATTATTAAGGGTGTCCAGGAAATTATAGTCCATGTCCATTAGCCCTTTCAGGGTTAATATTGATGCAGATATTATTTCCATCCATGGTGCCATTTATTTGAAATATTATGACGGGGAGTAGCTGCAGCAGTGAATCACATCAATTGATAGAGCAGTTAGCCCCGCAGACAAGGCTGCCTTTACACCACGCAATGGGCATGAAATATTATGGAGATTGTTCTTTAAAGGGATCACTTTATCATCATTTGTATGCTGGCCTGGTTATTCCTCGCCGGCTGGCTTCCCTGTTGGGTTAGGGCTGTCATAACTCAATCAGCCGTATAATGCTGCTCATAGCACCTCCTTACCAGGTACTGCAGCCCGTCAAGGGCCGCGGAGGGAATTGCCCTTATCCCTTTTGACAGCTCGCAACGCCACTCCGATATTGATGTCAGTTTATATATGTATGATATGTATTTCTTAAATGTAATTAGAAGCCTGTTTGGGCGCGTGATATATCTGGATGGCCCAGAGCTGCTCATGATGAAGGCATCGATTGCTAACCTTGTGCCTTCCCCAGGAAGAGAATATGACAAGCTTCATCACTCGAGGGCAGCGGGGGGAAAGAAACCCTTCTGTCTGGATGCATCATATGAAATTGTCACTTTTGCTTATCCATCTGGGCAAGTTGACTGAAAAGCAACTCCCGGCATTGGCTAACCGGCTGCAGGAGGGACCAAACGAGAGTTCAGGTGCTGTGGAGCACCAAAACTTTGCAAACAGTGAAGCAGGAACCTCAGGGAGTGCAACTTGTGTACTTTCTTCACAGCAGGAGCAAGGACATCATCTTCTGGAGCGGTATTTACCAGTGCTTGGAGGGACAGTTAGGAGGACAGGTCTGGTCTGGTGCATGATCCCCTAGTTTAGCTCAGACAGTGGCAGAAGAGAAGCACCGTGGCTTAGTGGAAGAGTACCTGCTGAGCATGCCAAAGGTCCCAGGTTCACTCTACAGCATCTCCAGATGGGGATGGGAGAGACTTCTTGTCTGAAAACCCTAGAGAGATGCTGCCAGTCAATGTAGACAATACTGAGCTAGATGGAACGAGTATAAGGGAACTTCTTGTGTTGCAGCCTGGCCCAAAGTCTTCCTAAGGATGGGAAGCCTGGTCTCCCTGTGACTGCTAAGCATGCTAACCACTACTACATCAGGAGTGGGGGTGGGGAAATGTGGTCCATCAAACCTTCCTATGTGGCCTTTGGGACTCTCGCCAGGCCACCCTCTCCTCACCCACACCATCTATCTGTGGGCCACCCTTTCTTCACACCATTCCTTTAATGTTTTAGTCTGGTGGGAATGTGTCCTTGATAATGCCTGGTTGGCCACTGTAAGAACAGGAAGCAGATCTAGATGGGCCATTGGCCTGATCAAGCAGGCTCTTCTTGCATGTCTGGATGATGATGAGAGGATGATCAGAGGGTGTTTCTGAATGTCTGTAGAAACAATTTGCATTCATTGTTCTCTACTGCTGCTCTTTCAGGCATAAGGGGGTCAACACACCTGGGGGTCAAGAGATCATCATGATGGCCTCCAACACACCTTCATTGAGATGTGTGACTATGGAATCTCTTTGAGGGTGTGGCTTTGGAGGCCATCAATGATGATCTCTTAGATTTCAAAACTTACCACTACACCAGCAGTGGTAGCAGAGACTCTCAAGCTGAATGACATATGGTGATTATGGGGCCCCCTAGATGTTGATGGACTCCAACTCCTCAGATAGCATGGCCAGTAGTCAGGGATAATGGGAATTGGAGTCCAACCACAGAATCTGGAGGCCACAATACAGAGTAGAAGCCCCATACATGTATGTCAGATTCTGCCCAAAGGTCACCTTCTCTCATGGGAAATGGTGGATAAACCAGTGGCAGCCATGGGCAGAGCAACACAGATGTGACTCTTGGGCTGTATATGAGACTTCATCTCACCCAGACAAAAATCTACACCCCACAAACATCTCACCATAGTTCAGGTAAGCAAGAGGCCTGTAAGGGTATAGTGCAGCCAGAGACAAGCACTGGAGGAGGAGGAAGCAAAACAGGGCCTTCAAGAGAAACATAGAATTGTAGATTTGGAAGGGATCCTGAGAATCATCTTGTCCAACCCTATGCAGCTCTCCCATACGGGGATTGAACTTGCTACCTTGGCATTCTCAGCACCATGCTCTAACCAACTGAGCTGTCCAGGCTGTAGGTTGAGGGCTGGACAGAAGGGCCCAAGGAGCCACATTTGACTCCAGGCCCCCATTGCTTTTTAGTTTGCTATTATTGCTAATATTAACTTTTTAGTTAATATTAAGAAGTGAAAAGGATAGCGCACATTCTGCTGAAGTTTCTCTCTCTCCTTTTTTCTTTTTTTAACAGTCTTGTCATCATATGAATTCTGATAACAACTTCTGTCCCCAGTGGATGCCAAGCCTCAAGGGCCTGCTTTTCTGCTGCTTATATTAAACAGAGACTCACTGTTGGTATGACTGTCTTGGCACTTTACATTAAAATCAAAATGTACGAAGAAATTCGGCAGCAGCGGGAGACAGCTGTCAAAACGAGAGAGCTGGTGCGTTCCAGAGCAAAGCCTTACCTGCAGCATCAAACCTTGGCTAACAAAGCAAAAGAAGAAAAAAGGGATTTGCTGTGATCTCTCCAGTTCAGGATATATTGGACAATTACGTGCCATACCTTTGCTACTCATTTCCCAAGGTTCTTCATGACGCATGTTTGTAGGAGCAGGCTTTCTGCTGCAGTCAGTCACCCTCCAGCTTAGGGAGAATGGCCCGGAGGCCAGCCAGATTTCCTTTCTTCAAAGGAATGAGGTTGGGAATCTAGAGTAGGAGAGGGAATTGCCTCAGAAGCATATAAGAAACTGGAAGTCCTTCTGCTAAAAGAGCATATAGTAACAGTGTCCCTCTGGCCCAATGGCATCATGCTGCCCTCCTCTGACTTGAAGGGCTCCATTCCATTTTACCAGTGGTTTCCATTCAAACCCTAGTGCAGGAGTGGGGAACCTTTTGGGTTCCATGGATGTGATCCTTCTCAGGATCAGCTTTATGGATCAAATTGGACACTTGGACACCCCCACCTGCCAATCACCTTACATCACAGAGCCACCAGGTGCAAGGTGCCTTCAAGTCCCAAAGTCAAGACCTCAAAGCACTTTGCAAAGTGCTGCTAGAGCAATGATTCCTCCCCTTCCATTTTAGCAGGTGATTCCAGTGCAGGCCTCATCCTGAACCAGAGTCTTCATTTTACCAGTGGTTTCCATTCAAACCCCTTTCGGAATCTTACTGAGCTAAGTGGGATTTAACCCCTGCTGGTCAGCTGATGAGCAGGGTTGGGAGTGGGGTTAAATTTCACTGCTTTGGCAGTTCCCTAGTGGGCATGCATAGCAGATGCAGGATGTAACCACACTCTCTGGCCCATCACAACTGTCATCAGATGATGAGAAGATGGGCATGGTTTGGGGAAGGTGGCCTTGTGACCCAACTTGGACACCCAGGCAGGTCAAGATTATCTCATGAGCTGAGGGTTCCCCACTCCTGTCTTAGGGCAGCCGAAGTCTTCCCTGCACTATTAGAGTTCATGGTTGCTAATGCATGCTGGTTCCCTTTAAATGATGAGACTCCTCCCAACAAAGGCGGAGCTAGTTACTGAGCCAGAGCTAAAGTTTCTATTTAAAGCTCAGTCTGAGAATGATGGCGGTTCCCATGAAGTCTTTAGTCTGAACCTTATCCACTCACAGCAGACCAGAGATGGCAACAAAGGTGGAGTTGGTGTGCACATCAGTGCTCTTTACTCTTGTGTGCAAAGAAAATGAGTTATTCAACTCAGAATATGAATAACTGAACATGGCTGTAGGGAAGCCTAATGGCAGGGCTAGTTCGAAAAGTGAGGGGAACCTTGACCATTGTTTAAATTTCCACCATTTTGATTTCTCCTGAAGCATTCTTGGAAATTAAAATGCTGGCTCTCAATACATCACTGGAGTCAACCATTAAAATTTCACATAATTCTCTGGTGCAATTCTCTGGTGTATAAAAACAAAACAAAACAATAATAAAAACAGACAAAAAATAAAAGACAAGTATAATTTCAATCCCTTTTTTTCTTATAACGTACTTCCCCGACTTCCTCATACCTCCCCACTCTGTATTCCAATTTCTAATTTATTAATTCAGCAAATCTTTCCCCTTGTTTTTCATTTAATTTTTAGCCTTTCTTTTCATTTTACTTATCCATTACCACTGGAAACCACGTAATTTTTAAACCAACATCATTCTAACACTCATTAATTTTGCAATGTTTCTTAAGATAGTCCTTAAATTTCTTCCAATCTTCTTCCGCTGTCTCTCTCCCCTGGTCTCGTATTCTGCCAGTCATTTCTGCCAGTCCCATGTAGTCTATCACCTTCATCTGCCATTCTTCCAAGGTGGGTAGATCTTGTGTCTTCCAATACTTTGCGATGAGTATTCTTGCTGCTGTTGTAGCGTACATAAAGAATGTTCTATCCTTCTTTGGCAGCAATTGGCCGACAGTACCCAAGAGAAAGGCCTCTGGTTTCTTCAGAAAGGTATATTTAAATACCTTTTTCAGTTCATTATATATCATTTCCCAGAATGCCTTAATCTTTGGACACGTCCACCAAAGGTGAAAGAAAGTACCTTCATTTTCTTTACATTTCCAACATTTATTATCAGGCAAGTGGTAAATTTTTGCAAGCTTGACTGGGGTCATGTACCACCTATAAATCATTTTCATAATATTCTCTCTTAGGGCATTACATGCCGTAAATTTCATTCCGGTGGTCCACAACTTTTCCCAGTCAGCAAACATAATGTTATGACCAATGTCCTGTGCCCACTTAATCATGACTGATTTCACCGTTTCATCCTACGTATTCCATTTCAACAGCAAGTTATACATTTTTGACAATTTTTTTGTATTGGATTCTAACAATTCTGTTTCCAATTTTGATTTTTCCACCTGGAAGCCAATTTTCCTGTCCATCTTATAAACCTCCATTATTTGATAATAATGAAGCCAGTCTCACACTTTATCTTTTAATTTCTCAAAACTCTGCAATTTCAGTTTGTCCCCTTCTTGTTCCAAAATTTTCCAATATTTCGGCCATTTGGACTCCATATTAAGCCTTTGCCTCCATTGGCGACAACCACCTTGGGGTTTTATTTTCCAACAAATCTTTATATCTAATCCAGACATTATACAATGCTTTCCTGACAATATGATTTTTAAAGGTTTTGTGTGCTTTAACCTTGTCATACCACAGATATGCTATTTTAATTTATAGAAGTGGCTCCCTAACTTAGCATGCAACTGAGCCTTGGTTAAAGGGGTTTCCCCATCAGCTGTGGGCCCTGCCAGAGGTAGGTCACTGATGGCTGCTGAAGGATGTTGCATGTCTGCTGATGTTGGAACTGGCTGATAGGATCAAGAATCATTGTGAAAATATGTGTACGTTTTTACTGTACAGTGGTACCTCGGGTTAAGTACTTAATTCGTTCCGAAGGTCCGTTCTTAACCTGAAACTGTTCTTAACCTGAAGCACCACTTTAGCTAATGGGGCCTCCTGCTGCCACCGTGCCACTGGAGCAAGATTTCTGTTCTCATCCTGAAGCCAAGTTCTTATCCCGAGGTACTATTTCTGGGTTAGCGGAGTCTGTAACCTGACGCGTATGTAACCTGAAGCGTATGTAACCTGAGGTACCACTGTACTGGAATAGAACATAATGTAAGTTTCCTTTGAGAGACAGGCAGCTAATTTTGAGATCAGAGATATATTTAGGTGATTCAAACCAAAGTACACTTGCTATTAGGAATCTTTATACACTGAATTAAGATTATGGCCATGATCGTTTGTCCACTTTAATTATTTTCTTTTTTCAGCTGGGGAAAAAAATGAGGGCTACAAAGAACAAACTGTGTCAATATTGCAAATTCTACAATAAGAAAGTTGAAGAAGAAGAGAATCTCTTCCTTTTCCAAAAGGGCTTTCCCCCAGCAAAATAAATAAACAATTGTGCTTCCCTTGCATTTTCTACAGGATTCACGCCTGTATTTGGTCTGTCAGCCGCTCTGCTGATTCCTCCCAGCCCCTCTTTGCCTCCCACTGTGCTTGAGATCAGCAGAGCCAGGCTGGAGGAGAGATCAATCGAACAGCTGAAGCAGCCAGCTGGTAGAGGAAGGAGTGGGGGGGGGGGCATAAGGAAAGAAGGGTAAAGGAGGGGAAGGGGGGGAATTAACAAAGAGCAACAAAGTGGGACCTGCAAAAAAACGCTTGCAGCACAGAGTGCTTCTGCTCTGCCATGTTCCATTCCATTCCACTTCATCCCTTGTGTTGGACCCCTATGAAGAAAGGCAGCACCATCTGAGACTTTTTAGTTTACGGAAAAGGAAAGGTAAGAGCTGGCAGGACAGAAGTTTATAAAATCATGCATGTCCTGGATAAAGTAGACAGAGACAAGTTCTCTTCCCTTCTCTCATAACATTGGAACTTGTAGACATGCTGAATGTTGGAAGATTCAGGACACATCAAAGAAAGGACTTCTTCAAGCTGCTGGTAGTTAACCTATGGAACTTGCTGCCACAGTGATGGCCACCAACTCAGCTGGCTTTAAAAGAGGCTTGGACAAATTCATAGAGGAGATAGCTACCGATGACTACTAGCCATTATGTTGCTAGTATACCTCCATACTACAGTTGGAGGTAGTAGTGATTGTGAACAGCAGTTGCTGGAAAGCTCAGGAGGGGAGAGAGCTCTTGTGCTTGGTTCCTGCTTGAGGGTTCACCCAGTTCTGTGCTCTGTAGCTTCAAGGAAGCTAGAGCACAACTAAGAAGATGGCCAAGCTGCTTATATAGGCATAACATTACTTCCCGCAGGGGTAGCCAATAGCATAGTTGTGCATCATCTTATACACCTCCGTCTTGTCCCCCTCCTGCCTCACTCACCATTTTTCTAACTTAAAAAGTCTCAAATGTTGAAACTTTCCTCATCAGGGAGTTGATCCAGCCCCTTTATCATTTTGGCATTCTCAAGTCTTTTGTATAAAAAAAGTACTAACAAAAAAACCCCACCTTGTGGTTCACACCTTGCTCCGTCCAAAATGTACTTCATCTGCACTAAGCCCTGATTAGCATCAGGGGCTACAGGAGCCGTACATTCCCACCCTCTGATTTTATGACAATGCAAAATAGTAATTTTTTTATGAGCTGTGGAGCAGAAGAGGAATGTAGCACCACAAACCACAGAGGAACCTCCTGGGGTTTATTTTATCTGTCTGGCTATATAAGTGGCAGTGTGTGACAATTTTGAAATATTCTTTTCTGTGTTCAACAACCCACAAACCTTTGCTGTGGTTTCTCTCCCCACCCACCCCCAAATCTGCACATTACATATGTTATAGATTCTTGTCCTCTCACATGTCGTGCTGAGACTGGGCTCGCTGTATTTGAGTTCTGAGTAGAGTGCCCCTTTTTATATCTGTCTGTGGGGAAAATGGCCCTTTTGATTGTCATGGCCTGACAGGAATACAGCCTTCTGTTAAGTGTGTTTGAAAAACGATAGCTCAGCATTCACAGACATCATGTACATGTGTAATCCACATATGGCTGCAGCAGAGAGGTGAGACAGTGTGGTCCTCAGCACCGCCTCAGGTGGGACCTCTCCTCCTGGAACTGCCTCCATCAGTGGCCACTGGGCTGCAGCAGAGGGAGAGGTGAGGCAGAAAGGCCCCCTGTGTCAGCTCAGCTGGAAACAGTTGCCGTTTGGCTCCTTCCCTTCCAGGACTGGCTCCAGCAATGGTCATTCCACAGTACTGCAGCAGAGGGAGAGAGAAAGCAATGAAGGCCCTTCCACAAGCTCAACAGGAGCTGCCAGAAACAAGTGGAGGGACGTCTCTGCTCAATTCAAGCAGGCCCCTCCTGCCTCGTGTAAGGGAGGTGGGTTGGATTTCATCACTGTTGACATCCATAGAATCATAGACTTGTAGAACTGCAGAAATCTTAACATGCAGTCACCCATCCAACTGTATTTTTTAAAAATTGTATTTTATGATGTGCCGCACACTGCCCTGAGATGCTCACATAGCAGGCAATGTACAAATATGTTAAGAATGGGTGGGTGAAATGGCGCTGGTGAAAAGCAAGAATGAGAAGATTTGCCTTACTTTCACTGACTAAACGTTCTGAGATTCTGGAACCTAGGAACAGAGGAAAGCTGCCATATACAGAGTCAGACCATTGCTCCATCCAGCTCAGTATTATCTCCACTGACTGGCAGCAGCTGTTTGAGGTTTCAGACCTGGGGACATTCCCAGCCCTCCTTGCCGATGCTGAGGGTTGAGCCTCGGACCTTCAATCAGATGCCCTGCCGCTGAGTTATGACCCTTCCCCATTCTGCCATCCCTTTGTTTCCATCCCACCTGAACTGTACTCTGTGCATAGGGCTGCCAAGCCATTTTCCATCTGTGCAGTGACCAGTTCCAGATGTACCTCACCTCAGCAAGATGTGACTTTGTGACACCATGTACTGCCAAGGTCATATATGGAGAGTCAGGGCTTAGCCACACTTTCCTTTTGCCTTGCTGTTTCTGGGCACAGGTCCATGCTTAAAAGCTCTGTGTCCAAGTGTGTGTGTCTTTGTTTGTTTGTTTTACCCCTGAACTTTCCCTGTAAAAACCCACTCTTTAGCACTCAATAAGAGCAAATGTCAATTCAGGTTTCTGCGAATTGCTGTGAGCTTTAGAGAGCGAGTTTTGGAACAACGAAAAGGGAGAGGGTGCTCACATCTGGAGATTTAAATTCAGGACCATGCCTGGAAAGAGCAGAGGAAAGGTAAGTGTGGATAAGCCCTCAGTGTAGTACCGTATTTACAGGCTAAGACTGGGAAGACTCTTGTGTTCAAATGCCCATTCAGTCATGAAGCACACTGAGTGACCTTACTCTGGACTGAGCAACAGGGACTAGCCTACCTGCCAGGGTTCTTATGTGGATCAAACAGGCTGTGCATGAAGCATTAAGCTCTTTGGAGGAAAGGCAGGATATAAATCCAATAATCAATGATAACATGAGAATGATGTCATTAGGTAACTCTAGACTTTGTACTGAATGGTCTCAGCAGGAATCTGCATCTGCATCATTGGTGGCTTGGACTAGATGTTATTTGGGGCCCCTTCCCATTTGATGATTCTGCATTAAAATGTGGGACGCTACATCCCTAAGGTTGCCGTGTGTCCCACTTTACAGCAGTTTTCTATTTGAGGGGCTCTGCGATGCAAGTTTAGCTTAAAGATAAAGGACCCTAAGAGAGAAGTCTTGAAGTTGCCCATCAGTAGCTTGCACCAGAACAGCAGATTGCGCAGGGAAACAGTTTTTAGCAATGCACAGGTGGACACCCTGGTCCATCTTGCTGCATTTAGAGACACTCTGGTTCTTTCTGCTTCGCAGGGCTCCAGACAACTGCCCCAGTCATAGAAACATCAGAAGCTGACCCTGATGGTGCCACAGATTCCGAAGTCTTGGACAATTCTTATTTAAAAGGCAACATCTCCTTTGCGATTTGTTCTTGCAACCCACTGAAGAAAAGGAAAAGGGGGGTGGTGCATGCCCAAACACCTCTTAAAAAGAACAACTCATCTCCTTCCCGCAAAATTTATTTTTATACAGAAATTGTTGTTGTTGTTATAAAATAATGGTTGAAGGATGCTCATCTTTACAATAGCACCTCTTTTATTAATTTAAGACTTTTGTGTGCAGGAAGGCCTAATCATAGGCTGCTAAGGGAGATTTATAGATCATTGTAGGGAGGGGTAATCTACGCGAAAAGCCTCGTAAAAACTTAACGGTGAGGCAGGAATAATCGGTGGGCTCACAGAGGCCATGTCAAGGCTAATTGAAATGTTTAAGAGCAACCCACCCGCTTTTCCTGACTCCCTGGGATACATACTAAAAACGCATCTTGAGACCATCCCTTTGTCTCGAGCCGGACATATATTATCTCTCTATATCATAGTTCTGCCACCCCAGACTCCTAATTGCAAAAAACCTTTCGACACAGGGCAGGTAATAATTGCAGCGCCATGCCCTAGCTAATAATAAAAATAATTTACTGTTCAAAAGTGAGGGGTAATTTGTAACATAAATGGCTTTTTAAAAGAAAAGAAAAAGAAAAGAAAAAGGCCCATTTATCCACGCAATAGTCTCTGTCTGTAATTTATTTATTTAGTTATTGCATTTGTATCTCACTTTTTGCTTCAAGGAGCTCAGGTTGGTGTACATGGTTCTCCTCATTTAAATCTTCACAACAATCCTGTGAGGTAGGTTAGGCTGAGAAACAGTGACTGGCCCAAGGTCACCCAGTGGGCATTGTGGCCAAGCAGGGATTCAAACCCTGGTCTCCCAGGTTCTAACCAAACACTCTAACCACTATACCACTGTGGCTGTTGATTTCTCTCATCTCCCCCCAACCCCACCCGGCCGTCACTCAAAACAAACATGGTTGAGGACATGATTTCTGCAGCTGTTTTGAAAGTTGACAGCCTGAGGAGAGGGATCAAGATGCAGAAAAACAACGCAGGCATGTCTCCCGTTAATTTCTCCTCAGAGTAGACCTACTGAAATTAATGGACCTGAGTCAGCCTTGTCCATTAGTTTCCATCAGTCTGGAAATTAATTCTTAAGTTCTGCAGCCTAATTTAGCAGAAAATGCCGTAGAAACTGTTAATCTGTTGGCAGTCAAAACCTCTTTCCAGTGTACAGTGGTACCTCGGGTTACATAGGCTTCAGGTTACAGGCTCCGCTAACCCAGAAATATTACCTCGAGTTAAGAACTTTGCTTCAGGATGAGAACAGAAATCGTGCTCCAGCGGTGCAGCGGCAGAGGGGGAGGCCCCATTAGCTAAAGTGGTCTTCAGGTTAAGAACAGTTTCAGGTTAAGTACGGACCTCCGGAACGAATTAAGTACTTAACCTGAGGTACCACTGTATTGCAATTCACTCCAAGGTCTGCAAATGGATCCTGGTGTACACAACAAGCAACATATTTACACAGTGCATAGAAACTACGGAACTCATTTCCACAGGAGCCACCAACTTGGATGGCCTAAAAGAGGATTGGACAACGTTATCAGCAGCTACTGGCTGTGATAGCTGCTCTCTACCATCGCTGTTAGAGGCAGCCTACATCTGAGTTTCCAGCTCTGCAGAGAAATGAACAATCCATGACATTTGTTGGTCTGATTTAAACCTTAGATTTAAATCAGGGGTCACTCTCTGGATGCTGTGGGAATCCTAACTCTCCTCACCACATGCCATGCTGGCCGGGTCTGATGGGAGCTGGAGTTCCACAACATCTGGAGGGCCACAGTGCCCAACAGTCCCCGGCCAGCATGCCCAATGGTCAGGAGTGGTGGGCTTTGGAGTCTAGGAACAGTTGGTGGGTGGAAGGATCCCCACTCCGCATTTTAAGCGACAAAAGCAATTTGTGAAAATTACTGAGAATCTAACATGGGGGAAAATTTTCTTCCTGCTTGCAAAGCAGCTGACCTCACTCGCTGGATCCTGTTACAGTTACCCCCCTCCCGACATCCCTAAGTGACTTTGCAGAGTGTTCTGAAGAGCCTTCTGAGCCTGTGCTATGCCAACAATTCTCATTTCAGCACTAAGCCTCTATTACACAACCACCTCCCTCTCCCATTTTTCTGTGCTTTTGACTCACCACCCACATAGAAAGGACCAAAACCTCAGCTACTGTACATTCTTCAGCTGCTTCTGATGGTTTTGGAGGGTAGCCTTGAGCAATCCCATTTCAAGATCTGGGTGAGTATTAACTGCCAAGCGGCCAACAGAGCAATCCTATGCATCACTAAGCCAGAAGTAAGCTCCATTGAGTTCAATGGAGCTTACTCTCAGGTAAGTTGGTTTCGGATTGCAGCCTAAGATATGAAGCAGGAAGTCTCATCTTATCTCTGCCATATGTTCTTTGGATGTAATTGGGCAAGTCTCTCTCTCAGCCTCAGTCCTCCCATTGGCAATATGGGGACAATGATGCTGACCTACTTTGCAGGGCTATTGTGAGGCTTAAATTAAGAGAAGGCATTAATGAAGCACTCAGTCAGAACATTCTTGGTGGAAAGGTAAGCATTATTTATTGTATTTATGAGTTGCTCCACAAAAATGTTTTCTGAGCGACGAACAAGTAAAATGGTTTACAATTAAACAGTTTCTCAAGGATTGGGGAGTTGTTGTCTTATATCTCTCTTATATCTGATATCAGAACCAAGAAGAAGCTTGGACAAGGCTTGGAGTAAAACCGCTAGACTAAAAGTGAGAAAAGACTAATAAAGTCCTTCGTAGACGGGGCTGCTGAGCCAGGGTGGATGGAGACAGCTGGCAACTAGCGAAGGCCAAAAGCCCTGGATTTCTTTTCCCCAAATGCAGAACATCTTGAAAGTGTGAAGAAGCAGAAATCTGGGCTTGTAAAGTCAACCCACAAAAATTTAAATACTTTGTTTTCTAATTAGGCCAAATTGCTTTAAGCTTGACTTGCTTTCTCCACTGATTCTTGAAGACCTGTATGTTCCCCATTCTCAATGGGTTATTTTATCTTATTTTTATTTGTAAATGTCCCCAGATTGGCATGCCAGCTGGGTTCCCCCTCTCCAATTCTGTTGTGAATGGGCGCTCTTCCAGACTCTATTTTTGTACCAGTGTCGTTGATGCAATAAAAGTGTGATACTGGTGGGTGTATACCATACACAATGTATAATGAATGTACTGGACCTGTCCATACATCATTCTGTTTGTTTGTTTGTTTGTTTGTTTGTTTGTTTGTTTACCTGCTTGCTTGCTTGGTTAGTGATGGATGGATCAATCATTCTGTATACATTCCATTTGGCTTATGCATTTCTAAGTTGGCCATTGCTGCCTCCTCTGGGAGAGAGTTCCACAGTTTAACTATGCGCTATGTGGAGAAGAATTTTCTTTCTTCTGAAGCCTCCAACATTCAGCTTCAAGGGATGTCCAGGAGTTCATTATGAGAGGAGAAAAACTCTCTCTCTCTCTCTCTCCTTCCTCCATGCCACACCTAATATTATAAATTTCTATCAAGTCACCTCTTACTTGCCTTTTCTCTAAACTAAAAAGTCTCAATGGGCAGCAACCACCACTACTCTAGAGATCTCAAAGAAGAGGCTGGATGGCCTCTTGCATCTAGCATCTATTACAGAAGTGGATTTCGTGCTTAGTGGGGCTCATTGGCCATAACATTCAAAAAAGCCACCTGTGTAAAACTTAGGTTAAGCGAAGTGACTATTCACAACAGCAGCCGCTGTTGTGATGCCAGTTCTGCAGATCAAAGTGGTCGAGTGGGCAAACTTGCAATGCCCCATTTGCCCTGATGGGACAGCCTCCACTGCTTCTGATAATATTTCAAACAGAGGGAAGCCTTCAGCAAAGTACAGGACTTCACCGCACAGCAAGCTTAACACTGAGCAATTGCTTCATGATGAATGAGTAAGATGTGAGTCCCGTTCCATAGAGTTTGATCCTAGTTTCACTTTACAGTTTTTGGATGGGGTTGAGGCAGAGCAGAACTACTGCAAGGAGTAACCAGGGGCAGAAGCTCAGCACAAACAGCTGCTTTTTGTTTACACTGTGGGGCTTGACTGTTTTTCAAGCTCAACCAAACCGGCAAACCAAATGCTTTCGACTCCTTGCCAAGAGTCTCCCACAAATGGCTATATTTAGAACCTGGTCATTTGCCTTTTCTTTTCTTTTCTTTTTTATGCAAACTGAGGTATCGCACGTTGTGCAGATGCTTCAGTCCCCCTGTTGTTTGTTTCATTTCATCACATTTTTAACCTTTATTTTGTTTAAGTTCTGAATTATTTCTACCCCTCGAATTTAAAGGATTCAGCAGAACTCATTAAAGAAATCCAGGATCTTTGTTCAGTCTGGTACAATTTATAGGCTTTTCATGTTAAGAAGAGAAGACAAGATTAGGGGGAAACGATTTGAGGCCTGATCCAAGATGGAGGTGTGCATTTTAGGAAAACTGCCCGCCCCTGAATAGATGGAACTATTTGTGATGTAGTGAGTGTTGTAGGTGAAGCAATAATACCAAGATTCCTTTGCAGTTTAAGGTGGGGCAGTTTAAGGTGGCCACTAAGAATGAGGGAGAAATTTGATTCAGATCACATTTAAAGGTGAAGTTGCCAGATTTACTCTTTCCAAAAAACAATGCATGAATGGAAATTTACAGTGCAGTTCTCTAGCTAAGGCATCAGTACGAGAATGCACACATTAGGGTAAAATGTGCATAAAGATGCATACAGCCACATAAAGAGCATGAGAAGACATGTTATTATTAGGGAAAATTTCTTGGCAATGGTATGTCTATTAGGCACAACTGCATATTTTAAAAAGGCGCCTATTAGGAGAAATGTGCTTTAAGTTGCGGATGAATTTTCAGGAAAGACTTTAAAAACAGGCTTTGCAAACTGATTTTTATTTATTTCTTAAAAGCTTATTGGCATAAACACAATAAATACAATAAAATGAATACAATAAAATGATGGACATGGCAAATAAAGATAAATGTAAAAGCAGAAAAATAAAACACAGATACAGAGGAGAGGTTAAAAAAAAAGCCCAAGAAACTTACTGAAAATACAGCAGCAAACTGATGTGGAAATGTGAAGAACTGTATTTAAGACTGAAAGAATGAGAAACAGACAAATTGAAATTGACATATCTGCCGATCCATTGTGGTCACTTATGTATTGCCCAAGAAAGGGGAACAAAATGAAGGTCCAGATTTTATTTTTTAAAAATCCATAAAATGTGCATGGGCGAATTAAAATGTATAGATGCCCACATAATGCCAGCCTCACCTCACCCCTCTGTATCCCAGTGAGCACCATTGGCACCCTACTGGAAGGTTACTATTATGGCTTTGCCTCTGTAGACAATTTGCTCCTGCTACACACATGCCCTTTGATTCAAAGCTAGAAGGGTGCCTATTAAACCAGAAAATTCTCCAAAAGTGGGGAAAACAGGACATGTTCCAGCCTGTAAATGTAAATTTTCCCCCTCTCCAGCTTTTTGAATTTGGAGTTCCAGATTTCTGCCTCCAATTTAGCAATGCTTGGGAGCAATGTCACTGGGAGCAAATTTATGAAGCTCCATGTGCTGGTGGTGCTTCAGGCGACTGTTGGAGCACATATGAGGCTCTGGATCAGAGTTCATGAGGGGAAGAAACCCAAAATCCTTCCCCCATACCAGCCCCAGCCCCCCTCCTTTTAAAGGTAAAGGTAAAGGGACCCCTGACCATTAGGTCCAGTCATGGCCGACTCTGGGGTTGTGGCGCTCATCTCGCTTTATTGTCCGAGGGAGCCGGCGTACAGCTTCTGGGTCATGTGGCCAGCATGACTAAGCCACTTCAGGTGAACCAGAGGAACACACGGAAACGCCGTATACCTTCCTGCCGGAGCAAATTTATCTACCTATTTATCTACTTGCACTTTGACATGCTTTCGAACTGCTAGGTTGGCAGGAGCAGAGACCGAGCAACGGGAGCTCACCCTGTCGCAGGGATTCAAACCTTTGATCAGCCAGCCCTAGGCTCTGTGGTTTAACCCACAGCGCCACCCACACCCCCTCCTTTTACTTTTGAACAAATCCCCCCCTTTACACTTACCACTACATCAGCAATCTCCTCATAGTTTGCTCTTTCCCCACAGTTTTCCCAAAGTCCCTATCCCAGCTTTTTTGAATCCCCTCCCCTTCCCCTCAGAATTTGCCCCATTCTCTTTTAAAGGTGAGGGTAAGTGCTTCATGGAGTTGTTTGGCATTCAGGGAGTGGTTTGACTTCTTTATGAAGCACCTCCCAACTAAACAGATTGCCTGGGCTGCCAACCACCCTGTCCTCATCCTGGGGTTGCCCGGGCCACCTATTGGGAGCAATGTGAACGATAGCATGACAACAGCCTTGCATTTTTCCTTATACAGGAAGAGATACATGCACACACCATTTTATTTTCAGGATTTCGCTTTTGCCACTAAAACCTCGGTTTTGCTTGGTTCAAGTCCATTCATTCAATGCTGAAGCTTTATGGGGCTGTGTCCTTTGCAAGAAAAATGATGCTAAACCCTGAGAAACTTGTTCCAATAGGGATTCAGCCCAGAGCACACTTTCTATCCCAATGCCAGGCGGAGGCTGACAGCTGTAACAGAGATTAGTGCAAAAACATCTGGAGGCAGGGAGCCAAACATTTTACGCAAGTAGTTTCAGGCTACTAGGCTACAGTTTGTTTTTACATCTGCCTGGTCTTGGAGAAGGGGGAAAAATATATGAGACTCCAGCTGCCATAATGGGCTGATAGCAACTAACTACTTTTTAAGCGCTGCAATTTAGTGCTATTATTTGAGAATAAACAATCTGTTCTGTCAATTAAACATTATTTAGGTTGCGTTTATTTTCTGGCTATATCAAGCAACCATTGAGAAAACTGGCATGCTTAAGAGATGCTGCACGGCTGCTTCTGACAATATCCTGGAGCCAGAGCTGCTGGAGGACTGGAATTTACCAGATGATGAGAAGGTACACAGGACTAAGAGCAGAGCCTCCTTTGCACATGCCTATGCATGGAGGTCTCCCTTTGCAAATGTCCACACAGGCCATGCCCAATGCATGGGCATCTGGGTGGGAGGATGGCACTGTGTGAGCTCAGGGGATTGGCTAGAGGCAAGACCTCTAGGGTGGCCACTTACGATTCTCCAGTTTCTCCATCACAAGTGTATGTCTCAATGCAAGATGAGAGTTCCAAGGTGAATTTTCCCTTCTGGGAAAGAGGACCAAGGCTTTGTTAGCATCAGTTAGGGCATGGATGAGGAACTTGTGGCTCTCCAGATGTTGTCAGACTACAGCTTCCATAATCTTTGAACCGCTGGTCACATTGGCTGGGGTTGATGGGAACTGGAGTCCAACAACATTTGGCAGGCCACAAACTCTCCATCATTGAGTTGGTCCTTGAACCAGGAAACTCTTAATCTGCGTGGTGCATCCCCCTTATGGTGAGCTCCTGTGGGCTGCAGAGAGAAAAGAGCAAATAATACATTCAAACATATGCAGTGAGGGGTAGGCATGCGGTATAGTCCTGCCAGCTCTTGCTTCCTATAAGCAGCTTAAAGTCATAAAAACACATACAAGACAGATTCAACCATTCAGGACATTGTCTTACTCATTCTCCTGTGAGTTTTTACTGGTTGTTTTAAATGTTGTTGTTGTTATTATTATTATTATTATTATTATTATTATTATTATTATTATTATTATTAAAAAAAATCTTTAAGCCAAAACGTTAAAGCTTTTTATCTGATGTTTTGAATATAACAAGAATGTTTGAAACAACCAGTAAAAACTCACAGGAGGCAACTAGAGAAACAATGAGCAAGACTATACCACTTGTTCTGAATGGGTGAATCTGCTCCCTATGTTTCTGTGTATGTGCTTTCATCACATGGTTTGAGAGAGGCACCAGGTTCTGGTCAGGAAGCAGGGCAGAAGTATAAACGAACACAGGACTGTTGCATTCAGGACATAGCGTGTGTGGATTGCATTGCTTCCCATGAAAGAGAGTACTCAGACAGAAAGCTGAGTACTTTCCTTCACGGCATGCTAGCTTTCTGAATGCAAGAATCTGCAATGTGGATCAGGACTTCTAGCATGGTGTTCTCCCAGGTGTGCTAGCCTTCCACCTGCAGGGTGGTTTCGATGTGTGGAGATATTCAAATAAGCAACCCGATGTCACCTGATATATTCTGAATGGCACGATCCTGAGAGGGCTGTGCCATACACCCGCATCTTCTCTTGCATGCACACACACACGAGTGCAAATTAGCTCTGTTAAGCTGGTGATTCAAAACTCCCTGATGCTACCAATTAAGCCAGCTTGCCCCCCACCCCCGCTTCCCCGCTTCCATTGATGGAATGAAGCTGGCATATGTGGGGTGTGGATCACACTGTTCAGCATGCTGCGCTTTTGAATCTCACCAATCCTTGGCAACGCGCCTCTGCGAAAGGCGGCAGGGTGCCAGGAGGCTGCCATAAGTCAGCTAGTAATTGCCCACACACAAATGGGTAAAGGAAGTTAGACCTAAATATTTGGGGATGAGTTCCCTCTGCTTTTAAAATGATATGTGCCACACAAGGAGTGTGATTTTGTATTGAGACCATGACGCCAATTTTGTAAAGATGAAAGCATCACACACACACATCATGGAAGTGGTTTTGCTGTATCCCTTGGCACTTCTGATAGTCTTCCTTAATGCAAGGAATCCTTCCAGATTCTTGATGCTGTGTGTGTGTGTGTGTGTGTGTGTGAGAGAGAGAGAGAGAGAGAGAGAGAGAGAGAGAGCTCCTGCCTGCCTGCCTGCCTGCCTGCCTGCCTGCCTGCCTGCCTGCCTGCCTTTAAGTATTAAGATTTGGAGAAGTGAAGATCTGCCTCTCATGCACAAGGTCCCAGACTCAATTCTGGTCATCTCCAGGTAGGACCGGGAGAGACATCCTTCCTGTAATCCTGAAGAGCTGCTGCCAGTCAGTGTAGACAGTACTGAGCTATTTATTAATTTACTTATTGCATTTATTTCCCACCTTTCCTCCAAGAAGCACAAGGTGGCCCACGTAGTTCTCCTCCTCCCAGCAACCCTGTGAGGTAAGCTAGTCTGAGAGTAAGGGGCTGGTCCAAGGTCACCCAGTGAGCTTCATGACTGAGTGGGGATTTGAACCCTGGTCTCCGTCCCCCACTGTAACCACTACACCACACGGGCTCTAGATGGACCAATGGTCTGATTTGGTATAAGGCAGCTTCCTATGAGCCTACGGAACTTAAAACCAGAATAATTGGCAGAGGGGGAGTTCTTAGGGGTGGCCCTGATCCCTGGGCTTTTTACACCAGGCTGCCCCTTCTCTCTCTCTTTACACTTTTTTTTACAATATTGTTTAAGGGATGCTTTTCCTGTAGAGATCAGAGGAAATGTGCAAGCATAGGTAAATTTTATGCAAATTTGCACTGTTTGCCTGTGCCCTGAATCTCTTTAAAGGACCTAGTAATGCCTCCTGGTGGCAGAAGGGAGTAATGATGGAGGTGGTTAGTGATGGATGGATCAGCCTGTATCCATTCCATTTGATTTACCCTAGGTTGGTAGCCATCACTGCCTCCTGTGAGCAAGTTCCACAGTTTAACTATACACTGTGTGCTGAAGTGTTTTCTTTTATCTGTTCTGAATCTTCCAACATTCAGCTTCATTCAGTGCCTCTGAAAGGAGGAAAACATTTCTCTACCTGCTTTCTCCATGCCATGCATAATTTTATAAACTGTTATCATGTCACCCTCTTACTTGCCTTTTCTCTAAACTATGGCTTAACTATGCACTGAGTGAAGAAGTACTTTCTTTTATCTGTCCTGAATATTCACAAAGAAACCTGGGAATTGTAGCTCTGTGAGGGGGGATAGGTGATCTCCTAGCAACTCTCCACACCCTTAGCAAACTACAGCTTCCATTTGGGGGAAACCATGACTCTATACAATGGTACCATAATGCTTTCAGTCTATGGTCTGAACATGCCCTCTGTTCTGATCCACACATCAGTTTGTTTAGGAAGCATGGATCAGGCTGAATTGCACTGGAAGATTCAATTCCTCAAGCACTCCTGGTATTTGTGGCTTCTCCAAATTGGCTTCCAACCTGGTCCATGGCTTGGGCCATTCTTGATATTGTTGGACAGAGGCAAGGAGCAGCATTTCCCCTGTATTCCTCCTGGCTCTATCTCCTTTCCAACTTCCTGCTTCACACTGGAGTGCAGCAAAGGATTTAAGGGAAGGCAGCTATTCCACATGACAAAGGAAGTGCCTATATCCACCCCTCTCCCTGGTGCCCCCTCCTCTAATATTTCTATTGGTGAGTCACTCACTCTAGAAGACTTCTTATCAGAAACTGATAAGATGCGGAACCAGAAGGCTTCCCTCCGAAAAAACAAAACAGAAAACCAGTTCAGTTGTCGGGAAGCCTTCTGTTGCTCAGTGCACATCTGAACTGCCCTCAAACCAATTCTCCTGAGCAGATGTTTATTTGTGAGCTCAGATGTAGGAGTAAAAATTGACAGTGTTGTGTAGTGGTTAGAGCAGGGGTGGGAACCTCAGACCCAGTGGCCAGATATGATATGAGGTGGGAACCTCAGACCCTCCAGGCTTCTTTATCCAGCCCTTAGGACTCTTCCCCCAGGCCACACCTCTCACTGCTCCTGCATCCTATCTTTTTTACCCTATATTTAGTAAATATATGCCAGAAGAAAATGTCAGGCAGTCAATTTGTGGTGTGAATGTTCCAGAGACACAAAGTTGGTTGCCAAAGCGGAAAGCATAATGCCGGAAGTTGTGTCTTGCAGCAGAGCCAAGCTCTCATCCCAGAGAGCTACCAAAAGGAAGTCAGGTTCCATAAGGGTTAAATGCCTGTTCTATTTCCCAGGACAGAGGAGGAAACGGCTGACAGGAGAGATATGTGTAGGTACCGTGGGAAGTGGGAGACCCAGTCAATAGCTGGTGCTCATTTTGCTAGAGACTATCAGGACGGAGAGAGATGGAACACAAGGCTGAGCCGGCTGCAAGTAGATCAGACATGTGAGCCAGGCCATTGGCTTGTCAACTCCAGTCTTGGCAGCAGTCCTCCAAGGACACAGGCCAAGAGAGGGCTAGCCACTTATGCACAGTGGTGTCCTTGCAGAAGTGCAGTGCTGTCCTTGCAGAACTGTGAAAATATTTAGAGGCGCACCACTCAAATAATGTGCAAACTGAGATGTGAAGCCCAGGAGAGGCACGCAGGAACCCCTCTTAGCATTGTCCCATCAAGCTCAGTACCACCCAGGTGATTGGACTACAGCTCCCATCATGCCCTGACTGCAGTTTGTGGGAATTTTAGTCAAAAAATATCTGGAAGGCGCCAGGTTGGGGAATGCTAGTCTACCCTGAGTCTCAGTGTTTTCCAGGATTACTAACAGAGGACTTGGAGGTGGTAGAGTCCAAGATCTTCTGCTCCACCACAGAGGCTGCTATGGGCTCTGCCAATTGGATGTCCACACTAAGTTCAGCATCAACACCATATGCATTATGATATCACTTTAAACAGCTATGGCTCCCCACCCCGAAAAAAAATCTGGGAACATTAGTTTCTTAAGGGTGCTAGGAGACCCTATATCACCTCACAGAGCTACAATTCTCAATTCTTCAAAATGAACTCTTGGAATTGTTGCCCCTAACAACTCTCAGCCCCTTTAATGAACTTCAGCTCCCAGAATTCTCTGGGGGAGGCTGTGACTGTTGAAAATGGTATCATAGTGCTTTAAATGTATAGTATGAACATGGCTAAGGTGCAAAGGAAGACAACGGTCCTTGTTGTTTCAGTAGTTATGCAGAAGAAGGGTTATCAGTGAGTGCAGCTTCTCCAGTCATGCAGTGGATGCTCTGCTCATGATTTCACTCACATAACCTGGACTGTTCAGTTGACATGTGGGGAACCAGCCACTGGGAGCTGTGTGTGCATCCACCATTTGTGTGTGCAACTCAGTAATGTTATTTGGAAAGGACTTAGCGGGTCTCTATTTTTATTGTTTTATTTTTGCTTTTTGGATGGAGAAAGGTTCTGCTGATGATAAGCAATGCCTCCTCTTGCTAAATAAATGGGACAAGCATCCAGCTGTTCCTTGCCGAGTGTTTTGTTTTGAGATAATTGTCTGCTCTTGTCTTCTGTGTCAAAACCTCGCAGGCTGGGAAGCTTTCTGGGGGACTGTTTCCATTTGATGACACGGGGTCCCTGGGTAGTTGTACAATCAGTAACACTTCAGAGAGCCTTCAGTCCTAACGAATAATTAGCCAAAATTGAACCAGAGGTTCCGTACATGCGTGTCATAGATTTGATATGAATAATGAGGCAAGGGGTTAACCGAGGGTCAGAGACAGTTCCCTATCTTCCAGCTTATTTATTCAGCGAAATGAGAAATTGATCACATTATTTCGTATAGAAGAACCTAATTTATTACAATCAGCTCAGAATTGGCAGTTTGGGCTTCAGGCAATTTCAGAACATTACTTACGCCTAAGCAGCCATCGGTAAGGTCATTTTACAACTTGTTATCACCTTTTTGACCCCTTCGATGATCAGTGCCATCCCTCCCCCAACTCCCAAATTAAAAGCACATATTTAAAAAATAACAACCAAACATCTAGAATCCTGTATCTGAGCTCTTTTGCTGGGCATTGGAGCCAGTTTTAGAGCTGCACAGCACTCTTTTTCAAACTGAAATTGAGAACAATTCAGTCTCCTTCCTTTTTGTCTGAAGAAGGAATCTGTACAAGCTGAAATTCTGGTTGTCTAATGAACAAAACTGGCCCCTTGGAAGCCAGCTGGTTACAACCTGTTGTATTAGGTTGGTTGAACAACTGAGGTATCTAAAGGAAGAGTAGAACATTCCTCCTGATTTTCATATGTAAAGCTAAGGCAGTGGTTAGACTATGTCTGGTCTTTATTGAACATTTGGGCAGATCTGTTTACAGGGTGGTTATATGGCAGCATTCATCCTGATCTACTTGTGAGGTGTACATCCAACACTTTTTGATGCATCCCCTCTTCCAAACTGCCCATCCAAAAAATAAAAATCTTTTTTTTTTAGTGAATTTGTTTCACTAACAGAGCACTTGAATCAACTTTAAATGTACCAGCTGTAAATTCTGGCACACTTAAAACCTTCCTAAAAATAGTGGTGGTCTGGAGGCACCCGAGGTATATGTCAAGAATTAAAATTTGAGCTATATGGGGAAGCAACAGTTAGGGATGGAGGAGAAAGTCAATTCAGTACTTACTAAAAGCTGAAACGATCAGATTCAGACTTCCCTTTTTTTAAAAAGGCAATCTGAAACACAGCTGAAATTTGTACTTAGCCTCAGCTTGTGATGCAATTCTACAACCAAACAATATTTACAAAAATGCATTTACTGGGGAACAGCGTGTGTGAAAATGAAGGTATTAGTGAAAATAATATACAAAATGCACTCTGTTGGGGTGATGACTTGCAAAAATGTATGTATTAGTCAAAACTGCATATCAAAATGTGTTCATTACAAGAAATTTGCACAAAAATTATGAAGATTTTTTTTAAAAAAATTCAAATTGCTTACAAAATGTGGAGAACTAAATTTAAGATTGGAAAAAATGAGAAACTCACAGACTTCCTGACAATGAAGAGCTGTTTGACTGTGAAATGGAGTACCTCAGAAGGTTGTGGACTCTCCTTCATTGGAGGTTTATAAATAGAGGCTGGCTGGCCATCTGTCAGGGATTCTTTAGCTGTGATTCCTGCATTTTGGGGGGGGTGGACTAAATGACCCTTTGGGGTTCCTTCCAGCAATTCCTATAATTCTATGACTCTAAGGTAAAAAAGAAAAAAAGAAATGTGTACGCTAAGATAAAACATGTATTTAAATACACATTTTGTGATTTTACCCAACACAAAATAATATAATATTTGTAAGGATTAAAAAACCAGCAACAACAACCCAGAGGTTAATACAGAAGGAGGATAGAAAGGGCTTACAAATGAACTTGTGCAAAATGAATGCAAACCATAATTTGACTGAGTCGCCCATCTACAGCAAGAGAGCAAAGTTGTGGCTTTAAGCTTTATAACTGCATGAGGATGTTGGTTTGCAATGGGCCATTTTGGTGAGAGGCTACATTGCAAAGACGCCCCTTGCCTGGCTCATGGGGCGATGGGGCATGTTTCAGTCTGTGCGACTTTGAAGTACGTCTTCCCAGGAGGCACCTCGGGACGCAGGTGGCGCTGTGGGTTAAAACCTCAGCGCCTAGGACTTGCCGATTGAAAGGTCGCGGTTCAAATCCCTGCGGCAGGGTGCGCTCCCGCTGCTCGGTCCCAGCGCCTGCCAACCTAGCAGTTCGAAAGCACCCCCGGGTGCAAGTAGATAAATAGGGACCGCTTACTGGCGGGAAGGTAAACGCTGTTTCCGTGTGCGGCTCTGGCTCGCCAGAGCAGCGATGTCACGCTGGCCACGTGACCCGGAAGTGTCTTCGGACAGCGCTGGCCCCTGGCCTCTTGAGTGAGATGGGCGCACAACCCCAGAGTCTGTCAAGACTGGCCCGTACGGGCAGGGGTACCTTTACCTTTATTATTTTGGGCCATTTTGGTGAGAGGCTGCATTGCAAAGACGCCCCTCGCCTGGCTCATGGGGCGATGGGGCATGTTTCAGTCTGTGCGACTTTGAAGTACGTCTTCCCAGGAGGCATAACAATGTCAAGCTTCATAACCCAGGAGTTCGTTCACTTGCTTCCTCTTCTAAATGGATCATAATCTGAAACATGCAAGCATTTCCACTTTTATCAAGCGAGGTCACTAAACAAGATTATGGCTGCAACCTGCAAGCTTTACGGCCTCTGTAGATTCATAGAGACGAGCTTTATTAACATCGACTGTAAACAGGCCTGACTCATTATGGAATCGTTGAGCCTCTTAAAAAAATGAAAGATCTTAATTTGCGTACCAGGCCTCGGGAGCCCTTTGGGGAAGGAAGATGAAACACAACCGCCTCGAGAGAGTCTGCATGCCGTCCTTTTCCCAACCTGGTGCCCTCCAGCAATTTTGGTCTACAACTTCCAGCATCATGCAGGACCCCAAGCCATCGCTGCCTCCTGTGGGAGGAAATTCCATAGCTTAAGTGTGTGTTGTGCGAAGAAGTACTTTATTCACTCCTTCTTCATAGAAGGGACAGGGGGAGTATCAACTGGGAACCTTCAGGATGCTGGGCCCTGAAGCCTACCCAAGGATGTCGTGTGCTACTGTCCAATTCACATACCTAGAGCATCCAGTGTAGCATCCAGATCCAGGCAAGTAAGATCACAGCTCCATTCTGCCTGGTTCCCACCTGGAGTCTTGTGTCCAGTTCTGGGCACCACAGTTCAAGAAGGATATTGACAAGCTGGAAGGTGTGCAGGGGAGGGAGACCCAGATGGTAAAGGGTCTGGAAACCAAACCTTATGAGAAATGGTTGATGGAGTTGGGTGTGTTTAGCCTGGTGAAGAGAAGATTGAGAGGTGATATGATAGCCATCTTGAAATATCTGAAGGGCTGTCACATGTATGAAGAAGAAGAGGAGGAGGAGGAGGCGGAGGAGGAGTAGTAGTTTGGATTTGATATCTCACTTATCACTACCATAAGGAGTCTCAAAGCGGCTAACATTCTCCTTTCCCTTCCTCCCCGACAATAAACACTCTGTGAGGTGAGTGGGGCTGAGATACTTCAGAGAAGTGTGACTAGCCCAAGGTCACCCAGCAGCTGCATGTGGAGGAGCGGGGATGCGAACCCGGTTCACCAGATTACAAGTCCACCACTCTTAACCACTACACCACACTGACTCTCAATGATGGAGCAAGCTTGTGTTCTGGTATTCCAGAGGGTAGGACCCAAACCAATGGATTCAAATTTCAGGAAAGGAGATTCCGGCTAAACATTAGGAATAACTTTCTGGCGGTAGGAGCTATTTGACAGTAGAACAGACTCCCTTGGGAAGGTGGTGGGCTGTTTTTCACGGAGGATTTTGAAGCAAAGGTTGGGTGGCCATCTGCCAATAATTATTTAGCTGTGATTCCTGCACTTCGGGGCGTTGGGCTAGATGACCCTTGCGGGTCCCTTCCAACTCTACAATTTTATGGTTTTAGAATTTTAAGTTTCCTTAAAATTGCACATGCAGAGCTCTGGATCAGTACACAAATATAAAGCGTTCAGAAAACCTTGAACTCCTAACATCAGGGACTTGCTATAGAGTCCAATTCTGAGGGACTAGAGTCCATGCTGGATCAGCAAATCAGGGCTCTTGGGTTGAAAAGATATAACCAGACAGATCCACTATTTTGCAACACTATTTTGTCCTAATTTGTCCCCCATCCCTCTCCAAATCAAATATTTTATGTTCGGTAGTTGCTATTCTTGCCTAGTCAGAATCTGATTGCTTTGTCAGAAAAAAAAAAATGCTTTTCGTCTATCTTTTAGAAGGGTGTGTGTGGTTGTTGTTCTGGCTTGAATAATCATCATTCCTGACAATGACTCTGTGTGCATGTTTCATGAAATACCCAAAGCTCTCTTTTCATTATGAAAGATCAGTACAGTGGTGCTTATGATGTATTTAGGTCGTCTGTTACTGAATATTTCTACTGTCAGTACAACAAAAAGTGTGATGATCACAGTTAAAGCTTAACAAAGAAAATGCTGTCAGGCAATTAGTCAGCTGAAGTCAGCAGTACAAAAGTGGAAATATATCATGTTTGGGGTAGCACATTAGTTTGCTTGTGATAAAAATGTTGAAACGGGACCCTGTACACAAACAATATCTTCCCCTTTCTGCCTCAGCAGAGATGGAGAACTTTTGCAGCTGCTGAAGAAGGGAGACATATTCAAAAATAGCCTTTGAATTCTTTATTATTCTTTCCAAATGGCCTTGGTCCCCCTCAACCACCTGAGCATCCAAGATGGTTTTACATGAATTAATTGCAACACAATTGGCTTTTTGTTGGGGGAAAGGTAACATCATCCTGGCAGGAATGAACCTTGCATGGCAAAGAGCTACCTTTCTTGTGGGTGAAAGGCTGGAGGAGAGGGCGTACCATGAATGGAAGAGAGGGGAGAAAATGTCTGGATACAGGCAAATGGATTTGCTTCCAGCAGTTCTGATCTAGAGCAATAATAAATCCCAGTCTGATTATTTGTCCCCCCTATTAACGTGTTTCATCCCCTTCCTTTTTTTTTTGGTCAGAAAAGTAGCAGCTGTTTCCAAGTCAGTCAACTGTTCTCTTTTAAGTACTGAAAGAAAGTGGGGGAAAGTAAGAGAGAGAGGTATTAAGAATAAAATTAATCCCTCAAATTGTGTATGGGTGTTCCACTGCATGAAACTCCTTTGCCTAAAAAGTTCATTCGTTCTTTACCTGTTAGAGATGGACTCAGCCCACCCTATATTTCCTCTTCACATAGTGCATAGTCAAAATACAGAACTTGTTTCCACAAGAGGCAGTAATGGCTGCCAACTTGGATGGCTTTAAAAGAGAACTGGACAAGTTCACGGAGGAGAAGGCTATCAGGAGCTACTGGCCACCATGGTCATGTTCTGCCTCCACGGTCGAAGGCAGAAATGCTTCTGAATACCTGTTGGGGGAAGCCATGTGATGAAAAGGTGCTTGTGTCCTCAAGTGCTGTGGGTTCCCCATGCAGTTTCCCATGAGCAGCTCGTTGGCCACTCTGAGAACACAATGCTGGACTAGATGGGCCATTGGTCTGACCCAGCAGCCTCTTCCTATGTTTTCTACGTTGTGAATGCAGCCTTACTTGCTGAACAAACATGTGGAGGGTCACATTTCCAAAGGTGTGTTCATGGTTAGACTTTGGTGGGAGACGAGTGCTTGCTGTGAGAGGGGGGAAAGTGCTGTACTTCAGAGGGAGAGCACCTGCTTTGCACTCAGAAGGTCCCAGGTTCAATCCCCAGTATCTCCAGATTGGGCGGGAGAGATGCTTTGACTGAAACGTTGGAGAGCTGCCGCCACTCAGTGTAGACCAGGGCTTCCCAAACGTGGGCCTCCAACTGTTTTTAGACTACAACTCCCCTCATCCCTGCTAGCTAGGAATGATGGAAGTTGTAGTCCAAAAACAGCCGGAGGCCCAAGTTTGGGAAACTCTGGTGTAGACAATGCTGTGCTAGATAGGGCTATGTTCCGACTGGGTATAAGTCAGGTTCCTACATGGGGGGGGGGCTGCCTTTAGGCATAAAGCACAAAGTAATTTAGTCACCGCATTTAGCTCCTTCTCGCAGGACCTACTCCATTAATGCGTCCCATAAGGAGAAATGGTTTCTTCCACTTGGCATGCGCCGCAGATACTTGAGCACTGACCGACCTGCACACAGCTGCACCCCGCCTGCTCCGCAGCTTGGGAAAAAGCTGTGATATCCACGTTAGCTAGCCAGCAGCCAGATGTCAAGGGAAGCCCCCCTCCCCCCTCTGCTTTCCAACATTGTTCTTTTCACAGAAGGAGAAAGAATGGTGTCCTGGCCAGCCGGCCACCAAGCCTTGGCCAACCCATATTCACAATAAGGGGTTGGGGGAGAAATTCAGTTCAGTTTGTCTTCAAAGGCTAATTCAATATGGGAACTGAATCTTAGCTGTCCTTTAAAATCCATGCTTCTCTGCTTTATGCCATGTAGTTCTCCAGACAAGTAATGAGATTTTTTTTAAAATTGCATACGCTAAGGTACAACATGTGCAAACAAATGCATTGTGTTAAAGAAAATATAAATATTAGAGGTTTTTTCGGGGGGGGGGATGTGTATATTAGGTGAATTTGCACCTAAAATGTGTATATAAGAAGGCATTCACACTAAAATGCTGGTGAATTTTCGTGATTTTCTTCTTTTTTTTAATGTGGAGATTGGGGAGTGATGATTGGGGGGAAACAAGAACTGAGAGAAAATGAAACTGATAGGTTTGCCTATCGCTTCCTTGAAAGCCTTGGAGAACCCTTAGCCCTGCCCCCTGGTTTGTGGATTCCCCCTGGGTGGCAAAATGGCAAATTGGTCCAATCACAGAGTGTGTAGATTGGAGTCAGAGGGCAGATCAGGGGTCCATGCACAGCCTCAGTAGTTACATGGGATCTGGTCTTCTGATGGTGCCCCAGTCTTTTAGTGTGGCAGCACCTGCACTTTGGAACTCCCTGACTATTGATATCAAGCAGGCACCACCTCTGTATTTTTTTTGGCACCTGCTAAAAACAATTTTGGATAGACAAGCCTACCCAGAGCTGATGTGAGCCTTGATTTGGTTTTAGTTTGTTGTTATCTTAACTTCTCACACATCAAAAATTGTTAAGTTTTCATAGTGATAATATTATTGCTTTATCCAGTGCTCTTTTTTTTCTTAAAAAAAATGTTTAGGGGTACTCTCATTTTCCTACTTATATTGAAATACTGCCTCTCAGTGAGGCGAAACTTAGATTCACAAAATGTTTAGGGGTATGCATACCCCTGCGTCCCCCCAGAAAAAACACACACTGGCTTTACCTTTTTTGTAAGCCGCTTTCAGGTGTGCATGTGTTTTCTTATATAATCAAGTGGTGTATAAATTTTATAAAAAGTTATAAAAGAAACAAAAGGGGCCATTTAAAAACAATTATTTTTATTTTTGCTTTCCTCCCTGACTAGTTAGCAATTTTGCATTGGGTGCAAAATTACTATTATCCAAAGATGACTTGATATTTTGTCCACCCTAGTATAGAGAGAGAGGTGGAAAAAATCTGATCCTTCTTTTCTATACAAGGTATTTCTTTCTCAGACAAGGAGGATGGAGATCAATTTGTATACTTAGTGAGGCTGCCTGCAGTGAAAGTAATTCTCTTCCCAATAAATCTCAACACTGGACAGAAATTCCAATAGAGAACCAATATGGTTTCTATCTTTGCTCCTCCTGTATTTAATATGTAGCTCTGCAGTTTGTGCAGCTTGGGAGACTGAACTGGGACAGAAGAACAATTTGTGTCTAATTCTCTGAGACTATCCTATAGCAAGAGAGCATCCTTCCTTCTCTATGAGGATGGGCTACAGCTCAGTAGAAGAGAACCCCTTTTGCATGAAGGTATACCAAATTCAATCCCTGTCTTGTACAGGTCAGAATTCTGAAACCCTGGAAAGCCACTACCAGTCAAATATTGACAACAGAGATCTAAGTGAGTCAATGGTTGGAGTTGGTGTGATGAAGTTTTCTGTGTTTTTGAAAGGTGATGCAGCACAACTGAACTAAGAGAGATTTACTTCTGAGAAAATGCATTTAAGGTTTGGCGACATGTCCATTAGGCTCCTCCTATAACATTGGTTATTCCACAGTGAACTCCATCAAGTTCAATGGGACCCACTCCCCAATAAATGCACTTAGGATCACTGCCTGAACATTTCCTTCCTCCCACAGCAAGTTGGCCAGCAACCCTGTGCTTATCGATTCATGTAAAATGTGTGATCTTTAAGCATTTGTGCATACTCTCAAGCCACCCACTTGGGTGTAACAAAAAGAGAAAGAGGGAGAGAGACAGTGACAACTTCCACATTAAGGTCAGAGGTCATGGTTATCGACACATGACTTTAATCCCTTTGACACTTCAAAGGCTGAGAATTGGGAGAGGCCCGCTGAGCTGAAACCCCGGAGATTAGTATTTGTCAGAAAAAGTTGATATTATTGACATTGTTGGAAGTACAAAAGGCTTATTTTATTTTATTTTACCTAATAAACGGCATGCCCTGTTTTGTGAATACATTTGTGTGTTTTGGCTAGTCCCTGGCAGATTTAATACATGCCAAGATTAAGTTCAGATCACACTTGTAAAGATTTCACTGGTTCTGTTTCTTTGTAGGAGCAGATAGGTGCGTAGTGCAACCCTCACCAGTTTTACTTCAAAATAAGGATGGGGGGAGAAATGTGATTCAGTTCACATTGAAAGGCAAACCTATCTAATTCACACTTTCTGAAACAATACATGAAGTGAAAGATAGCCAACATTTGAAATTTGCTCTCTTCTGAATTTTGCAGTGCAGATCTCCAGCTATAGAATGTGTTTAAAAATGCATATACTAAGGTAAAGTGTGCACAGAAACAATGTATATATTTGTGAAAACAACATTAAAAAATGCATTCTACTTGGGGAAATTTATTTGCAAAAATTGGCATCTTAGGCATAAGCCCATGAAATATTAGAATAAATTTACTCTGAAATGTAGATGATTTTTTCTTGAGGAGTTAAAAAAACCCTGATATGGAATTGTTGAGAACGGAAGTTAAGATTAGAAAAATGAGGAGTTGAGAAAAACCAAAAATGGACGGATGTGCACAATCCCGGGAGCCTTCATCATCAGAGAAGAGTACTGCTGAAAGTCCTCTGCCATGATGGAGACCCCAGCTTGTCCCTAGAATGTGGAAAGCTTCCACTGGAAGTTTCCCCACCAATGGAAGGTTGCATCAGAATGAGGAACTGAGGGGTTGGGCATGGCACCAGAGGCTTGAGGTCCTTGGATCCTCAACCTGCCTGAGTCTCAGGGCTTCAGATGAGGTGGTAGAGCCACTCCACAGCTCCCTGGCCTCTCTGTTGTTGTTGTTTGATTGATTAGTCCCATTTTGCACAAAAGGGGACCTGAAGCGACTGGGGAGGAAATGATGCAAACATTAAAGTCAAGCATAAAAAACAAAGCAAGCAAGCAAACAAACAAACAAACTGGAGTTAAAATGAGGAACTGAGCAAACTTGAAAAGGACTGATTTGCCCTTCTCTTCTCGGAAGTAAACCCCACCAAGTTCAATGGAACTTGCCCCCTAGCAAGTGTGTTTAGGATTGCAGCCACAGCATTTCTTTATTTCTTTCCTTCTACCAACCCAAGTTTTCCATCTTAAGAGTCTTTGTTTCTTTCGGGATTTGTAATAAACAACATAATTACATGCTTTTTTCTTCCTTGATTGAGTACATGTCTTACAAATGATGATTTACCACTTGCGTGTCGCAAAATAGACTGAATAGTCATAATTATTATGTTGGAGAACTGAACTTTCAAATTCAGAAATGTTGTTTTAAGGAGAAGCAACTCAAAAAGTTTGAGCACTCAGGTTGTGTTGGTTGGTTCGATCGATCTGGGTGTATAACAAGTGATGCGCATGCTGTCACCCAGACTCCTCTGTGTACCCCCCCCCCACCGTTGCTCAATGGAAGGTGTGTATCAAATTGATGCCTCCAAGAAAGTTCTTGCCAACAGTGATGCAGTGTGCTCTGTGCCTCCAAGACTCCCTACCCAGGAAAGAGAGGCACCCAAAGTTATGCATTAGAAGTATTGGAAAGGGCCTAATACCGTATCAGAAATACGGTATTAGTGGCCCATATCAACTGGCACAGGCTGGTGGTCAGCCATTTCTGATGAATTGTGATGAATTTGTTTTGAACGGCATTTGTTTCCATATTGAACAGTTTGCTTTTGCTTTATTCATACGGTGTTGTATCTCGTCATATATCTCTGTGTTGACAGAAACGTAGTTTGCTAATTTTAAATGCTTCATTATTTTGAGCTGCCTTTTTTGTCATTGGCAAAATAGCATGCAAATATTTCATCAAATCAGCTCATCCAAATGATCTTGAAGAGCTGTAAGGGGGAAGGTCCTTTTTCAAGCATCCTGGTCCTAAGTTGCTTAGTGCTTTGTAGGTCAAAACCCAAACACAGCCTGGGTGCTTATTGGTAGCCAGTGAAACCAATGGTAAAGGTAAAGGGACCCCTGACCATTAGGTCCAGTTGTGACCGACTCTGGGGTTGCAGTGCTCATCTCGCTTTATTGGCCGAGGGAGCTGGCATACAGCTTCCGGGTCATGTGGCCAGCATGACTAAGCTGCTTCTGGCAAACCAGAGCAGTGCATGGAAACGCCGTTTACCTTCCCGCCGGAGCGGTACCTATTTATCTACTTGCACTTTGACGTACTTTCGAACTGCTAGGTGGGCAGGAGCAGTTCGAGCAACGGGAGCTCACCCCGTCACGGGGATTTGAACCACTGACCTTCTTATCAGCAAGTCCTAGGCTCTGTGGTTTAACCCACAGCGCCACCTGCGTCCCTTCGAAACCAATGGTATATGTGCACAATAAGAGGCACTGCGTGCTAGCTGCAGCTTCCAGAACAGCTTTGAAGGCAGCCCTACAGAGAGCATGGTAAAGTGGTCTAATCTTGAAGTTACCAGTGTGTAAGTGATGGATCATTGGAGAGGTGATGAAAAACCCGGGTTTCTTAAACTCGAACCTCTGAACTGAAATTCAAGATTACTTTAACAAGTCATTGACCATATGACTGAAAAGAGTCAGATTACTTTGCTTTGTTCCTTAGCTCATTGAAGGGTTCAGAAGACTTCACATGCACAATCTCAGTATCCCTGCAAGAGGGCTGGAGAGGGGTGTGGCTGAGGAGGGGGTATGGCCTGGGGAGATCCCCAAGCGCCAGAATGGCCCCATTTGGTCCCAGGTCTGAGATTCCCCATGCCATACTTTGGGCACTAGGATGACTATGTATGATGACTATGCACTGCCTCCATAGTCAGAGGCAGCAGTACTTCTGAATAGGTAAAAAGGTAAAGGACCCCTGGACAGTTAAGTCTAGTCAGAGGCAACCAGGAGGTGTGGTGTTCATCTCTCTTCAGGCCAACGGAGCCAGTATTTGTCTTTCTGGGTCATGTGGTCAGCATGTCTAAAACACTTTCCCCCCTACTTGCACTGGTGTGCTTTCAAACTGCTAGGTTGGCAGAAGCTGGGACAGAGCAACAGGAGCTCACCACCGCCGTGCGGATTCGAACCACCGACCTTCCGATCGGCAAGCCCAAGAGGCTCAGTGGTTTAGACCACAGCACCACCCACTGAATACCAGTTGCTGGAAGCCATAGGAGAGGAAAGTGCTCTTGTGCTCGGGTCCCACTTGCAGGTTTCCCACAGGCATCTGGTTGACCACAGTGAGAGCAGGATGCTGGACTAGATGGACCACTGGCCTGATCCAGCAGGTTCTTCTTACATTCTTATGAAAAACAGTCCAGTAATCATCATCATCATCCATTAAAATATCGCTTTCTTTAATAAATACTGATTAAATATCAATTAAATTTAAAAACCCCTTTATATTACCCCTACTATGTGTTCCAGCCATTCTGATCTGCTGCCTTCTTTATGTCCTCTCATCATGGGCTTTCACAGTTCACACCACCGACTTGTGGAACCTGCTGCTGGATTTCCACTTCAGAAATGATTAAAAAAATTAAAATTAAAAAAATAAACATGGATTATTGCTCTCACAGGTACAATTTCATGCTTCTGTTATGAGAATCGCCTGCATTTCCATGAAAAACAACAACAACAGCAACAACAACAACTCACAGAGTCGTGGGAAAGAAAGTTTCGCTCGTTTCGAGTTGGACCTGTTTCCAAGTAAGTATATTTTAGGTTAGAGCCTGCCTGAGCCACATATTTGGCTTTGCGGACTCAATAATATAAAACATATCTCCATTAAGCCCTGATTTAATTGGAACTACATTTTCTTTAATCCCTGCCAGGAATATATATATATATGAGATATAAAGGCTTGTTATAGACTACATGGGCATCTTTTTTTTATCTGCTTGACCTACTTGAAGAGCTAAGCCAAGTTTCATTAAAAATTATAGGCCTCATAACTTTTCGGGGGTTGCTTTTTGTTTTAAAGCAGTCCCATATGGAGGCAACAGTATGCCGTATTCATACCAGTCTGGAGATCTCCATATTTTGCTCTATATACCATAAAGAGTGATTGTCATTCCCCATCCGCACCCCACATCCAAAAAAGAAAGAGAGAAAGATCACTCCAAGAAAACTGAAGAAACAAAACTCATGAAAATCTTTACGATGAGGACAAGGTGGATGAAATTCAAGAAAGTATCACTCTTATATCATCACGTATGCCACCCAACAGCGTTGCACGTTGCAGCGAAGTGAAGCATCTATCCGAGGGTGGTAGTGGCAATTGCATTAAGCTTCTACTGCTGCCTTCTCCATTTCTTCCTAGGTGCTAACGCATACAAGTTGCATTAAGGAATTCTTCTTCGTTTTTTGTTTTGTTTTTGTTTTTTGCTGTGGCATCTGCTAAAAATGTCAGATGTGATCACAGTCTTTGCAAAACAAGTATTTTAACAACCCAAACCTTATGATAGGGTTATATTTCAGAGACTTGGAAACAACACTGCATTATCTGATACGAAACAGCACAGATGTTGCTTAATAAACTGTTTGGTTTATGCATTGCATTAACCTCATGAAACATTTATGCAAATCTCACATTAACAGAAGGTAGAGAGAGAGAGAGAGAGAGAGAGAGAGAGAGAGAGAGAGAGAGTGAGTGAGTTTTGGAGGGTAGGTTATGCAGAAAACAACCTTTGTATTGGGATGTTTTTCTTCCCGGTATTTTATAGGGGTGTATTTTAACTCTTTGGGTTTCTGTTTCAAAAGACACAAGGAGCATTACCGATTATTCCCCCCTCCCACTTCTGCTTTCCGCTCTGCTATCATTCCTTCCAGCTGATTTCACATTTTATAATGCTAATAGTGTGTGTACGGTTTGGAGTTTCTCTACTGTCAGCTGGTCAGTAGGTCTGGAGGATATATTTAATGGAATCTGACAGCTGATGGGATGGTTCCCATTGAAAGGGGGATTTGATATGTGGGATGAATATCTTGACCCTCAATTCGCCATATTAATGACCATTATTATTCAAACTCGCACCGCCGATATAACTCTTTTTTTCCTGGACACACCAGTACATGTGTATAAAAGAAATGACTTATGGATGAGTTAGTTCGTATACTTGTTGGAGTGCCTTTTTAGATAGCATGTCAAAACAGATTAGCTGTTGTGCCCTGCCATAAAATTAAAAGCCGAGCTTTTGTGCAACATACACTTGTAAACAAAGCGATAATAAAAGTGCAGGGGCTCTCTCTGTTGTGTCAGACACCAAGCAAATGCATTCCCTTTTAATAGCAAAGACAAAAAGTGGTGAGGATAAAGGAGGAGGGGGCGAGAGAGATGCTTTTGGGCCAACGAGCAACGGGAAGTTTATATGCAAGAGTCAACCAGCTAAACTCAACTGGAACCTAGCCAGCCCATCTGCCTCCCTCACTTTGGTTGCTGGGAAAAGAAATTTAGTTTCCACACAACCCAGTTTCAGGAATCAGGAAACGCAACCCTTTCATCCCAATGAATTCAAAGCTAAGTAAAGACAGTGGTGCGATAGCAGAACATGCAACTTCCACATCACGTATTGATCTCATTCGAAACCTTTTTAAAAAGCCTCCCTTTTCACTGATTACTGATGGACAGAACCAGTCGTCCTGGGTTAAGATGGCATTTGAAACACGGGAAATTAGACTGTGTCGATGTTAAGGCTTGAACACATGTGCCTGATTTTATGAGCGGCAGCATCTTCTAGTTGCCTCTTAAGGATATGTACGGAAAACCTCAACAGCTAAACGTCAACAGCTAAGGTGTGCAAGGATTCGTCTGGTTTTTAAAATATATGGCTCCTTTAAAAATGGAGGGGGAGGGGAGACAAAGGCATAAAAATCCCGTATTGATCCTCAACATCGTGTCCCGGTTTGAATGCCTTTTAAAACCTGAGCCACTCGAATGCCTCAATCAATAACCCTTTTTCACTCCCCCTCTCCCCGTTTCAAATATGCAATTTTGTTTTCTCTCCTTAAAAGCATGTAATATCCATTGTCTTTGATTTTCTTAACAAATGAGCAGGGAGGTAATGTTGCAAAAAACGTTCAGTGCTTCTGACTGCCGTGTGTAGAACATGCCCATTAAACCCTTTCCATGACAGCATTATGGACCATTCTGGTGATGTATAAATAAGGCAAGCATAATGCATCCCCCTCGTTATCTTAACAAGTTTCTTTCCTTTCCCTTTCCTTTTTTTAGTTGAAAGAAATCCAAGTATTTGAAACTATCCAAGTTCAGCCGTGTGTGTGTGTGTGTGTGTGTGTGTGTGTAAAAGAACAAACCACCATCTGCCTAATGACATGACTCCAATATGCACCCAGAAGTTTGTTGGCATACGAGGAGCATGCCAATAACTCTTAAAGTAACCGTTGGACCAAGGAGATGCAATTAGGCCCCAGTAATGGGATTCACATTTGGTTTCCATATTTTGGAGGATGAAGCTGACATGATAATATCTCAATTACTGTAAGATTGAAAAGCCTATGATGATGTGCAGCTTCACATTCTTTTAACCAGACAGATGAAAGCTTTCCAGAAGTTTGGACGCTCAATTGGGTATGAGTCATCATTCATCTCTCTCACACACCCCAACACACACACACACAGACAGACACACAAACTCTTCTAAACTACAGTAAAATCCTTAATCATCCTATGGATTACTGCAGTGGTTTACTGAGGTGAAGCTGTTTAATCTCCCCTTCCATCATGGCCAATGAAGGCTGTTCCCACCCATGCATTAGACTTTGTAGACTCTTAGCCCAGGCAGCTCATACCAACCTACCAGTTAAGGCAAAAACTCCAAGCAAATAGTATAGTGGTCCATTGGGATAGGGGGGTTCCATTACTGCAACTTTGATTTAGGGGAAGTTTTACACCCAGACCATTGAATAACCAAGGGGAAGCTCCTCAGTCCAATTTGAGATGTCCTCTTTGTCTTTCTCCATTGGAGTGATCAAAGCAGAACTCCACAGGCAACTCGCCTACTGAACCCCACCCCCACTATCACAACTTTCCTGCAGAATAGGAGAATTCTTGGAGCATTCTTCCCATTTGCTTTCCAGATTTTTGAAATTTAAATCTGTCTGGACCTGTTTCTGAAGTGGAATGGATGCCATATAAATTCTCCATTGTCCCACTCTCTGCTTTCATATAAATTTATTACCCCAAGGATAATAGGTGGTGAGTGGGCTTCTGCCTCTCCCTCCTCCTCTGGATTTTTGTAGCTGATGCCTCTTCCCCTAGGATCTCTCTCTCTCTCTCTCTCTCTCTCTTAACTTGCTCAGGGGAAGGAGGCATTGGACAAATCTCAAGGAAAGACTGATGTGGGGAAAATATCACCCTTAGCCTCAAGGGTCATTGGTGATGATTGTAGCGTTTCTTTCAAACACATATTTTTGAAGATACAGTCTCCCTCCCTGAGAGAGATATCTTTGTTGCCTTGCATACAGGAAAGGGCAGGAGACAATGAGTTGGGGAAGAAGTAGCAAGGACTCTGTTACCCCCAAGTGTCACTGCTGGGGGTAGCCTTCTGCCCCAACAAAGTTTTTTAGGGATACAATGGAGATCTGTCCATTGACTTGCATAGGAGAAGCTTTAGATCAAACAAGCCCAGTTTGTAATCCATCCCAGTGGTTACAGCACCCTGGGAAAACAAATCACTATAATTGAATATTAAACCTGTCCATCGAAATGAAAAATCCACCCTCTCCCTTTTAAGCTCTGGGCATTTGGGCTCTTAGTTTGGGAATCACTGTTGGTGCATCTTTGATGTTATATTAGTACAGTGGTACCTCAGGTTAAGTACTTAATTCGTTCTGGAGGTCCATACTTAACCTGAAACTGTTCTTAACCTGAAGCACCACTTTAGCTAACGGGGCCTCCTGCTGCCAAAGCGCCGCCAGAGCACGATTTCTGTTCTCATCCTGAAGCAAAGTTCTTAACCTGAGGTAATATTTCTGGGTTAGCAGAGTCTGTAACCTGAAGCATTTGTAACCTGAAGCGTATGTAACCCGAGGTACCACTGTGTGTATATATATATATATATAGAGAGAGAGAGAGAGAGAGAGAGAGTGTATTATTATTTGTAATAACTAAAACCCTGCAGAAGGTGCCATGTTCAACCCCTGGCATCTCCAGCTTGGACTTGGAAAGACTCCTGACAAAATCTTGAGAAACTGCTGCCAGTCAGTGCTGCTGATACTGAACTATATGGACCAATGATCTGACTCGATATAAGACAACTTCCAGCCTGTTTGCATTCTGTGGCAAGAGCACTGCCCTGTGTCATCAGAGCAGAAATCGGGAGCTGTGCCTGCTTTGTGCCCCCACCCCATTGAAACTCTGCCATCATAACAAACTTGGGTTTTAATGGAATTGATTATTTTACTTTTAGATCTAACAGCTGGTTGGTATTTTATTTTGTGAGGGCTTTGGAGAGACGCTCATTGATTTTTGCCAGAGCTGTTTGCTGTTTTCTTCAGTCAATATTGTCACATAATGAAAAACTTGACTCAGCTGGTCAGATCTGGCAACATGCTTGATACAGAACAGAACTGTGCAGTGTTAAGCCCCTTTTAGCAAAACACACTGCTTCCTTCCTATATGTGTCAAAAAGTGCTTTGGAACAGCAGCTCGGGACGTTTTTCATTTTTAACAAATCTGTGTGCTGCTGAACAAGCGGTGACCAGCTGCCCCTTGATTTACAGAAATAGTCTTTATATCACAATGCTGTGTTTTCATTTAAACCCTCTAGCCCAGTGGATTTCCCACTGCCTACATTGATCTGTTGATCTGTCTGGGAAAACTCCTGAGCATCAGGACATAGAATCATAGAAAGCTGCAAATAACTTTGCTAGGGCGCTCTCTCCAGTTTCTGTTGGTCTGGCCAGCTTTATTTTTATTTTATTTATTAATTTTATATGCCACCTTTTCCTCCAATGAGCACAAGGTGGTGTACAAGGTTCAGGGCAGGAGCCTAGAGCTCCACTCAGCAGAATGAGCAGGAGGAATCAGCCCTCCACCCCAATGCAACAAGACTGGCTTGCTACATTTTGAAGCACTGGAAGAGATCTGAGGCAGCCTGTCCAATATTGATGGCAATCTTCTCTTTGATTTCCTGGTAAGCTTCCAAGAAACCTCAGGGTTTCCTATGAACACAGTTTGAAAACTGTTGATCTGTGCAGCGAATCTTCCTAGCAATCCTCTGTCCCACCCCCACCACTCTATCATGAGTATGGATGAAGGGGAAATTTGATCAGTTTGCATTTGTGAATACACCTCATTCCCACTTTCCAAACCAATGTGTGAACCAGGATGCAGCTCTGCTTTGGAATTTGCACTTCTCTGAATTTTGCAGTCCAGTTCTCTGGTCAAATATAGTGAACTTTTAAAAAGCATAGATTTGAGGCGGAATGCAGACAAAAATGTGTATGTTCGCAAAAACAGTGCGCACACAAATGCCTCGTAATCAGAGATAGCGCTTGCAAATAAATGTGTATATTTTTGTGCAGGGCTAAAAACACACACAAACTTACATGGAAAGGGAGTGAACCGAGAGCTGCTTTGAGATGTATCATGAAAAGTGGGGTGCAAGTTTATTGAATAAAGAAGTCTGAAAAACAGACATTAGATTCAGCCATCCCTAGTCACGAGCTACAGAGAGAGCTTTCCTCGCACTGACATGTGTAGTCTGAAAGCTACTTGGAGCAAGACTCTTTCCTCTTGTACTCCATAAAGCTGAAGGCACAGAGGACTCCATATCAATCAATCAATCAATCAATCAATCAATCAATCAATCAATCAATACTTGGCAGCACTTAAGGATCAATGGTGGCTGGTGCTCATTGGCACTAGTAGGGCAGAAGACAGGGAGCCCAACAGTAGGTGGAGCCAGAGCTGGTGATAGGCAGAACCTGGAGCCAATGACAGGCAGAGCTGATGAATTCTAGTTTCCCCACCTCTTCCTCTCTGCTGAGTTCTACAAGGGCAACACTAGGGAGGATTGTTTAGTATGATGGCAGGCGAGTGAGGGCAGACTGTGCCTGGTGGGTCAGTACCCCATTTTCCTTAACTGACTAGCCCATACTACTAAGGACAGTTTTACAAATAACGCTGCTGCTGTTTTAACCCGGTGTGCTGATTTGAAATGCCGAGCTCTTGTGGCTTCTTCCCCCAGCTATGCAAGATAAAGCGATTGCCAAATTAATGCTTATCAAATAATTTCACAGCACATTATCCCCAATGAAACATAAATGAGTCGGCTTCTCCACAGTCGAGCAGCGAGACTGAGCAAGGCACTAAAAGTGCATTTCACCCAATCAAAAATAACTGGTATTATATCATCATAACCTCTTCCTTCAAGAAATAGGCTTCTGAAAGGCCATAAAGCAGGCATAATTATAGGCTGAAGTATGCTAAAAATATATCCCAAACCACACATAACATGAAGAGTAACTGTTTGACTTCATCGTAACCCTTCCATGTATTTCCCAGCCTGCAATCATATCTTATGCTTTGACTGCCCCCGCTTTTTTTTTCTGGGGACAGTCCCTATTTTTGGAATACTTTCCTTATTAAATCATTTCCCTTATTTTCTTCCGACATTTTGCCTCTTTAGAGACGCTGTCTTAGCATTCTGTGAGAGTGAGCAGCCAGAGAAATATGCCTTATAGAAAGAAGAGCAGCTAAGTTACGACTATTAATTTTAGTAGGTCTACTCTGAGTAAAAGTTAATGGACTACCATGTTTTGTCTCTATTCAGTTCACAAGTGATAGCACTGAACTTCATGCAGAGGGTTGGACTAGACGACCCTATGGATCTCTTCCAATTCTACAATACTATGATTCTTGATGAGTTGCCATTAAACCATTGCACATTAGAGTATAGAAATAAATTCCTAAATGCATTTTTAACCAAAGCACATAGTATAAAATAGATTTGGATATATTTTTGGAACTGATAAATGTGCTGGGCTATCCAAGGTTTGAGAACTTGAAAATAATTAATTTTGAACAACATGGTAGCCAGATGGGTTGCAGACCTGGTTTGTTTTGAACAGCCCTTTCCAAGTTTGGCTTGCTCAAACATCTTTAGGATGACTATTTGCTACTTCAGTTGGGCTTGGGCTGAAGACTGAGACATTGAGCCATGGTCAGATCATTGTCCTTCTAGATCAATCTACACCATTGGTTTGTTTAGCTTGCTATTGTCTGCACATAGCTAGTGATGGCTGGTGGCCGTTGGGACTTATAAGGCAGAAGGCAGGGAGGCCAACAGTAGGTGGAGCCAGAGAGCCAATGACAGGCAGAGCCAACTAATTCTGGTTTTGTCCCCTCCTCCTCCCTGCTGAGCTATACAGGAGGAAGCTGACATGCATCCCTGGACTGGCTATATGTAAGAAGGCAGGTGGGTGGAGATGGGTGAGGGCAGACTGAGGGTGGTGGGGCGGTGCCCCATTCACCCCATTTAATGGACCGGCCTCCATTGCACACAAAGAACATAGGCAGTGAGCACAGAGATGAAAGGAAATGTCATCCAACAACCTCTGGTTGACTTGCAGAGGCTTTGAAGGGTTTCAGACAGGGCTCATTCCTAGCCCTACTTGGAGATGCTGGGAACAGGTCCCATCTCTCCCTTTATTAAAAATAAAATAAAAATAAAATACCTGGATCTCTTGAGTGCTTTGGAACTGACAATGCTCATCTTTTCTGATACAGGAAGCTGCCTTCTACTGAATCATCTCATTGGTCAATCTAGCTCACCATAGGCGACATTGACTGGCAATAGCTCTCCAACATCTCAGAGAAGGCTCCTTACCAGCCCAATGAGGAGATGTTGGGGTTTGAACCTGGAGCGTTCTGCATGAGGGGAGTAGGGGGTTTCCTCTAACAACTCTCAGCATCCTTAACAAACTACAACTCCCATAATTCTTTAGGGGAAGCCATGGCTGCTTAAAGTGGTATCATAGTGGATTAAGTATATGGTGGGAATGTGGCCTGAGGCTGCTGTTTCCATCCCGAGTTCCTCCGGCCCACAACAGGAGGCCTCGCTCTCTTGTCGGCTGCTTTGAGAAACCAGGCCTTATTTATGAAAGCTACTGAAGTTTAGCCTATCAGATAAGGCCGTGACGTGGTGGGCTGCTTGGATGCCAGAACACACTTCCAGCCTGCTTTCCTTTCCTGTGCCAATAATTCTCTAACACTTTGCTAAGAAAACATGCTCCTAACCATTCCTATCTGTTCGCGCTCTCCAGAGATCTCCAGAGCTTATGCTTTGCCGGCTGCCAGGACACCGTCCAGCTACTTTGCCAGTGTGTGAGCCCTGTATAAACTGTCTTTGGTGCTAACATGTAATTACACCCTCTGCAGAGCACTTCAAGACGCCCGATGACAAGGAAAGCGCTACAGAGACATGGGAGCTGCCATTGTTTGCAATTTTTTCATGCATTGCTGCCAAGCACCTAAATAATGAACTGATGCCTGTCCGAAAACAAAACAAAACAAAGAAACCCCCTGAGCAAATAATCCAGAAGGTTGGCTTTATTTTAAGTTAAAGGAACACCCTTGCAGATCTTTAAGCAAAAGCCTTAAGTGGAAAATCAGACGTTTCTTCTGTACCGTTGCAGCAAAGATTTTACCTTCCTCTGCTGCCTGGTGCTTCCCCTTTAAAAAACTGGCCCATTGAACTCCGAAAGCTGTTTTTTCTCCAGCTGGCTGCTTCAGCTGAGAGAGTTCAAGGAGTGATGCCAGGTTTCAGAAGGCTAGGAAGGCTCGCAGCAAAAGCTTAGCACAAAACAAGGCAGGTCTGATGGGGAGAGAAAGAGCGAAGCCGAGCAAAGGCTGCTTTGTAGACAGAACCAGTAGGGTTCTTTAAATGCACACACCCCATTGCACCCTCACAAAGTTATGGAAGACCATTGTTGGCTGCATGAGGCTGTTCATGCACAAAGCTCCAGAAGGCTCTTGTTTTAAAACGCTGATGCTGTCAGCAACTTTTGTTACTCTCTGGACAGAGTCACATCCGACACTTAAAGCACATCCAATGCACATTTCAAGCACATGACTTCCCCCAAAGAATTCTGGGAACTGCAGCTTTCCCCTCACAGAGCTGCAATTCCCAACACCCTTAACAAACTACAGTTCCCGGGATTTGGGGGGGGGCAGTTATGTGCTTTAAATGGCTGTTGGCCATCCTTAAAGGTAAAGGTAAAGGTACCCCTGCCCGTACGGGCCAGTCTTGACAGACTCTGGGGTTGTGCGCCCATCTCACTTAAGAGGCCAGGGGCCAGCGCTGTCCGGAGACACTTCCGGGTCACGTGGCCAGCGTGACAAGCTGCATCTGGCGAGCCAGAGCCACACACGGAAACGCCGTTTACCTTCCCGCTAGAAAGCGGTCCCTATTTATCTACTTGCACCCGGAGGTACTTTCGAACTGCTAGGTTGGCAGGCGCTGGGACCGAGCAGCGGGAGCGCACCCCGCCGCAGGGATTCGAACCGCCAACCTTTTGATCGGCAAGTCCTAGGCACTGAGGCTTTAACCCACAGCGCCACCTGCGTCTCCTTAAAATGTGTGAAATAGGTTCAGCTATGGGTTGAAACTGTGATCACAGTGAAGGCTCTCCTGCTGCTAGTTTAATTCTTTGCTGCAAAGTAGCACCAGGAGGAGTCATTTTGCAATGGAGAAATAATTGTGGGGAGGACATCTGACACGTCCATTCCTCCCACCTTGAAATTCCAACTGTTGTCTGAGATGTTTGTGTTCCAGACCGGTGTTTGCCGTGGGAATGTGGATCTGAACTCTTGTGGAAGGTGGGGGAGTTTTAGCCTGGAAGCAGAAGATGGGGCATAGGTTCAGCATCCCTCCTGGCTGCTTCTGCTGTTTTAATGGTCTCCTCCTCATGCTGCTTCTTCATCACCTCCAGGTGCGGATGTGGTTCTGGCTAGTCATGGCGCAGCCAGGCTGTGACATTGCTGTTATTATTAAGTGCCCCTTGAGAATTGCATGACAATAGATTTAAAGCAGGGGTGCCAACTATTGGGGGGACCAGGTAAGCCCCACCCTGCGTAACTGATCACATGACACGTCACATACACACTATTGAATGGCAATGCCCATCATTGGTTGGGGGGCAGTACCCTTAAATATTTTATTGGGGGGACCAAAGGGACGTTGGCTCCTATGATACGAAGGGTCTAGCACCTTTTGTTAGCTACATAGCTGTGCTTTTAAGTCCAGGGCACTCCACACCATTCATTTAAAGTGTTCCTATAACAGCTATTGGTTATTGCTCCCCCTCAAAGAATTTTGGGAGCCGTAGATTGTGAGGAATGCATAAATTCCTCTTCCCAAGGAACTCTGGGAATTGTAGCTCTGGGAGGAGAATCTGGGTTTCCTAACAACTCTCAGCACCCCTAGCAAATTACAGCTCCAGTATTTTGGGGGGGAAGCCATGACTGTTTATAGTAGCATGATGCTGTTTTAAAAGTATTGTGTGAATGTAGCCTCAATATTCCAGTCTGGAAATAGTGTGACAAAATATGAATTGTTATATTTGTAAATCTTGCCCACAGCCAAGTACATGATTGCCAAGCAGGTCAGTATCATAGAATCACATAATTGTAGGGTTGGAAGGGACCCTGAGGCTCAACTAATATATTAGATGATTCAAAATACTAAGCCCTTATTTCAACTTTAGGTGTGAAAGGATTTTTCTCCCCCCGACCCTTTTAAAAAATGATGGATGCATATGCATCTATACAACCAGTTATAGATTAACAATTCTGAATGCCACTGGGAAGAGAGAGAGAAAAGAAACTTATTTTTTTCATTTCATTCATCACAGCTTTTTAATAAGAATGTCATTACTTAATCCCCTTTGCTTTTTAGTTGTGAACAATGGGACCAAGCTCCTTGGTTTTCCAGAGTGACCCACAACTGAGAAATTGATGAATAGTTTCAGGGAAGGGGGGGAGTAAATTACCCATTATTCATAATTGTCTAATGAAGCATTAACCCAAATCTTTAATGGCTGAGATCAGAGCCAAACAGTTTATGACTGATATCCAAATTCCAAAGCCACTTTGATTTAACTCACTTGCTCTTTGCAGGGGGGTAGGGGGGTGGGATACACACACACACACACACACACACACACACACACACAAACTGGAATTGCTTTCTCAATTCATGCAATTACTCCAAAAATAACACCCTTATATAGATGAACCAAAGGGTTGGGAAAATATTATCATAAGGGTGTAATGTCTTCCAGAGGATTTACACAGCTGACAATGAAGGTATTTAGGGGGGTTTCTGTTAGCAGTGACACGCCATGATATACGGCTTTGCATTTTATTTTATACTTCCTACCCATCCACGAAGACACAGCTTTATTGCAGTTTTGTCTTCGAAAGAACTGTAAGCTCATTCAGAAAGGACTCTGGCCATGTTGTTGTTTCTAGCGTTCCTTAACTTTAATCACAAGAACCTTCTTCCAGATTCCCCCCCCTTTTTTTCTTTTGAAAAATACATTTCTATAGATCGATCACACAGCTAACTTCTTAACTTTTCATGTATTCATATTAAATGGCCCTCACTTATCCTCATTCACCGTTACTGGCCATTAGTTCAGTGATTCTCAAATGCTGGATCTGTGAAACTCCATCCCACTGAAGTCTCATCTTCTGGTTAGTGAAGATACCATTTTAAGAAAAGCTGAGCTTGGTTTTAGGTAGGTGGTCAGCTTTTGCTTTTTCTATTGCTAGAGAAGTACATCCAGAGCAAGTTCCAAGTTTTGTTTGGGGTCTTAGGAAATATATCATGGGTGAGTTTACACCATCAACTGCTCCTGAGCCCTCCAGATCTAATGCGGAGCTTGGGAAGTTCATTATAAACAGGAACTGTTTTGAGTTTGAGTATAACATGCCACAAAACAAACTAATTATAGTTCACATTCATCCCTTTAAAAAACCAAACAGTTCACAGAATCATAGAATTGTAGAGTTGGAAGGAACCATGAGGGTCATCTAGTCCAACCCCCTGCAATGCAGGAATCTTTTGCCCGAGGTGGGGCTCAAACCCACAGCCTTGAGATTAAGAGTCTCATGCTCTACCGACTGAGCTATCCAAATGATCCTTTGCAATGTTTCCATTCCAGCATTCGGAATGTTACAAGCTGCTATGCTGAAAGATAAAATATATGTCGGAAGACTAAGTGGAATGTGATTTTTAAATTTTCTTTTAGAGTTTGCTTTTCCCAAAAAATATGATCTTCAAACTGAAGGAACACAAGATAAGCTGCTGGGTCAGGACAATGTCCCATCTAGTCCAGCATCCTGTTCTCACTGTGGCCTGCAAGCAGGACATGAGGACAACAGTACTCTGCCCAGGTGTGATTCCCAGTGAGGGCCAGTGTGGTGTGGTTAAGAGCAGTGGACTCATAATCTGGTGAACTGGGTTCGCGTCTCCACTCTTCCACATGCAGCTGCTGGGTGACCCTGGGCTAGTCACACTTCTCTGAAGTCTCTCAGTCCCACTCACCTCACAGAGTGTTTGTTGTAGGGGAGGAAGGGAAAGGAGAATGTTAGCCGCTTTGAGACTCCTTCGGGTAGTGGTAAAGCGGGATATCAAATCCAAACTCTTCTTCTTCTTCCCAGGAACTGATATTCAGAAGCACACAGTGGAGGTAGAGCACAGCCATTATGTCTGGGGTCTTAAGGTGAATTGGGATGATGATGATGATAATGATAATGATGATAGTAGCTGTTTATAGTCTTGTCTTCCATGGCGCAAAGAGTCTGAAGAGTAACCACCACAATAAAGCCACGTGTAAGTGAAGGAACTTGAAGATGAGCAGGAAATTGTGCATACCGTATTTTTTGCTCTATAATTCTCACTTTTTCCCTCCTAAAAAGTAAGGGGAAATGTGTGTGCATCTTATGGAGCTAATGTAGGCTGCACAGCTATCCCACAAGCCAGAATAGCAAGAGGAATTGCTGCTTTCACTGCGCAGCAATCCCTCTTGCTGTTCTGACTTCTAAGATTTAGAATATTTTTTTTCTTGTTTTCCTCCTCCAAAAACTAGGTGCGTCTTGTGGTCTGGTACGTCTTATAGAGCAAAAAATACAGTACTTCTACCCCAAAATAAGTTTCCGTTCATCCAACAACTATGGGAATTTTTTTCAGGTGTAGATCAGTGATGATGATTATTATTTTGTTACCTATAACAATACAAATGTTTGAGATGTACAGAAACAAACAATGGCTTGCCTGTTTGACATCATCTACCTGGTCCACAGCTTAAGAACGAAAACGATGCAGGGCAGAGAAATGGCTATTGCAGAGAGATCAAAACAATGTTGTGAATAATAAGATCCTGATTCCAGGGAAGCACAATGGAGCAGTCAGCAATAAGTCATGGGGTGCAGTCAAAGCCAGATCAAACCACACCTTGCAGGAACTTGCCAACCACAAGTTTGGCTAGATCAGAGGTTTTTCAAACCCATTCAGTGAAAATCATTAAACACTACTAATTCGTTCCAAGCCCTGATCTAATACCCCTTACTACCCAGTGGAAAGAGGCTGGTGAGTGAGCCCACAGTTTTGGCTACTGCTCCTCTGAGATTCAGTTTCTTGAGCTACTTTCCCTCTGAGCCAGAAGGACACCACAGGTGACATGAGATCCATAAGCAAACGCCAGCAATTTCTGCTCTGGTTTCTGACATCCCTAGCCAAGAAAGAGCCCCTCCACACACACACACACCAGAAACCATGGAGAGCTGCTGCCAGTCAGTGCAGGCTATACTGAGATAGATGGACGAGTGGTCCATCATTGTCCTGCATGGGACAATGACAATAAAGATATCGTATATTGTATATCGGTCTGAGACTTGGTAAGGGGCAGCTTCTAATGTAAGAAAACAGCTGCTGATCTCCTACTCTGGCTTCTTAAAAGTGTTTTGGGGGGTTGTTTCGGGGTTTTGTTGTCCACCCCCTCAGTCTCTAAATATAATGCTTTTCACAGAATTATTTTTAAAAAGCCATCCATTCATGTAACCTTATGAGCTCATAAGGATTGAAGGCCAGAAGGGAGCAGTTTGCAAAAGGTATGTTTTGAGGAGGAGGGGGCAGGAGTGAATCTCAAAGCATTCCATAGGCTATGCACTGCTGTTGTACATAATTGTTAAGCAGGAAAGATCACAGACGTCTCAAATTATGAATGGCCACTAGCAATTATTCTTTTCAATGGAGCAATTTGAATCATGGAAGGAAAATAAAGGGGAAATATTTCTTTCACTCTCTCGCACACATAACCTCCCCCTTTCCAGGTTAGAAACCTCTAGCTTCACCTATCATGCATGAAACAAAGATTTTTCTAGAAGATTCTGTGTTGTGGGTGTGGCAGAACATTTTGATTTTGAAGCAAGGCATGCACTCTTTGCATGTGTGAGAGAGGAAGAGACAGAGTGTGTCACTCTTCTTTTCTAGGGTAGAGTTAGGGTCCTGTTGAATGACAGGAGCAATGGGTGCAAATTTTACCTTTGCTGGTTTCTACACTCACACACACACTCAACCTCTACCATCCATCCAAGCAAACAACAGGCATTATTAAGGGCACATTCCAGCTAGGCAAAAACCTCTCATGGAGAGGGTGTGGCAAGGCTGGTGAAGGGTGCAGCCTGAGAAGAGGGTGTGTTGCTGGGGAAGAGGGTATGGGCCAGAATTCGCCCCCAGGCCTGAGAGTTCCTGCCGCTGTAGTAGGCAGCTTCAGTATAAGGCAGCTTCCTATCTAAGCTCTAAGTTGCAATCATCTGCATTCAGATTTAAGTGGTTTGGTTTACTTCAGAGAATCAGAAATGATCTGGAGAAGATTAGTCTACAACTGCAGGATATATACATATATATATATATATATATATATATATATATATATATATATATCCCACCCCAGTCTTGAACTCCCTTTGATTTACATTCATCAAATAATTCACACCTCACCTCCCAGAGCGAACTAAAATTAAATTAAGTGTCAACGTGTGAGAAAGTTACTCTCAAATTAACAACTGGCACACACTTCAGTTGTGGCTTTGGCACACAACATTTGCTGCATTTGCTTGGGAATATTTTGTGCTTATTATTCATAGCACAATCTCTGTGTGTGTTTTCACAAGCATATTCATAGTGCACTCTCTCTCTCTTGGCTCTCTATCTTTTTTTGTGGGTGGGGGGGATTTAAGACCTCAGCTTTATTCTTGTCAGCCAATATTTTGCATTCTCACTCTCTGGCTCTGCAAAGAATTACATCATCGCAAACAGGGGGTGGGGAATCTTCTTGCATAAGCCAGCCTGCTTTCAGGACTTTGAGCTCTGTGCCCCTTGACCGCTATAGTCTAAGGACCAAAATAGATGATATGTTCACTGCAGGGAAGGGGCCATAGCTCAGTATTTGAGCACCTGCTTTGCATGCAGAAGGTCCCAGGATCAGTCCCCGGCATTTGCTTTTTTTAAAAAAATAATAATAATTATTAAATTTTCCAATAAGAACATACAAATACAAAACAACTACAATAAAAACAAACACAAACAAAAAACAACAAGTATAATTTCAAAACTTATTTTCTCAACCTTATTTCCCCGACTTCCTCATACCTCACCGTTTTGTATTCTAGTTTCATTATCCCATCAGCAACTCCATTCCCTTATTTCCCAAAAGTTTCTTACTAATTCCATTCCTTTTCTTACTCTAATGTCTCTGAAGACCAATATTTTTAAGTCCATGTCAATCTAGCATTCTTTAATCTTATAATATTTGTTAAGATAGTCCTTAAATTTCTTCCAATCTTCTTCCACTGTCTCTTTCTCCTGGTCTCGGATTCTGCCCGTCATCTCTGCAAGTCCCAGGTAGTCTGTCATCTTCATCTGCCATTCTTCCAGAGTGGGTAGATCTGATGTCTTCCAATACTTTGCGATAAGGATCCTTGCTGCTGTTGTGGCATACAAAAACAAAGTTCTGTCCTTCTTTAACACCACATGGCTGACCATACCCAGGAGAAAGGCCTCTGGTTTCTTCAGGAAAGTGTATTTAAACATCTTTTTCATTTCATTATATATCATTTCCCAGAAAGCTTTAATCCTTGGGCATGTCCACCAGAGGTGAAAGAATGAGCCTTCATTTTCTTTACACTTCCAACATTTGTTATCTGACAAGTGGTAAATTTTTGCAAGCTTGACTGGGGTCATGTACCACCTATATATCATTTTCATAATATTTTCTCTCAAGGCGTTACACGCCGTAAATTTCATGCCGGTGGTCCACAACCTTTCCCAGTCAGCAAACATAATGTTATGACCAATATCTTGCGCCCACTTAATCATAGCTGATTTAACTGTTTCATCCTGCGTATTCCATTTCAGCAGCAAGTTATACATTTTTGATAAATTTTTAGTATTGGATTCTAACAATTCTGTTTCCAATTTCGATTTCTCCACCTGGAAGCCAATTTTCTTATCCATCTTATAAACCTCCATTATTTGGTAATAGTGGAGCCAATCTCTCGCTTTATCCTTTAATTTCTCAAAACTCTGCAGTTTGAAGTTACTACCCTCCTGTTCTAAAATTTCCCAATATTTCGGCCATATACACTCCATATTGAGTTTTTTCACAGCTTTTGCCTCCATTGGTGAAAGCCACCTTGGAGTTTTGCTCTCCAGTAGGTCTTTATATCTGATCCAAACATTGTACAATGCTTTCCTGACAATATGATTTTTAAAACCTTTATGAACCTTAACTTTGTCATACCACAAGTATGCATGCCACCCAGAAAAATTATTGAAACTTTCCAAATCTAAAATGTCTGTGTTCTTAATGAGCAGCCAATCCTTCAACCAGCAGAAAGCTGCTGATTCATAGTAAAGTTTCAAATCTGGCAGGGCAAATCCCCCCCCTTTCCTTTGCATCAGTTAAGATCTTAAATTTTATTCTGGGCTTTTTGCCCTGCCAGATAAATTTAGAAATATCTCGCTGCCATCCCTTAAAACACTCCATCTTATCAACAATTTGCAGTGTTTGAAACAAAAATAACATTCTAGGCAATACATTCATCTTAATAGCTGCTATTCGACCAGACAAAGAAAGCTTCAAGTTCGACCAAATTTCTAAATCTTTTTTCACTTGGTTCCAACATTTCTCATAATTGTCTTTAAATAAGTTCATATTTTTAGCTGTCATATTAATCCCCAAATATTTTACACTCTTAACCACTGTTAAACCTGTTTCATTCTGAAACCTCTCCTTCTCTCTTACTGTTAGGTTTTTCTCTAATACCTTAGTCTTTAATTTATTTAATTTAAATCCTGCCACTTGACCAAACTCTTGTATTAATTCCAAAACCCTTTTCGTACTGGATTCCGGCTCTTGCAATGTAAGTACCAAATCATCTGCAAATGCTCTCAATTTATATTGTCTCGCTCCGACCTGAACCCCTTTAACCAGCTGGTCCTTTCTTATCATGTTCAGCAAAACCTCCAGGACCAAAATAAAAAGTAGTGGGGAAATTGGGCACCCCTGACGTGTCCCTTTTTCTATCTTAAGTTCTTCTGTAATAATATTATTTACAATTAGCTTTGCTTTTTGTTCAGAATAAATTGCACCTATACCGTTTTCAAAACCTTGACCAACCCCAACCCATGGAGATTCTTCTTCATAAAGGTCCAAGAAATATTGTCAAAGGCTTTCTCCGCGTCCACAAATATCAAAACAGCTTTTGTGTTTATATTAACTTCTAACATTTCCAAAATGTCTATTATGTTCCTTACATTATCTGATAGATGTCTTCTCGGGAGGAAGCCCGATTGATCCCTATGAATCTCCGGCATCAAAACTTTTTTCAATCTCTTAGCTAAAATGTCAGCAAAAATTTTGTAATCCACATTTAATAAAGAGATTGGACGATAGTTCTTAAGTTGGGTCTTTTCAGTCTCTGTCTTCAGTATAAGCGTGATATAAGCCTCTTTCCACGTATCAGGTGCTTCTTTCCCCTCAAGGATTTCATTACAGACTTCCTTCAAAGGTTGTATTAGCCATTCTTTTAAAGCCTTGTAATATTTGGAAGTCAATCCATCAGGTCCCGGAGATTTGCCCAGTTTCATGTTTTGAATGGCATCTTCTATTTCTTGTTCAGTTATTTTCTGATTCAGAAGCACTTTGTCTTGACATGAAATTTCCTTCATCCCATTTTTCTTCAAGAATTGTTCTATATCAATCTCTTTTTCTGGCCCTTGTGCATATAGTTGTTTAAAGTATCTCTGGAAGCAGCTTCTAATTTCAGTTGGGTTGTTAATGTTCTTTCCATCCACTTCTAAATTTGTCACTGTATTTAGTTTTTGTCTCTTCTTCAATTGCCAAGCCAAAAATTTCCCGTATTTATCAACAGATTCAAACGTTTTCTGTCTCATTTGTTTAATTTTCCATTCTATTTCTTGGTTCATCAGTTCCATATATTGCATTTGGTATAATTTAATTTCTCTCAAGATCTCCTGAGACATTGGTTTTGATCTCAATTTCTTTTCTCCTTCTTTAATTTTTTCTAATATCTTATCCTTTTTCTCGTTTTGGCTTTTCTTCTTTATTGCATTTTGTTGTATCAAGAAACCTCTCATAACCGCTTTGCTTGCGTCCCAGATTACTCTTTTTTCCACATTAGTTCTCATGTTAATTTCAAAATAGTCTCTTAGTGTTTTGGGGGCCTTTTTACAAAATTCTTTATCTCTGAATAATGAGTCATTCATCCTCCATCTGAAAGTGCCAGCTGTTGTTTGATTCATCTCCATCTTCACGGCATTATGGTCGGAGCAAGTCTTTGGGCAGATTTCCACTTTTTTTATCTTTGATGCCAGTCCTCTAGTCAAAACAAAAAAAAATTCCTTCCAGTAGCACCTTAAAGACCAACTAAGTCAGTTCTTGGTATGAGCTTTCGTGTGCATGCACACTTCTTCAGATACACTGTGTATCTGAAGAAGTGTGCATGCACACGAAAGCTCATACCAAGAACTGACTTAGTTGGTCTTTAAGGTGCTACTGGAAGGAATTTTTTTTGTTTTGACTATGGCAGACCAACACGGCTACCTATCTGTAGCCAGTCCTGTAGTAACCCATATTTGGTCAATTCTAGTCCAGGTCATTTTGGCTTCAGAAAAGAAGGTTCCTTCTCTTTCAAGAGGATTTTTTAATCTCCAAATATCGACTAAGTCCATATAGTCAGTCATTTCAAAAAATGTTTTTGGTAGCCTTCCGTCTTTAGAAATTACTTGTCTTTGTGCTTTGTCCATGTTTGTAGAGACAACTCCATTCATATCTCCCATCAAAATTATATTTGAATCCGTGTAGTCCAGCAAAATCTCATGCAACTTTTTAAAGAATTCGGATTTGCCTTCATTTGGTGCGTAGATTCCTAGAACCAAAAATTTCTGGCCTTGTACTTGAATTTCAATTGCCAGATATCTTCCTTGTTCATCTTTAAATATTTGTTTCGGCATCAATCTATCCTTTGCATATATAACCACTCCTCTTTTTTTCACTCTGTCAGATGAAATAAATTCATGTCCTAATTTTTTATTGATAAGTAGTTTTCTATGTGTTCTTGTCACATGTGTCTCTTGCAGGCAAATCAAGTCCAATTGTTGTTTCTGTAGAATATGAAAGACGTTCTTCCTCTTCCGAGGAATATTCAGTCCATTACAGTTCCAGCTCAATAGTCTCAGGGCCATGATGGGATTATTTACTTACTCCTCCTACTGCTCCCAATTGTTGCTCTTCTTCTGTTGGTGGCTGTAGTCCAAACGATAAATTTGCCAAGTCCAATATTCCTTTTCCTGGTATTGTTGGCTCTTCTGCAAGTTCTGCTTCCTTCACTAAGTCTTCTTCGTGATCTCTCAAGAATTTGTCTTTGTCACTCAGTGTCCTTAGTCTAACTTTCTTTCCTCTGTATTTGAAAGATAGGCCTTGGGGGAATTCCCACCTAAAGAAGATTCTGCTTTTTTTCAATAGTACAACCAGATCTTTGTAGTCCTCTCTTGCATCTAGAATGGGCTTTGGGATATCTTTGAAGATCTCCACGAAAGAATCCTCAATTTGCAGTGTATTTTGATAGTGCAAATTTAAAATTTTATCTCTTTCCTCCTTTGATCCCAAAGTAATCAAGCAATCTCTTGGCTTGTTCTTTTTTTGTCTTATTCCAAGTCTGAATGCACTCACAATCTTAACCTCCTCCCCCTGCAGGCCTTCTTGCCAAAAGTCATAAAATTCTTATGTAATAAAGTCCACCAAGTTGTCCTGTTCACTTTCTGGGACAAATCTTAATTTTAAGTTACGATCCCTCCTTTGAAGATCTATCATAGCAAAGGATAAATCATGGTCCGCCAGTTTCTTTACAACCGGTGGTATTTTTCCCTGAATTTCAGTTGCAACCTCCTTTGTCTCCTCAGCAATCTTTCGGGTAGTAGCTGATTCCTCTAGGAGTCTCCCAATATTCTGAGCATTAGCAGTAACTTGAGTTCCCAATTCTTTTAGGCTAGAAGTATTCAGATCAAGTTTTTTTTGAGATCTCAGCTACTTGTTTACTTGTATCAGTCCCTTGTTTCGTTAAAAATTCCAGAGATTCATTTATTTTTCCAAGAGCTTTCGTCAAAGCATCTTCTGCAGACATGGCTTTAGGTTTTGTTTGTGAGGCCGCAGCTGCTCCTATCACTGAGGCCCTTCTTGGCTGTGTAGTGCTGTAAGTTTTGCCGGATCTGAGGTTTTTCTCCTGAGCCTGATCTATCTTTCCTTTGCCATCTGCCATGCCACTATCAGCCAGGCCAAGGTCAGTCCCACACTCCTAGATTTGTTTTTACTAGTAAATTTCCAGTGGCTCAGCTTCTAGTTGCTTAGTTGTTTCTCACAATGTAACAAAGTCTCCTCTAGAGGGGGGAATTCCCAACTTGCATTCACAGTTCACAGTTCTTACAACAGATATATTGTCTCAAAGTCCCCCCCCCCCCCATTTCTCTAAAGGGGAAAAAGTCCCCAGTTCCAGCACTTTTTTCTTAAATAGTTACAAATATGTAACAGTCCAGGTAAAAGTCCTCAACACTGTATCTTTCCCAGTTATTTCAAGGCTCTCACTTTTGACAGTTCAAAGTTCTTTCTCCCTTCTTACAGGGCAGTCCGTTCCCAGGATACAAAAGACAATGGATAAAATTCAATTCTTTCCTTTCATGCAGGTTAAATAGTTCAATGACAATTCTCCCTCACCGCTCCTGCCCACTAAGTGAGGGGGTATCTTGCTTTTAGGCAATGGGTTTGTTATTCAAATGCAATCCTCAAAGGTTTCAGTTTAATAGTCTCTTTGCTTTGTTCTCACTACAATGCAGTAAGGCAGACTTCCTTTTTGTACCTTTCCCGTGGTGGCCAATCTTTTAAACTTTCAAGCAATTAAAGTCTTTAAATCTTTACTCTTTAAAGTCCAATTTAAGCTTTTAATCCTACTCACGAGTAGATGCTTTCAGGATCAATTTGCCGGAAGAAATCAGCGCTCTCTGATAATGGTGACGCGGCTTCGCTCCACAGGCTGGGTAGCGGCTCTCAGCACCGCGCTCCCCCCGACACCGTTCCAGAGCCTTTAAAAAGGCTCTTTCGCAGCTCGGAGGGGTCGTAATGGTACCCGCCGAGCCTCCTTGTTTACAGGCTTCTCCACCTGTAATTTTTAAGGGTCCCCGCTTCGCCGTAGCGGCAGGACCCGAACCCGCAGAGCAGACTTCTCCCGGAGCTCTGGGAAAAGTCCGCCATTAATCGCTGGCGCTGACCGGAAGTCTCCAGTCCCCGGCATTTGCAGGTAGGGCTGGGAGAGACACCCTGTCTGAAATCCTGGAAAGCTGCTGCCGGTCAGTGTAGACAATACTAAGCTAGATGGGCTCAGTGGTCTGACTCAGTATAATGCAGCTTCCTATGTTTCTCTGTCCATAAGCATTTAATGTATGTGGTGGATTTAAAAACAACAACAACAACCCTTAAATAACAACTCTGGCATTGGGGTGAGGAATGGGACTGTGATGCACAGGTAGAGCAGGTTAACCCTTTCCCACAGCATCACAGTGCCAATGAAAGCCACCCACTTCTTATTAACCCTAGTCTGTGTGGCAGTAAGTAATCCTCTAAGTACCTGAGTTTCAGGTCATATGGCTATTCAAGGAAAACACCATCTATTTAAGTTCATGTTTCCAATCTCAAAGATTCAGAACCCTGCAACTGATGGTCTATAAGCTTTTAAAGTGAAAGGAGTTCCTGCTTTCCCTCTCTCTGCTTAAAAATCTCTCGCAGCTCATGAAGCAGATTGGGTTTTGATTGAAGAAACCTGCTGTGGTCTGAGTTTCAATCAGGAATGGGGAACATGTGGTCCTCCGGATGTTGCTGGACTCCAACTCCCATCAGCCCAGTGAGTGCAGTTAATGGTCTCAGAGATGATGGGTGTTGTAGTCTAATGACATCTGGATTGTTGCAGCTTTCCCATACCTGGTTGAAATGAATGGCTGTTAGAGCATTTCCTAGCAAAGCGCTCTCTCTCTCTCTCTCTCTCTCTTTCTTATCACCTAAGGTGTTGTGTAGACATTAGGGGTGCATAAATATCTTCAGTTCCATTTCTCTTCTTGTTGTAGGCAAATATATAGACAAAATTCTGCAATGTGGCCTTTTTTTTTTGGAGGGGTGGTGGAAAGGAAATAAAGATCCTAGAAATTTTCCCAGGAAAATGTCTTCTGAGAAATGTTGGCACAGCTCGAGTGTACACACACACACACACACACACACACACACACACAGTATAAAGTGCAATTTCCAGGCAGCCTTTTATTCAGTCATGAAACTGATTCCCTGCTAGTTGTGCACGACTCTCAAGTGCTTACTTAAACTTTTCTCATTGTTTTAGAATGTTTAATAGGCATATAAAATTATTCAGCCTATTTCCGCATGAATGCACTTGTGTTCTTTACATTTTTAAATAATCCAAAGGAGAGAATGTGCTCCCTCCCCGTAAACACAATGCTTTCCTTCCCCGCTCATTGTAGAGGGATCTCATTTCCCCCCACTTCTGCTTTTCTTCTCATTTCCCATGTTTGCTGAAAGTCCTTTCCCCCCGCCTCCCCCAGAACAAAAGAGCCAGGCCATGTGAAAACCGAGGCCACAAACCTTCAGCTTACATTGTACTGTACTGAAATACCTGCACAAGGGGATAGTCCTCAAGGTGTCAAGGCACCAGGTACAAAATGCCTAAGGGGCTAGGTTGCTTAGGGTCACCAGTCTGTGGGATGGGACCAGACTTCATATTATGATACTACCCATGTTCATATGGGGAGGCCCAGCCAGATGGGCGGGGTATAAATAATAAATTATTATTATTATTATTATTATTATTATTATTATTATTATTATTATTATTATTATTATATGTCTTAGACACTAGAATAATAGACATGGCTCCCACTTCATATCTACCTTGGTCCCCCCAGTGTAATTTTTGCCTTATCCATGAATTTGTCTGATCCTCTTTTAAAGCCATCCAAGTTGGTCGTCACTGCCTCTTGTGGGAATGAGTTCCATAGTTTAACTGCATGAATAAGTACTTCTTTTTATCTGTCCTGAATATTCCAACATTCAGTGTCATTGCATATCCAATGAAAAAAAGGAGGGAAACTGAAAAGGAAACCAATACAGGCCAACCGTAGATGAATTATTTTCATGAAGACAGAGGTGGCTGATGCTGGAATTGGGGGACAAATGGCCTGTTGTGTGAAATGTGTGTTTTCTGATTGTGTGGCTCCTTTTAAAATTTCAAATAGGAGCCATGTGGCCCACCTGATAAGAGTCAGGGCACCACAAGAAATGGGGGAGATTATTTGGCACAGAAGGGCCACGGGTTGTAGCCAACTTAAATCAGATTAGATTGAAATGAATGGGCCTTGGTATGTCTTGCCTAGTCCATTAAATGGGCCTACTCTGGGTAGGACTAATGCTGGATACAACCCTGTGTATCTTCCTTTACTGAGCATGGTCCTCTATTTGAAAGTGTCCCCTCTTAGAAAGGATGTTTGGACCAAGTGCTGTTTTTAAAGGTAATGAATCATCAGGGGGGGGGGATCAGAGGCTGTAAAGTTGCCCATCAACAGGTACACAGGTGTAGAGCTGAGAGGGGCCACATCTGGCCCTTGAACATGAGGTTCCCTGCTCCCGTGTGGAGGGTTGTTCTCCTGTCTGTGGTGCTGAAATGAAATTCAGCTGCCGTTCTGGCTGGCTTATGTTGATGGAAGGCCCTTTGTGGTGGAGTGGGGTGGATCCTGTCCTTCACTTTGGCAGCAAAATGTCCCAAGTTGCCCCTGTGGCCCACAGGAGTGGTAATCTGTGTGTCATAAGCCATTTCCTGACAACCCGCTTGTATACTTTTCAAAAATTGAACATAAGGAGCTGTTCATCACATGATTGGAAATTGGAAACGTAAAAACAGACTACTTGCTTACCCTAGCTATAAATCCTTGTACAAATAGCTTCCATGGATGAAATTGCAGACCGACTGAAGCCAGTGGTTTTTCCACTGAAATCAACAGAGGAAAAATTTATGCCATGTGAAAGTACACATGTGTGCATTATGAACAGAATTGAGCTCATAACGTTAGCTGGATTTATGATCCAGGGGAAGCGTGTATAACAACTTTTCCAATAAGGTTCCTTCTCTAAAGTGTGGGACATTACCCGCTCGCCGAGATGCCTTTTACGCCAAGAATACAGTTGTCATTCACTTCACTTAATGAGGTTATGGATGCTAAATTATCCCCTTACATAAAATGTGTTTTTATACTGCAGATTACAAAGGTTTTAAGAAGTTTAATATGCCACTTTTTAATTGATGATGGGTACCCTAAAGGAGTCTCTCCCCCCCCCCTTCTGTTTACTGCAGTAGCATGCAGACATATCATTATATTACAGAAGATAATTGTTGCAAATGGGATTTGGGTCAGTGAAGGCAGCTATGATTTATCCTGAATAAAGAAGCACGGGGTGATATAAAATTGTAAATATAATCATCAAAGGCACACATTTTTCTTTTTTCTTTGCAATGAGATCGCTGAGTTTTAAATGTAATTTCTTCTAGCCTTACTCTGCCACTTAGCTTCAGACAAACATGCATTTTTATTGCATTCGTGTTGCATGCAATATCTACTTGCATCACTGACATGTTCTTTCAATTTCACTGTGATGGTTATTCACCCAAAATAGCTATCATTCATGGCTGTCAAACCTCCTCGCTTTATTTATGTATGGATTTAGCTGTACAACATCTAGACATTTGCTTGGCAGATTTAATGGTTCTTCCTTATTATTTTTCAAACTGTAAAATGGGGGTTCACATAGCATCAGGCGTGCTAAGAATTTGGCTTTGAACCCAGTATGTGTTGTATACTTTTTTTTACTACTGGAAAGTCAAGAGTCGTTTTACTAGGGGTCCCGCAGGCACAATCAGAAATGCTTTTTGCAGGGTGGGATGCAGTGTACACAAACGGCTTTGTAACTTTTGCAGGTCTTCCACAACCGATGCAAATTAATGATACTGTGGAAGCGAAGGAGACAGAGCCGATCCTCACTGCTGCATCCATTGAAAATGACACATGTCTGAACAGGAGGTTTTGTTATACCTGGTTAGATACTTTGTTCCCCTTTGTGATTTTGTCTGGGGTGCGAAACCTCAGACATAGGGACAAACGACCAGGCTTGGGATTTTTCCCTAGAACATACCCTCTCTTCACACACCCCTCACTGGTCCTGCTCTGCATTCTTCTCAAGTACTTTTGCCTAGCTGGAATGTGGTAATATTTCTTCCTTGCCTGAGTTGAGGGTGGAGAGATGTATGCATGTTAGTGTTGTGCATGGACCACCTAACCTGACCTGTGCCTCCCAAGGGCACCTGTACCACCCCACTCCAGATCCATCCCTGAAGCAATGTTGTGGTCTTGGAACTCTCCTCAGGCCACACCCTTCACTGGACCTCTTTTGCAACCTGGCTAGAAATGCTTCTACCTTATCTGGAGGACAGAGAGGAGTGTGTGAGTGTGTGTCGGAACCACTGTCCAAAGGTGACATTGACATCTGTTACTCCGCCCACCTTTCCCTCTGGCCCTGCACACTGCTGCCATGTGGCCCTCAGAAGGTTACCCAAAGGGCAACGTGGCCCTTGGGAGGAAAAGTGCTCTGAGACTGCAGCCTAAGTTATTGACCAAAGTCCTCTGCCGGTCTCAAAAGGAAGCTGTTCCACCAGCCTCTGTGTGTTCAGCTCGGCCTCCTCTGAGCCTTTGAATCCTAACCTTTTAAACCAGCTCTCCCAACAATAAGGTTGTCGGCTCTCATTTTAACTTCCCACTTGCATCGCAACAAGACAAGTCACTTTCCTGTTAGCGTTACCAGCGCTGCGTCGAAATCACAGCTTGTACCTGCACTACTGGGTTGAAACGTGGCTCACCGGCACACCATGAACTTTCCAAATCCCTCTCCTGGTTACTGTTTATGCCTGCAACTGAGGCAAAAACAGCTTAGGAAAATCAATAGCTTTAAATTATAACCTTTATGTCCCGACTATACAAAAGCCACCTTCAAAAGGAGAAGCCTTTTTTTTTTTTTTTTTGGTTCCCATTATGTAAAAAAAAAATCAATCTTACTGATGCTACTGTTCCTTAAGCTATTTATTTCTTAATTTAAAGCTTCTCTCTCCCTCCTTCTCTCTCTCCCCCACCATACGACTCTCCTACCCTCTTTGCATCTGGTTGCTTTGTGAAGTATTTCTTCAGATTTCCTGCTCAAGAGACGAGTTTTATCTAAAAGGTCAATTCATTCAGTGGGGCACCAAGCAGAATTGAATATAATTATCCCAATCTTTACTCTGTAGAATTCATGCTTGAATTCATTCAAAAAACAGAAAGAAGTATAATTAACTCCAAGCCCAACCAAATCTATTGAGAATGCCTCAGGTATCATACAGTCCCACTTACAATAGAACATTTTCATTTAAGGACATTGTACGTATTAACCCTAGTCCGCATCCAATTACTCTGAATAAGTGAATTCTCTGTTTCAGGAATGTAATTTGAAAATGTTGTCATGCAATCGGAGGTAAAAGGTCTTTTTTCATTAATCTAACTCTCATTAAAGCAGGAGCCTGTAGGTTGTTTCAAATCCATTAGTTTTAAATACAGATGATTGCAATTCGGCGTGGCATAAGACAACAGAAATGTCCGTCAGGGAAAATAGTGTGTACTTTAAAAAGGGGATTTGATGAGTTTGTGGCTTGCTGACTAGTTATAAAAATTAAACCGTCTGCTGGAGCAATGCTGGGACTTGTACAGCGCTAATCGGACACCTACACAAGCATCTGCTGATGGGTGAAGGGGGGAAATGGGAGCATTAATTTAGATGCTACAGCAGTAAACATGAAGTTGTGAATCTGAAAAAAGTCCCATGTAGTTCAGACATTCAGGTGAAGAGGCCCAATGTTTTAGGATTCCTTCGGAGAACTTTCAAATTGCTTATGTCTAAACTGGTGTAGTAATGGCATGAGAAGCTCAATTGATGTTGCTTGTTCTACTTTGTTCCTGGAAAGAGAGCAGTCTTTTAAAAATCAGAATGAAAGCGAATAGTTGGGCTGGGGTCTTTGGAACGAGTTTGAATTGAGATGTAAACCTGGCACTGGGTGGCATCAAAGCTTTATGTGATGATAGATGGTTGTTCATACACGCAGGTCACCCCTTGATTGTGTAATCAACACAAAATGAACAGCTGCATGTGGATCTCACTTCTATGTTGGTTCACTCACTAACAGGGTCCATTCCGTTCCATTCCATGCTTTCACCTCCTACCCCCCTGATTATTTTAGGTGCCAGGCAAAGAGCTAGAGAAGAGCGCCAGGTGGAAGTCTGCATGCAGCCATGACTATAATCCTGCAGCAGTGACATCCTGCAGAATGATGGCTTTTAGTATTGGGAAATTTTAGAAAAAGATGGAGATAGTTGGAAGTTGCAGAGTCAGGAGAAAATGAAAGATAAAGTGCGAGACTGGTTGCATTACGCTCAGATTAAAGAAGTTTTTAAACTTGATAAAAAGTTAGGATTCCAGGTGGAAAAATCGAAGTTAGAAACTGAACTTCTAGAGCCCAAGACTAAGGTACTTTCGAGAATGTATAACTTGCTGTTAAAATGGAATACACAAGATGAAACGGTCAAATCGGCTATGATAAAGTGGGCACAGGACATTGGTTATAACATCATGTTTGAGGACTGGGAGAGGTTGTGGACTACTGGGCTGAATTTCACTGCATGTAATGCGTTGAGAGAAAATGTTATGAAAATGATATACAGATGGTATATGACCCCAGTCAAACTTGCAAAAATATACCACTTGTCTGATAATAAATGTTGGAAGTGTAAGGAAAATGAAGGAACATTCTTTCACCTCTGGTGGACCTGCCCTAGAGTGAAGGCTTTCTGGGAAATGATATATAATGAGCTGAAAAGGGTATTTAAGTATACCTTCCCTAAGAAACCAGAGGCCTTTCTTTTGGGTATCGTCGGCCAGAAGGTGTTAAAGAAGGACCGAACATTTTTTATGTACGCAACAACAGCAGCAAGGATACTTATCACTAAGTATTGGAAAACCCAAGATCTACCCACGCTGGAAGAATGGCAGATGCAACTGACAGACTATATGGAACTGGCTGAAATGACGGGCAGAATCCGAGACCTGGGAGAAGAGACGTTGGAAGAAGACTGGAAGAAATTCAAGATCTATCTACAAAAATATTATAAATTATATGAATGTTAAGGAGGATGCTAGAATGTAAATAATTGGGCACCATTGAGATAGAGGAAGTGATATATGAAGATAAGTTAAATTTAAGAAAAGATAAATTTTTGGAAAAATTTTAAGTTATATTTAATTCTTTTAGACTTGAATAAAGGATATTAAAAATTAGTGATATAATATTGGAAAATTAGATAATAAGAATCGAAATAAGGGGATAAATTTGCTGGAAAAATCTTTTTGGCTAGGAACGCAGGAGCGGGAGATGCGCGGGAGTCCAAAGAAGCTAAGAAGATTATGTTAAAAGATATGTTTTATGGTATTGTTTATTGGAATTGTAATTAAATTAAAAAATTGCTAATAAATATATTATAAAAAAATATATCTGAATGAATTTAGATGTGAGAAGACATTGTATCAGGAAAGAAAGAAAGGGGGGGAAAAGAAAGAAAGAAAGAAAGAAAGAAAGAAAGAAAGAAAGAAAGAAAGAAAGAAAGAAAGACAAAGCACAATAAGGCTTTCCTATTTATTGGGTAATAATATCTCCAACCTTGATAAGTATTAATCCTTCTGTTCCAGATGGCACAATTTGTGCTTACCAGTCTGGTGTTTCATTACATTTCAATAATTGCATGTGTTTGATTTTTTTATCTATAACAGGCATCTTCAACCTTTTCAGACTCAGGACCCACTTCTAACCCAAACATGCATTTGGGGACCCATTTCTTAATCTTTTACAATATACAGTATTTGCATGGTGGTAGAGCTCTTGTTAGGGATGCAGGTGGCGCTGTGGGTTAAACCACAGAGCCTAGGACTTGCCGATCAAAAGGTCGGCGGTTCGAATCCCCGGGACGGGGTGAGCTCCCGTTGCTTGGTCCAGCTCCTGCCAACCTAGCAGTTCAAAAGCATGTCATGAGCGCATCAACCCCAGAGTCAGTCACGGCTGGACCTAATGGTCAGGGGTCCCTTTACCTTTAGGGTTCTTGTTGCAACCCACCTTGGATCAGGCCATGGCCCAGTGGTAGGTCTCTACCCACCAGTGTAAGACCAGTGATCCATAAGATATTCTTTTGTTACTAAATTAAATCCTAGGACTGGTTCACATGTGAATATTCACCACCTGATTGGCGTTTCTAGTTCTGGCACGTGTGAACATGCCACCACAGCCACAGGGAAGACATTTGTTTCAACCAGTGCCAACAACTTTGAGGGATGTAGTTGTTTTTAACAATCAAGTGGTATATATATTTTATGAAATAATAAATAAATAACTGAAACACCATACTTTCTGACGGAGTCCATTCACATATTCAGCAGAGAGTTGCTCAGTGTTGGTTAATCAACAACTCCCAGCACCCTTAACAAACTGCAGCTCCCAGAATTCTTTGGGGGAAAGCATGACTGCTTAAATTGGTCTCATTCTGCTTTAAATGTATGGTGTGTTATGGCCAGTGTTGTGTGTGTTAAAGTATGATCTATATTAAGGCATATACACACTTGTTTATAATTTAGCATCTTTATATGCTCCCCCCTCCCTTATTATATGTCATCCAGGATCATATAAGGTTTTACTGTCATTCATCCCCCCCCCTTCCAGTAAGCTATAAAGAGGTTCAATAAAGTCTGGTGTGGCTTACCCTGTTGGTGTTAGTCAATTTCACCATTTGTGCCATGTCCCAGATCTTTATCAGCCAGTCTTCCAATTTAGATATCTCTTTGTGACAAGACTTGCATCCCTTGTGTGAGCTTCCAGGTTGAGATTGGATGCTACTATTGGTCCATCTAGCCTGTGTGGTCTCCTCTGAATGGCGGTCATACTCTAGGTCATCTGATGGAATTCCTTCCCAGACCTACTGCCTTTGATCTTTATAACAGGGAATGCCAGAGATTGAACTGGGAACCTTTCTGCATGCTAAGTGTGCCCCTGATGACTGAGCTGTGGCCCCTTCGGGCTACAGTCCCTCCACTGTCAACTCTTCATTTGCTCTCCTACAGCCTCTAAGTTCACTTTCCTTTTCAAACCCTTAACCTTCTGTCCTTGGGAAGACTTCATCCTGCCCCCTCAATCGTGTTAGTTGCTCCATCATATCTGAAATCATTGGGCACTTTCTCCCCAGTCATCGGTTCATGTAATCTACCGCCTGGGACCACAATGGGCCATAAATCAAGTTGTCTATGACCCTCTGGTGACATATTACAACTTGCCCCGTCATCCAGCAGACCGCCGGAGAGGTGACCGTCTGAAACCTGGAGCCAGGCTAAATTATCCTGGCAACAAGGGAGCTGTATTTTACACAAGGGAGGTGGAGGGAGTTTATGACTGTGGGGTGCATGAAGAAGATGGGCATGTTCCAACCCCTGAATCCATTGCCTCTTCATAAACTTTTCAGTTGTGTTTTGGTTCCTGCTAGCCTAGCCACTTAGAGGATTTATGGATTTGGGGACACTAGCAGACTGTAAGCCGTTTGTCTTGCCCCATAAATCTTTCTCTATATCTAGATTCCATCTGACCTTCTGAAGAGGAGCTGTAGCCTTTGTAGATGAAAACTATACATCTCTGCAGAAAGCTCAGATGCATAAGCAGGGCCGCAATCTCCTCCACACACACGAAACCCACAACCACGGAAAGGAATGAAGATCCATTAGACTGGGACTGCCTGTCCAGTCCAGCTGGGCACAGGGAGCTTTAACACGCATCCTGGCAGGATCCGGTGCAGAATCCGGTGGTGGAACACCAGAGAAGACCAACAAGAAGGTAGCTGAGAGCAAAAGGTTGGTCCTCGGGCCCATCTTAGTCCACCATTCTGTTTCCCTGAATGGCCGTACTGGATACTTTGGGGGAGCCTCCAAGATGGGCTCATAGGGCTGGTGCCAGGAGTAGGCATCCTTGGCATCTGCCAGGGTCCACACATAACCTGTCAAATGTTCAAGCTTTAACATTCTTCTTTAACATTCTTTGAAAACTGGGGCATTGTTAGCACATCCAACTCAGTACTGTCAACACTGTCTGGCAGCGGCTATTCAGGTTTTCAGAAAAAGGGTAAAGATACCTGGAGATGCCAGGGGTCAAACCTGGGACCCTGAACGTACAAAACAGATGCTCTACCACTGAGCTATAGCATATTTGAAGATACAAAGCTTTGTCATCAGCATAGTATTTATAGCTTGATTCACAACATGCACAAATTTTAGTGGGTGGACTGCCTGAGGATTGTAAGTGTGGGAATGTTTAGGGATGCAGGAGAGGATATATTGTTTGATTGTATCCTTTCCAACTTCTGTTAAGAAGTTCTACAATTTAGCAGAATAACATTCCCCTTTTTAAACTTGCACAGCAGATGTGTTTGCTAAAGCCTCTAAAATAAGTTACCTTGGTAATTTCCCCTTTAGTCCCTCATAAAAAGATAGACACAACACAGTCTTCTATAAAAGTATAAAAAGAGTTTACTCACACATTCTGTTCAGAAATTGATCCCAGAAGGCAGAATTAAGTTACAAAAGTAATATACACCTGGAAACTATCCCATAAGGAGATAGCTCCTTTGTCCTCTCTTTGCTGGAAGCTGGAAGCCAAGAGAGCATCAAAGGAGATAGCTCCTTTGTCCTCTCTTTGCTGGAAGCTGGAAGCCAAGAGAGCATCTTAGGCTAAGCAGATGTTGCTTCTTCAACAAATGTAGTCAGAGAGAGAGAGATGGCAGCCAGTCCTATGCTTTTGTTACCTGCACAGGTGAGGCCACGCCTACCTCAGTCACATGTAGAGGAAGTCTGTCCCAGCCTAGGAGGAAACAAGAAGTTCCGGCTGGCTGGTCCAGACATCCCCTTTTTATGTCCACTTTAGGGTTGCTGTACTTGACTGCTCTATGTTTCACATCCCCACAGTAAGACTGAATATAGGAAATTACCTAGAACTGATTTAGACCATTGGCTCCTCTGCTGTTTACACTAATGGGAGGGTTCCAGACAGTCTTTCCCAGCCTTACCTGGAAATGACAGAGACTGGACCTGGGACATTAGGAATATCAGAAGGTGCCATAGACTCAGTCAGATCATTGATCCATACAGAGCAGTATTGCCTACACTGACTAGCCACAGATCTAAAAGTCATTTCTGGCCCTACTGAGAGCAAAAGCAGATTTAAGGGAGCATGATGGGTTCACCCTCACTGGGCACTGAGCCAAGAGGGCCCCGCAGGGGCCACCCCAACTATGACGTAGAATGGAAGGTGAGAGGTGGTATATGTATGTGTGCATGCTGAATTTTGGCTTCTCACAGAGCGCCACTGAAATCTGAAAGCGCAAAGCCTGCCACTGCTAGGAGATGCCAAGGAATGAACCTGGGACCTTCTGAATAAAAATCAATTGCTGTACTACTGAGCCATCACACCTTCCTTCTTTTTACATTTTGCCACCAGGGCAGCAGAGTCCACTGCAAAGTGCAGTGCTTGTGAGACCCCAGCTACCCACCATCTCTGCAGCTTGAACAGAATAGGCACGTTTCATGGAAATTTGTGTCCTGGGCTCTGGGTACAGTCCTTTGCATGCCTAGCATATGCCCCTGTTTAGAGAGCAGGCCAGCAAATGTTAACATGATTGCCCAGTTTCCAGTATGCTGTTTTGCCAACGCTCGATTGATTTAACCTAATAAGAATGGATAGAAGACATTACCCAGACAGAAGGGGCTGCAGAGACTAATAGCCCCCAGAAGGGACAGGTAAGCAGAATGGAAGCAGTTTATATAAAAAAAGTTTGAAGATGCATTCATCTCCAAGAACTTTAAAGACTTTTATTTATTTATAAATTTATTTATTTTTAAAAAAATGAGAGACCAGGGAAGAGCTAGTGCTTAGAAAGAAGAAGAAGAGGGGGGAGAATTAAGCATCCTGAATAATTATGTCCCTCAGTTTTCTGCATTTCATATGTATTGGGTCGATAAGTCATTTAGGCTGCAATCCACAACCTGCTTGTTCTGGAGCAGTTTCATTAATGTTAATAGGATTGCTCTGGAGTAAATGACTGCTGGCTTCATCCTGGTGTGTCATAGCAGGGAGGCACAAAAGTGGGGTGCATGATCAAATCAATATATACTCTCAAATTGCAGACATACAGACACCCCCCCCCCCGTCACACACACACCTCTATATATAGACTGAAGTGAAACCTTGGCCAGGTTCTGTGATACCTAACACAATGACACTAATACTGCCAATTGCTGATTCAAAAGCAAACCAAAACCAGAAGGTGGAGGCATGCCAGAACTTCATGGGTTAAGGGTTAGGGCAGTAGTTCCCATAGTGGGTGGTAGCGCCCCCTGGGGGACAGTGGGATTATCTAGTGGGGCATTAAAGCGCAAGAGAGTGGCAAGGGGGCAGAGGAGGTTAAATGACCATCAGAATTTGAAAAGCTGATATTCCTGGGTCAGGTTCATCCATTTTGTTTAATTAATTAAACTTAGGAGTTTGAATAAATGTGAAATTAATGGTCACTGTTTTGAATTTCACTGTGTTATTAACTTCCTTAGTGGGTCATGCATACCACTGTTCTGAATAATGCTTTTTAGAGGGTAGGGAGCACTGGAGATGAGTTTATGAAACCAAGAAGCAGGCCCAAAAAAGTATGGGAACCGCTGGGATAGAGTGTGTGAATCTTTCACCCAGTTTCAAAGTTCATCCTCCCAAACTGGGAGCAGTTTGCAGGATCATGCCATGGAAGATCATCTAATGCCCTGCTAGTCCTGGGTGAGCACTGCTGCAGTATTCTTCATCAATGGCCATCCAGCCTTTGCTTTGAAACCTCTTAGCCAAGGGTAGAGAACCCTTTTCATCTGGACAGTCACATTCCCTTCTTGGCAGGCTCTGAAGGGCTGCATGTCAGTGGTGGGCGGAGCCTTCCCACCAACAAACCAGCCAGAATGCTCAAGAAACAGGCCAACATCACTTGAAAATAAATACATGTCCACCACAATCTGGTCTATTTTCGCCCTTTGATATGCATTGGGCTTTTTTTTTTCTTTAGAAAGGAAGTCCCACTTTTTAAAACAAAGTTTTTTATTTGTTGGGTTGTGGGTGGTTTTTTTTAAGAATATCCAAAAGCAAATGACTTACAGGCCTCGAATTTGAGACTTCGCTGTCTTATTCCAGTGCATTTCTAAGCTAATAGGAGAAGACAGAAGAGTTCTCCCTATTGATGTGTGGCCTTTTCTGAATGAAGGAGGTTTTCATTAGCAAAGTAGCAGAAGGGATCGTTTTTCCCTGAGCGGCCATGGTGTGCCATTAGCACAATGTGTTATTATTAGCGGTGCCGCAGAAAATCGCAATTAGTCCAACCGCTTGTCTGTCTGTCCACCAGTCTGACCATCAAATCTAGCATGCTCATCATTCCTGCATGGACAACAAGCCCTGATTTCGATACAATGACCATTTAACATGATCGTAATTAAAGTGGAGATTTATTGTGAGTCTTTTTCTCTTTTCTGCCTGTAATGGGAAAAGGGAGCTGCTCGTGCATAAGCGTTTACAGCCTCCAAGCTTTACCATCAGTTCCTAAACTTTCCCAGTCCGAGGAGCCATGGGTGCGTGGCTACCTCAATCGCTGGCAGAATCCGTCAGTGGGCGTTTCCGGAATTTACTCCAACATAAGAGTTCCTTGACGAAAACTCTTCTTCTGGATTCTTTGCGTGACAGTTTCCTCCGCGGAGTGGACGTCCCCAGCGGAGGTCCTGAGCTCTCCCCGCTATTCTCACTGGAAACATCTTGGAGCCCTTCCTCCGATTGAGTTTCTGCAGGAACTCTCCCTCTCCCCCTACTGGTTCCTTCCTCCGCATCCGAGGCTCTCCTAGCCTCCTTGAGCCCTTCCACCACCTGACTCTCCGATGGCAGTTCCCTGACACTGCCCACTGAGCATTCTGTCTGGTTGGCACAAGGGACCATTCAGATGCCACCTTTGTAGCTCAGGTGTTGCTTACTGGAATCCCGACAGGAGGAACCCAGGGCTCTGCTGTTGGACTCCATCTCTTGTTAGCTTTATGGCCAGTAGTTGAATTGAGAATCACAGACACTCCACCTCTGCTGTAGCCCTTTTGCCTCCTGAAGGTAATGAAAACATCCTCTATTGGGGTTTATTTCATGCATTTAAAAGACTTATATACCACTTCTTCAGACAATCATTTCACAAAGTGGTGCACATCTTCAGAATTATTGGAGAGTCTATAGTTGCTTCTTTGCCAAAGGAAACAAATGATTTCAAAGTTTGGATCTGAAACCATGCAACATACAAACTTATGAAGATAGAAAGGATAGTATCATCAGCAGTGCTTTTTTCTGGGGGGACGCAAGGGGACGCATACCCCTAAACATTCTGTGTATCTAAGTTTGGCCTCATTGAGGGGCAGTATTTCAATTTGAGTAGGAAAATGAGAGTACCCCTAAAAAAAATTTCCTGAAAAAAGCACTGGTCATCAGTATGCTGATGGCACTCAGCTCTCCATTAAACCGAAGTCAGGAGAGGCCTTGAAAAATCATTAGGAATAACTTTCTGATGGTAAGAGCTGTTCAACAGTGAAACAGACCACTTTGGAAGGCAATGGACTCTCCTTTCGGGAGGTTTCTAACCTGAGGTTGAATATTCATCTGTCAGGGATTCTTAGCTGTGATTTCTGCGTTGCAGGGGGTTGGACTAGATGACCCTGGGGTCCCTTCCCATTATACAATTCTACGATTCTATGCTTCTATGTTTTAACTGTTTTTGTATATGTGACTCTTTTATATGTGCTTGAATCTTCTTTCATACAGATTCCATGCTTTTGTCCAATAGTTTGCATCTCACATAAAGATCGGCAAATCAGTCTACTTCTTTGAGTTTCTCCACCTTCTCAAGTTCTCCATCTCTAGTTCTCTACATATCTGTATCAATTAGAGGTTAATTTTTACATTTAGACATCATGAAAATTCATCAGTTTCAGTGAAAATTTCTCCTAATAGACACGTTTGCAGGTAATTTTGCCCAATTCACTCATTTTTTCACATTCACATTCCCCTAATATAACAGTTTTGTACATTAATTTCATGCCCATATACGTTTTTATAACCACTTTGTATGTGCATTTTTAATTTTATTTTTGGGTACTCATTACTTGGCTGGAGAACTGCATTGGAAAACTTAGAAAAGTAAGGATACCAAAGGAGGACCCTATTTCGGTTCTCATAGTGCTTTGGAAAGTGAGAATTAGGGGGGTTCGTCAACCTAAATGCAAACGTAAGAAAAATTCTCCCTTGTCCCTAGTCTCACACAAACGTATCCGTGGACAGATACACACACACACGCAAATCCACAAATATATATATTTTTATATAGCTTGCCAGAAGCTGAGAGGGTGGAGAGAGAGAGAGAGAGAGAGAGAGAGAGAGAGAGAGAGAGAGAGAGAGAAGGGTTTGACCTGTAATGGTTTCAGTCAAGCTTCTTTACTGTTTGGTCTCAGTGGAGTATTTTAGGAGCCGTTTTATATCCCAGGGCAACTGCAAAGATGTTGCCTAGCTGGTCTGTACTGTTGCATTGTATGATCGCTCAAGCTAAGATGATTATTACTCCCTCACTCACACATAACGCTGCCACCCCCACACCCCCACCCCGCCGCCCTTAGCAAACTTGGCATCTCTATACATCCCCTGTTGAAGAAAACATCAAGCTTTCATAACAGGAATGCTCTTGAGGACCAGAACGCAAATGATACATGGTATGCCAGGGATACATGAAACCATGAAATAATAAATACAGAAATGGCTTGTTACCTTTTCTTTGGCTCGCACATCAACCTTATATTTTTACAAATGAAAGCCTGTTTAAACTAAAAATATGACCGGCTACTGCCAAACCAATGCTGGGAAAGTGCCATCAAAAAGAAGGGGGGGGGGAGAGATCTTTTTTTAAAAAATAAAGGTACCTCCCCACCTCAAAATGTGATGTTTTAAATTTTTTCCCTCCCCCTTCTGTCCTCTGATATGCAGCACCACACCCCATTTCCACTGAAACTGTAGTTTTCAAAAATTTCTTCTTCCAGGGAATCGTTTCCACATCAGCTTGCGGGTTGAGGGATCCCGCTGCATCTTGCCAGTGAAACCCTGTGCATCGCAGGGAAACCCTGTGCATCGCAGGGGCATTCTGGGAAATCAAGTGCTCACAGTGGGCTTGTGTCAGCTTTGCTGAACCTGGTGTTCTCAAGATGTTGAGCATTCCACACTCCTGTGTTATCAGGACCCCAATCACTTTACAGAGAAAAATGCAGGCAGCTGTAGGATTCTTCTGTTCCACAAAGGATCACTCCTTGACTATTCTTATGAGTGTGTGCTATGCACAGGACTCTGCCTATAAGTTGTTTTACAACTCGTAAGGAGAGTCGGCTGGACCAGGCCAATGGCCCATCTTGTCCAGCATCTTGTTCTCACAGTGGCCAACCAGATGCCTGTGGGAAACCAGCAAGCGGGATTCAAGCAGAGGGGCCCTCTCCCTCCTGTGGTTTCCAGCTGTGGAGGCATTTCCATAGGACCGTGCTTGGTCCTAATGTCTAGAGTAGGCTTTGCCAACCTCCATAAAGTTGTTGGACTAAAACTCCCATCATCCTTGATCATTGGCCATTTTGGCTATGGCTTACGTGAGTTGGATTCCAGCAACACTTGGAGGGCGCCATGCACTTTCCACAAGCATCCTGAAAAAACCAGGACACCCCCTTTACCCCCACAAGAACATGGCCCAAGAGTTCACCCCAATATATCTCACAGCCCCACCTCATTCATGTTTTTGGGTGCCAGAATATAGCCATCTTGGCTAGTAGCCAAGCCATCAATATCCTTCTCCTCCATGAATTTGTCTAGCCTCCCAAAACACCACAACTTTTTGGTCCCGATTGCCATTTGTTCCCGTTCAGAGCTAAAGATTGGGTTTCCCCAGAGGAAAGCAGTGGGGCACAAGTAGGTGAAGATAAGCCCTCAGGCAGGTCCCATCTCTGTTGCATTTTTGGTAGCCTTCTGCTGAAGACTTCCCCCTCTCAACAAGTCTTCTTAGTGGAGATTTGTATCTCAGTCAATATCTGCATATTATCAGTTTCAAATTGTCTTTACATATGTGGAACAGACTACTTCAGAAGGTGATGGACTCAACTTCACTGAAGGTTTATAAACAGTTTGAATATCCATCTGTATCTGTGAATCCTGCATTGAAGGGGATGGATGAGATGACCTCTAGGGGTCCCTCCCAATTGTACCATCTCATGGTGCTGTGATATGTTTTAACTGTTTTTATATACAATGGTACCTCTAGTTACGGACTTGATCCGTTCCGGGGTGCTGTTCTCATCCCGAAAAAACTGTAACTAGAGTGCGGCTTCTGCACATGTGCAAAGTGTGCAGAATGCTTCTGTGCATGCATGAGCAACGAAACCCGAAAGTATACACTTCAGGGTTTGCCGCGTTCGCAAACCGAAAAGACGCAACATGAACCTAACACAACACAAGGTAGGACTGTGTGCAATTGTCTAGATGTGCTTTCATTATATTGTGAAATTGATTTGAGATGCTTTCTAAGAAGCGATGCGTAAATGTAATAAGAATAATAGTAATATCCCCCCTTTTTTTCATATATTTGAAGAGATCATCCAAGACAATGAAATTAAATACTCCCGGTCGCAAGAAAGGTCATTTAAAAAAGATGTGCGTATGTGACACTATTCACAAAAGGAAAAGAGGAACTCAGCAAGCTTGGAAATCTATAGGACAGGAATTAAATGCTATAATCAGATTGTTTGTGTAGTCATTTACCATCTCATTTTCTTGCTGCGCAAGCAGAGGGACCACTCGAGACAGGCCATCTCGGAGAGTAACAAAGTGCGCCAATAACGAACATGGGATTAAAGGAATATTGATAGCCCGTGACAAGCGGCTTCCTGAGAAATGTTTCTTGGTCAAATAGCAGCAATCATTAAATATATGAGGGTCAGTCAATTTAATCTGCTCTTTTTATATGGATTGATTAGTTTAGCAAAAATAACAGAGTTCAGAGACAATTAATGGTTTGCCTCCCGTAGCTTTTCAGGAGGGGAGAGCCTCTGATTTCTTTTCTTTCTCCTTCTTTTTCTTCTTCCTTTTTTTATTTTAAAGGAAGGCTTAAATCAGCAGCTTTCAAACTTTTGGGAAGCTCTTGCCCAGGATCCCTTGCGCCTCAGCAGAGGAAGTCTTAGGTGACACAAAGAATTCAGGGCCACATTATGGGAAATATGAGGCACCAATCACAAGAGACGGGGCAAAGCACAGCTACTGGACTCGCCTTCTTCACGCAGCACATTGTTAAACTATGGAACTCACTCCCACAGGAGGCAGCGATGGCCACCAACTTGAATGACTTTAAAGAAGGACTAGACAAATTCATGGAGGAGAAGGCTATTGGTGGCTTGGCTAATAGCCAAGATGGCTATATTCTGCATCCACATTTGGGGGCAGCAATGCTTCTGCATCCCAGCTACCGGAAACTGCAGGAGAGGAGAGGACTCTTGTGCTCAAATCCTGCTCGTTGGTTTCACACAGCCATCTGGTTGACCACTGTGAGAACAGGATGCTGGATTAGATGGATCACTGGTCAGATCCAGCAGACTTTTCTTAGGTAAACCCTCCCTCTCTGTGTACTCAGCATGTGTGTGAAGGAAACAAGTGAATAAGCTGGTTTCAAAATCAGTGGTGTGAAATCTCCATCCTCTTCAGATACAAAATATGGATTTTCAATAGGGCTTATTCTGACAGGGATGGAGAACTTAGACATTGCTAGACTCCATATCCCCTCATCCCCAGCCAGCATGGCCAGTGCTCATGAATGATAGGAATTGTAGTCCAACTACATATGGTGAGCCATCAGCACCTTATCCCTGCCTACACTTTTATAATTTAGACACCAAGCGGAAACTTTTTTTAATTCTCCATGCTTTTTGGCTAATAAACTGATCTCTGAACTGCTGTTTGTTTGTTTTTTTAATCAGTTATCTTCCTGTTGCTATATTTATTTGAGGGGTTGTTTTTTGCTGTTTAAAATTGATTGCTTTGTGTGTGTGTTTTTTCCTAAAGGGCTTGTAAGCTCTGAACGCAGAAAATGACTGAAACAAAATAGATCAGGGATAGGGAAGCAGCAGCCTTCCAGGTGTTGTCGGATTCCAACTCTCATCGGCCCCAGCCATCTTGGTCACTGATCAGGGATGATGGGAGATGGAGTTCAGTAGTACATAGAGGACTACAGGTCTCCAACTCCAGAAACAGATAATTAGAAATCCCCATTCCCATGTATTAGCAGCAACATCTGAAAGATCTTTGGCTGAAAGTCCTGAATTTCAGCGACAGAAATGATGTTTTACTGTGATAATTGGAGGGTGTGCCTTTGCACACACGGAACATGTATGAAAAGTACCAATTGCATTTTCACGTTTGCACCTCAAAATGCACCTGGGCGGCCCTTTCCCAGAGACCCAGCATTTCTGAGCAAAGATTATGCCAAATCCCTTGTAGCATTCCCTTGGTTTCAGGTGCCCCCTCCTTACTCCTCATCTGACAGTTGTTTGACAGATGAGTCGAACCGCTGGCACACATTTGAAAGTTGAACATTTTAAGAAAAACAAATTACAGCGGAACATCTTTTTGCCATAATGCATCTTGACACCGACAGTTAAGGAGAGTGACACCGCTGGGGAAACAGGGTGGGGAATTAGGCTGAAAGCCTTTGGAAGAGCTCCTGTTTCAAGGTGACTTTGAGAGGGAGTTGGCTACTTCGGTAATTGCTCTGTGACCTGATTTGGGGGGGCTGGTCACAAAGGGCACCAATCCATTGGGAATCCTCCTAAGTGAATGCCCAGAGTTTGAATGGAACCTTTTTCTGAAAGGAAATCTCTAGGAGGGGGAGCAGTAACTCCCAGGCAGAGCTCATGTTTTGCATGGGAAAGGTCCTAGCTTCCATCTCCAGCTTAAGAAAATTTAGGGGTGCAGAACTAGGAATGCTCCTTTAATTCTCCTCATCTAAATTTATCCCTGGATTTTAGAATTCTGAATGAGCCCTCTGTTTCTGAAGCGCAGCTAATGATGCATTAGGAATTCTCCATAGTTCCCCCTCCCCCCCCCAAAGAAACCCCCACTTTGTATGGTATCCCGTGCTTGGGCAATTGTATGTTTTATTTTTTAAACTGTAGTGGTGGGGCAGTGCACTCAGAAATGAATGCCAGAAGCATTATTGAGCAAGGAAGATGGCAAGTAGCTGCAACCTTGCTTGGCACTTTACTTCTGCCCATTCATTGCCTGCCAACTGTTCTGTTCTTGTTTGTTAAAGGGTGCCGGTGACAAGTTATTGGTGAATCTGCCAGTTTCATTTTTTATCTGTCCCCACCCCATCTTCAGCTCAGCTCTCCACATTTCCACAATAGTGTTCATTTCTTTAAAAGTCTCATGAAAATTTGCCAGCATTTTAGTGAAAATTTCTCCCAATATACGTGTTTTTTATTGCAATTTTGCAAAGCACTTTCCCAGAATAAAATGCATTGTTGTATGTTCTCCTTCACAAATACAGTGGTACCTCGGGTTAAGTACTTAATTCTTTTCGGAGGTCCGTTCTTAACCTGAAACTGTTCTTAACCTGAAGCACCACTTTAGCTAATGGGGCCTCCTGCTGCCACCGCGCTGCTGGAGCACGATTTCTGTTCTCAACCTGAAGCAAAGTTCTTAACCCAAGGTACTATTTCTGGGTTAGCGGAGTCTGTGACCTGAAGCGTATGTAACCTGAGGTACCACTGTATATGCCTTTTATGTCCATTTTTATACTAGGATATGCATTTTATTTTTATTTTATTACTAAGTTGTAATACTTGGTTGAAACTGCAAAAAGCAGGAGAAGTGCAAATTTCGCAGAATGGTTGTCTTCTGCACTTTGTTTGGGAAAGTGTGAATAAGGTAAGTTCGCCTATATATGTAAACTGAATCGAATGTCTCCCTCATCCCTACCTAGTGACTGGCATCAGGACCAGGGAATGTGAGCTTCAGGACCTGCCCCACCAAGCTGGGCACTGATACAAAGTCCAACCACTGAATACCAGCTATAGAGGAGCAAACAGCAGGAGACGTTTGTTGCAAGCGTGGGGAATCCTTTGCAGTTTGAAAGCCACATTCCTTTCTGTGTGACTTTCTGAGGTCCGTAAGCCCATGGTGCATGGGACCAGGGGCAAAAGCAAGCAGAGTAACAAATGCAAATTTTACCTTTGTGCAATAGGCTATATGCATTCCTCTCTATGTCCCATTCAGACAAGCAAGTGTTCAGGGATGCATTCCAGCCAGGGGAAACATCTGGAGTAAGGAGGAGGGTCTGTGAGGGGTGTGGCTGGGAGAGCTTTCTGAGGCCCACAGATAGAGAGGACTGGAGGGCAATATTTGGGACCTGGGTCTTAGGTTCCCCACCCCTGGTCTGTTGGCTACATGTCCTACTTTGGGGCCTTCCTGGAAGGCCACTGTAGAGAAAAGGATGCTGGATAGGATAAGCCTGGACTGATCTGATGCAGCAGAGCTCTCTTTATAGTCTCACGAACTGTAGACATTGGAAGCTGTCCTGACTCTGGAGAGGCCAGCTCTCAGGGACGTGTCCCAATTATACCCTGAGTGATCTATTCTTTGCCTCTTTTATACTCGAGCGATACAAAGTGACAGAGCAGGAAATATGATATGTTAATTCTCACCCAGTGAGTTGCTGTCAATGCAAATTAAGTGTGCATTAATTAACTGTAATTCTCTTTCTGGAGAGAGCACTTCCTTGAGATTATCACATTTAATTATGAAATATTATTCTTTGGAAAATATTTATCCACATTAATGAGGAGCTGATGTTCATAAATTTAAGTGCTGAATATTCTAGCTTACTTTTCCCTCCCCCCCTCTCTCTTTCTTTTCACATGATTATTTCTCAGTGCATTCATTAAAGTGCATGGTTTAATGCTGGATCAATGATTCTCTCCCTTCCTTTGCCCCAAACTGAACCAAGGCAACTGAAATTGCCCCTCCCCGCTTAAAAAAGAGAGTATATAAACCAATAGAATTTAGTTGAATTTGTATCATCAAACATTACTTTATGCCGCTGGTGGTACTGGCATGTGAGGTGGGGTGGAGACAAGAAACCTCCCTCCCAATATTTGTGCTGCTGCTTATCTGGATGCCATTCAGGGCTCCGCCAGTAGAAACCTAGCACATGAAGGTGAAAAGGATCTACCTGCTAGCACTTCACATGTGGAGAAAGTATTTGAATTTGGGGAGGGGACAAATTCAAATTAATTATGTTCATGACTCCATGTATGATCAACATCTGTACCTATATTTACGGCCAACTCCCACGAGTTCTAGACATTGACCATTGTGTGTCCAGTTGGTCTGTGTCCTTGGTTCATATTCTCCAGCGTTTCAGATTAGAAAACTGGGGTCACAGGGGCTGTGCATGGAACCTTGAGAGGGGGAGGGGAAACCTGAGAATATCAGCCATCATACTAAGGAAATGAGCCTCTTTTGTCTGTATTTTCTTTTTCTATGGCTAGAGTGGAGAACCTTTTCCAGACCAAGGGTCTTATTCCCATCTGGACAGCCCTCGGAGGTGACCAGAGGCAAAAGCAGTTGGTTAGTTTCTGCAAACTTACACACTCTTCTTTGCCTTTCATCCAGGAAAGGAAGGAGCATTATCAGAGTTTAAGGACATATTCGAGCCAAGACAAAAGGGGGGGAAACCTCTGAGAGTCCCCCCCAAAAAAAAATTCTGGAGAAACTTCCTAGAAATTTCAAGCATTGCTTGCAGGAAGGAGGAAAACTGTGTCAGCATTGGTCATATCTCTGCACCTCAGCTTGGACATCTGAGGCAAGGGAGCCTTCACAGAGACCTCTAGCCACTCCAGCAACTGACGGAGGCCCCTGAAGAGCCTTATGGCCACATCCAAATCATTCATTTAAAGCTCCCATATGTCACTTTAGCAGGCATTATGTCCCTGCAAAGAACCATGGAACTGTAGTCTTTTAAGGGAGCTGAGAGTTGTCAGGAGAGTTGTGGTGTGGTGGTTAAGAGTGGTAGACTCATAATCTGGTGAACCGGGTTCGTGTCTCCGCTCCTCCACATGCAGCTTCTGGGTAACCTTGGGCTAGTCACACTTTTCTGAAGTCTCTCACCCTCACTCACCTCACAGAGTGTTTGTTGTGGGGGAGGAAGGGAAAGGAGATTGTTAACCGCTTTGAGACTCCTTAGGGTAGTGATAAAGTGGGATATCAAATCCAAACTCTTCTTCATCATCCCTATTCCCCTCACAGAGCTACAATTCACAGAGTTCCATGGGGATAGGGGCTGATTGTTGAAACACTCTGCAAATTGTGAGGCAAATAGGCAGATTTGGCCCCTTCGGTAACGCACATTACTTGAGTAATGTGCAAAAGGGGCCAACATTGTCAAGGTACATAGGGAGCCGCCTTACCCCAAGTTGGTGCTCAGTATTGTCAGAGATTAGTAATGTCTACACTGGCTGGCAGCCACCTTTCCACAGTTTCAGAGAGGAAACATTCCCACCTTACTTTAGGGCCTCCTGAATGTCAAGTAGGTTGAAAATAAAAATAAAACAGGAATAGGAGAACTTCCCACTGCAACTTCATCATTATAAATAGTCTGTTGTTGTTGTTACTAAAGTAGTAAGCCTTTATTCAGACGGCCTGCAATCAATTTATCACTCTGTCCTAGTGAGCACCTGTTTGCGGGGTGGGGTAAAAACCTTTCTAAGAGGGTGAAAAGATCATCTTGATTGCAGCTCCCAGTTCTACATAACAAATGAAGTCTGGTGGGAATATGATGGGGCCTTCCATGTGAAGGAGGAGGGGGATGGGGGGACACGGGAGGGGAGGGGGCGGAAAGAAAGATTTTGTTAGCAATCAGGTAATCCAATCTCGGCAGCGACATTAAAACACACTGGTTCCTGAACTTGTCTGAAACAGATTGCAGGCTCTTAGGTTACCAGGTATCATGTGTTTGGCCGGAGCAGGGAAGGAGAAACAATTGCCATCAAAAATCTTTGTGAGCAGATTTTTTTTCCCCCATCTCTCTTTCTCTCTGCTTTCTTTCGCCCCCCTAAAAGCCTCAATTGTATAAATCTCTTTCTTTGCAACACTTATCTGTGTGCACATAACATAAATAATCTTGCTCTTGTTCTGAAGTCAAGGAAAAGTTTTAAGAATGAAAAAGAAAAACCAGAAGCATTTTTCTGAAGTTAACAAATGGAAGCAGTAAAGGAATAATCTCTCTCTCTTTTCCTTTCAAATCCATGCTTTGCAGGAGCCAAAATTCAATCTTAGGCAGTGGTTTGTTTTTTTCTGGAGGTATGCAGGGGTATGCATACCCCTAAACATTTTGTGAATCTTTGGTCCATTTACTGTATTTATTTTTCCTGATTTGAACTATAAAATGTTGATTTTCTTGAGTCAAAAGGAACATTTTTTAAAAGAAAAAAAGCACTGATCTTAGGTCTGATTTGAGTGCCAGAGTTTGTATATGTAGAACAGGGGACCCTCCAGATGTTGTGGAAATCCATCTCCAATCATACCTGATCATGCATTTGCTGATCACAGCTCCCATCAACAACAACAAATGTGCGTGAAAATTCATTTCCTGAAAAATATGGATTTTTCAATGCCATTTCATGTTTTTTCGCCTGTGAATTCCATTGGAACTTAGGACCATTTATTTCAAAGGGTCTGTTTGTATAACTAGCATTGACTATCACCTTATGACTCAGTATAAGTCGGGTTTGCATGCCCATCTTTTATTACACCCTTTATTCAGAACCACATCTGCTTTGCATGCAGAAGTTCCAGGTTCAATCCTCAGCATCTCCAGGTAGGACTTGGAAATATTCCTTACCTGAAACCCTGGCGATCCACTGCCAGTCAGTATAGACAGTACTGACCTAGCTGGACCAAATGCTCTGACTCCGTAGGCAGCTTCTGATGGTCCTAAATCTGTTTTATGTTTTCATTGTTTTGCAAAATCGCTTCGAGCTGCTACCAATGGAGCAGTTCACAAATGAAATAAATATTAGCAAATAATAGATTCTGAGTAGATCGGGCTTTAAACCCCAGTAGTTATTACGGTTCTTGTTGTTCCTTATAATTTCATTTCATTTATGATTCGCTTTCTATGATGCATCTTGCAGGGATTTCACAAAACAGTAAACACAGTCACATAAACAGAGGCAGTACTCTGATATTTATTTTTATTTTCTAACAGCAGATAAAAGCTCCAGGAGCATCGGCCAATTCCGTGCAGGAGACGGGAGTTCAGGCCTGGGCTGGCTGCAAATATTTAACTTCCACCCCCCCAATACACACACACACATTCTGCTTCCTCTGCATCCAGCCACCAAATAAAATACAAATCTCCAATGCTGAAAAGTCCTTCCTTAAGCTAATAAAATCTGTCAGCTTCCATAACGGCTGACGCGACGAAAGTCCACAGGTGCGCAGCATTCTGCTCTTTGCGGCTCGGGGAGCCGCGGCTTATAATAAAAAGCTTTCCATGTTACGGCCCTCCTTCCCCATCAATTCACATCAAGCATTATTAGAGTCATCTGCCACCTCCGTGGTGCTTCCTCTGTGCTCAGAGCTGCAGAGGCAACAATGACATTTCACCGCTCTGCAGGTGCTGCCGTGTGTGGTCGAGAGAGTGTAAGTGTGGCCCTCTTTTCTTTCCCACCAGCACTTTGATCTCCATCACAAAAAGCTGCCTAGCTGGATGCCCTGATTCATTTCCCACTGATATTCAGAGAGCGGGGTGTGGGGTGAAGGCGGATGTGGTGGGGCTGGGGGTGGGGGAATGAGCCAATCCATAATATTTATTTCAACGCCTGCTCCAAATCTCTTTAAACATCATAAGAACATGGCTCATTAAACTACAACAGCCCCGAAATTGCGTTATAAAACCGCAAAACAAAAAATCAATACATCTGGTGGGGGAAGGAAGGAATGGCTATATGAGAAAAGTGGCTTGCATGAATCAAAAGAATATTATGGGGCATCACGTCTCATTCCCATACTTAAAAGTTAACCAGCTTGGGGAGGGGAGGGGAGGTCACTTAAGCAGGTGCTACAAGGTAGAGCTTAGCAGAGAGTCAGCATCAACTCGCATACATAAACACACACAAACACACACACACTCTTCTCCTATAAATAATGTCAGCAGGAGCAAGGGAAAGGGCAGAGGGCTGCGTCAAAGGAGATCAATTCAACACATATTTGATACCTGAGATTTAGCTGTTGTATTCCTTCAAAGTCTAATCAATACACCGGTCCATAAGAGCTCAGTGGAAAGTGACAACATCACCGCGATGGCTCGCCGTGAGTTTATTACTAGGCTAAAAGCATGTAGCTATTTCTAATTTGAAATAAAGATTAATGCTAGGAACCAGCGATTCAGGCACTGTGCAGTGGCTTTTTTTCTTTTTAAGTCACCGACAACTATGTTATTTGTCTCCATTCGTCGGATCTTTTCCAGACTGACATTTCTGGAAAGTGGGCCCAAAGGTTTTTTGGGTGGTGGGGGGTGGGGAGAGGATTTATTTCAACGCCTCTCCCCCACCACCAAATTGACTTTCAATATGGCTTATCACTCTGTGAATGAAACCGAATCACCAAGAAAATGGGTAATATTGGAGATGGCCAAATATTTGGGACCAACGTGCTCAGCCCAACTCAGGACCGAATGAGACTGAAATGGCAAATACCTCGTTGGGAACCATATCTGTGATGTGCTAAAAAATTAATTTATAGCAGACATTTGGGGGGACAGGCAACATATTTTGAGAGGACCAATTCCTGAAGGATAAGGTGACCAGTGGCCATTAGCCATTTTGGCTAAGCTCTATCTCCATTGTCTGAGGCAGGTCTCTGAACACCAGTAGCTCAGAATCACAGGAAGGGAGAACTGGACTTCTGCTTGAGTCCTGTTTGCAGGTTTCCCTCAGAGATTTGGTAGGCCTCTGTGATAAAAGGATGCCAGAATAAATGGGCCTTTGGCCTGACCCAACAGGGTTCTTCTTGTGTACAGTTTGTCAGCAAGAGAGGGCCAGCCATTTTCTCCCCTTCTATTGGCCTGATAAAGAGTACCTCCCTCAACTGCTGTGACCCCAGCACAAAAACGTCTGCTGGCTCAGTGGAAACCTGTGTCTCTCTGTGTGTATGTGTGTGAGAGAGATGCATGCAAGAAAGGTTTCCTTTCCTTGCATGCTGTGCTCCCGACAAAAATCTCTTCTCTCGCCTCCCTACCTGCACCTTCTGCCTCCTCTGCTCTGACAGTTTCCCTCCTTTGGCAAGCCTTGGTGCTCACCCAAGACTGCCAGTGCTTCAATGTGCATTGCTATGGTGTCTATAAGGACCAGACTTGGCTGGTGGATAGAACACCATCTCTTAGATTCTACGGCTTAGAATGGCATTCAGAGGATGCTTGAATCAGGGCCCAGGAACCTATCATACCCCCCAGTAATGGACAGTAATAGGAAGGTCCTCACCAGAGGATGGATAACCGTACAATTACATTATCTGACTCAGCGAGGGGCTCTTGAATAAATCATGACTCTGGGAGCCAAGAGCATCTCACCTCACGCAGACATCCATTCACACACACTCAACTCCACTGGCCCACTCAGCAAGATAAATCGGCATCAGTAATGAGGCCAGGCAGCTGAAGGAAGGGTTAAGACATTTAATTACATCCCTGAAGATCGCTTTCCTAACATTCTGATTACACCCAGGAAATGTGCCCAGGCCATTTTACGCTCTGGGGAATCTAAAGTAAAGGGTGGGGGTGGGGGATAGGGGCAGCGTTTCGCTTCTCTCATCTTTCATTTCAGGATGCGCAGGGTTCTAGCCCTCATGACGAATTTGGGAAGAAAGGTCAGAATATGTTCCGCTGCTCTCTGAGGAAGGACAGCATCAGGCAAGGCTTCCAGATGTTTTGGGGCTTATATGAAGCACATAGCCCTCTCTCCTCTTTGGGTCAAGAGGTCAGGAGCAGCCCAGACCCTGAGATTTCAGGGGCCCAACCTGAAAACTAGGGGCAGCTCCTGGCGATGTTACAGGGATGGGCCCTGGAGACAGAAGCATGTCTGTACTATACTTTGCAGCCACTTTGTGCTGGGCTGAAGCTTGCACACTTTTAAAAATACATATATATCAGTGATGGTCAAACTTGGCCCTCCAGCTGTTTTGGGACTACAGTTCCCATCATCCCTTACCACTGGTCCTGTTAGCTAGGGAGGATGGGAGTTGTAGTCCCAAAACAGCTGAAGGGCCAAGTTTGGCCATCACTGGTATATATTAAAGGCACTCTCACCCACCTGCAGATTCCAGTCCTCCACCTGGAGGGAGTCAGGAAACCTGAAGACTTCAGGTCAGACTTGAAGGTCTGCCAACCCTAGCAGCAGCTCAAGGCTTGCATTATAATGGGAAATTGGGAGGCTGGGGTGCAATTTTAGCCAAATCCATACTTCTCCAAACCCTAATGAAAACAGTATAGGGACCCTCTGCCCGCCCTCACCCCATAATTAAAACACTGCAGGGGGTTCCCCTAACACCAGCAGCTTTTATTTACTTTTTAAAAGTGAAAAGCAGCTGTACTGTGGTTGCAAAAGTCCTAAGAGGAGCCATGGAATGCCTGCTTAATCCGTTTTTTTGGGGGGTTGCCCCAGCTGTTTACCCATTCCATCCTCTTTTGGGACCTCCCCCCGAGAAAGAAAGGGTCTGAAAATGATTTCAAAATATGCAAATTATGTTTTGAAAGAAAAGAACTGAGCAAGTTACATGGGTTTGCTGTGGGCCCACTGAGTCGGCCTTTAGATGGCAACAGTGAATGGAGATGACAGCGCAGACAGGGCAGCAGTGAAGAACGATGGTAGTCCAGAAGGAATTGGGGGAGCAGATGGCCATTACTGTAGGCAGTAGGATGGTGTGTTCACCCTAACACCGTAGAGGGCAATACATTTCGCAGCTCTTCCTCCAACTGTTCACATCAGCACAGCTTCATTAGTGTCAGATTCATTGGAGAAGGATGTCTTGAGGCTCTGCAAAAACACTTAGGACTTCTCAGAGAAAAAGTGAGTTAGAGGTGGCCTGACATATATACAATTTTGCATGACATGGAGAAAGTGGATAGAGCAAAGTTTCTCTCCCTCTCATAACACTAGAACCCATGGACTTCCAAAGAAGCTGAATGGCAGAAAAGTCAGGATAGAGTAGGAAATGCATTGTTAAACTATGGAACTCCCTCCCACAGTAAGTGGGCAATAGCCACCAATTTGAATGGCTTTAAGAGAGGATCAAATTCATGGAGTAAAAGGCTGTCAATGGCTGCTATCCATGATGGCTATGCTCTGCCTCCATGGTCAAAGACTGCAATGCTTCTGAAGACCAGTTGCTGAAAACCACAGGCGGGAAGAGGGCTCTTGTGCTCAGGTCCTGCTTGCAGGTTTCCCACAAACATCTGGCTGGCCCCTGTGAGAACAGGATCCTGCACAAAATGAACCACTGGCCCGATCCTGCAGGCACTTCTCATGGCCACACCTTGTCTAGAGCCAAATAAGGAATGGCTCCAGTCAATGGGAAGCTGATTTGAATGCAATGCATCAAGTGGTAGGATTTTATCAGCCTACCCAGGTGTTTAGCTAGTTGGTGTGAGCTTTAGTCCATTTTAACTTTTTGAAAACCTTGCTTTAGGAATGAGGAACCTGTAACCTTTCAGAGGTTCCCATCAGCTTCAGTGGTTAGCATGACGAATGACCATGTGAGTTGAAGGTGGGAGTTGTAACTCAGCAACAAAAGAAGGGCCAAAGGTTCTCCATACTGACATAGATTCAGGAGAGTTAGAAGGGGGCTTGGAAGCTATCCAGTCCAACCATCCAGTCCATGGAAGAAACCAGAGCTACAGAAGGCTGCCTGGCCTCTGGCTGGAGTCCTCTGGGATCCTGGCTTGCAACAGCGGTCTGGCGTGTGCTTCAAGCAAGGGTCTTGCAGTTGGAGCCTGAAAGGGTCTTCCCCTTACAACTTAGTAGATTAGAGTGTGGTACTGATAACACCAAGGTCTCAGGTTCGATTCCCATAAGGAGCAGTTGCATATCCTGCATTGCAGGGGGTTGGACTAAGCAAACTTCAAGGTCTCTTCCAACTCTACAATTCTGCCTCTCAGCAGAACTCCAATGAACCAAGTCAGGAGTTTATAACACCAATAAAACCAAGAACTGCACACATACACCAGGGGGAAAGTTACATGTTTTGTTTTGTTTTTTAAAAAAACTTTTAAAAGCATTTGGGCTGAAAAGACTTTAGGTAACCGAATCCCCCTCCCCAATGCCTTTTGCCTTTATTTTATCCATTTGACAAACACCGATTGATTTACCCCCTCTGCTTAAAGGCTTTCGAAGGCTCCTTGAATGTGTTGTTTGCTTTCTTCTATGCACGCTGGCTTTTATTGATGGTGCCAGCACGAATATGCACAGCTCCAGGGAGAGAAGGTTGGTTAATTACTGCTTTGACAAAGCCAGCAGAGAGAGCACAGCCCATTGTTGTGCATAGGTCAGCCCAGGAATAGAGAGCAGCCCTGCGCTGTGGGTGAAATTCTGGCACTGTTTATAGCAAAGCAACACTCTGGCCTGGTTCACGAGACTCCCTACCTCTCTCTCTTTTCTTTTCTTTAAAAAAAAGGGAAAGAATTTGGGATAAAAATAAATATAATTAATGATTCCCGAACTGTGTGGTGTGCTCTGTGTGGTTGAAGGTGCTTTTTAAAAGCCATGCAGAATAAAACAGAGAGCACAGAAATCACAGGGGCTAGAAGCTTAGCTATTGGTTCATATGTGCATGGACACTGATCTTCCCCATCACTTGATTTTTATTGCACCCATTTCCTAAGAAGTGGAGAGTGACATATACTCTGTTCTGCTGTCCTGCCCTTTTGCTCACACACAACAAGCCTATGAGGTAGGTTCATCTGAAAGATGCTGACTGGCCCAAGCACTGGAGGTCCAGTTTGTGAAATTTCCCTCCATTTGAAAAGGAGGAGGAGATGCATTTGCACAGAAGTGGCGCAAGAACTCCATGCTCAGAAGTGACAGCGCTTGCAGCAGGGGAGGCCCACAACCCTGGATCTCCATAGGGGAAAGGCCCACTGCCCACCCAGGATGCCTTCCTGCTCCTCAGTGAGCTCTTTCTCTCTCACCCAGGCCAGGTGCGGATCAAGCCCACGCCTGACCAGCTCCCACAATGCCACAGTTCAGGTGCTCTTGGGACATTCGCCGTGCCAAAAATAATCGAGAAGGATCCGGCTGAAATGGGAACGGCTGCCACCTGATACTTCCAGGTACAAAAGCACAGGCCGGTTGAGCCTGGAGTTATTTCACGACCTTCCACATTCTTCGCGTTGGGTGTCATTTGTTTGTGTTTCCTGCCCTTCTCACAGATGCTTCACTCGAGGGAGCAGCACCTGATCTCTGTGTCCAAAAAGTAGCTGCAGGCGCTTTTGTGCTCAAGCCCAGCTGGCATCCTGTGCCAAGGATTTCAATAGAGCAAGGTTTTAAGCAGCAAAGGAACAAAACAAAACAGCTGCTCTCGGAGCAGAGTCTCCTCTACACGTGAATTGTACAGAGCCACTGGTGGAGCAGCATCCATCATTTAAAGACAGGAGACGCAGGAAGCTCCCTTGGACCCAAAAATCTATGTAGCCCAGGATTTCAGACAGGGGAGCTTCCCAGCTCACCAGGCACAGCTTAGAGCCTAGGACCTTCCGCATGCAGAGCAAGTGCCACTGAGATACAGGCTCACAGAACTACAATTCTCAGATTGGTTTAAGCAACTCCATGTCTCTTTCCAGGGAATTTTGGGAATGGGAACGGGGCCTCCTAACAACTCTCAGCATCTTTAACTACGACTCCCAGGATTTTCTGGAGAAAATGACATCATAGTTCTTTAAACGTATGTTGTAAATGTGGCCTCTATTTAAAAACCTTCCCCCCCACACAACTCTTCCACATTTAAAACAATTCAAACTAAGGGTGCTTAAAGATGGTTGTGTATTGCAAGACAGGAGTTCCTAATGCATGTCGGGGGTTGGGGTTTGGGGTGGTACAGAGCCCACAAGATGCCACTGGCATCCAGACACAAATGGATTTTCCTTCCATTTAATCCATTTCTGGGGTAAATCCAGTAAGTTCTTTCTTTATTTTTTTTTGTTACCAATAGGCCCAGCTGAGTACACATTTACCAGCTTAAAATGCAGGTGAATTTCTCTTCTGCTCAATTCAGATCGAAGCTGGTTTGTGGGGAAACACAGTGTTTCCAAAGAACAACAGAATAGATTTGGATTGTGGCTGATGACATGCTGCTTCCCAAACCAGCAGTGGGAGCACACTGGATGCAGAGTAAATGGCAGTGTGTAGTCACAGCCCCATATCTGAATGACCTGTTGCCAGTATTAAGTCCCCACCTGGAAGCCCCCAATCGCACTTTGAGTACATCTTCTAGGAAGTGGGGGCAAGGGGAGCAGAAGCTAAGTGGTGGACCTTTCCCCCAAATACTTGCCTATTTTAAATAAATAAATAAATAAATAAAATAAATAAATAAATAAATAAATAAGCAGAGTCACCAGCTACCCTCTTTTTGCATCACCCCAAAATGCATTGTCCGTTCAATTAATTATGTCGTCTTCCTAGTGAGAAAAGGGATCAAAAAGCCATCTAGAACTATCAAGCACCCTAAGCCTGTAGAGAGAGCAACTTATGCAATTCACAGGACAGAGAGAGCAGGCAGGGTTCAAAAAAGGAGCATGGAGATCAAAGAGCTTCAGATGACTCAGGACAATGAGCCAGGCTTTGTGGGAGAGATAGGCAAAACCAAAAGAAAACCACACACAGAAAGCCAAAACCCATAAAGCATCTGGGCAAGAGTCACCCTTCTCTAAAGCTCTGCAACATATCCCCCCCCCCCCCCCGTAAAAGCAGTTGGTGGGAAGCCACAAGTTTGTCCCTTTCGAAGAATTCAGAAAATAAGTTAGAAATGCCTTGTGTCTGATGTCATATATGATAGCCAAAATAGCCCTACAGGGCGTGGAGCCAAGGATTGCCCCATACTTTATTTAGAGAGTATTAGTAGATTATAAAGTGTCTCTGGAAATAAATGATCAGGAGACAAATGCAGTTTTAGTTATCAAGGAGGCTCTGAAGTCATGTAAGCACTTTGCATCTCAAGGGAAACCACTTTTAGAAGCTGGCATACCCTAAATTCATGTTGTTGGTACAGTGGGGGAGGACACCCACTTGTCCTGTTCCAGAACTGAGCTATCTGTAATGCGATTGGTTAGTTCAAAAAGCCACGCCTATCACATAGCCAGGTTGCCAGGTACATTTCCAATGATTATGTGGAGGGGGACTGACTCTTTAAAGTGATACAACACTGCTTTAAATGTATAGTGCAGATGGGGTCTGGGATTTTGACATGTTCTACAGAAGCCGAGAGTCAAAAGTTTTGCAGACTCTCCAAGTGTCCCTATTTTCCAGGGACATCCCTGATTTAGAGAAGCCATCCCAGTTTCTCATTTGATCCCGGAATGTTCCGCTTTTCCTTAGAATGTCCCTATTTTCATTGGAGAAATGTTGGAGGGTATGGAGTTATCCGACCCCCGAGCCGTTTGAAGACAATCCTGTATAGGGAAGGGTTTTTTTTTAATGTTTAATGTTTTATTATATTATTATATATGATGGAAGCTGCCCAGAGTGGCTGGGGCAACTTAGTGGGGTATAAATAGTAAAATTATCGTTATAGAATGGGATGTCCCTATTTTCATCAGAGAAATGTTGGAGGGCATGCGTATGCAGCTGCTTCTGAGGGATGTGGGTATCCTTAGGAGATATCTAGGGGAAGTGGGGCAGGAAACTGCAGTGGGATCCAGCTTTAGCAAGGGGAGAACTCCACCCACTCCCAAGTTGCCTCATTTTCCTCAGTTTCCCCATTTATAACTGCAGCTTTTCCCCACCCAGAAGTACATTAATTCAACAAGTGCTTGTGGCCAATTTGTATAAATAAGGCATCCTCACAACTGCATCAGCTCATATTGCAAATAGTTTGTGCCCCCCACATAAATACAGTGGTACCTCGGGTTACATATGCTTCAGGTTACAGACTTCGCTAACCCAGAAATAGTGCTTCAGGTTAAGAACTTTGCTTCAGGATGAGAAGAGAAATTGTGCTCTGCTGGCACAGCAGCAGTGGGAGGCCCCATTAGCTAAAGTGGCGCTTCAGGTTAAGAACAGTTTCAGGTTAAGAACGGACCTCCGGAACGAATTAAGTACTTAACCCGAGGTACCACTGTATTATATTTTGATCCTAATCAAGCTGATGGACTAAAGGTTTGATTCACAATTTCAAAAAGTACAATTCGATCCAGATTCAAATAGGAAGAGTAAGAGCAGGCATTTTCTGCTTTCCATTTCCCTTTTTAGCATTTGGTAATTGCTTCCATATCATAGGATTTAAACCTTTAAAGAAAGAAAGAAAAACACCCAGACGTCATAGAGCAGAGAAGGCAATCCTCAACACTTGCCAAAGCCTGACACAAAGGTGGAGGATTTACCACCAATTCTTTATCACATCTGTGACAAGTGTTCTATCTCCGCTGGCTCACAAGAGCTCCTTCGGCAGCCAGATTTGCAAACCGGAGAGCCAAAACCTCTTCAGAGCTATTAACACATGTGAAAAGGAGTCAGCTCAACATTTCACTTTGCTCAGGCCAGGTATAGTAAACAGAGGGCCAATGCATTGAGTACGGAACTTTTCTTTTACAGTGGTACCTTGGGTTACATACGCTTCAGGTTACAGACTCCGCTAACCCAGAAATAGTGCTTCAGGTTAAAAACTTTGCTTCAGGATAAGAACAGAAATTGTGCTCCGGCGGCACAGTGGCAGCAGGAGGCCCCATTAGTTAAAGTGGTGCTTTAGGTTAAGAACAGTTTCAGCTTAAGAACGGACCTCCGGAATGAATTAAGTACTTAAGCTGAGGTACCACTGTATTTGGTTGGAAATCAGGGTGCCATTTTTTTTTTTAAAGAAACATGCAGATGTCAAGCTGCCCACTGGTTAAAGGATTGATAAAATAATATGCTGGAATAAGGGTTGGGAAAGGGTTGTAGCTGCAGCATATACAGCTTGAGTCTTTTAAAAGAGACCCTGTGGAACATGAGTAGTCTGTATCGACCGGGCCTCTTTTAAAGGACTCACCCTGTTTACTTTGCATGCAGAAGGTCCCAGGTCCAATATCAAGGTTGGGCTGAGGTAAGATTCCTGGAGAGCCACTGCCAGTCAAAGTGGGCAACACTGAGCTGGATGGACCAACCAACCATCTTATTCAGAATAAGGCAGCTTCCTTGGTACCTTTGTTAATTAGAAAGGGAGAAGGGCCGTCTAGTGGAAATTAAAAACCGGACTTGGAAATTGTTGCATATTGAAACAAATTAGAGAGCACTGCTCCCAATACCGATATCCCTTTCCATTAAAGCTACTCACTGCATTTCAGTGGAAATGCAAATAGCAGCTTCAGGGGGGTGGGCAGGCTGGGGTTGGGTTGGGTCAAACCTGTAGAGAGGAGAGAGGGAGAAAGTGTTACAACTTCCCCTCCCCTTGGCTGCCCAGGCTTCCCACAACTGCAGCTTGGTGGTGGTGTGTGTGCATGCTAATCGTAACATGTCTAGCTTGGACCTTAGTGCAGGCAACACAGCCAATATTAGATGTGGGGAATCTTTGCCCTGCTGACAGTGCTGCACTAAGCATATGCTTAGGGTAGGTTTACCATATTTCAAAAAGTGAAAATCAGGACACAAAAGTTGTAAAGCATTTTTTTGGGGGGGGGGCAAAATCTCGTGTGTGTGTGTGTGAGCTATTTTTTAGGAAATTCGCTGGAAAATCAACACTTCCCATATGGGCTGCCATACACACAGATTTTCCTGGAAATTTTAACCGTTTTTGGAAATTCTGCCCAGAAGCTATTTTCAGTGGATGAATCCTGGGTAAGTCTGGGAAACTGTGGGTGTATGGCAGCCCTAGCTTAGGGCACAGCAGTGCCAGAGCACTTTAAAAAAGGGACATTTTTGAAAGAATTCAGTATTTCAAAAACCAAAAACTTCAAGCTGTCGTCATGGGGAAAAACAGAATTTAGACTTTCTTATGCTCTCCACACTCTTCTCCATTTTGCTGTTCTCTGTTCTTTACTTATCCTCACTTAAACCAAGGGGTGAACTCAGACTAATAATATAGATTGAAATACCACAAGGACATCAGATCCTGTCATGTGTTGCTCAAGACACGAATGTACATTTCAGTATACAGTAAAGCTCTGCATCACTTAAAAATATATATTTCATGGGTTAGTGTTGTTCTTATTTTGAATTGCATGGGGGGGGGCACCATAATCTTTTTAATGCTGAGGATCTCTCAAGGTCCTAATCTGGCCCGCCTCCCAAAGTTGCTGAACTACAACTCCCACCAGCCTCAGCTAGCATGGCCAATGATCATGATGGGATGTTAGGAGCTGTTCCCAATATTAGTTTTCCCCACCCCGCAAAGCATTTCCCAAAGCAGGTGCACTAGAATTATAGATCTACCTGCATCTTTTATATATATAAAAAGCAAGGAAGCAGTCCTCTCCAATCGGCACTTTGAAATATCAGCATTATCCAATCATTCTCCCCAACGTCCAACTTCAAAATAACTCTCATAAGAATAGTTAATGCCCATGAAAACATTACATTAAAAAAAATTAAAAGAAACCTGTTGAATTCCACATTAAAACAAGCATTGTTACTAGTCTGCATTTTTATTTTTATTTTTTGTACTAAGCAAGGAGGCTGATGCCCTGCATTTCTATGCTGGCTACATAGAAAAGTGCACTTCTCTGTGCCCAGCATAGAAACTTAAACTTACTAGCCTCTTACATAAAGGTAAAGGGACTCCTGACCATTAGGTCCAGTCATGGCAGACTCTGGGGTTGCGGTGTTCATCTCACTTTATTGGCTGAGGGAGCCGGCATACAGCTTCCGGGTCATGTGGCCAGCATGACTAAGCTGCTTCTGGTGAACCAGAGCAATGCACAGAAATGCTGTTTACCTTCCCGCCGGAGCGGTACCTATTTATCTACCTGCACTTTGTGCTTTTGAACTGCTAGGTTGGCAAGAGCAGGGACCGAGCAACTAGCCTCTTAGCAAGCATGTAAAAAGGTAATTTAATCAAATAGTGTACATAAGAAGAGCCTTGCTACATCAGGCCAAAGGCCCATCTATCTAGTCCAGTATTCTGTTCACACAGTGGCCAACCTGATACTGCTGGGAAGACTGCAAATAGGACCAGAGCACAGAAGCATTCTCTCAATCTGTGATCCTCAGCAACTTGAATTCAGAAGCACCCTGCCTCCAACAGTGGAAGTAGAATTTAGCCATTATGGCTAGTAGCACCTGATAGCCTTATCCTCCATGAAGATCCCAATATACAGTACCTGAGGACAAGGCCTGGGAAATATCTGGTTTTCGGCATCATGATATATCGCCAGCTAAATATGACAATATACCAATATATCACAATGTCTGAAATAAGGATGGAGCTATGTAGAGCCATTGGCTGGCTTCACGGTTTCTTCCTGCATTGTGATTTTTGCATAGCGCACATACACACATATACTAGGGCTGGGCAATGTATTAATACATTGTCCAAAATCGGTTTGACATTCACATTGTGGTAACTGTTTCATAATATTCAACACCACAATATATTGCAAATCATGATGCTTGGGTGTGCTATGTAAAAAAAAGTGTGATGTGGAAATAGCCGTGAAGCCAGTCATTGCTTCTCTCATGATTCCTTCTGTCCCTGTTCCTCTGTTCTATAAAATAACAGTTGTAACGATATGTTAAAGGTAAGTAATAATGTATCAGTTTTAGACCCCCTAGTAGTAGCAGTTTCCAGGACATTACCCCATTTACCTCTGCATAGTTACATCCTTATTTCAGACATCATGATATATTGGTATATTGTGATGTTTAACTGGTGATATATCACAATGTTGAAAGACATCGCTCAGCCCTAGCATACATCATGATTCGCAATATATTGCCAGGTCAAAAATTACAAAACAAGAATCACGATATGGACTTCAAACTGGTTTTAGATGATATCCCTATTGAGGTCATTCAAACATCCATCAAATACATCAATGTTTGTATTCTTAGGTAGGCTAAGAATCTGTTAAAGTTCTTGTATACTCCATGGAAAGTTCCAAACTCCTTTCTGCTCTAGAGAAGCCTTGTAAAAATGTCTATTCAAGTTAGTAGCCCTTTCAACACAATGCCTGCTTTGGTCATTTGTAGCAGATTGACTGCCCAGGTGAAAAACAATCCAATCAACTTTGGTTGTCCTGAAGGAAATTCTGACTAGCCACAAGTAGTCATTGACAAGCCTACTCAAGAGCAGTGTTTTTCTCATTGGGGACTGGGGACTGCTAGGGAGCCTTCGCTTACTTTCAGATGGAACTCAGCTTTGTGGTCCCCACCTGCATGGCTTTTGGGTGGGCCGATGTCAGCCATCGCAGCTTCCGATATATGGGTCAAATAGGTGGGAGCTGGAGAGGGTGGTTGCAGCTTACCAAGTTGAAGGGGAGGAAAGGGAAAAAGGGAGAGGAGGCAAGAAAGGCGATGGAGGGAAGATCCACACAAGTGGAAGGGAAGGAAGAGAATTAACTGGAAGGAGAGAAAGACAAGGGAAGGATGGATTGAAGGAGAAGAAAATAGAGAAGCCAGTCCCAGAATGGGATTAGAGATAAATAGAAAAAGGTGGGTTCTAGCCAACCAAATTCACTAGACTGACAGAAATTAACAGACTTAAGTGAGTCTGTCTCAGACTACAACTCCCATCATCCTTCCTGAACATTGGCCATGAAGGGTTTTTTTTTGGGGGGGTAGCATACTTGCACGTACACCTCTGTGTGTAATGTCATATACCACATCCCCTTATTTTCTTAAAAGGAACATACAACACAAAGGGCCACATCCAGAGCCGTTCTGGAAGAAAAGCCCCTCACTTTTAAACACAAACACAGAGAAAATTACCAACGTCATCTGATGAAAAAAAAATGTATTTGATTACTCACGTAAAATTACAGTATCTCTGCTGTTAGTTAAGTATTAAATGTTAGAAGTAACTGGACCTATTTCCTTTCAGTTATCCAAGAAAGTGCATGTAACAGTCCAAAGGATCCTTCCCACTCACCCCCCAGACCTAATACAAAATAAAACAAACACTGTTCTTGTTCTCTCGGTCAAGAAGTTGGGTTTGAGCTCACGGGGAACATATGTACATTTTAATGAACTCGAGATTTCTCATCGTATATACAGGAGCATCTGAATTTGTCCATGGAAGGTTGATTAAGATGCTTTTTATAGCAGCACAACGTCCAGCACTTTCCACCCCATTCTCTCTCTCTCCCTCTATGTGAATATACCTACAAGGCAAAACGTTTCAAATGACCAAAAACATTTTTGGACCTCTTCTAATCATCTGCTTGCTTGTTTACTGTACAGAAACTTATTAACATCTAAGACAACTTCAGTAAAAAAACAAACCAAACCAAAAACCTCAAGCACAGTATGAAGGACAATTCAAAAAGGAGGGAGAAAGTTATGTCTTAACGCACACACCCTCCCCACCAAAAAAAAAAGCTTTTTTAATTTTAGAATAAAAATTTCAAAACCAAAAAACAAATCGAGCCTGTTGTGGAGGATGCATATAGTTGAATTTTATATTGTCCATTTTCAAATCCTGTGCGCAAATCTGTTTGGAGAATTAAACAACGTATTTGCCGATAAATCTCTTTTTCCCATCGGGATCGAAGTATACACATATACAGACTTTTTGTTACGAGGGGGAGGGGTGATGGGTGGGTGGGAGAAATGGATTACGGAGGCAATGTGTCGCCCCCACAAAAAGTTCATGTTAAACTGGATATAGAAAATAAGTTAAATGCCAGAACGAGACCACCTAGCTGAACAGACTTGCATTGCCATAAATGTTACAGCACTCTAGTCAATTAGTATTTAGTTCAAAATACAGAAGACCAAAGTTAATGCTTGCATGTGTTTGCAAAGCAAAAAAAAAAAGTTATATCACTAATAAATAAGCTGTTTTTAGAACTCTAGATGTCGAACAGGGTACAAAAGAATGTCTTTTTTAAATGTCACTTTGTCAATTCGCCCCCACCCCCCCAACTTCCAAAGAAAACAAAAACCTGCACAACCTTAGGTTGCAATATCTGCCGGAATGTTCGTAACACGTGTCCTAATTGGTTACAATCTCTTTGCCGTCTTCCACAAAGCGCGTGAAGCGGAAATTAGTCCCATTCTCGCTGCCTGCCATTTTCTCCAGACCAGCTAGAGGCGCGTTAGGTTCCGAGTTCTGGAGCTTCTCCAGACTGCCCGTCAAGCCGCTAATCGGGGAGCTGCTCCCATTGCCCAGGCTCCCAGGAATTGGAGGGATGCCACCATTCTGAATGACCGAGATCTCATTCGTCTTCATCGCCAAGCCGTTGGAGAGAGCCGCGGCGTACTGATTCCAGAAGCTGGACGGGTCTCCATTTCCCGACCTCATGGCCAACTCTTTTGGAAAGATGTCTGGGAACTTTACAGGATTGCTTCCGAGAAAAGTCATGGGGCCATCCACAGAAAGCCGTCTGCCTCGCCGGGCAGGTGTGCTGTTCCACATGTGCGTCCCCATGTGTACCTGAAAGAGAGACTGGTTAGCAGCAGCAGGCGTTATTTTCACGGCGGTCAAAAATACCTGAAAACACTGCATCGCCATTGTTGGTTCTTGCTGTCTACAGAAGGGGTGGGGAATAGCTTTTGAGCCCATGGGTCACATTCCCTTCTAGGCAACTGTCCAGGGGCCACAAGCCAGAGACCAAAGTGGGTGGAGATATATAGAAATATATGCACAGTTTTGCAAAGTGGGCAAGTTTCTACACACACACCTCTCTCTCTTGGTCCTCAATCCAGGCAAGTGAGAGGCATCATCAGAGAGCAAGGATACATTCTAGCCAAGCAAAAAACAACCCCTAAAGGTGATATCAAGCAATGCTGGTGAGGGTTATGGCTTGAGAGGGAGGAATATGACTGAAGGAGGGTGTCCTGTGGCACGGCATATTTGGGCCTTGGGTCTGAGATTCCCCACCCCTGATCTATAGCAGATAGATGGTCAGCTGGCAGGCTGCGGGCAGTCTATGGCACTTCAGTTTTCCCTAAGCCTAGTTTGAAGACGTATAACACAGGCACCTTGCTGAAGTTATGTAGGATTGGCTCTGGTTGGTGTCTGGACCATGTAGGAACTCTACCAGAATTCCCTCAAGTTCTGTGACTGAATAAAGGTGGGAAGGGAAAAGAGGCAGCAAGCAAACACCAAGAGGAAGGTTCAAACAGCCCGCCTACGCTTTGCACTTGCCAAGGAAGGGGGTTGGGGAAACAACATTGAAAGTTGTGCAAAAATAGAGCTAGTTCACACCTTTAATGAGACATCATTCTTTGGGATTTCAGAGGCAAGAGAACCACTGAAGTACCTGTTTGCTGGGCATGCTATGCCTGGGTTCTGGTGCCAGAACAGAGCACCACCCAGCTCTACTGTGGAGCTTAACCACTTTGCAGGGAAGCCCTTTATACTGCAATATACACTTTCATTCCTCAGATCATTGCCTGGATAGCAATGTGTGCGTGTACCCCCCTTCCTAGAATACAGACATTGACCATTCCCATTCTAGAAGGCCATGCGAAAGGCTAAAAGGTTAAAATTCCTCTTTTTAATCAATAACCAACGACAGCTCATCTGGTTCAACTAACAGCCTAAGTTTCTCCTGCCTACAAGATGGACTTTACAACCCCTCACTTTTATTAAATGTGTTTTGTCTAGCGTGGCCATGCACAGTTCGATCTATTTTCGCCACCCACTGCCATCACAATGCCAACTACTTTATTAGACACCCCTTTCCCTTATAAATGTCCAGTTAAACTGGTTGAAAGAATCCTCCACTAATTGCCCATTGGAGAGCTTAACATGTGCAGGCTGGATGCCCTGAAAGTAGTTATTCATCTTGTATCGCCTCTGCAAAAAATCTCTAGAGGAAAAGACCATCTGCAGGGGGTGGAGGGGAGATGCGCATTTTAAAGTGCTTCACCAGTGTAATATACAGTCCTTTGGGGGGGGGGACACACAGGTACGCATACCCCTAAACATTTTGTGAATTTAAGTTTGGCCTCACTGAGGGGCAGTATTTCAATATGAGTAGGAAAATGGGAGTACCCCTAAACATTTTTTTTAAGAAAAAAAGCACTGGTTATATAAATGAAGCACATTTGCTTTTTCAACACATGCCAGTAAGAAACATCAGCTAGATTTGCAATCAAAACTAGGATCTTGCTTATATTTAGGACTTCATGGTGCTCTGCTTTAACATTACGAAAAGAGTAATTTAACTGTAACAAGAGGATTCTTTTGCTGTATATATACAAAGTACACTTTCTGAGTGTCTTTAATTGGGGAGTCTATAAAATTCTGTATTCATCAAAAAGTGGGGGGGGGGTGAAGTTTGAAAACACAAAACAGTGATTAGATTAACACAGATGTATGCAAATATGCTTCTAGCTGTTATGCATGGAAATAATTGGCCAGGAACTGAGAATACATTCCTGGGTGCAGCCTGAGGTGGATGCACAGGAAGCCATCATCTTGCTAAAGCTAAGGTGATTAGTGCCTGGATAGGTGATGACTTAGAAGCCACATGCACACTCCAGTGTTAGAAACTAGTCAGGCACCAGGTGTGTTTTGTGGGTGCAATTGCGACCACATGGAGATCTCTGGATACCAGGTTGGTGACGGGGGAAAGCAAAATGTCACTAAGAGAAGGATTTGAAAGATTTTCCTTGAAGCTTGTATTTGTTTTATTCTGCATTGTTTTATCTGATGTTTTAATGTGTTGTAAACCACATTGAGATTTGTTCTATGGAATATAAATAGGTAACCAAATGAAATGAAATAATAATGATTTTAAAAAATCAATGGGGGGGGGAACGACACTTAGACAATTCATTGTGGTAATTGTAACCTAGGTTTAAGGCGCCATTTGGTGATTAGATTATATATCTTAGTTTCTAACACTGGTACACTCCCATGGGTAATGTAGGGGAATAAGTTGGGTTATGAGAAAAGAAATAAACATTTTGGGCAAATGAGAAAAAAGATTACGAAATTCACTTCACAGAAAACTGTTGTGTGCTACTTTGAGTGGCCTTCATCTGGAAAGGCAACCTATAAATATTTTAAAATAAATAAATAGCACAGTGGAGGCTGGTCCACTAGGCCAATCTGGGACACTGCCTGTCACCTTCCTACTCTTTAATCTCGGTGTTGCCCTTACAAAACTCAACAGGGAGGAAGACGGGGACAAAACTAGAATTATTTGGCTCTGCCAATCATCGGCTCTGGCACCATCTCCTGTTGGGCTCCCTGCCTTCTGCCCCACCAGGCATCTGACACCATTGATACCATATCCAAAAACAGTAGAGATGAAGGATATTGAGGTCTGGGAGCCTTATCTTCTGACTGATGGAAGCAATACCCAGATTATCTTTCTAACCTGGAGTTTCAGCAGAAGCAGCAGCTTTCCCCCTCCCTTTCCCATTTCCCAAAAATCATAGTTGAAAGTCCTGGGGAAAGCAAACCAATCCTTCTCTTTATAAGTAGATGGGGTAACGCATGGTATAGTCATACACACATATTGACACCCCACACAGCTTTTGCCTTAGCATCAGTCCCCAAAACAGAGCTTCCTGCTCCTTTATATTTGCCATCAGGTATCAGTAATCTGAGGGCAATGCCCCTCCATTGCATGCAGCAAGCACCATTGCTGGGTGTGTGCATCACAGAACCATAAAAGGATTGAAGAGGTCCGTCTAAGAACACGTGCTACAAAACACAATTTGGCCCAGGTGAAAATGAGTGTATTCCATTCACAATTTACATGGGAGTATCAGTGTACAGGAAGGGTTTAGGCTTGCCATGTAAAAAATGTGGAACTCTCCTGAAGACTGCAGACAAAAGACAGGATGCACAGCATGAAATGCAAATGCCCAATTTACACACAATGCTAGACCATAATTTATTAAACCATGGTGTAGTGTCATGTGTGAACCAGCATGTTCTGCCAACAAACCTGAATCTGGAGCCATGACTCATGGGTGGCTTACAAACTTTGGTTTCTTGTAATTGTTGCTTGGCCTTAGTGCGCTAACCCAGCACCCTTCCCTTAACCATGGTTTGTTTGACCACCCCACCCAAGACACTCAACCAAACTACAAAGGAATAAGTCAGAAGTTGGAAAACAGAAACAAGAGGTGACTTGTTTTGATCATCTGTGGGAAAACTTGCGGTTTGTTGAATAAACCATGGTTATGCACAAACCAGGCCCAAATATGTCAAGTGCAAGTTGATGCCAAAAGCAAGACAGAATATTATGACTATAGAGTTGGGGAGGGAAGTACCTTAAGATTGCCTTTTGTTGTGAAAGCTCTTCCACATATAGTGCAGGCAAAAGGCTTCTCTCCGGTGTGAGTCCTTTCATGGATCTGCAAAGCGCTGGAGGATGAGAAGGTTTTCCCACACGTGTTGCAGTAGTGCTGCTTCGGCGTTCTTCTGGGGAGAGCCGGAAGCAAGACTGGCGATGTAGCTGAAGGTGGCAGAGGCCCCGAAGGAACCAGGGCAGGCGACATCTCTTTGCTGTCCTGAGGAGCACTGTGTACAAAACCGTTAACCTCCGTCTTTATCAGAGACGAGAGTGAGTTAGCGGGCATCGCTGACGAAGAGTTCTGATTGGGGCCAAGGGTTGAATTGGGTTCAAACAGCTGTGATGGTAGATCTCGCATTTGATGTGTCAACATATGCTGCTTCAAATTACCCTTTGTGGAAAAGCCACGATTGCAAACTGTGCAAATAAATGGTCTCTCTTTGGTATGACTTCTGTAATGAATGTCCAAGGCACTCTGACATGCAAACGTTTTGCCACAAATGTCGCAGGCCGTGTTCTTCAGCTTGCCTCTGTCTCGGAAAGGAAACAGCATGCTCAAGGACTCTTCCTTAATCATTTTCTCGGGGTTGCCAGACGTCAAATCCAAAGCACCACCGTTTGCAAGGGCTGGAGGCCAACCGTTGGCAAAATCGTTCAGTAACATTTTTGGTGGTTTCTCTTCGATGCACGGCGACTTGTGGTACTCAGCCGTGCTGTTGGAAGGGGACAAGGCCTGCATGGAAGAGGTAGACTCTGAAATAGCAGGACTCCCAGCACTTTGGCTTTCCATATCGCCACCAATGGATGACGAATCATTCGTCATGATGTCCCCTTCCACCGACCCATTCTCAACAGATTTTAAGCTTGCTTGAAGCTGCTCAGCAAGCCCCGCATTTATCATCTTCATCTGATTTTCTAAAGCAGCAATACTTGACATTTCCAGTGGCAATGGGGAAGATGATAAACTATCTTGAGATGCATCAATGGATTTCGGGGTATCTGGTATGCTGCTGTCAGGACAGTCTTCCATGTTTTCATCAGAAAAGTTATCCAGATCATCAAAGTTCTTCTCATCAAAAGAACCCGTGTCAGATTCCATCGACTCGGGATAGTTTTCTGTCACAGGTGTGTTGGGTATCTGTCCGCCCATGTGCATCCGGATGTGCTGCTGTAGCACAACGGCATTGGTGAACTTTTTCTGGCAGATCGGGCAGGAGTGTTGCACTCTCAGCGGGGGCATGGCACGGTGAACGCTGTAATGGGTCTTGAGATTTCCTTTTGTCGTAAAGGCGCGGCCACAGATTTTGCACTTAAAGGGCCTTTCACCAGTATGTGTGCGATAGTGCATTTTCAAAGCACTCTGGCAACTAAGAACTCGGTGGCAAATGACACACTCATTGGGATCGGTTGCCTTTTTGTCAATATTTTCCACTAGCTGCTGCAGTTTGGAGGTCTCAGAGGTCGGCGTTGCGTCCAGCAGCCCCCCAAATGGAAACTTGGCCTTAAATTGCTCCGACATGAGAGGCATCAGTGGATTGGTGAAAGTGACCACATTGATGGAACCTGAATCTGCTGCCGGCGAGGTTACAGAACTGCTAAGACTAGCAGAGGCGCTGGGCATCTGGGTGCCTTCCTCTGGCTTGTCATTGGAGGAGAGCAAGGGGCCCGCCTCCCCTTCAACTAAATGCCCATTGGAGTTTTTCCCAGCAGGATCAATGGAGCCAGAGTCACTTTTCACAGAACATGGGGGACTAGATGAAGGGTGAGTGATGGGAATAGGCTGAGGCTCCTCTGTTTTGATAAAAGGGGTCAAGCTCGGAATTGTGGGAGGAAGCGGTAGGCCAACTGACGTCGTCAAAGTGGATAACACTGGCTTGCTGTCCAGCCAGCTTGTTACAGGCTTCTCGGGCGGTATCGACATTCCATACGGGATACCTGTGCTTGTGGGAATATTGTCCAAATGCTCTGGCACAGGGTACGGGTTCATTTGAATGTGAGGGTATTTTTCTTTATGACGCTGAAAGTGGACTTTTAAGTTCCCCTTGGTGGAAAACCGGTTTCCACAGATGTTGCATTTGAACGGCCTCTCCCCGGTGTGAGAACGCAAATGGATCTGCAAGGCACTGTCGCTCCCAAACACTTTCGCACAGAACCTGCATTTATGCTTGAAGAATGCTTCGTCTGAAGCACTTTTCGCTTCGAAGGTGGCCAGGCTGGGGGGCTTGTTTTTCCTTTGCTGAGCCAGGGCAGCCAAGGAGCTCAAATCCTCTGCAGGCGTTCCAAGACCGGACAAAGGATTGGGGAACACAGAGTTGCTAGGGGTGGGTTGAGGTAGAAGAGGGTTCGATACAGGGCTTAATAAACTGCTTATTGCAAAAGCTGGTGAGGACGCCGCCGTCACTGGTGGGCTGCCAAGCTGCGGGCCACCAGCATTTGTAGCCCCTTTGTCAGAGGATGGTGCCGTAATTGCCACTGCAGATAGGTTAATATTTGGAGATGAGCCGCTACTGGATGGAATTGCCGGGTTGCCAGGATTGCTCTGAGGTAGCTGTATAGGGGGCAGTTGCTTCACACCACTGATGCTGGCAGACTGGCTAGCTAGGCTTTGTGCCAACCCAGCCGCCGCAGCCAGCTGCTGAGATAAATGGGAACTTAACGTGGACAAGGGGTTGGCAGATGTTCGTAACGTGCTCTGAGAGGGGCTGGGAGACGTTGGCAGGTCCACGTTCTGCGAAGCCAGCAATAATATTTGGTGACGAATTTGTTCAATCAGCTGCAACTGGTGGATCTGTTGCTGCTGCAATGCCAACAGTTGCTCCATGAGGGAAGGGATGGCCAGCTTGCCAGCCGAGGCGCCATTGCACCGCGCCTCCTGCGAGAACTGGGCGACCGCCACTTTCGTGCTCTGAAGGTTTTCAATGATGACGTTGCTGTTGATGACCGAGAAGTTGCCTAGCGTTGTCAGGTCCCCTATTTGAGGTAGAGAGGTTGTGATAGCTGAGGTACCCATGGTGGAGCAGTTACCACTCACAACGCTATCGCTGGCGCTCTGGGAACTGCCGCTAGTGCCATTACTAACACCGGAAGCCTCCATGTCCATGGATTCTTCTTTGTCAAGTTTGTTGTTGAGCTCAGGATGGCTGCTGCGGTCTACTTGATCCATGTTATTAACTGTGTCATTCCTCTGCTCGTCAGGATTATCAGTAGGGGAGCTGGGAGGGCAGGCTTCAGAAGGAGAAACAGGATTTTCATTCACAATTAAAACTAATTGATTTTTACTACAGTTCTTCTTGTGTTGCAGGAGATCCGATAGTTCAAAGAACTCAGCACAGCATCTGCCACAGACGTGGGCATCCTTCGCCTTGGTGGTTCGATTTGTTTGACCCTTCTGCGTGTCTCCTAAAACATCAAGGCAAAGGGAGGGGGTAAGAAAAAGAGCAAGATTAGCAACTGAGCAGAAACACAAATCTGGTCTGTAGGATAGGCGATGTTAAGATTTGCTAGAGCGCACCTATCTCAAAAAGGTTTTCTGCTTAGTCTTCAACCACCCCTTCACTTTCCTACACTCTTTGCTTGTGTCCCCAACTTCTGCCTGATATTTCTGGTACCTGTCCATGATAAATAAGTTACTTTCCCTATTTCGTGAGTGACTTAAAAAAGAAGTCAATGTGCAGCCACATGGTCTTAAAGCAGGGGTAGCCAATGTGGCCCCTTCCAAATATTTTGAGCTACAACTCCCATCAGTCCAAGTTGTCATGGTCAATAGTCAGAGATAATAGGAGTTGCAGTCCATCTAGAGAGCAGCTTGTAGACTGTATTTGGCCTAAACTCTCAGGCCCCTTCTAGATGATCCCTAGAAATTAAATTTCTGGATGAGATGGGGCAAAAGATGCAATTTGACTTCTGCACACACGGAGGCAGCCAAAACGAAGAGCGCCGTTTAGTGCACCAGGCACCATTTCACATGTTGTGGCCGATTATGTTTGTATTCAGCACAACATATTGTTGATTCATTCCATTTTTCCTCCATTCTTTAGCCTTGTTTTTATGTTATCAGGTCAGGCTACTGTAGAGTAAAGGAATATTGCACACAGCATGCAAATAACAGCATTAACTGGGTCTGCAAAGGAAGGTGGGAGGTTCAGGCAGTCAGTACTGGTGCCAGAATTGGGGTGTTGGAAGCTACAGAAAGAGCATGCAAATTTCCATCTAGGGATTGTGTGTCCCGCTTCCCTAGCCTGTAAATATCGCTTCCTAGCAACAGTGCATGGCTTCAAGCACCAGAGGAGAAACCTGTAGGCCTTGCATTGCATTTTTCTTTTTCCCTCCAAGACATTTTGGTGAGATCTGCCACTTTCTCCCACTACCAAGACAGACCAAGACTGGCCATACATGTGAAAAAAATCAATATTGTTACTTCACAGAGGTTGCCCATGACTGATTTTTAAGACTATACAAGGGGTGCTTTTTATGGCTACCTGTGTCTCAGATGATCATTTCCTCCAGATAATCCATCAAAAGATAAAATAGTATGAACCAAAGACATTGGGGCATAATGAAATTCCATAGCAAGGTATTGATTTCCAATGTTTCATACTGCTTATTGCCTAGTTGTCCACCGAGTGGCAAATCAAGCATTTGAAGGACTCATTAGACTCTCAAGCTCCCCGTCAACCTTGTTCATCCTCAACTGATTCAAAGATATCAGTGACAGTCACCCCGTCACTAAACTAATTTGTAGTCGTTCAAGGTCCCAATCAGTTGCTGACAAGAAAGAATGGGGTGGGGGGAGAGAAGGGTGGGGGGACACACATATCGCCCAAGCTTCAGGTTGACATGAACGAGAAACAAACAAACAAGCTAGCTTTCCCATTCCTGCATAACTCAGAGCTAACTCTGATCCTCCTACAAAGCATTGGTTTTCCCTTCCAAAGTTCACCCCACAGCATCTAAAGCCTTCGTTACACATAAAATGGGAAAAAATGAGAAATCCCTTGTCAAAGAATAATATTCATATTTTCACAATCAAGCATTTGTTGCCTAATCCTACTTATGATGCTTACTTGAAGACCGCAGAGTCCTTTCCACTCTGCTATATAGCTCCACAAGCCCCTAAGTCGCCCTCAACATGTTATGCATTTTTTAATTTGCTAGTCAATTGCTTCATCCAGAACTGCAGGTCCCCAGCACAGATTTCCACACTTACTCCAAAGTAAGCCCCACTGAATTCAATGTGGCGACTTCTTCATAAGAACGCTTAGGACTTACATCCAACTAAATGTGCTTAGGATCGGGGTGTTAAGTTGCCTTTTATGATGCCAATTCTAACCTCAGTGGTACCAGTGTAAATCTCTGGGTAACCCCATTGTGAGTATACAAGATCCCACAACTGCCTGCAGTCATTGTACTTTACAACCATGGAGATTAGATCAGAGTATGACCTCATATCTATAAAAGCAGCATTAAAAACTTTACATTTCTGGGAAAGGGGGGGGGAGAGAAACCATCAAAGGGGGGGGGGAGAAGATGAGCTGTTAAGAGAAAATGTTTCTATACAATAAGAAATCAATCTGGGTTGTTAAGGTTGATAACCCTCTGCAATCTCCCTTGTCTGAGTGCATATCAAAACTATTTGCTTTTAACTCTTGTCAATTGTTTAGCAGATAACTCGGAACCTTTCATTAGAAAAACCCCCTTTCATTTCATGTTTGTTATCACTGGTTGCTCCCTTTTCTTATCGCTGAGATCCATTTGTAAATTAATCGTTACAAAAAGAAGAAGAAGCCTCTGACTTCAAACTAGCTGATCTTATTCAAAAGAAAGGATGGTTCCCTATTGTTTTCTCAGCATGAGGACACAGAATTTGGTTGTACAGATTGTGTGTGGTCAATTTAGAAAGCCAGGGAAGGGTGGGGGGAGCTCGTTTAATTCAAGGATTACCTCCCTGCCTGTTTTGCTGCAACACTAAAATCAGATAATAGGTAGTTTCCATGACTTCCAAATTAAATCTCAGAAGAAAACGAACATTAAAAGTTCCTGGGAAAAAGGGGGGAGGGTGAAGAAGGGTTTGCTTTTACAAGTTAAAACTGATCCAAGTTTACACAGCCATTGGACCCACCGAGAGTGAAAAAGAACTGCACTCGATTTCCTTAAACAGCAAATACTTTCGAGTTCTGCATTTATACAGAATAGTAAATGAACTCGATTCAAGATATACTATGGAGCAAATATGCCATACAGTCTTTGCATTATTTTCTTTTTATAAAAAAAATGGATACCCCTCTACAAAAGTTTTTACTGGGAAAGGATAATTATCAATCCATTTTAAAATAATAATATTTGGTCGCCCTGCCTCTTGTCACATCCTAGCATATTAAGGCTGCAATTTTGGTGCTTCGCTTCATGGGCGTAAAAAAAGGTAAGGCGAAATATTAAATGCAGTCTATTTGCATACACTGCTTTAGTTATTTCCCTGTTTCGTGCAGAATAAAATATATAGATCCATCGTGACAAACATTCCATTTAGAGCATTGTATTTTGACAACCAATTTCAAATGAGGCATCCATTTTAGATGCTTATTTTAAAACCAGGGAATCCAATTCTGAATATAGCCGACCGAAAATGTTATTCCTTTCTCTCTTCCACATTTCCATATGTAATGGTGATGTTTCCATCTACTTTTACAGCCAATTATGAAGGAACAAAAGCTATTCTGTTTGTTCACACATTTTCAACAAAATGCATTAAAACTATTATGTCAGCATGTTCTATTAAGCTCCACATTCAGTCGAAAATACTTTTCAACCAGATCACATTTATCAAAACATAAAGCCCACTTTAAAACATGGTTTTGCTTGGTCAGCTGTGCTTAGACAAATAATGACAGATTCAAAACTAAATAACTTGTGGGGGGGGGGGGGAGAAGAGAGAAATCAGAAAACCAACTGATGATTTGTACACATGACAGTGGATTTGCTTCAAATATTTAGCACGCCTGCACTGAAAATTAAAACCTGTTCCATTTCCCTTTCTTCACCCTTGCAGAAGATTATTATAATCCTGGTTTACAAAGGCCCTGTTATTTTACCTGCCTGATACTTCGCTGCACACAAAATGCAACACATGTCCTCCATGTCAAGTTGCAGCGCTCGCTATTCTTTCGCTACCTTAAGTTGCAATGCTCAGCACAACACGTTCCAGTTACAGGATTTAAAGTACCCATCGCTTTTTTAAAAAATATAGTAATATTATACTGCACTCATAAGGGCCAGTTAAGAAGAAACAAAACTGAGAGATTTTCTCACAAAACCTGTACCAAAAGACGTATGCCAAGGAAACTTTATTTCCCCAGCGTTAATACCTAGTGATTATTTTTTCCTCAACAAATTTGATATGTGCATGCTAAATATTCTAAAACTGACACTGGCATTGTCTCCTCTTACCACTGTTTGGCACACACAGGGGAAAATGCTCACATGCTAATCAGGAATAACCTAAATTCACAATTGCTTCTCAGGTTCATTAAAAACAACACGCTTAGAAATTTCAGAAACTGAAATACATTACAGCTTAAAGCAGCTTCCACTCTTTTAAAGTCATATCTTTTTCAAAAAACCCGAAAACCCGAAATGAAACAAAAATTAAGGCAGTGTTTCCTTAACGGCTTTTTAATCAGAGTAATTGGCGACATGATGAACCAAAGCAACTGTGCCTATCACCTGACAGAAAGATTTAATCTTTTATAGATCTTGTTAAAAAGAAGCATGATAATATATCTGCAGGCAGCACTTTTGAAATGGAAAATTCAAAGAGATGTATTTATATCAAGATGTATTTATAAGAAAATGAAGTTTCAACAGCAGACGCCTATTTTTTAAAACAGAAAAAGAAAAATGCCACCCAGGAAACTTTGCTTTCTAAGGCCTACATCCACCAATCAAGAGCAGGATCAATAGGTTCCTACAAAAACTGCAATAATTCCGCTGCTAACCTTAACTATTCATGCCAACTTGATTGCTTTCTCCAAAGGGAGAAATTTTGAACTGCTTTGAGGCAAAAACTTCAGAAGAAACATTCAAACATTCAGTCATCTTCCACAAATCTTGGGAGAGAGGGAACCCCTTTCGCTCTAAGTGTCTATCTGCAAAGCAATGAGACTGAACAAGGCCTTTCCACTTTATGAATAAATATTCTTTGGAATGCATTTCTCAACATTCACAGAACAACTTCACATTGATATTTCCATTACAAGAATAAAGTTTACAGATAAGTTAGCATATACATATGCAAATCAAGGCCAAACGTAGTCTCTTCCTTCTCGTAACTAATTTAAAAACTAATTTAAAAATGAACTTGGGGGGGGGGGATATTCAAACATTAGTAGAGGCATTATAGGGGCAATATATTAAGAATATATACCCTATCTCCCCAACAGCTTCCATCCTTCCCTACAACAACTAGCAAACAACTATTGCTACCATCCCTTTGAAACCCCTCAGAAAAGGATTCTTCCACCCGAGATCAAATACACAGACGCGCCTTTCAATTAACCCAATTGTTAATTGATTTGCACTGTTTAAGAGCATTTCTATTTTTAAAAGCCGGGAGACGGACCTACCTACGTAGCTACTTAAAATAAAAGAACTCTTTCCTACAGTTGGTTCAAAACGAACACTAGGTGGGGTTCCTGCTGCAACAGTTTCTCCCAAAAAGTTGAGAGCAGTTTCATTGTTCCAGTGAGAAACCAAAGAGAAGGGGAAAGAGAGGGGGGAGAGAGAGAAGCAATATCTAAACTTTGGCTATGCAAACATTGGCAAAGGAACAAGAAACCAAATCCCTGTTGTTTGGAGTGGGGGGGGGGAGGCAAAGACGCTGTGGCAACTGGCTGTCAATCCCCTCTTTGGGGGTCTGGCGTCCAAGGGGGTGACAAGGGAATAAGAGTTAGCAAAAGAAGCGAGGCTGATAAGGTGAAGCTAAAATAAACTAGCAGCTTCCTGCTAAGCGCCTGGTAAGACTCTATTTGGGGGTCACCGGCAAGATATTGAACTGCATATTGTGATCTGAACTTTGTCACCTTTGACTGGAAGGAGGCTGGCAAAGGTTAAAACATCCAAACACTTCGAGGTTTCCCCCTAGCACGGATTGGCCAAACATCCCCAACTAATAGCCCTCTGAGCAAAGCCACTGCTGGGAGATAAGTCTGGCTTTTTGGCTCTCCCCCCCCCCCCGAAAAAAGGACCAAAAAATATATCTGAGATATCACTATCCACTTTTGGAAAAGGTAGAAGAGGCGTTGATTGGGGCCCTCTCTCAGGTTGCCTTTACCAGCAGTTATCTGGAAGTTTCTTCCCACAATCACCCTCCACCAGCTTATTATCAATTTATTGCATCTCTCCCCTCCCTTCTCCAGCTGATACCATTTGCCACAGTGATCAACAAAAAGGATGTTTCTACACCTAAGAAGTCCACCCTTCTGGAAAGGATCTTTATCTGGAGTCAAACGGGGAGAAAAGTAAAGGGAAATCTATTGAAACAGCTACTTTTGGAAGTCATTGCACAAATGTTAAATGAGGTTTCTGAGGACGCAAAACATGCAGCTCAGAAAGGGGCAAAGGACGATATTTCGCGAACACAACCCCAGACTCTCAAAATTGTTTCACATTGATTGTATTACTGCAACTTTAACACATCTGTACAAGAGCAATTGCCATTCATTTAAAACAAGATTTACTTCTGAATCAAAGTATTGAGGGCCGTTCATGAATTATTCTTAGCATTTCTGCCTGTATTGAACTCGTCTCAAATATTCTGTTTTGTTAAAATGTAAGTACATACGCAATTGTCCAAAAATAGTTCAGTCTTTTGAAAAGAAATGCCTTATCCTGTAATAAAGGGGGGGGGGGAGAGAGACCATTGTTCAGCAAGCCTGATTTCAAACGGTGTTAATTGAAAATGTAATTAATTATAACTTGGATAATTATGTCAAATGTGTAGATAGTCAGGGTAGGTTAATAGTTCACCATGAAGCCCAGAGTTTGTGTTTGCCATGCCCAAAGGGAATTGTTAGCACCTTGTATCCTCTGGACTATCCTTCTGTCCCAGTCTCTGCAATAGACTGAATAACTCTGCTCCAGAAATACTGCTTCTGTGTTAAGATTAGGCCATTACCCTCTTTAAATAAAAAAAAGCTTAAAGGGGGGGGGTAGTAAACAGCCAACTCTAAATGTAACAAGTATTCTAAAAACCTTAGACAGCAGTGCAATCCCACACATGTCTCCTCAAAACAAGCCAAACTGAATTTGAAAAAGGCTTAGTCTCAGGTAAATGAGGATAAGATTAGAACCCTAAATTTGAAGAAGCAACTCTTCAGCTGTATATTTTCCCCAACAGCAGCCAATGACTTGTTGAATACAATTTATGTCTGGAACTCCAGATGTTTGCTCTACCGTTTCCACTGTTAGGGAATTTTTTTTTTCGCCTAACAGCACCAAAACCGTTCCTAATTTTTTTCAGCAGCACAAAATGAAAAGAATGAGAAAAGGCCAGCAGAAGTTTTAATAGCAAAGCGTCAGAAAAGGTACCTGTATAAAATTCTCAGGGAAAGTTGGATAAAAACTAGGCCACAGAAGGGCAAGTGTTTCTTTAAATAAATAAAAGAAGACAGCTGCAGGTCGAGAAATTTCTGAGATCTGAATTCTAAAACAGATTACTAGAGGGGGGAGTGGAGAAATAACCAGAAAATGAAACCAGCTCTAAATGGGCAATTCTATGACATTTTATTTGTAAGATATATAATTTGTTTTCACAGCAATTATGTCTAGATTAACAGTGATAGAAAACACCGTGCTTTCCTGAGCTTTTAATTACCCTGCCTAATCTCAGCTTGATAAGAGTGTATGTGTGTCTGTGAATGCATTTATATGTATATATATTTATACATATATGAAAGGCTGTGTACAATTTTAGGGCATCAAAATATAGGTCATATAGTGAAGGAAACTGTCCATATTGAAGGCTTTAGCAGCACCATTGTATACCAATATTATTACAACACTCAATCCTGTTAACACTATTACAAAATATAGCCTCCAGGCAACTTAGTCAAACTTATTGTCCAAGCATGTAAAGGGAGCCATAACCTAAATCTATTACCAGTAAGGAAGGGGAGGGGGGAGAAGAAGAAAGACTAAGATAGCTGTTAGAAATGCTAACTCTTACAAATGCTTTCCCGAAGAACAATGAACTAGCAAAAAAAGGGGGGGGGTTGAGAAAAACTGGCTTGCATTATATAGTTAATTCAAGTGAGCTAGTGACTAAAAAGAGCTGGACCAGTATTGTCTTCGTATCATTGTGCTTTGATGAAATCTAGTTATTTTAAGCACATCAAGTTAGCAACAGGCATGAAAACTCCCTAAGATGAATTTCCTCCCTAACTCTGCAGCAGGGTGGTTTTGGAAGAGGCGTACAAAGAAAACGAATCCAGAGACTAAAATATAGAGGGTGGAGAAATGTAGCTAGCTAGGTCTTAACAAATCAAAGATGCCTTGACCTATCAAAGAGTAGTAGAAATTTTTATTCTTGTGGGAGGAAGCAGTCCCCTCTCTTGCACCCAACAAGGTAAAGATAATAAACTTGCTTATTCCTATCCCTGATCCAGCTTGAAGACCACAGAGTTCTTCTTTTGGAGCTCTTGTCGAGAAATAAAGATAAAAAGAAAAAGGAGCAATCTAAAGTGTATTCTTGAATTTTCAACCTGGAGTTGGTGGCAGAAAAATAAAGTTGCAAAATATATGTGCCCAACCGATTTATGAGAAGAGAGTTTAGATAATAAACTGAAGGGACATCAACTCATCCAAAGTGAAAAGAAAAAGGGCAAGAAGTTTTCTTACAAGAATTCCAACGCATGTCAAGAATTTGCGAAAGGATAGGACATGAATTTTTGTTTTTGTTTTTTTAAGATGCCAAAAAGTTGCCTTATAATAAAACCACCAAGGGACACTTTCTTTCCAGGGAAATAGAAACTTGCTTGCAGTTCCTTTGGCACAATTTGTTGCCGAACTTTTCTAAGGTCTCTTCAGTACAAAAGGGAGGGAGGGGGAGAATGAGGGATGAGGATATGGTAGCTGATGGAAACGGGGAGAAATACTAAAAAAGAAAGGAAAAAAAGTGGGGTGGTGGCATAAAGCTGGCATGAAAAGGACAAATGAAAGAACTTCCATGCCTTCCGCACTGGCTGCCCTGATCTGGGTGATGCTGAAAGGTTCGGGGGGCTAGAGGGGGCTTGTCTGTTGACTGCTACTTTTAATGACGAAGCTGGGGGTTTAAATGGGACTGTGGGAGAGGCACAGCTTCTATTGGTGACTCACTCCACACAGACTCTTGCAGATCACCCCCCTGGCCAAATCCCTTAAGACAGACAGAAATGTGCTCTGGAAACGTGCAGGGTGTTTGTATATGTGTGTGAAGGCAAGAGGGGGAGGTCAGGGAGAGTTGTTAAAAAGGAGGATTAGGACTGTTTCCTTGCAAAAATAAAAAAATAAAATTGAAGAGCTCTCGCACTATATATATATATATATATATATATTCTTTCTATATAATTTGTATTATTGGAAACACAACATGGTCACCATCCTTCTGTGAAGATTTTTAGAGTCAGCTTTTATCGGGCTGCCCACTGTCCTTGAAGTGCCACCCTAACTGCACGTTTGAAAGAGAGCTGGGCAGAGCAGGCCATCCTCCTCCACCACCAATTTCTCTCTTTTTACAGCCTCTCTCAACCCCCCTCCCCACGGGAAAAAAGTGTAAAGCAACCACGCATTTTGCATACTTTACATGCGGACATTGAATCCACTGACAAACTCACGCGCATTATCTGTTGTGTATAGAAATTGAAGGAGATGAAAAAGATTTTTCCAAAACACACACGCACGAAATAAGAGTTACCACAATCCAATTCGCACTTCTGCAAGTGCCGTGAACTCAAGAAAGGTTTACTCCCGAGTAAGCCTCCTTGGGAAAAGTACTCCGTCCACAAACATCCTCCTCTCTCTTGCCATCCTCCCCTAACGATCCTGGCCACCTTCCATTGCTTCTTCGGCGGAGGAGGAACGGCGGGTCGCGCAGGGACGCTCTCCGTTCTTAGGTTTGCCCCAGTGCCTTCTCGCCCCTCACTTTCCTCTGCTAAAAACAAACGGAGAACTTTGCATCTCCTGCTGACGATCCGAGCATAGCGCACCCCCCAAACGCCGCCGCCACCCCCCCAAAACAACTTTGAAGCAAGAGACACGCTGCTGTGCCCTCCGCCTCTGCCTGCAGGAGAAACTGACACGCCTGGCATCGAAAAGAAAACTTTCCTTTGGATTCGGGGCTTTTCCACAACAAGCCCCCACTTTCTGCTGATGATCCACGCACGCAGCGACAGGCCTCTTCGCTGGCTTCGCCGCCCCCTTCCCCAAATTCAGCAACTCACCCGGTTTTCACAGGCACAGGTAAAAACGGGGGCCCCGCTCTCTACCCCCCCCCCACACCGCATTATCAATACCAAAAGCATTACAAGGCAGGCCGCCACATACCGAGATACGCGCGCGCGCACACCACTTTAAATGGAAATTTCCCACGATCGCCAAAGTCTCCCGTGCGCGCCGAAGCACCTTTGGCATACACGCCCCCCCCCCCAAAGGCAATCATAGCCGAAAGGGACAAACTCGAACACAGATCCGCCGCGACGATAAGAAAATTCAACGCGAGAGTGGAGCCCGGCGGAGCAGAAGCCGAGCCGGCCAGCTGGGCACGCCGAGGAGGAGAGGGGGATGAAAGAAATGAAAGAGGAAGGAGTGCATCGCGCCGGGTGCCAGGAAAAGGAGATCTCGCTCTCACTCACCCATCGGGGCCAGCCGGGAGCGAAGGAGGCGCTGCCAACCCCCCCACCTAACCCGCTGTTGGAAAACGTGGGATTAAAAAAACACACCCCTTTTTAACTTCCTCTAAAATTCACGTTGGAGAGAGGAGGGGGGAAAGTTGCAATATTCCAGGGTAAAACTCTCAGGCAAGGCTGGGAAGGGAAGCCGAAAAAACACTCCATAAAAAATAGGGGGAGAGAGAGATCTTTGGATAAACTATGTTTTATTTTAAGATTCAGGCCCCCAGAGATGCACCCCCTGAAAGATAAGGGGGGGGCGTCAAGGTCCTGCGCATCTTTCCCTAAAGGGGAGGTGGGGAAAGAGAACTCCCCAACTCCGCTTCCGATCAACGTGCGAGTGGCAGCGTGCGTGTTCAGGGAAGGGGGGCGGTGCGGCTAATTGAGAGAGATCCGGTCTCCGCTTGCCAGATCGAAAACGATCCAGCGAGGGAAAGATCCACAGAGGGCAGCGACGGGGCTTGAGGAGGGGGGCGGGAAGAGAGGAGGAAGGAAACCACCCAGGACTCGAACCATCCGCAAGAAGTCACAACTCCAGCTGATCAACTTCACGCTCTTGCTTCCAAAGTCTCTCTCTCTCTCTCTCTCTCTCTCTCTCTCTCTCTCTCTCTCTCTCTCTCTCTCTCTCATCCCTCCACCGTCTCTAACCCCGAAGGTAAGTTTGTTCCGATTGTTTGTGGGGGGATCCATAATCGCTTTAACAAGAAAGAGATAGACATATATCAGCGTTCTATGGGTCGGAAGTGAGGGAAATCGCGCGCAGGACAGAGCGAGCGAGAGCGATTTCTTCCTTTTTTTTCTTTAAAAAAAGGTCCCCCCTCCCTTAAAAAAAAGCCACCCCAACAAGACGCAACTGCTCACCCCCCTTTTTTTAAAAAAAAGCTCACCATTGCGCTGAGATCTCGAGGCCAGCTCGGGGTCGGTTTGGAAGTGCTGCGGCTTCGCCTGTTTCCTCCGCGACATGCTGGCGCAAACATCAGCTGGGGCAGAATAAAAAATTACTAAAAAAAAATCTTCTCAAAATTACGGAAATCGAGCCTGGCCCCCCTCCTCCTTCTCCTCCTCCTCCTGGCGCTTCCCCTCCCTCTCCCGCCTCCTCCCGCTTGCCCGATCCTCCGCGCACCGCGCATGTGTCTTACTATAATTGTGATTATCAATAATGCATTGCGATTAATCATACAGGGGGCTCTTTGAAAGGCGATTGGCACAGGGCCAGCTCTATTCAAACGAGCTCGCCTTAATCAATTAGCCGCTGATTTGCTGGAGACCCTTGTCTCTCCGCCGCTCCCGCCCAATGAGCCGGCCCATGTGGCAAGGGTTCCACCCGCTCCACCCCCCCCCCCCCCGCTCGCGCGCTCTCCACCTTCCCCAGCCTAACCAGAAAAGCTGTTTGGATACAGTTTTTAACCCTCTTAGCAACCAGCTGGGACTGAGCACGCCGCTCCTGTTACTATAGGAATGCGCTCCAACCCCCCACAACTTTTCTCTCTCTTTGGCTGGGGATCCTTCCTCCCGTTCCAGAAGTTTTGCTTCCCTGCCCCCACCTTCCTCTCTTTTTTTCCCAAGGGGGGTGGGAAATGTTATCCTATTTCAGCCAACTTTTAAGTGTTCAATGTTATCCTATCTGAGCCAACTTTAAAGTGTGGGTTTAAATCCTGTGCCCTGCTTACTCAGAAGTAAGTCCCACTGTTTGCAATGGGGATTGTTCCCAGGTAAGTGTGCATGGCATCGCAGGATCTTGGGGAGGAGGGAGGGTCTTCTTCCTTCTTGAAAAAAACTGACCCGATCTCAACCCTGCATGTTTTCTCTCGGGAGCCTCCCGGGCTTCAGGGGGACTTACTTCCGAGTAAGGATCGTATCTTGTTAGAAGAGCGTTCGGCTTTCTTTTGATGCAAAAGAAAGAAAGAAAAGTGGCTTAGGCAAAAGGCGAATGATGGTCTCCACTTAGTTAAGACCTCGGGAACTGGGGGTTGGTCCTGAGAGGCGACGAGGGCAGCAACAGAGAAGTGGGGAGACGGGTCGAGGAAGCATCTCTGCTGCTGCCCCCATCGCCTCGCCATCGCCCACGCTGGAACAAATAGCACCGATTCATGGATAGCTGTCATTTTAAAGTTTCGGTTTCAGAGCAATATTTGAGGACTTTCGAAGCAAACCAACCCAGTAATACCTTTGGTAAATCACCTCCGGTCTCGTCTTCTGTATGGATGTCTTTTGGCTAATGCCGCCGCAAAAAAACAAGAAAAGGGGAAAAGTTCCATTTCTTGGATTTTGGTATGTGTGTGTGTTTTTAGCAACTCCCACCTTTGCTCCCTCCCCCCTTCCTCCTCGCGCCCCTCCTTCCTCGCCATCCATCACGGGCCCCGAAGGGTGCTGAAAAGAGGAAGCTCGCCCGCTCGCCCTTTAAGCCTCGCGCCCTCCCAGGACAATCGCGGCAAACTTTTTCGCTCGCTCGCCCGGCGGTGGCGGCGGCCAAGGGGGCGGGGCCGCTTCCCCGCAGCTGCGGCTGGCGTTGGCTGAGAGCGGCGTCAATCACCCTGAGCAGGCGGCTGGACGAGGTTGGTGGCGGAAACGACCGGGCTCGTCTCCCTGGCGGAATCCTGGGGAGGAGGGGGCGGGGCCAGGGAGGAAGGGGGCGGGGTCTCGAAGGGGAAAGGCGATGGCGACAGCCGCACGCTGCACTTTTCCTTTGCTCTTCTTTCTTCCCACTCGTTTGACAGGCTGTGCCGTCTTCTACCTGCTTACCCGGGCGTAAGCCCCATTGAGCTCAGTGGGATTTACTTCTGAGTATACATGTGTATTGGATTGCGCTTTGAAGTGCTCTTTTGGTTACATATTAACTGACTTTCCCTTTTTGATCATTTCCCCTCACTTCCCGAGCAACTAAAGTTTCTTTGCTACTCTTTAACTTCCTTTTTCTCCCTTTCCTAGCCTTGTTCATTTTTCACCTTTCTCTCCTTCCTCCTTTTAATCATCTGATGTGAATTTCTCCTATAAGTGTTTATAATGGGTTGATTTTTCTTAAAATCGCAGAAGACCAATAAACTGATGTGGACAGTGTGTGTCTTGTGTGGGGGTGTGTTTGTATACATGGTGCCGGACATGTTCCGAGAGGAGACTTTGCTATCCCTCGGGCTCTTCCTTATCTCTTCCCATCATCTGCACCTTCCCTCATCCTTCTCTCCTCCTCTCCAACCCCAAAGAATTGCCACTCCTGCAAACAGCTGCTTTTTATTTATTTTTTTAAAAGCCACAACTTCGGCGTGTGTTTCAGGAAAGGAGAGGAGAGGATCCCTTTTGTGCCTAGAAGAAGAAAAGAGGTTTGAAAACCTGGCGATCCTCAAAGCGCTTAACTCTTAAGCGGCCTGCGCTTCTTCTGCTCCGGATTGAGTGACTTGCGGGTCGCAGCCTGAAACGGCCGCGTTCAGGCAATTCGAATCAACGGATAACTTTATACGATTTTTTTTTAAAAAAAAGTTATGGGGCAGGGAAAGCCTACGAAGTTAATTTCCCCTCCCGATCTGGTGTGCTTTTGAGGGATCGGTTCATACTGTGTTGGGAATCGCCCTGTGCGCTGCGCTGCTTGCACAGAAGGAACCGATCCTCCGGTTAAAAGGTACCTAGCGCGCTTTGGGAAACGCGGCGTCTTAACCTGGCCGCGTAGCGCCATGCTGAGCGCATCGGCCTACTGATAGCCGTCTAGGTCTGGATTCCACACGCGCGCGCATCCGCAATGGGTCCCCGCCATCTCTCCCCGTCTCCTGATCCAGCCTCAGGCTCCCAACGCCAAAGCATGTGGGGCTGGACCCATGGGTCCCTTCCTACCCTCTCCAACAACCGCCACGCAACCATCCGAGCCTCAAAAATGCTCAGCGCCTTCCAGGCTCCAGAACTTTGGGTACCGGTTCCCCAAAACGCTGGGTGCTCAAGGTTTTTCGTAGGGGGCCTCTCTCTCCCTCTTGTCCCGTACACAAAATAACCAGCCTATCTCTCACGCACCCCGGCAGCAGTTTAAAAGATTTCGATCCGTTCTCAACTCGCATTAAGCCCCGAGCTGACACTGGGATCCTGGTCCTGTAACCCTTTGGAGAGGTCCGCTCCTCTTTCCTCACCCAGCCACAACTCCGCCCTTCCTTCCTTCTCCTCCTCCTCCTCTTTTCCCACCCTTTCCTCCGGCTTATTTACTCTGTGATTGAAACGACTTCTTTCCCTGGGTATCAATATTAACAAACTCTCTGTAATAGCAGACGCTTGATCAAATACAACTCATTACAATTTCAAATGAGCCCGTTAAAAAAGGGGGAGGGGGGCTGGGTGGAAGGAAAAGATTGCCCTCCTCAGTTGGCCCAGTCTTCATCCCCACCCCCATTCCAAAAAGAATCCTCGCTTCTTTTAATTTAAAAGAGCTAAAACCCTGATAGCGTTTACCAAGTGGGTGGGAGGCGATGCGCACCTCCAAAAGCATAAAGGCGTGCTGGCCATTGGATAGAATTGGGCGATGCCTCTCTTGCAAGGATCTCTCTTGGAAGTGTGTGTATTTCTCGATATTGCTCGCTTCTTCTCCTCCCGTCTCTCCCCCCCCCCCCCAACAGTGGTTTCTTGGGTACAGTAAGAGTTTGATCAAAAGACAAACGGAGCCATCAGCTTGAGAAGATGTTGAAAAATGAAGATAATAACGCGCTCTTCGGATGTCATTATTTTGCACTGAATATTTAAAGACATGCTTCGGCAGAGATGAATATACTCGGGCAGGGAATCAGACACCACCTTCGTCCTCCTGGGCGCGCCTCTCTCCTCCTTGTCAATTTCAACCGGCGGAGAAACTTACATACTGTTGTTCTCCGTGTGTTTCCCTAGACACAACACTCGTAGGAGCACACCTATTTACACACCAGGTCGGTACGCTTTCCCGATTCGGGATTGCCTTTGGCCAAGCAAGTCTTTAGGTCCCTTCCAAGTTCTTGCAAGCTAGAGACGCGCTGGAAATTAACTCGCATTTGCAACCACATTACACAAGTTTGGGGTGGTGGTGTTGTCAAATAGCTTGCTTCCCCCACACCGCCTCTTTTCTTTCCCAAAAGTTCTTCCCCATAGGATGCAACGAGACATTATCTTTTGACATCGCACCTTTTCTTTTTTTTTACTAGACCTGCCAAAATAAAATTTCCAAAAAAGTGTATTTCTGATTCAGACTTCCCAGGGCGCTTAAAATACGACCAAAGTTCACAATGGCCATTAATATATATACATATATATCGATATTTGAAAGAGATCTCTCCAAACTATCAAGAAAAATGAGAAAGCTGCAGAAAGCCATTTAAAGTGAAAAACAAGCAATTGGAGAAAGTTGAGGTTTTTCTTTTTAATCATTTCCCAGCAGAAAGAAAGAAACAAAAAGAAATTGCCTGGTGCTTAATTTAATCCTGTGCTGGCATCCTCGGGAGAAAGCCCATGGCATTCCATGCGATTTACTTCCAAGTAAACATGCCTACGTTCGGACTCCAAGGATGGTTATTTCTTGCTGGTTTTTCTTCCCTTTTGCTTAGGGTATGTCTGGAGGGGGTGAGGGGGGGGGTTGCTCCGAGGGAGGGCGGGGGGTGAAGGGCTGTGTGTTAGGAGAAAACAGCGCTGTTTTCACGGAGAAAGAAGAATCGGCCTTTATTGTATCCTGCGAGCAATCATTCAATTAAACGTCATTGCTTGGAACAGGAGTTGGAAGTGTTTACACACGTAAAGACCGCGGTCTGGTCCCCTCCCCCATCCCCCAGGGAGATGGCAAAATGCAAGAGATTTCACCCCCTCTCCAAGATCTCCTCCTCCTTCACCCTGAGGATTTGAAGGGTCTGTGAAGGTGGGATCACTCTCTTCAATGCAAATCAAGCCCGCGATAGGAGAGACAGCCGCACTGGGGGATCGATCGCGCGGAGGGAGTCTTGGAAGGAGCCTGCAAACACGGGGATAATTTGCAGCTCAGGCCGGCGGAGAGAGGCAATGCGACGCACCTTTGCTCCGGATCATTGTTCTTACGCTTCGGGATCAGGCAGAGCAACCTTTACCGCTCAGGGGTTAAAAAGGCACAGAGCCCGCGCGGAGTTTAATAATGAAGGCATCGCTCCGCGGCCAGAGAGCGGGTGGGTGGGAAAGCCCATTGATTTTCCCAGGGCGATTTCCTACGCCGCTTCCCGGTCTTGAAAAAATCAGCCGCGATTTCTGGCGTTTGTAGAAAACACACTTCACTTCTCTCTAAGTTTCCATGCGCCTCTAGCAACTTCTGAGGAAGACATCTTCCGGTTGACTTCAAAATGTCAAAAACGTTATTAATATCAACATGTATATATCTATATCTATACACACACACACACACATATACATAAAATAAAATTTAATTTTCAAAATTTGAATTTAAAATACGCACACCCCAAAATTGCACACATTTCCACCGAAGCGTTTCTACAACCGCCTCCGTTGTGAAACAGGCGCTCACGAATCCCGCAAAGCCATCAGATTAGCTCGTCATCGCTGCAGAGCAAAAATAGGAGAATTTATTGGCATTTATTTACTGAAGTCATTACAGACTACATTGCGGGAGATGTCAAAAATATCCCACGTTGCCTTTTTAAAATTTTGCGCATGCATGTGAAGGGAAAGTAGGAAAATACTTTCTACAGTGTTATTTTGTAAAATATTTTTCGCAGTTATGTTAGCGCTTGGGGGGGGGGAACGCGTGTTGTTAGTTGTGGCCCGAGAGAGAAATCAGTTAAGCAAAATCGCCATATCAATATCTGGTTTTGGGGGAATGTTGGGCAAATTTATTATTCTGCAGTGCTGAATTTAACCTTAACTGTGCAAAAAAAAGACCTATGTCAGCCTCCGTATCTTGAACAGACAAGAGACTTCCAATATAAAGAGAGACGAATAAATAAAAATGGGAGCTTCGGCGCTTTCAAAGATGCACATCAAACTTCCACGAGAGACTTTGGAGTTTGCTCTGTTGCTATCCCAGAAGATGCAACGAAAATTGTTTCCTGAAATTGCCTGTTTCCCTATCAATCTCCCGTGATCAAGCGGTTCATTTCAGCCCCTCGACTTTGACAGAGGAGGGGTGGGGGAGAGAAAAGGGGGCGGGAGAGATGACCTCCCTCTTATTTTAAGCGGGCCGTCGATAGCTCCACTATCCCCCTCCTGTCCCGTCCCCCCCCCCCCTCTTTTTGATTTATTTTCTAATGATCATCCTGCAGAACGCCAGGGCCAAAATCGAATGCTTCGCCATTATTACTGACAACTAATAATTGATCATTGCTCAGCCAGCTCAGCTTTTAGCCTTATAATTGAATCATAAGCAATGTCAATTGAGGAGAGGGAGAACAGGTGGGGGAAGCACCCAAGTGAAGGAGGTGCTTACCTAAAAACCCCCCACAAAAAAACCAAACAAACACGAGAAAGGGATGAAATTGACCAGTGTGATAAGCAGTGAAGAGTGAAAGCATTTTACTCAGTGGCCTCCCCCGCCGCCCCCCCTCTTGTTGGCTTTTCTCGCTTTTGTTTTTTGCCTGCTCGTTTTCATACCTCAGCTGCCCCCGGATCTTGGATGCAAACTGATCATCTGGAGATTTACAGCTATCACATCCGACCTGCAGAGGGAAATAATCAGATCGGCCCAAATCAATCAGACTCTTGTACGGAGCCTTCTTAATTTGCTCTTTTCCGCTGTTTTATTACAGTTCTGGTATGGAATATGCTTGTTTCAGGTGAGGAGGCAAACGTTCCAGAAGGACGATGTCAGTTTCGAGAGGTACAAATTGTGGGCTAGGCTAATCGGCTGGAATGGGAAAAAGGCTTACCTGCGGTACAAGATACTTTAAGAAAGTTAACTTGTGTCCTTAGGTTTCTTCACAATAACACAAGTGTGCTTTCTGATGAATGTGAATGCCAGTAAGAAACCAACCTGGGCAGAATCCAAAAAGCTGTGCAGCCCATCAAATTGGACTGCAATCCTGCAAGTTTTTTTATGGCATTTATATTCCACGTTTTCCTCCAAGGAGTTCAAGGTGATGTGAGGATTAAGGGAGAGAACCATGTACATTAGCCCTGTGAGGTAGTTTAGGCTGAGAGGCAGTGACTGGCCCAAAGTCACCTAGGGAGCATCATGTGGCCAAGAGAGGATTTGAACCCTGGTCCCCCAACTCCTAGTCCAACCCTCTAGCCACTACACCACACTGGCTCTCAATTCTACATGTTGCTAGGCTTCTTAAATTAATGGGAGATAATTCAGCCAAAAATCAACCACAGTTATATCTCATGGACTTAAGATAGTTACAACTAAATCCAAAATTGTGCTATAGACATAGCCAATTGACTGACATCATGTGTATCAAGATCTCAGGATATATATATATATATATATATATATATATATATATATATTTGTGTGTGTGCTGTTTGATAATTAAAATTATGTAACTTTGTATGTTTGCTTATTTGTTCTGGAAATTAAGCCAGTAAATTAAGAGGAAGATTCATGGCTCAACTCTGATTGAGTTTTTTTGCTTTCCGTTCAGTTATGGCTTATGGCTTACCCAAATAAATTATTGTCTGCCTAACTGATTATATATGTGTTTATTGAGATGAAGTTCCATTTAATTCAATGGGGCTTATTCCCAGGTACGTATGGCTTACTCTTGAATCAACTGATCCCTATGCTAGCTCACAAACTGTTTCTGAAGCTTCTCTCATCTTCAAGAGAGGTTTTGCCCTGTTCAGGGAGATTTGCTGCCCTAAGATCTTGAAAAAAATACTATTTGCAGCATCCTTTGGTAACCATGTCATCTGCACCTCTTCCACCTACCCCTCTTGCAGATAATAACAATGCAATGACATCAACTTAGAAGACGGGTGCTAACAGCTCCATCAAGACTTCTGGCGGTCCCTGTATGAAAACTCTCACTATCATTTGAAGTGGATCAGAAGTCTCCTTCCCTCTCCACTTTGCCTGACGAAGAGGTCAGGTTACCCATGTTTTTACGATGTCCTTTTTTTGCCAGGAGGGAACTTTCCAACCTCCCCTGCAAAATGGAGTTTGCCCCCCCCCCCAATGTTGTCTGTTGTGTGTGGATTTCTCAGCTCATGGCATTCCCTTTCCCTGAATTCCAGATGTTGGGGAGAAGCAAGGCTGTTGGTTACCTCCATGCCCAGTTTCTGTGCTTCCTGGCGCTTCCATCTGGCTTGTTGCTGGAGGAAGCAGAGCATCAAATGAAATGCAACTTTGATCTAATCCAGCAAAGCTGATTTATAAAGCATAGCATAGTCTCCCCACCATACAAATATCTCATGCACTATAGGAAGCATTGGTAGTTGTGCTGGCCCATAAAAGGGGACAGCTCTCCAAAATCCGCAACTGGGGAATACTTTTATTAGAAGCAGCAACAAAAAATGTCACAAAAGTAAGTTTTCATGTTTTCCAAAAACGCTTCATCAGGCAAGAGGTTCCTCGGAGCAGGAGAAGGGGTAGAGGGAGGCACAGAAATTAGGCTGGGTGTTGTAGCCGTAACATGAGCTGTTAAACTTTGTTCCAAAGAGTGGAAATAAAAAGGAAAATGGCAGTTTGTATGTTAGCAAATCCAGAAATTAATTTTGGGTGGGGTTCTAAGTAAAAGAGTCAATTAATGTGTTATTAAATGGTTGGAGCAGAGGGTGCAAAGACCCACTTCAGGTGGTAGAAAATCATCTTCCTCTGGCTGCAGTTTCCACCCTGAATGGTTAGAGGTGGTTTTCTCAGCATCATCTAAAGAATTAACCACAGAGAGTGTTTCTGAGTATTTAACATTAAACTTTGAGACAAAATGTCAATGCAGCCTCAGCTTTTGTAAGCTGCCTCTTCAGGTGTTCTGATTAAGTTTACAGATGCAAAACTCATTTTCTTTTGTGTGTGTCCCCCTCATTAATTTGGCCAGCATGATTATTACTTTGTAATATTGATTATGTGGAAACTGTGATATTCCTCCTAGACAGGACCATCCACTGATTAAGGAGCTTTGCCCGCCAATTGATTGCCATGCTTTTAGCCAATGGATCAATCTGTGCTTCTATTAAAATCAATGCTGCAGTCAACAGGATAGGATAGTTAAGTGAGGATATTTAATAAAGCTAAGTTTCCTTTGACTAAATAACAGAGAGGAATAATTTGTTAACGGTTGAGGGGGGGCAGGCAAAGTGGATCATCTTAAATGCATTGTCTGAATCAGGAGAAGCACATAGATTTACAACAGGGCTCTTCAGTGCTAAAATGGCATTTCTCAAGGGACAACTCCAGGTTAATATGTGCTTTAAAAGTCTGCATTTTAAAATATGTGATTGTTATGGGGCAATGCTAAAGGTGTACACTTTGGAGTAAATCACACTAAGCTTGGAGTTTTTGTTTTTTACTCCTGACGTGTTTTTAGAATGCTTTCAGGTGTTTTAGAGTTAAAAAAGAATCCCAGCACATTTTTAAAAAGATGTGTTTGGAGAAGCAGAACAGCAAATATAACCGAGAAGATGTCTGGCATCATACAGGAAACGTGTTCTTGGTCAAAGACCACAGTCCAGCATACTTGAGCTTATTGATCCTGTTACATACTCCGAGGCCACACCATACAACTAGACAGATGAAGCTAAGCAGGCCTGGATCCGGTCAATGCCTGGATGGGAGACCATGATGGAAATCCCAGCTATGCCCCCTGGAGAAAGGTGACATATTAGTTAACAAATTACAAATTAATGTCTTTGGGTTGTATCCAGCACTAGTCACATTTAGAGTAGATCCTACTCTGGGGCCATATATACACTATATCTTTATAGCACATAGCTTCCCCCAAAGAATTATGGGAACTGTAGTTTACTCCCACAGTACCCAGCACATCAAATAAACTACAGTTCCCAGGATTCTTTTAATCCCATGCTCTTTAAATCTGCTTTAAACAACTCTGTTTAAACAGAGGAACAACTCTGAGGATGAATCAAATCAAATACAGTCCTGGGTGTGCATGCACAAATCATCTCCCAGAATCCTCTGGAATGTGAAATGATTCCTCAGGGTCAAGCCAACTCTACCATTGGGCAGAGTGAGGTGGCTGCCTCAGGCAGTGGATGCTGATGCTAGCTGATGCTAGTGGATGCTAGCAGTGACCAGGCCCTCTGGGTGTTCCTTTTGAGGTTGCAGAGCATTCTGCTTTGCTGGAAGACAAAGCTGTGTATGCCACATTGCATGCCCTGCACTCCAAAAAGTAGGACTGAGGAAACTATTCTCTAATCAATGTTGAAGAAAGATCCAGCTGCCAGTACAGTTGGCATCAGGATATGATGTGGGTTGAGGTGTGGAGACAGCACTGTCTTCTCCTCAGTAGCAAAATGTCTTTAGTTGACTGTGGGATTCCTCAGCTGAGATGCAGGACCCTGCCAAGTCAAGCAGAGGGGGGAAGCATTCTCTGCAGGTAGGTAGGCTGAAAACATCTATGGACACTCATTTCTGCCTTCAGCAGTCCAGAAACAGTTCACTTCTGGGTGACATCCAATGATAGTCCTACTCAGAGTGGACTCATTGAAGCTCATGGACATGACTAACTCGGGTCCATTAATTTCAGTGGGTCCACACTTAGTTAGTTTGTTTACTGCATTTGTCACCCATCTTTCTTCCATGAGCTCAAGGTGTTACACATGATTCTCTTGGCTCCCCATTTAATCCTCACAACAACCCTGTGAGGCAGGTTAGGCTGAGTGGCGGTGACTGGCCCAAGGTAAACTTCATGGCTGAGTGGGGATTTGAACCCCGTTCTCTCCCAAGTCTAACCACAAACCCATACTGGCTCTGGATGCAACCCTCTACTTTTATTTGCTTTAAACATAGATCTGTTCTGCAAAATCTGAACTGGGCATCATATTGCTTGCCATATTTGATTCTGCTTCTTGTTCTTTGAAAGTCTGCAAGGAGCAGTAACTTCAGATGGGAAATCCTCCATCTCTTCCTCCTCATAGATGCTGGCCAGGTGCTCCTGAGCCACTGCTACTCCCATATAGCTTAATTTAATTGGTGCATCAAAGCAGCAGTGGACCTTCAAATCACAACCTGAAATGACATCTCCCCCCCCCCCCCGCATATATACAATGCAATTGCTGGAAATCAAATCCCAGATGAAAGACATAACTTGGGAGGAGGAGGAGGAGGAGGAGGAGGAGGAGGAGGAGGAGGATGGTGATGATGATTAAAAGCATGATGCAGACATACAAATGTCGAGAAAACCTCTATGATAGCAGTTTAGGAATTGGCTATTAGTCCCTGTCAATTGCAACCTTGGAGCGCTGGGCTTCCGGCTGCGCTAGGGGGAAACTCCACCACCCCAAACAACATTTGGCATTTGCAGTAGATTATGATCTGAATTGGATGTGAGGTGCAATCCTGTCAAATGAAGGAAATGGGCAGTGCACTGATTGCTCGCTGCAATTTAAAACTAAACCAAAGAACCCTTGCACTTTGGGATGGAGTATGATAGTCAAATCCATCCCCAGCCAAATCCAGTCTTGTGCTTCTACTTGCAGTGGGTTAAATATTAGAGCATTAAAAAAATGTGATGCTCCTCTCCCCACAATAATGGTAGAGTCCATTCTGCTACTTGCAGCATTTTACTGCATGAAAAATTTATGGTGTGATTTGACCTGCACCTCCCATTTTCACCATGTCCAGTTGTATTTATTAGAATGCAAGGCCAGGGACTTTTGCATTGCTTCACGGTCACCCTGTGTGGGGAGTTACAGGGCAGAGCAGCAGTGGGGAAACCTTGAGCATCCTCAGAGGGAACCTTCTGAGGTTGGTTCTCCTAATAACTCTCAGCACCCTTGATAAACTACAGAGAGTCCTGAAGGTCAGACAGAGAGACCTGGAGGGCCACATTCTGCTCTCTGGAGTGATATTCTCCACCACCAGGACAGAGCAGTCCTTGTGCAATAAAAGGTTCATGAGCTGAAGTGGCCCCATAGTGGTTACTAGCCATAATGGCTATGCTCTGCCTTCATAGTTGGAGGCTACTATGCTTCTGAATGCCACAGGATGGGAAATTCCTCTCGTGCTCAAATGCTGCTTGCTGTTTTCCCACTCCCCTCTGGTTGGCCACTGTGAGAACAGAATGCTAGACTTAATGGGCCACTGGCCTGATCCAGCAGGCTCTTCTTATGTTCCCCTGGCCAGGAAGATTACAAGAGTTTCCTGCCTGGAGAGGGGAGCCACAGACCGCCCTGCTCCTGGCTTCTGCTTCATGGGTTGCCTACGATATTAAATGAGACAGTAAAATACTTGATTTATGCTTTCAAAATGCCCATTGTGCCTAGGGTGAATATGAAACGGCAGGACAGGAAGATCTCCCAGTAGAAGGGAGTGGGAAGTGGGAGATGCAACGTGACTTAACATTTGCAACTAATAAAGTGAACCTAATTTCTTTTGCACATTTTCTTTAAAAGTTGCACTGAATTCAATATAAATGCATTGTTAAGTGCCAAAACTGTATTTGCATAATGTTAAAGGTGGCAGGCGTTTACAGTGCGACAGCTTTTGTACTATTTGTGTCAAAACAGGAGACTCTTTTAAGAGTGTTTAGTTTCAGTATACTAAACGTGTAACTGTTAGAGAGACCCACACTCTCTCCCCCCCCCCGCCTTGCCTTGCCAGAGGTCAAGATAAAAAAAGAAGGCATTGTATCCCATGATCTTATGTTCCAGGGCAGCCAATATGGTGCCTTCCAGATGTTGCCCATCATCCCTGATTGTTGATCAGCTGAGATGGGGCTGAGCTGGAGTCCAACAACAACCGGAAAGCGCCATGTTGGATTCTCTTGTGATATGCAAACAGCCAACTCAGTTCTCCAACTGGGTTCTGTGTGCAGACAAAATAGCACCATCCGCTGACAAGATGGAGGCAACAAAAAGTTTGGAGGCACTCCAGGGTTAGCAGAAGTACAAATAATATTTAGAATCAGAAGTCCCAACCAAACTCTGAGGAGGATGAGACATCCAAATACAGTGATACCTCGGGTTACAGACACTTCAGGTTACAGACGCTTAACCCAGAAATAGTACCTCGGGTTAAGAACTTTGCTTCAGGATGGGAACAGAAATTGTGCAGTGGCAGCGGGAGGCCCCATTAGCTAAAGTGGTACCTCAGGTTAAGAACAGTTTCAGGTTAAGAATGGATTTACGGAACGAATTAAGTTCTTAACCCGAGGTACCACTGTAGTAGAAGCTGGACCAACAGGGGAAATGCAGCACTGCCCCACTAACCTCAGCCAAGCCCCCCCATCTGCGTTTGCCGAAAGCTGTATAATGAAGATACAAGACACAGGTCTGTGAGGTGGGAGATCCCGAACTTATCACCAAGAATGCCCTCTCCAAGGATCCTCCAGTTTTGTCCCACATCTCTGCCAGTATTAGTAAGTAGGTATATTTAAAGAGAAACATGGCACTCTTGGCTTCAGTTGTCTCAGAAAATGTTTTAAATTTGGAAACAGAAAAAGGCCAGAGCTGGTCATGTACCTCTTCCTCATCTTCCTTCTGGTTAGACTGGGACCTTGGAGACTAGAGTTCAAATCCCCACTCAGCCATGAAGCTCACTGGGCGACCTTGTACAAGTCACCATCTCTCAGGCTAACCTACCTCACAGGGTTGTTGTGAGAATAAAATTGGGAGGAGGAGAAGCATGTACACCACCTTGAGATCCTTGGAAGATAAAACTGGTATATCAGTGTAATAAATGAACTTCTTCTTCCTTCTGTGTTTTTCTTTGAAACACGTTCTTTCACAATACCCTTCTCTGCCACCAAAGTCACTTCATTCAAGTATTGCAATGTGTTGTTGTGTGGAAATTAAGACGACAATCTTATACACACTAATCCAGGCAGGGTGTGTGTGTTATAATATACATTTAAAACACATGGCTTCCCCCCAAAAGTCCTGGGAACTGTATTTATGCCCACAGTGCTACAATTCTTAGCACCCTTAACAAACAACAGTTGCCAAGATTCTTTGGGGGAAGCCCTGTGCTTAAAATGTATGGGGTGGATGTGACTTGAGTTCTACTTAGAGTAGACCCATTGAAATTAACTGGTCTAAATTAATTTCAGTGGATCTACACTGGACAGAACCCAGGAAGATTAAGCCCTATTCAAAATCTGTAGAACTTACTTTTGAGTAGATAGAATTGCAGTGTAAAGGGTGGCCCTTCAGATGTTGTTGGAATCCAACTCCCACCTGCTTCTGCTGTGTGGCCATTGGACAGGACTGATGGGAGTTGTAGTCCAGCAATGTATTGAGGGTTGAAGACCCCCACCCACTCCTGAACCTATCACACAATGAATCAGTTAAAAGCCAAACGTTTAATTGGCTAAGAGATATTTAATTGGCCAGCAGACCTTCCAATAATCCTTTGCACGTATGAACTGATGCCGTCTCCGCAACTGTTCTTTGTTGTTGGCAACATATAAATCATTTTGCATTAACACTGTTGTAAATGATGGCATATCATTTGTAAGGGTCTTAGCTTGTTTAAACATTCCAAATAATTGCACAATTTGTATCTGGAAAGAATTAGGCTTCTGAAAGGACTTATTAACAGTGTTGGAGGTCTCCTGAGTTCCTACGTGGTCTCCTTTTAATTTTCCATCATGGGGGTGGGCAAGTCAACTGAAATTATTTTTTATTTTTTATTTCTAAAAAAAGTCATACCCTGCCATTATCTGAAAGTTTGTGGCAGCTTCTAAAGCATAAAACAGCACAAAAAATACCTTACATTAAATACTCCCACAATACATGGTTTTTAGCACTGCATTTTTTGGAACAGAAAACTAAGCATTTGCTTGCAAGGCAAGAGACATGCCCCTGTCACAACGGTGATGCATAAACACAATTTTGGACATTGTGCCTTTGTGTAACCCATGAACGTTTGGGTTCTATGGAGCTTAAAAAAGGTAAAGGGACCCCTGACCATTAGGTTCAGTCGTGTCTGACTCTGGAGTTGCGGCGCTCATCTCGCTTTATTCGCTGAGGGAGCTGGCGTACAGCTTCCAGGTCATGTGGCCAGCATGACTATGCCGCTTCTGGCGAACCAGAGCAGTGCACGGAAACGCCGTTTACCTTCCCGCCGGAGCGGTGCCTATTTATCTACTTGCACTTTGATGTCCTTTCGAACTGCTAGGTTGGCAGGAGCAGAGACCGAGCAATGGGAGCTCACCCTGTTGCGGGGATTCGAACCGCCAACCTTCTGATCGGCAAGTCCTAAGCTCTGTGGTTTAACCCACAGTGCCACCCGTGTCCCTCTATGGAGCTTAGGAGGAATCAAAATAGCAAATAGTTAGGGAGAACCATAGTTATACAAAACAAAAGAAGCAGTTGTCCACAAAGAGCTAAATGCGAAAGCCATCTGCTAACACATGAAGGATGCAGGAGTCTCTCTGAGTCAAAAGAGAAAATAGGTTAGGTGTTGCTTGCAAACTTCTTGTAGCATTGCACGCCAAAACCTGTTCCTGCATCTACTATAAATTTTGGAAATTGGGCAACCCAATTTCTCTCAAATATGTGCTAGAGTCTTGGGATTCTGGTGGCATCTGTCTCGAACTGCCCAGAATCAAAGTCACTTTAAATGGGTTACACTTTACAAACTTCCCAATGAAATCGTCACTGTTGATAGACATTTCTTTCTGCATGTGTCTATCACTTTGATGTAATATGCATTTTCAGTGAAGGTAAATGGGGGGGGGGGAGGTTTAAGGTGGCAATTTAGCAGCAAGACATGCTGTGAATTCCAGATATCAGAAAATATTCGGTTTTCAGTTGCTGGCATGTATAAATAAGCTAGGAAAAGTGAAAAGTTTGACTCTCTCTCACTCACTCTCTCTCTCACACACACAGTGCAAAGCATGGCCAATGTAGTGAAAACTTTTAAATATTGTATCTTAGGATTCATTTGTTTTAAACTTGCTCTTCTTTCAAATATCTCAGGCTGCTTTTTTTTTTAAGCACAACAGCAACCCTTAGAGACAGACTAGGCTGAAAAAGAATGACTTACTCATGGCTTAACAAGTGAGCACCATGTGTAAGCAGACACCTGAATCCAGGTCTTCTTAGCCCATGTCCAATATTGCTTGCTCTATCTATATCTATTGACGCGCGCGCACACACACACAGAGACAGAGAGAGAGAGAGATGAGAGAGAGATACTCGGAGTCCTGTAGTGATTTGATGCTCTTTATTGCAGCTTGTAAAACAGTGATTGAATTGCCCCCCAAACCTCAGGCTTTTATATACATTATTTATACAATGAGTTCCGTCTGATTGGCTGATTAACTTCCTCCTGGAGCCTGATTGGTCTTTTCCTGCAAGCCAATCAGTTGTTGCATTCTAGGATCCTACTTGCCTATTGTTCTAGGATCCAAGCTTAGTACATCACACACCCACACACCCACACCCACACCTGTCATGCCTACTTGCTCCACTCATCAAGCCTGCCTCTCACTGGCCCCTTTGACCTCTTCCCCCACACCTGGCCAACCCCTCTTTCCTTTAAACCCACCCCAACCCCTCTCACTTTACATCTCACCCGCCCCTCACCTACCCCCTTACAAATTGCCCCATCCTCTTCCCTCACAGCTCACCCCAATCCTTCCTCCCCCCTGCACAGCCTGCTCCTAGTTCCACCCCCTTTTAAATGAGGTGGGAGGCACTTCAGAGAGCTTTATGGACCATCTAAACACTTACTAAACTTCAAAGGTTGCCAAAAGCTCTACTTATTTTGATTTAGGGAAATGATTTAAATTAATTGCTGGCGGGTTTTGCAGAGAAATATGTAATCCAATACATTTCTCTGTGCCCAGCTTTCAATCACTGACAGACCCATCAACCACTTTGCTAATGTTTCCTCTTTTGAAGAAATTAAATGCAGCATAGATATGAAAAGCATGAGGGTAATAATGGGAAAGCAATTATTACCTGTGTTTGACAGCTTATGACCTGGGCCAACTGTTAGCACATACTGTATATATAAATCTTGGATAGCCAGATGCCGCTTATTCTAAGAAGTTATTATGATTGCCACAAGTCTCTTTGCAAAGTCGCTCTCTGCCTGTCCCAGAATATCTATATTCCATAAGAAATAGAATACAGTTCCAAAGTTTACCTTACTCTGGCGTAGAAATTTCCCCCCTCACAAAGATCATTTAAAGTCCATTTATAGCACATTATTTCCCCAAAAGCATCCCAGGAAATGTAATTTGTTCAGGGTGCTGGGAATTGTAGCTCTCTGCAGGGATCTGGGATTTAAATATGCTTTATGTGTATGGTGCATATATACATCCAAACGTAAGCAGTGCCTTGTGTGTAAAACTAGAGAGCTCAGAACACCATGATTCTGAGCATTTTTATGGTGCTTGGGCTCATCCACATTTGTCCTGTGCCTAGAAAGCATGAGTCCAAGTGGTTTTCTGCTTGCCCTATGCTTTCTAGGGATGAGTCTGTGCATTTTCTTTCATTTGTCCCACCACTCTTCCCAGGATTACCTGCTGTTTACTAGTGAATCCAAACATCCATAAACAGAAAAAACAATTGATTCAGCAGTAAATGGCGGGTTTCCCTGGGGGGAAGTGGTGGAGCAAGTGGAAGTGTGGACAAGCCCTTCATCAATTGTTAAAAATGCTTCCCATTGCATTATCCAGCTCTAATATTACAACAACCTTGCAAGGTAGGGTTCAGAAATCCCATGGGAATTTCCCAAGCCATACACTTCCCTGGTCCTGATCACATGTTTTTGCCTGCCTGGAATGTGTCCTTGAGTTCTGATCATGCTTCTTGCTTGACTGAGTGGACGGCAGAGGAGGGTATGTGAACATGTGTAGGAACTAGTCCAGGAGTCAGAAAACTTTTTCAGCAGGGGGCCAGTCACTGTCCCTCAGACCTAGTGGGGTGGGGCAGACTATATTTTGAAGAAGAAAAAATGAATGAATCCCTATGCCTCACAAATAACCCAGAGGTGCATTTTAAATAAAAGCACACATTCTACTCATGTAAAAACACCAGGTAGGCTCCACAAATAATCCAGAGATGCATTTTAAATAAAAGGACACATTCTACTGATGTAAAAACACACTGAATCCCGGACCGTCTGTGGGCCGGATTTAGAAGGCGATTGGGCCGGATCCAGCCCCTAGGCCTTAGTTTGGCTCACCATGAATTAGTCTACTGCACAAAGATAATATTTGCATTTGTTGCTCTGCCCACTTTGGTGACCCTGAAGGAAATGTGGCCCTCAGGATGGAATAGGTTCCTGTGAGGTAAAGCACTGCATTGGGTCCAAAATCAGATTATCAGCATGATATTCTTCTGTGTCTTTCCTTCCCCTTCTCATATTTTACAGAGAGATTTAAACTATATATGCCTTGAATCCCCTTGACAGCAGCATCCACAAATTTATGTGGCACCTCTCACGTTGATAAAGATATATCACTAATCAATAATAATAATAATAATAATAATAATAATAATAATAATAATAATAATTTCTTACACTCCCTTCACCACATTGTTGCAGTGCATCAGGGTGCACTGCAACAATGCAAACCTACAATATTAAAAACAGTTCAAACACTTAAACAACAACATAGTTTGCTTAATAAGACTCCTCAATCTTCCTAATGGTAGGGCCGGCTCTGAATGTCATCACAGCCCTCGCCTTGCACTCCCTGAACAGGATGAGTTTTCAAATATCCCAGTAAATAAATGGACAAATGCGAAGAGAAGACCCACCAGGAAGGGGGGCACCGCCCTGCACTTGAGATGGTTTATTTGCTGCAATCTGGACATGGGTCTGGGAGATGTTTATCAGCAGCCACCAGACATCCATGCAGAAGAAGGGGTCTTAATTTCTGTCGGAGACAGCCTCTTACTGCTATTGATGGCATGCGCTAGTGTCCATCCTGAGGAATGGCTGGGCTGCGGGCAACTTCACTCAAGACGCCCTATTGATCGACTGCTTTCTTTCCCTCCCTCGAGCGAAAGACGAAAACTAAAAAAAGAAAAGGAAGAAAGATGGAAGGGAGGGGAGGAAAAGGAGGAAGGTGGCCATGGGGGTGAAGCAGAGGCATCTTGTCGGAAGAGATGTGTGTCAGGCTGCCTCTTGCTATCATTCAAAGGAAGATGTGTTTGTGCATGGATATTTCTGATCTTCAGCACCGGGGACAGCTGTAAATCACATTCACAGCAGCAATCACGATATGTTGCAATGTGCCGGTAATGCTCTCTCTAGAATAGGTATCCCTCGGATTCCATTTCTCCCCCCCCCCCCACCTTTTGCCTTTTGCAGGAAACATTATATATATATATATATATATATATATATATATATATATATATATATATATTGGAGGTGGTGTTGAGGATGCTTTTCTCCACCACCCCCTCTTGCCATTGACTTTTTGCACGTTGCTGAAAGCATCGCTGACACAATCAATCCAGATCATAATGGGGGGACGTGGCTGTTCATAAATAATACATATTTTGGAGCCATTCTTACCTGTATCCTGCAACGAAGGAAGGCAAGGGAAGGGCAGGGTAAGAGGAAAAAGTAAAACACCCTTCTGACAACTACAGGAAGAAAGATAGGAGGATGTGGGAAAAGAAATAAAGACTCCTAAGTTCTTATGAGACTATATAAAAGGTAAAAGGACCCCTGACCATTAGGTCCAGTCGTGACCGACTCTGGGGTTGCGGCGCTCATCTCACTTTATTGGCCGAGGGAGACGTTTGTCCGCAGACAGCTTCCGGGTCATGTGGCCAGCATGACTAAGCCACTTCTGGCAAACCAGAGCAGCGCATGGAAACACCATTTACCTTCCTGCTGGAGCGGTACCACTTTGATGTGCTTTTGAACTGCTAGGTTGGCAGGAGCTGGGACCAAACAACGGGAGCTCACTTCATTGAGGGGATTTGAACCACTGACCTTCTGATTGGCAAGTCCTAGGCTCTGTGGTTTAACCCACAGCGCCACCCTTAGTTATGATCAATTGATCAGGTCCTTGGCATCTCCAGGGAGAGCCTCTGCCTGTCAGTGTAGACAAAACTGAGCTAAATGGGCTAGTGGTCTGATTCAATATAAGACAATGTCCTATGTCCCTATCTTCAGTCATTTTAGATTCCAGACTTCATTACTTTAATGGGAGGATGTTCTTGAGATGGTAATGTAGATTACTAGACTTCAAAATGTGATAAACATGTGATAATTCCGAAGTGGTTTAACAATCAATCTCCTCTCCTCTCCTCTCCTCCACTAACTCTGGGAATGTTTCTCTCTGAGGAGAATAGGGGGCCTCCTAATAACTTTCAGCACCTTGAACAAAACTACAGCTCCCAGAATTCTCTGGGAGGTGGAGAACCCATAGCTGTTTATAGTGGTATCATAACACTTTAAATGTATGGTGTGAATGTGGCCTAAGTGTTTGGCTGCTGCCTCACAGCGGCAAGAGGATTTTAAAAAATAAATGAATGGTGTGCTCATGGTCACATGGGTGTATTTATCGGGGGTTGAGTGGCCAGCAGCAGTGCCATGCTGAGGACCTTTTGAAGTCTGGTGCCTGCCATGTTTGTGCATATATGTAACTGCTGTTGTTGGAGGGAGGGCAGCGATTAAATTTATTTATTTCGTGCATTTATATCGTATGCCACACTGAACACAGGTGCAAGATGTACAGGTGTTTGTGTGAAAGAGCATACCCTTGTTGATTAGTGCTGCTCAATGATTTGTATACACAGATTGTACACTCATTGAACATAACGTGTGAACACCCTTTCGGTTTTGAGCAGTCAAGAAACCGAATGATAGAGCCCTTTAAGAGATTGCAGGTACATGCATTCTATACATTTAAAGCACGTGACTTCCTACAAAGAATCTGGGGGCACTTCCATTTGACCCTCACAAAGCCACAATTGCCAGCACATTTAGCAAACTACAATTCCTAGGATTTGCATTTTTGGAGGGTTGGGGGAAGCCACGTACTTAAAGCATGCTTTAAATGTAGGGTGTGTGCCCTGTGCAAATCGACATGCAAAACCGAATGTGTGGCTGCAGTGGTGCATCTCTGCTCATGAGCCATACCATGCAGATACCTCTGAATTAAGGGCCGCATGAGACATGGGATGTGAAGCCTCAGCCCAGCTCATGGAGAGCTTGCTGCCAAAATGGTTTGTGCAGTGACTAGAGCACTCTGAATGCTGAAGATGCTCTCCTGGAGAGAAGCTGACACCTTACCCTGTGGTGGCGTTCCAAGGCTCAAAGTAACACCCTATCCAATCAATCATATTCAGGGGGAAAAAATCTTCTCAGGTCTGCCAGGAGTGCTTCGGGGAATACATAAACGCCTGCATGTCAAGAAGACTGAGAGCAAGTGAGAAAGTTCTGCAGGGTTTGCTGGTTCTTCTTTGATGGGAGAGAGAACTTCGGATGTGCAGTCAGGGGCCTGCTGGTTTAATTGACTTTGCTGTGATGTCATTATCATTATCAATATCATTTTGTTTTCACCCTGAGATATTCTTGATACAACTGTGAGGCAGACATATTTATCTTTACGTTTTAAAATATATACCAGTTAATGTCAAAACAGGTATGGAGAATAGAGAGGGCTGTGTGTGTGTGTGTGTGTGTGTGTGTGTGTGTGTAGAAATTAGTCTACTGTACAACGGTTAAAAAAATCAAAAAATGACTGGCCTAGCATGTTGCAAGTTGGTGCTTACCATCTGCAGCATTTACCAGTTCCTAAATGGCTGTAGCTCACTGTTAAAGTATCTGCTTTGTATGTTGAAGGTCCCAGGGTCAGTGGCGTAGCATGGGTTGTCAGCACCCGGGGCAAGGCAAGTAATTTGCACCCCCTAACCCGTGGATTTGCGCACCCTAACCCTAACCCCAAGATGTTGTGCCCGGTGCGGCCGGCCCCCCCTGCACCCCCCACGCTATGCCACTGCCCAGGGTCAGTGAGAGTCAGGATGAGAACAGAAATCGCATGCTGGCAGCGAAGCGGCAGCAGCAGGAGGCCCCATTAGCCAAAGCGCACCTCAGGTTAAGAACGGTTTTGGGTTAAGAATGGACCTCTGGAATTAATTAAGTTTGTAACCTGAGGTACCACTGTATCAGTAAGTTAACTAACCAAGAAGGTGGTGGTTGTGCTGCTTAGCAATCAAGCAGAGTGGCATGATGTTTGCTGAGGTAGCACTTGCCATGATTAGCTGTGTAATTCTGAGGGAGGTTCTCTCTCTCCCCCTGCCACCCCCAGTATCATTGTTTGAATGTTTCCCTGCTGTGTACAAGGCCTAAAGTAAGAAAGGCAAGAGCCTCCTGCTCCTTTCTCCTCAAATTATACATGGCTTTTGTTCAGTTTTCCTCAGTACAGCTACAGCAATATCAGGGTTTTCTCTGACCCTGGACTCCATCTGTATTATTTATGTGGCTTTGCTAAAATCCAGTGTTGACAACACTGAGCTGAATGGACCAATGACCTGACTCGGTATAAGGTTCCTCTGCTCTGCCTGAAAAATAATCCTAAAAAAACAGGTGAGAATGTAAAGTCATAACATATTAAGATAAATGATTAAGATAAAAACAAAGATGGAAAGGATTTGCTGAATTAACTAATTGAACTAGAATACAAAAAAGGAAGGTGTGAGGAGGTCAAGGAAACAAGTAAATGAAAGATAAGCTATGGAAAAATTGATTTGTTTTTAACTTTTTTATTTTTCAGTTTTTTGTAATTTTTTGTTTTATTATTTTCTTTTTTTCCTTATGTTTGTAATTTTTTGAAATGTTAATAAATATTATTATATAAAAAAAGAAAAATAATCCTTAAAAAAAAACCAAAGCACTGCCTGATTACCATGACATCTTTGTAGCTGATTGCTTAATTGGTTTAAACACTATAGCCCTAACCAGGATCCGTGAAACATTAAACAGGTTTGAAACTGATTAAAATTTACAGTGAATGTATGAAATGCACACAAGCGTCTGCAGACAAGGAAATTGGTCATAAGCCCTGGCAAACCAAGAGCGAAGTGTGGGGTGGAAAACCAGGAACTGACCCCAGGAACTGATTGTTTTAAGTAGAATAACATATTCTTCTTTTCTGTTTTAAAAGATAATTGACAGATCCTTTCATGGAATCAGGAAGACGACTGAGATTGGAGTGGAATAATCTGGAGAAAATGATGAAGGAAGCAAAGGGTGTGAGGGAGAGAAGTCCCTTAGGGTGATATGCGATAGGATGCTTAGCCAATGTCGGGGCAAAAGGTTAAGTGCAAATGTGATGAAGGAATGGTCAGCGATACTGTCCGCTCCAAGACAGTTAAATAAAACAAATACACAAATCTATGGCTAATGCGAAAAAAGCCCCCGTTTTAGAGAATCAGAGTCTTCGTCAAGATTCAGGGGGTTATTTTATATATCTAGAGAACCGTTTTCGGTTTCTACCATGCAGGGCTTCCAAGAAAGACAGCAGCCGAAGATGAAAACGAAAGGGAGAAAGGAGTGGGAAGAGATTTGCATTCATTTCTCAAAGTGTCCAACATGCCTCAAAGTGTCCAACACAGACCTCAAGGATGCTGGTCTGGCATTGAACATCTGGTGTAAACTAGAACAGCAACAGGTTGTGGCAGCCTAGACTCAGGAGAACCATTGCTAGAACAAATGTCCCACCATGTTTTCCTGAAGTTCTGGGCAGGTCTCTCTCACCTTGGGGAGAGAAAAGCCATAGAGCCTTGCATGAAGAAAAGTCCTCTGGAAACCAGCTCCGGATATCCTCTGAGAACCAGGAAGTGTCCCCTGGGAATCTTTTTGTGTGGTGCACATGTGGAGAAGTGTGAAAGTGAGCAAGGCGCCTGAGAGCCTCATTGGGAAGTGGCACTTAGCCAACTGCTTCAGGCCCCGTTGGGCATCTTACAAGGAACTTCTTAGAGAAAAGTTGAGCAAGAGGTGACATGCCTGGTGTTTATAAAAATGTGCATGGCACAGAAAAGCAGATTGGGAATCCCCCCTCCCCTAGAATTCATGGACATCTCATAAAGCTGAATGTTGGAAGATTCAGGACAGATAAAAGATAGGACTTCTTCACACAGCTCTTAATGAAACTATGCAACTCTGTGTCACAGGAGGCAGGGATGGAGTTGAATGGCTTTAAAAGAGAATTAAAAACATTCAATGGCTATTACTAGCCAGGATGTCTATGCTCTGCTTTTGCAGTCCCAGGCAGTAATGCTTCTGAATACCAGTTGTCAGGAATCTCAGGTGGGGAGAGTGCTGTTGCCACGGTGACAACAGGATGCTGGACAAGATGGGCCATTGGCCTGATCCAGCAGGCTCTTCTTATGTTCTTATGAACAAGTAAGGATGTGAGCAAGCAACTTCAGAGCTTCACAAGGAAGTGTTATTTTAGCCAATTGTTAGGGCTCCATTGGGCATTTCACATTTTCTTGCTCTCTACCAAGTACTGAGATACGATGTCCTGTTCAGAGCAGACCCATTGAAATTAAGGACCCTACATTAGCCATGCTTCTCAACTTCAGTGGGTCTACTCTGAGCAGGATTAGCACTAGCGACCACCCATGGTTTGCACAGTCATTGTGATTAAAGGTTATTTCCCCTCCCCCTTTTTAATTCCTTGTGGTAGTTGCTCTGTTTCCTTACTTGCTGAAACCCTTGATTTTCGCTCGCAAGAGCAGCTAGGATGCACTTGTCATCCCCGAGAAGGTGATTTTAGTTCTCGGGTGCCAGGAAACCTTTCCCACTGATCAAAACACAGCTGCACACAGCCTTGCCTGATCGGTTAATGGGTGCCACTGCTCAGGGGTACGTCTGCCTATACCTGTGAAAATAGATATAATTAGTATAACAGATATCATATGTATATGCAAATCCCGGCAGGGAAAAATGACTCTCGAGAAGACAAGGTTTTCATTTGCTAAACTCAAGCCAAGCTACCGAGAGAGAGAGAGAGAGAGAGAGAGAGAATATCTATGACTTACATTCAAAACATTCCCATTGTCTCAATTCTGTTTCACCTTTTAAATATTTTTATGGCATTTGATTTCATGTGTCATTAATTAAGCACAAGGCTTTTTTTCAGCCGGAACTCTCCGGAATTCAGTTCCGGCACCTCTTAAGTGGGTGTTATTGCCATTATAAGAGAACAAGGGGGGGGGGTGTTCATGATTAGTTCCGGGACCTCTTTTTCTAGAAAAATTGCACTGAATACACAGTTTCTGTGGTACCCTATCTGTATTTAGACTGTCCCACAGATTCACACACACAAAAGTAATGCAAATACAGTGATACATTGGTTCTCAAACTTAATCCATTCTGGAAGTCGGTTCCAAAACCAAAGCATTCCAAAGCCAAGGTGCACTTTCCCATACAAAGTAATGCAAAATGGATCAATCCGTTCCAGACTTTTAAAAAAAACCCCTAAAACATCAATTTAACATGAATTTTACTATCTAACCAGACCATTGATCCATAAAATGAAAGCAATAAACAATGTACTGCAGTCATGCAATCAATCAATCAGTAGCTGAACTGGGTTCCACACAGCCACAAAAACAAAACAAAAAAGAGCTGCAAAAGCAGAAAAGCAAAATAAATAGCAAAAACGGAAAGACCTCAGTGTACCACTCAAAACGGAAGTGTGGCACTCAAAATGGAAGCATAACACTCAAAATGGAGCACGTTTGGCTTCCGAAAAAAGTTCGCAAACCAGAACATTTACTTCTGGGTTTGCAGAGTTTGGGTTCCAAGTAGTTTGAGTACCAAGGTGTTTGAGAACCAAGGTACCACTGTAATCAATGATGGTATGAACACTAGCCAGTAAGTACCCTAAGAGTTACACAACCCCATTCTGGCCAGCAACCCAGGTCTCAATCCCTTGCCTGCTGAACAAACAATAGCATTTTCCCCTTGTGCTTTTTCCAGATATGATCTCTGAACAAAGTGTATGGCTCCTAAATTCCCACGTGCCCTTTTCATGAAGATCTGGCCACAGAAAAAGCTTTAAACAGCAAGCTGTTCTGGGCATCTGACTGTAGAAGACGGTCCTCCCAGCTTTCAGAGCTTCAAGACGTCTGACAGTTCCTTGACCCTGCTTGTAAAAAGCTCTGTAGTCGCAAGCCATCAGGATCAAACCTTTTCATGGTAAACAAATAACAAAATGAAAGTTAGTTGAGAAGTTTGCAGCACTATTAAAACATTTACCATGGCCTGGAGGTAGAGTAGATGTTATATCCAAAGTTGCTGTTTATTGGACTGCCATGAAGAAAAGAAAAGAAAACCAGCACAAAACTCCAAAACCATGATCAGAAGCCTCTTTTGTTTTTGAGATTAAATAAATGGTTCATTTCTTAGAAAAAGAAGCTGTGCAAACAGACTGTGACTCTTTTGTTGCTTCGAAGAAGAAAACGGAATTAGTGAGAAATAAGGTTTTACTCAGATAAGAGGTTTTGACACCAAAATGACTCCCAGAAGCTGAGAGATGCTGCTATCATCAGAGCAGCTTCCTTTGTGTAAATTATTGAATTACAATTTTATTTAAATATAATTTTATACAGAGAGATTTTACCCATAGAAATATAAAAAGAGTGTAATGCAAAACCTAAATAAAATTCTAAACATAAATCTGACTCAGTTCCAGAGACTGATAGACACAGCAATAATCACACAATTTCCCCCCGTACATAGAAAGAGAACAAATGTCCCCATTACATTACTTCTTAATGCTACTGTAGCAAAAACAAACAGCTTTGAGTTCCACAAATTAACATACCAAGATGGTGACATTACACTATTCATTCTGCGACCTGTGGGTATAGAGCTGTACAGTGGTACCTCGGGTTACATAGGCTTCAGGTTACAGACTCCGCTACAGACTCTGCTAACCCAGAAATAGTGCTTCAGGTTAAGAACTTTGCTTCAGGATTAGAATAGAAATCGTGCTCCAGCGGCACGGCAGCAGCAGGAGGCCCCATTAGCTAAAGTGGTGCTTCAGGTTAAGAACAGTCTCAGGTTAAGTACAGACATCCGGAACGAATTAAGTACTAAACCCGAGGTACAGCTATATATAAATTTAATAAATAATAATAATTATCTTATTCAAACACATTACAAAACCAAACCATTCCAATCTGAAGTGATCTCTCTTTTTTTACTCCCCCTAGCCAATTGCATTTTGTCAAATTTTCAGCCAAAGCTATATCCGATATCTTTTTATTCCAATATTCTTTAGTTGCTCCTGACAAAATCCTTCTGAAAACAGGCAATCACTAGATTTGCTACCATTAACAACTGACTTATCAGTGCTTTATTTTTCAAAGCCTTACTGCTATTTGAAAAAATGTTTAATAAAGCCCAGGAGCAATATGGCTCTACATTATTTTATTTTTTTAAAAAAAGCTTAAAGCCACTCTGATTGGACAGAAGAATAGCTTATGTGCAAGTAGATACAGGGCATGGGTTTTTTCTAGTTAACAATTTTTAATTTAAGGAACCCAACAGATCTGCGATATCCAGCCCAAGGCCCTTCTAGTGTCACAGTGGCCGACCAGATGCCTGTGGGAAGCCTACAAGCTGGATATGGAGGCAAAGGTGTTCTCTTCACTTGAATCTAGAGACATACTGCCCCCAACATTGGAGGCAGAATATCACCATTGAAGCTTATAGTCATGGACAGCCTTATCCTCTATGAATTTATCTAATCCTCTTTTAAAGCCATCCAAGCTGGTGGCCACCATGACCACATTTGAGGGTGAATTTCATACTTCCAAGTATGCACCTTCTTTCATCTGTCCTGAATCTCCAAGCATTCAGAATCATTGGATAGCCCTAAGGTCTAGTATTATGACAGAGGGGAAGAACATCTCCCTAACCACTTTCTCGACACTATGGATAATTTTATACACATGTTCCCTCTTGCCGTAAAGCTGCAAATGTTGTAAAGGAGTTGCTCCAATCCCTTCATCATCCCCCTTGAGGCATTCCCTTATTTGGGATGATAGCCACTCTTTCTTAGCCTACATTCCAAGCCAGATCTGGGGGACCTTTGACCTCCTGATGTTGCCATTGGCCATGCTTGCTGGGGCTGATGGGAGTTGTGGTTCAGCTGCATCTGGAGAGCCATGCATTCCACACACCCAAGGCAGAGGTAACGTGATGCCTTCTATATGTTCTGGCCTACAACTCTCATTATCCCTGACTATTCATCATGCTGGTTGGGGCTGATAAGAATCATAGTCCTAAACATCTTGAGAGCACCACATTGGCTAAGCTTACCTTAAGGTCCCATGGAGACCATTTCCTGGAGCTGGTCAAAGTCTGATCTGGGAGTTAGCCCTCATCCAAAAATCCAATTAAAAGTGGGGAAGAAGGCATTCCAGGCCCTGGAACTTCATATTTACTGAACATGACTGGAGGTGGGAAGAGAGAGCTGTAGACAGTAAAAGAAACAGAGCACATTTTTGCAGAGGAATTTCACTGAGCTGTGAGGGCATGCTCTTGGTTTTGAGGGATCTGATTCTGCTTTAAAGATCAGCTGATTGTCTGTGTGAAGATGGGCAACATTTGTAGAGGGGGGGGGTGCCACTTAGAAACATCCTCAGTGCTTTTAATACAAATCCGTTCCCTCCTTCCTGGTTTTGCTCTGAAAACCCCATTTTGCAGCTTTTCAGAGTGCTTCAGTTTAGATGGAGCAAATAAATAAACACAAGGGCATCATAAACCTTCTGTGTTCTCCCCGTAGCAGAAAGCTGATGCTGTAAAAGGCTGCCCTCCCAGAACTGTCTGCTATATGGGGAAGTGAGGCCACAAAATTATGCCAAGCCTCCATCCTGAAAGCAAAACCAGAATGGACAATGTTACCATGCTCCAAGTTCATGCCCTAACTTTGGGTGTCGAAAACCCTTCTTCTGCTTTTGATTTCTTGCAGACACTTCATCCAGACAGCATCAAGGGAAACTGGCTGGTCCCATGAGTTCCATAAATAACTTTTTCTCATAGCCAAGAGTCTGTGAAGAGTTCCAAGACATAAAAGTATATCCTTGGTGGCTCAGGGTGCATCAAGATGCTACATGCCCTGTAAGCCTTGTTCAGCATTGCTGATGAACACAGGTTCAGATCTTTGTCTTGAAATGCTGTGAAAGCCCTTGGGAGACAGTTTTTCCTAAGCAGTGGCTTTCAAGCATTTTACTTCAAGGTGCACTTGAGAATCTGCCCCAGAACATGCCACAATCTTTTTTATGTGCTTGCACATTGCTGGTGAAGACTGGTAGTAGTGGTAATACACCACCCCACCACTACTGGGAAGCTGCTGAGAACTTTCCAAGAAAGTCCAAGTTCTCCAGAAAGTTCTTCCAAGTTCTTTCAAATTCTCCATAAAATGACTGCTCAAAAACTGCATCTAGGCACTTCTTCATGTAATACATTTCTGGAAAAGACCTATAGATCTTGCATGCCTTCTTCTAGAGCATGGCATGCCAGCGCTGAGTGAACTAGAATAGTCTGAAGACTGATGAGCTGTTTCTGTTCTTATAGGGGTGTCACTAGGCAGTCACCGGACAATACTGGCAAACAATATTTCTGCTTTTGTTTCACTGACAAACAGGTCACATTGCCCATATGACTAGCTGGCTTGTGTATTGTGCTTTCTTTGAGCTCATTCTCCTAGCCTAGCAGCTGAGCCCAAAGGCAGATGAGTGGGAGCTAGGAGCTGGGAGCTGGGGACCAGGAAATGAGTCTAGAATGATGCTCCACAGAGCATCATTGCATACAGGAACCAGAGCAACTTTGAAGCAAGAAGATGGACCATCCATACCTCTGAAGCTGTCACTTTATGGATACATTTGTTCCTTTTCTCTCTGGAAATTTTAATTTGTGGCTCCATCATCACGGAGAATTATTTCCATGTACCATACTGGCTGATCGAAGCTTGCACAATGCAGAAAGCAGGATTCTATGATTCATTAAATCTAATTTATTGCATGTGTAATTAGGCACCTCTTACTTGAACCAAGGTCTCCAGAGATAATAATACTTGGAACTTATATGGGTGTCTTTCATCTTCAAAGTGCTTTACAAACATTAGCTAATTAACAACATAATGAGACATGAAAGGACAGCGTCCTTTACCCACCAGACTGCCTAACCTTGCATAATTCAGATTTTAAATGTTTGGAAATGTAGTAAGTAGCTCTTTTCCCAATCAAAAGGGGGGAAAAGATGCTAATATAGTTACAATATAACAATTCTCTTGCCCAGTGCCATTTTCGCTCTCAATGGCAGTGAGGAAAGCACTGTGTTTCAACCATGAAATCCATTTCAGTCAAAGGACATTTTATCTCAATAGTTCTGGCAGATTGTGTATTTTGCTTTATTCAGAAGTTTCTCATTGACTAGAAGAGGCTTGCATGCTGAGTGTGATTTACAGAGCCACAAGGTGAAAGCTGCTCTGATTTTATTGATTTACAGTGCAGCCTTATGCATGTCTACTCAGAAGTAACATGATGCCCTTCAGATGCTTTGGGCTACAGCTCCCTTCACGAAACATGGCCATTTTCAGTGCTTGCTGGGGCTGATGGGAGTTGTGGTCCAGAATATCTGGATGGCACTGGGCTTGGGGAGGGTCTACCTCCAGCATGGTAAAAAGCCAGAACCCACCTGGAGTACCGTGTCCAGTTCCAGGCACCACATTTTGAGAAGGATATTGACAAGCGGAAACAAGTTTAGAGGAAGGTGACCAAGATGATGTATGCAGAGATAGCACACATACCACACATCTCAAACAAATGCAAAGCACTTAGCTTCTCCCAAAGAATCCTGGGAACGGCAGTGTGTTAAGGGTGCTGCGAATTATAGCTCTGTGAGGGGCAAAACTGCAGTTCCCAGGATTCTTTCTGCAAGGGGATGGTGACTGGCTTTAAATGTATGGTGTGTGCACAGTCACAAATGAGAATTAATATCAGCCCGCTAAAGAGAGAGGCCTGTACATCTGCCTGCTTGTTCCTTGCCTGCGTTCTGTATACAAGATGTACAGAAATAGCAATAACATCCTACTAGACATGTAAATAGGATTATGGGGCGGATTTCAATGTCTCTTTTGCCAATTTCACAATCCTCACCCTCGTCTTGTAGTCATTTCCCCTTTTATGAAAACTAAAAGGAGCCTTACATATATAGATTTTTTTTTAAAAAAATGCCATTATTACTCACTCCCAGACTCTGTAACTCTAATAAGCTATAAACAGGAAATATTTTTTTTAAAAAAGTTGCTTTTCTAAATATTTTAGGAAATGCTGCTAAACGGCTGAGGTCTACAGTATCTTCTTTTGAATAAGGACTTTGTGACTCTGTGCAGGGTTACGAATGGGCAGAAACATAGGAGTCTGCCTTACACCAAATTAGACTGCAAGTCCATCTGGCTCAGCAATGTCTACACTGACTGGTGGCAGCTCTCAAGAGTTTCAGGGAGAAAGGCTCCCTCAGTCTTATCTGGAGATGCCTGGGACTGAACCTGGGACCTTTTGTGTGCAAAGAAGATGCTCTGCCACAGAGCTATGTCCTTTCCCTTTTGGAGTCTTGCCCTTTGCCTCAGGCAACAAAACATGGTGGACTGGCCCTGCTTAAGAATATCTCGTGTGAATCCCCACCCTGGTAAAAACACACACACCCCTAGATTCTGCCCTGCCTATCTTTCCTATATTATCAAACAAATCCTGGGATGCAAGGCACAATTTCACCTCTATCTTCTTGGGATTGCTATGTTCTACCTCCACTGTTGGAGGCAGTACCCCTTACCTGAGAACCACAGGTAAGAACATGAGAAACTAAGAAGAGCCTGATGGCTGAGACCACTGGCCTTTCTGGTACAGCTCCCTTTTCTCACAGTGGCCACCCAGATGGCTGTGGGGAACATGCACTCCAGCCACAGATGAGGACAGTGCTGTTGCAGGTTTTCCGCAGGCATCTGGGTGGCCACTGTGAGAACAGGATGCTGGTCTGATCCAGGAGGCTCTTCTTATGTTCTTACAACCGAGCACTAAGGTGGGGGGGAAGAACATACCTAAGAAATAAATGGAAGAGCTGAGTTTGCTTCAGCCATTGTCAGTCTCCATGAATCGGCGCATGGATTTGATCCGGCTTAGGGGACCAATCTTTTTTTGTACAGAAAACAAAACAAAAGGGGAGAGGCCCTTTAATTTTCTTAAGGCAAGGATATGAGAAGGGAACCCTTTGTGGCCGTTGCAGATATATAGGAGGTGAATAATGAAAATCAGGGTGAGGAGGAGCCCCCTGCGGAGAAGAAATTCAGTTCTGCCATCCAAGTAGGAAATGTTTTATGTGTGAGTAATAATGCGGTTTATGGTTTTCTTGTAATGCATTGTCCAAACTTTAATCTCGAATCATTTATCAAAGTTTTCTATTGTGCTGTACTAATGGATCTCTTTAGCAAAGCAGTGAAAAAGTCTGCACCTCCAGCAAAAGTAGCAAAACTGCCATTTATCTTTCTGCAGCCCCTTTGGCAGGAGGGTGAAGGGGGGAAAAAAGAGAAGAGGAAGAAGAAGTAACTTACCAGTAACAGTGACCCTGAAAAGATCTAAAGTATGAATGAACCAGACCTCATACCTTGTTCTGATTGGGAACCTGAGGAGCCCCTTTGAGAAATGTTGCTGTTGATCTCCCCCCCCCAACCTGTCCATTTTTGCTTCCCTTGTTTGTTTGTTTTAAACGTTTTGCCTGAGCTTTCAGAAGCTGGCCTGCACTGAGTCAGACCCACTGAGCCATCTTGCCTCCTACTGTCTGCATCAAAGGTGGAACAACTTTTTCAGCCTGGGGGCAGACATCTGAGGGCAGCCCACTAGAGGTGGGTGGAGCCAGAGCCAAAAATGGGTGGAGCTCATTAAAAGAGTGGTGCTGGAACAAGAGATGTGACTCTTGCCTCTGTACGTTAAGCTGCCTCCAAGCCATACAGTAATCAAAGGTTTCTATGCTCCATCCCAATACCCACACTGCCTCTCCATTCATTCTCCATCCAGACAGGTGGAAGGCATTATCAGCCAGGCAAAATGACTCAAGGAGGGTGTGGAGCAGAGCCAATGAGAGGCATGAGTTGGAGGAAGGCACATGACCTGAGGACCAAATAGATAGGCATGGAGGCCCAGATTTAGACTGTGGGTAGGAGAACTTTTGGGGGTCACATGCTAGAGGTGGTTGGAGGCAGAGACAAAGTGAGTGGGACAATGTTACCTCTATACAGTAGTTTAGTTTCTACAGTCACTTGTGGCCCTCTCTGTCCTTCATCCAGACAAGCAAGAGGCTGAGCAAGGCCACCTTCCAGCCTGGCCAAAACATCCAAGGCCAATACGAAGGCAAGCTGGTTAGGTGTGAGGTGTTGCAGAAAGGGAGTGTGGACTGGGGAGGGGAGTGTGGCCTGAGGGGATTCCAAAGGGCTGGACATAGAGGTCTGGTGGGTTGCATTTGCTCCCACCTGAGTTTCTCCAGCCCTGGCTGAGAGGGGCTCTTCATCATTTCAGGTGAGAGCCTTTCCCAGCCCTGCTGGGAGATGCTGGGCATTAAACCTGGAACCTTCTCTATGCAAGGCACACATTCTGTCACTGAACGATGGACACTTCTCCACCTAGGGACAGTCCACTCATTAGCCTCGGTGAGGCCATCATCTCAGGTGGCAGGATGGAGCCAGCTGGGAGGAGTAGAATTCATGAGTGTGTTGCTCACCACCTCCTGCTCTTGTCATCCACGGCTGCCACCTGGGAAGAGCAGGGTCATAAATGAGGCCACTTGCCCCTCTCAGGACTCATTTTTTCTCCCCCACTGCCACCAGCACATCAGGACCTTCCTGCCTCGCCCCCCTCCAGTTGTCTCAGGCAGCAACAGAGGAGGAGGAATAGGAGGAGGCCGTGGGGTGTGTGTGCCATTTTCTGTTTTGCCTCAAGCGGCAAAATGCCTTGGGCTGGGCCAGCCCCCCCCCCCAAGGACTAGGGACATAGGAAGCTAGCGTGTGCTAACGTCTTTGCAGGGTTCATGTGTTTGCCTACACAGAAGTCAGAAAAGCCTATCTGGTTTCCCCCAGACAATTGCATCCTTTCTTTACTTGTGCCATGAAACCTTCATGGACTGAAGAGCAAAAGCAAAAAATCACTTTTCTCAGAAAAGCAAATGAATGAGAAACTCTTTCTTCTTTCATGGCTTAGTTACAGAGAGGTGGAAGGGGGGGGAGAGACATATTTTTAACACTTGGGTTTTCATGAAAATGTATAAAACACCTCCATCTTACTCCTGATTTATTATTGTATTAGGCAAAACCAACACACAGTACATAAAACAGTGAGCATTGGCTGCTCTTAACCTGATCTAGCTTGTTATCTGCAGTTCTGAGTACATTTTATAACCCTGGCTGTCGAATTGGAAAAGGGGAAAAAAATAAATAAAAGAGGGGGGCGATACAAGCATCAATCTCCCGGATAAAAATCAGACCACTTTCTACCACAGTTTGACCTTAGTGATGCCTTTGGATAGTCTTACTTGTCTAAGTCCTCACAGCAATTACCAAGGGACAGTTTGAAAATGGAGCTTTTATGGTGAGGTCTGGAATTACCAGCTGCAGCAAAGTCTTAAGGAACACACACACACACACAAACACAGAGGGAGAGAGAGAGCGCGCAACTTCCCAGCAGTAGGAAGAATTTGATAGAATTCTTCTACCGCCCAAAGAAAAGAAAGGGCTGACAAATCCCATATATAATTTTCTGCACATTTGAAATCTGAAGCATGAGTTAAATGCTCAGAAGGGTATTTGGGGGGAAGCAACAAGCAGGACTGGCAACTCGGGATATTTGAGAATTCCGACATGAACAGAACTGGGAGCCGAAATTGACAAGGTTCACTTGTTGGTTCCACATCCGGAATAGAAATCAGTTTAGTGAACCTGATTGCGATTCACTGTTGTTGTTGCTGCTGCTGCGTGGTGTAGTGGTTAAGAGTGGTGGACTTGTAATCTGGTGAACTGGGTTCGATTCCCCGCTCCTCCAAATGCAGCTGCTGGGTGACCTTGGGCTAGTCACACTTCTCTGAAGTCTCTCAGCCTCACCCACCTCACAGAGTGTTTGTTGTGGGTGAGGAAGGGAAAGGAGAATGTTAGCCGCTTTGAGAGTCCTTCGGGTAGTGATAAAGTGGGATATCAAATCCAAACTCTTCTTCTTCAGCTCACCAATGATACATAAGAACAGAGCCTGCTGGACCAGGCCAATGACCTTTCTAGTCCAGCATCATCTTCTCATGAGGGGCCAACAAATGTTGGTGGAAACCCTCAAGCAGCACCCGAGCACAAGAGCCCTCTCCCCTCCTGGGGTTTCCAGTAACTGGCATTCAGAAGCATTGCTGTCTCTAACTGTGATAGTAGCCATTGATAGCCTTCTCCTCTCTTAGAATTTGTCTCATCCTCTCGAATCAAAAGTGGGAGCAGGCAAGTCTCCTGCCCCAATAAAAGAAGTCAAAAGTACTGTACTTGGAACCCAATTATGGGTCTAAAGCTGAGGTAAAAAGGAAAGGACTTGCCTAGATAAAGATGGCACTTGGAAAGCCTCCCTTGAGAGAGCATTCCACAAGCAGGGAGCCACCACTGAAGAGGCCTGCTTTGATATTGCCAACCTGCAGGCCTCCCAAGGCAGGGCTGGGTGATAAATAGCACTTTGAGCCTTGGAGAAATCAGACTGTTCCACACTCTTGTTTCTGGAGATAATCTTGCACCACTGGAGTACTGGTGCTGGCAGTCATCCCTTATCTAAATTCCTAGTAAACTATTTGAAACATTTAAAAAAACTGAAAAATGCACATTGGAGAGCTAGACCAGGGAACCATGACTATATTAAATTGCTTTAGAAAGAGTTTAACAGGTCGAAGATTTAACACAAGGAATGTTTGAAGGAAAGACAATTTCCCCTTCATTTTTTTCAAACAATTTCTTCAAAGATAGTGACTTTATTTTAGTGTTTAATTTTACGCTCCGGGGAAAAAAAAACTTGTTTTTAAAAATCGACAGATAATAACTGTAAGGGGGGGGGGGATGAAAAAGAAACGAGCAATTTTGAGCCCTTTTACTGTAGAAGGGATGATTATTAAGATAAATACCAGGCAAAAAGAATCTGGAGTTAATTATATTCCATATAATCAGACATTGGTTGACTTGTAATTTATTGCTCCCTAATTTGCATTTATTATCAAAGATAATCCATTTCCAGGAAGTGCAAAATAACATGATATAAGTAGTGATCAGGAAGGCATGCTTTTAGCTAACTTCAAAACTCTGCTCTAGTCTTTTCAGAACCAATTACATACAATTTCAGGAAATAACACACCAAAGGCTCTCAGGCAGCTTGTAATTGTCAGTGCAAAAAATAAAAATAAAAATAAAAGAAGAAGTTCTTTGGGTTGGAAAATATCGTGATTTCCAACAGAAGGTATTCATTCTCTGAGTGTTATAAAAATACACCAAAGCAGGTGGACTAATGTAGCTGTCAGAAGCAGAACATTTGTAGAGTTGAGGCCTGTGTTTGGATCCTGTTAAGGCACAAACAAGAAAAAAAAATCAGTAGAACTATAAGTTCTTACCAAGAAAGCAAAACAAAACAAAATTGGCAAGCATCTCTGCCTTGAATTAAGACCTGCCTTCTATTGAAGACCAGCTAATTAATCTCTGCAGAACACCAAGGACTGCAGACTTTGTTATAACGTGCAAGCTGGGTTTGGCATGCAATGTACTATCACCTTTTTACTGGAGTGAATCAAGATAATAAAAACGAAAAGAAAACCATTGGGGTGATTCAGTCTCTTCCAACTTTCTTCTGACTGATGCATGGGATTGCCCTTCTGCCACCGCCTTTCAAAGCTGCCATTACCTGCAGACAGCTATGTCCGCCTGTCTGCATTTGCACTGTGAACCATGCCTATTATTATTATTATTATTATTATTATTATTATTATTAACTTTACAGAATGACATAAGCACCGGTTGAAGCCTTTTGGGTTACCCAGTGAACTACACCGATAGGTTGCAAACGAGTCACACCAGCAGGAAGAAACAGATCAAACAGCATCAAGCCTCTTCTTCAAAGAGCCTTACGATGTCATTCTGGTTGGAAGGTGGGGAGAAATAACAAATGGAGAGGGGCGGAGATGGGGGTCAGGAATCTGAGCCTGTACAGTTCCTGGCATTCTTAGGCACTGTGGACAAACAGGCACCAATGGCCAGGAGGAGGAACACTCCAGAGGGACTCCTGTCAATGGGTCTTCTGCTGGCTTGTGAGCCCTCAACAAGTGCCAATGGTAGCTGGACTCCAGGATTGATAGACAGGTAAACAGACTGTTTGATGATTGCAGCAAACAAGCCCTTACAGGCTGTAGACCAGGGATGGGGAACCTCAGCCCTCCAGGGTCCATTGAATATGAATGATCTGTAGAAAGAACTTTCAGTTCATAGAGTTCTTTCTACAGATCATTCATATTCGATGTGAGACACTGATGTTATAGGCAGTATAAAGTTGAGGGAGAAGAGAGGTGGGGAGAGAGAGCGGGTGAGGAGAAAGGGGTAGTAAAATTTCATTCTTCTACATAGTGTATGTGTAAGGTTTTTGTGTCAGCATCATTTAATACAACAAATCTTGGGCTGGGGTATTGTTCGACAGTTTTGTTTAGGGGTTGCTGCTGCTGTGGGTTTGTGTATCTTTACTTTAGATCTTGCTGTGATTTATGTTAGGGTTGCAATATTTCAAAAAGTAAAAACCAGGATACCCTGAAAGCTGTTGATCCAGGACAAAGTGATGCCTTTCTGAAATCCTCCCCCTGCCCCAGATGTCAATTCCGCATTTCAAATCCCGTAATGTCCGGGGAAATCCAGATGTATGGAAGCCCTAGTCAGACAGGATAATGCAAATTCTTGTTGCCCCATTTAAACAGCACATACAGCCTGCATTGCACAGGATATGCCGTTTGGATAAATCCATCCAAATTTATGAATCGAAACTAATCAATTCTATTCAGTGGGTCTACTCTGAGAAGGACTAGCATGGGATACAATCCAATGACTTTCCCATCATGTTTCCAGACAGGAGTTCCCTTGCACTGCTGAGATGAGGTGTTGAAAATGGATATCATCCATGGGATGAACTTCAAGCAACCAACTACCCATTCTCATAAGATTACCACCACTTTGTGACATTTATATACAATAATGCAATGTAAAAACTCAAGACCGTCCAAACCTATACATTTTACTCAGTGTATATTTTAAAAATGTATTTGTATTAAAGATTATCTTGTTTTACAAAAGTATACTCAGTGTATAATTATTGACAAAACATAATAATCATATAGTAACTCCGAGGAAATGATATACTGTATTATACTGAAAAAGCAGGTAAATGCAGCTTAACAGCTCCACGCAATTTACAAAAATGACATTACCAACAAACACTAAAACAAAATGGTTTCTAAACACACAAACAAAATGCACTGCATATTGAAAGTCTGAAGAAAAAGTTGCTGAAGTACAACAGCCCTATTTATGTGGAAATTGCTCCATTTGGTTGTGTATTTTTAATGCTTTATTTATTGTTTATGAATACTTTTGTTATGCTGCAGTTATGTGTTTTTTTCATGTTGTAAGCCACCTTGAGTATGGTTTGAACTGTGGAAAGGCAGCATTCAAATAAATGATGCATGTATTCCCGTAGGTTAAGCTGAGAGGCGGTGATTGTGGCCTAGTTAATGGGGATGTAAACCCTGCTCTTCCAGGTCTTAGTCTGACACTCTAACCACTACACCTCACTGACTCTTAGTTAACTAAGTTCTCAAACCACCAAAATTAATGGAGCCAAGTTAGTCAGACTTCCAATGGGTCTGCTCTGACTAATATTGGCTCCAACCCATCATTTCCCTGCTTAGAGGGAATGGCCGGCTCAACTCCTGAACAGAATCACAAAGGAAGATGCACTGCTACTTTTTGTTGCAGGTCTCGCTTGCCTTTCATGTTGCCATTTGCATTACTTTTTTAAATTATGTGACATTTTGAGCAACAGTTTCTCTTGTGAAAAACTGACATCTACACGCCACCATCCTTTTCTGGCAATCGATCTTGGTATCATGTCCCTGGGGCCCAGGGCTCCCATGGGGAGCCATCAGTTTTCCAAATGCCTCTGTTCGAATCAGCCGCTGCCAAACCACCCTGTTCAGCAGCACTTCCAACGTTTGCACTTTTGCAGAGACAAGTGTTCCTTAGAAAGCTCGCTGCTTCCTTCTTCAAATGGCCTCTCTCGACACCGCGCTGGGAACCTCTTGACTCAAATTCCCATCTGGCGTAGAAGTGGAATCACCTCCTGAAATTCCACTCCCCCCCCCCCCGCCCCAGCTTGTTGTTTTGTTGCTGCTGTGCTGGTTTAAGGTTAATGTTTTACTGCTTAGCTGAAGCCAGAACACCAGTTTCCTATTACAGTTCCTTTTTTGTCCCTTTGGCCTATGATTGATTCCAGTGGGTTTTGACTAGCGTTCACTCTCCCAAAGCTAAATCACGGCAAAAAATGTGGCCCGGTGCATGTAACACGGGGAGAGAGTTTTGTTAATGTATAACAAAGCGATTCCATGAATAAATTTCTTTTGTCACCGCCGAGGTCACTGAGCTTTCATTCTGGGAAGCTGTTCGCTGCTTGGCTGTACGCATCTTCCCCAAAGAGAACGCACGGATACACTGATCATGTACTTTTGAACTAGACAAATGGAAGATTACATCTCACTTGGAGTGGGTGTGCAGTGCATAGAAGTCTGGGATTTCGGCACTAAAAAGCAAAACATTTTACAAGTCGGGGTGGGTGGGTAGGTTGAAAAACATAAGAAAATCCTGCCTTTCTCTCTGCCCCCTGCCTTGCACAATATTAGGAGATGTTTGCACCACTCATTCTAACCATATTTGCATCTGAACATCGAGGAGCTGTTTTCTCGTGTCAGGCTCTCAATTTTGGTTTCTCCCATTTTCTCATTTCTCCCCATCTCCAGCTCAGTTCTCTGCACCCCCACATCAGTATGCAATTTTTAATTTTTTAAAAAAACCCAAGTCCTTGTTATGCACACTTGCACATGTTTTTATTTGTACACGAACCGCATTGCAAAATTCAGGTAAGTGTGACTTTTGGATGGTTCTGTTTCAGTTTGTGTATTGTTTCAGAAAGGTTGGATTTGCTAAATTTCTGGGCACAATGAAATCAGATTTCTCCCTCATCCCTAGTTATAATTCATGTGCCTCTTCTAGATGTTTCAGCACAAACACAAACAAATGCTAAGTTTAGACAAATGTCCTGCAGCCTCTGACATTGCCATGTCCTGTCACCTTTCTCTCTCCTTAGGACCACAGGTCACTTCCAGGTGTTCTCTGTTTATTGAGCATTAAGACTGATTGGATTGCAGAGAGGTTAGGCAATGTTGCAAGTGTTAACCCACCCTTTCCAAAGCATTTGCACAGTGTTTTTTGGTGCAAAGGGGGTTTGCACCAAAGGGGGTCAGGAAAGGGGGTTTGTTGTACAAGGGCCCCAAATCAACTTGGTTTGCACATCCTGAATTTTATGGTATGTGGTTCAACCCCACCGGAAAAAAGTGACAGCTTGGAAGACCCCATAATTGAACTTTTTTTTTTTTAAAAAAAAAGTAGGAATGTGTACAAGATAACACATTCATTATCAACTCTCACCAATAGGTATCTTATAGGGCTGTGCACCGGATCAACCTGAATCCCAAACTAAATTGCTCTAATTCAGGTTGACCTGTGATCTGGATTGGGTTGAGCCAACCCTGACTGCACCAGGATGGATTAGGTCCACCCTGAGTGAACTGACAATTCCAAAAGGGGGTGGTCTGGTGGTGAGGAGAGGGAGGGAGAAGGAGACACACGGGCTACTTGGGTGTACCTTCTTCTCCCTTCCGGACTGCACGGCTTAAACCCTAAGTAAACACTGCAAAGCTCTGAATCAGTTCAGGGCCTGGATTCTGGTCAGATCAGCCCCAGCTGATCCTAGGACAAATCAGGATGGCTCCTAAGCACTGGACTGGGTCCCAAATCACATTTGGGGTAAGTGTGCGTGTGCTTAGGCCCAGTATTTTCTTTTCTTCCTGGCATCACAATCTGTGCTCCTTCAGCTGGTAGAAAGGAAGCAAGACTCATTTATTTGTTTTTTGTTAAAAAACATATTTTGAAGATGTATATCATTTATTTATTATGAGGATCTCTGCTCTGCCTTTCTAATACAGAGGTAGTAGTCATACACCCGGTTGCTCACAATTATTTAAATCACAATAATCCAAAACAGTGAGGAGGAGAAGGAAAGTTAACATGGCAGAGAAAACAGAGCGGTCCAGGAAATCATAGGCTGGCAAATCAAAAAGCTGGCAGAAGGCAATCAGAAAGGAGCCTCCAGAGTCTTGTGGGGCAATACTGGTGCAGTCACTTAGAAAGTCCAAGCCCTATGCTTTGCACAGTGCATGGTGTACCCTTCAATCCATTGTATGCATTTTGCATCCATTACTTGGCTGGAGAACTGCCTTGCGAAAGTTGGAGAAGCTCAAATTTCAAAGGATGGTTGCGTCTCAATTCACATCTTATTTTGCAAAGTGTGAATTAGGCTGTTTTCATTTAAGTATGAGCTTACCCCTCACCTCTGCCTTGCAATCATTGGAAACCTTACTTAGGCCCCTTGTGGCTTCTGATTCACTGTCAATATACAATATACACTGATTGCATTTACAAGCTTTCAGGCATAATCTCATGTTCCCTAAATATTTATTTTTTGCTTTGTTTCATTTGTCAAAGCTGAAATTCACTTTGATGAGCTTCTGCAAAAGCTCTAACCCTAATCTAAACTAAAAGGGCAACATTAGAGAGAAGCTATCTGCAACTACGTTTTCATAGGAAACTGGATCCGGCCTCCAAGGAGTGCACTACAGCTGTTGCTGTTATTGTGCCAGTGGTGGCAGTGGGCAATGCATTCCTTGGAAGCCAGATCTACTGTCGCTGTACATCCTGCCACCCAAGGTGATCACCTCACCTTGCTTCATGTGTGTGCCGGCCCTGGTTACTACCATGTTAGTACCATGGAAAAGGAAGTCGTGGGCTTGAGCTGTTAATAGTTTGCTATGTTTTTGCTATGGTCATATCCGAGCATGGTTTTGCTTTTTGCAAACCGCTTTGAGATTTTTTAGAATGAACAATGTATAAATTTTATGAAATAAATAAAGTTTGTGGCTCTCTTTTTTAAGTCCTCATGAAAATCCACCAGCATTTCAGTGCAAATTTCTCCTAATGTACATTTTTGTGTATGCATGATTGCCTATAATGCACAATTTTTTCGCAAAGCATCTATTAGTTACATTCTGCCTATTTGTAGGTTACTCCCCCCAATATACACATATTTATGTGCTCTTTACCGCAGGGTATGAATTTTTGTATGCAATCCCTTGCTGGAAAACTGCATTGCAAAATTCAGAGAAGTGCGAATTTCAATTGTCAGTTCTTCGATTGTTTCAAAAATGTGAATTTGGTAGGTTCGTCTTTAAAGGTCATCTGAATAAAATTTCTCCCCCATCCCTAATGAAGACATTTTCATGTTTGGAAACAGAAGGGTAAAAGACACCAAAAAGGAATCTATGAGTGGAAGGAGCCAGCAGAGGTAGTCGCCTAATTCTCTTTGTTATCAAGTGAAATGACTCCACAAATATGACAATAAATCACTCCAGAAATCAATCCGAGTTGGAGGCAACTGCTCCATGCTGATAATGCATCAATCAATATTTAATGTTTACACTTTAATTAATCCACACGTAGGAAGCATTCTTTCAGTGACACAAAAAAGCGATGAGAAATAAAACACCTTTGATATCAAAGAGGGGACAGCCGCCTGCCTATCTGTTAGGCTTTGATTGGGAACTCAATTGATCATTGCAGCCTTTTCTCCTCTCCCCCCCCCACCTCCAGTTGCCGCAACAGCAGCATCACACAATGTCACATTTGGTTATAAAATAAACACCGTCTTGTTGCAGAGTGCGGGAGAAAAGAGACAGAAGGAACAGAGGCTTCAAAAATCTAATTTTGGGTCATTGCGACTTCTTTGAAACTAAAGTGCAGGTCCAAATAATGGCTTCTCTTGTAGGGGAGACATGGAGAGAAGGTAGTAGAAAAAGAGGTAATGTCCCCAAATTTGTGCCAAAGAGCTATTTTAAGTGATTTCTGATCAGCAAAAAAAAAAAAAAAAAAAAAAGGAGGAAAAATATCCCTCAGCCTTTGCAAGACAAAATGAACTGCAATTTCCCCTGGGGGGCAAAACTAAGATTTGGTGGATTTATTATTCTAGGACAGAGGTAGCTAATGGGGTGTCCTCCTGTTGTTGTGGACTACAACCTCCATCAGCCCCAGGCAGCATGAGCAATGACCAGGGATGATGGGAGATGTGGTCCACTATGGAGGGCACTCCTTCTATTGGCAAATAGGGGAGCTCTATGAAAGTCTACTCAAGAGTAAACCATACTGCGTGCAGCAGGGCACACTCTCAGCAGATTTGTACTGCAGATGATGTGCATGCTCATTTTAAAAGCTATTAGTAGATGATACTTTTTATCATGCTTGTCAGCTTCTTCTGCTTTGACAAGCAACTGGACAAGTGTTGTTGCACAATCAGTTACACTGCAGTCCTATCCCACTTACCTGGGAGTAAGCTGGGTGATAGGGCAGCTCCATCAGGCCTTCTCTCCCCTCAACTGTCACCTGAGGGCAGTGATTCCATCAGACTGCCTCAGTGGGAGAGATGGAAAGCAAGAGATTCACTCCATCAGCTTTGCTGAAAGTTCAGCTCCATCAAATACTTCCTACATCTGAACTGTGTCAGCAGGTCATTGTAGGAACAACTGTTTAGAAATTGGTGACTGAGTTTTGATTTTTATATTCCTGTTGCCTCCCTGTCACTTTTCTCTTGTGTGTCCTGTTCTTTTAGATTGCAAGTCTTGTTTCGATTACAGTGGTACCTCAGTTTTCGAACATCTCCGTTGACGAACGTTTCAGTGTTTGAACGCCGAAAACCTGGAAGTCAATGCTTCCATTTTTGAACACTCTTCAGAAGTCAAACATGCCACATGGCTTCCCTATTGAGTTTTTGGTTTTCGAACGTTTTGGAACTCGAACAGTCTTCTGTAACAGATTTCGTTCGAAAACCGAGGTACCACTGTATATGCAAGTTGCTGTGTGAGACTTTTCGGCTCAAAAACAGGATACAAATGCTCTATGTAAGTTAAGAAGCCACAATGAAATGAATAGGCCTTACTTCTGAGTAGACATAGTTGGGATTGTGCTGTTAGCTGCACAGTTAAATTCCATTGATTTTCAGCAGAGCTGAAGCACAACTCACTTTCTCTCTGGATTAGAACCAATGGCTTTGGAGAAGAAAATGCTGTGCCAGTTAAGAACATATGACATTTTATGCCAGTGGCTCCACTTAGCAGAGAAAGATGCCAGGAAAAGGGTTGATATTTTGGCATTCCTGACAGTAATATTTATTAGGCAATTTAGCTCCAGCAAAGTTATGTTTTCAGTTATATTTGGTTGGGTGCCCCGAGGTCTAATTTATAATAATAAAATATTTCCAAAGCATTGGCCAAACTCAACTGGGTTCAACTTCTATTTCCTAGCTAATTTTTTTTAAAAAGGTGTACTGCTTTAAGACTGCCTGTTTCAGAAGTTTCTGATATTTGTTTTATTCAATGAAAAATACTCCCCATTTAAACAGACAATCTATGTTTCATTCTTAAAGCACTCCCCTCAAAGGATGAGCAGTTGCAAAACCACTTAGAATCATAGAATTGTGGAGTTGGAAGGGACTCTGAGGGTCATCTTCTCTCAGGCACTTGATGATTTCTAAGCAACAACAACAACAACAACAACACACACCAAATGTTGTTGCCTTTCCTCCATGGGGAAGTGCTCCAACCCCTTGATCATTTTGTATGGTGGGTGCACCATCTTGTCTTTTTGCCTCAGGCAGAAAAGAGCCATCAGTTCATAAGGACATAAGAAGAACCTGCTGGATCAGGCCACTGGCCCATCTCATCCAGGACTGTCCTGGCTCTCATCCCAAATGCAACAAGAGAGGCTCTTACGTGTGCATAAGAAAGAAAGCTTTATTCGAAGCTGACAGTGATTCAGGTCAGACTACAGGGACGTATCGCCATGACTACAGGTTCAAGAATGATATCAGTGTGCCAATGCTGCAGTGATGCACACAAGAACTTCCTGTTCTCAGAGTGGCCAACCAGATGCTTGTGGGAAACCTGCAAGCAGTGGGTTTTGAGAAATGTGCAGTCTTGACAAATGGACCTGCAAGACATGGCGCACTGACTTGCAAGACTTCCTCTCTCTACAGGACTGGTGCACTTCTCTAAATAGGGGTTTAGGTCCACTGCCAATGGTGGAGGCACTGCTGAGAAATCAACAACATATTATTATTAATATAATAACTTCTTCTTCTTCCTCTTCCTCTTCTTCTTCTTCCTCTTCTTCTTCTTCTGGCCCACCCATCTGGCTGGGTTTCCCCAGCCACTCTGGGCGGTTTACAGCACATAAAAAATTGTAAAACATTAGACATTAAAAACCTCCCAATACAGGGTTTCCTTCAGATAACTTCTAAAAGTCAGCTAGTTGTTTATTTCCTTGACATCTGATGGGAGGGTGTTCCACAGGGCAGGTGCCACTACCGAGAAGTCCCTCTTCCTGGTTCCTGATAACCTCACTTCTTGCAGTGAGGGAACCAGCAGAAGGCCCTTGGGAGTTGGACCTCAGTGTCCATGCTGAACAATAAGGGGTGGAGATGCTCCTTCAGGTATACTGAGCTGAGGCATTAAAGGTTAGCACCAACACTTTGAACTGTACTCAGAAACATACTGGGAGCAAATGCAGGTCTTTCAGGACCGGTGTTATATGGTCTTGGTGGCCACTCCCAGTCACCAGTCTAGCTGCCACATTCTGGAATAGTTGTAGTTTCCAAATCACCTTCAAAGGTAGCCCCATGTAATACGCATTACAGTAGTCCAAGCGGGAGACAACCAGAACACGAACCACTCCCCATGAACTTCCCCAGCCACTCTGGGGGGCTTTACAGCACAATGAGTGTGAAGCAATGCTCATTGAGGCATTGGGAGGGAGGAGTGAGACCCGAGGCCATACAGAGAGACCTGAAGGGCTGCATTTGCCTCCTAGGCCTGAGGCACTCCACCGTAAAGTAACATTACATCCTTGTATACACCCGAGTTGAACATGATGGTGGCAAAGCCATTTGCTTACACCAGACAAACAAAACAAGCAACTATCTCCACCCCAGGAGCAAAATGCCATTATAAAATGCCAAGAATATCATAGACTCATAGAATTGTAGAGTTGGAAGGGACCACAAGAGTCCACCACCCTCTAAATCTCTAAATGACCTCTAAATATGTCTCTGTGTGGAACCTAACTAAGGGTCCAATCCTAACCCCATTTACCCAGGACTAAGCCACACAGAATTCAATAGACATGGTTACGATTCCACTGTTAATCATGCTTCAGGTAAACCCACTATAATCAATCAGACTTAAGTCAATGAGTCTACTCTAGGTGTGGCTAAGTCAGGTTCCAACCCCCCCCCCTAAATTCAGCTTTCAGGATATTTGTGTCCCTAGATTTGCATATATGACTCCTCCCTGTCTATCAGGTTGAACTCTCTGTGAATGCCTCTAATAATAAATGCCATCTCATGCGTGCTGAAGCAGGTGGAAGAATCATTTCACTATTAATTAAACATTGCAAATGTATTCCTGACCAGTCAAACTATACATTTTTGGAAACAAGAAATACAGAGATAAAGTTGGGTTGTTGTTTGTTTGTTTACTGCATTTACACTCCACCATTATCTCCAAGGCGAAAATTTAATCCCTACAGCAACTGTGTGAAGTAGGTTAGGCTGAGAGGCAGTGACTGGCCCAAGGTCACCCAGTGAGCTTCATGATTGCATGGGGATTTGAACCCTGGTCTCCCAGGTCCCAGTCTGACAAGCTAACCACTACTTGACACTGGTTCTCCTGGCTGCTTTTGTAAATATAAGTCATTCAAAGATTGCTCTTTGTCAGTGACAAACAGAAAGTACTTAGTGTAATTATGATAGCACCTCACTAAAGCTCGGATGATGGCCGTAGGTGATTGAAGCTATAAAATTTCCAGAATAGGAACAACGAGTCCTGTGAAACTAATGAAAACAATTGCCAACTTCCTCACTGCAAACTCTGACTTTTAACAAGGGTTGCATTTCTTTTGGACTGCCAAAAAGGAACGCTTTATTTGAATGTAAGTCAGGTCTCCAGGAAAACGTTATTAAGTAGTATTGTTTTTAAAAAAGAAAACAAGTAAAAAGAAAAATCAAGCCAGGTTGCACAAATGACTGTATAATTAAACTATTTCTATATCCAGCTGGTCTCAGACTGTCTTTTATGATGGCATAGCCCAACGGTGCAAACAGAGGAATGCTCAATAGCCAGCTATGTTCCCTGGCTGGAGTCACTGCCTTGGAATCAAGTGAATGGGCGATGGAAAGGTTGCTCTGATTCAAGCTAGACATTTGCTTGTTTGCTTGTTTGTTCAAAAAGCATATTCTGCCAATTGGCCCTGCAAGGTCTCTTGAGGAAGTTTACAATACAGTGGAAAGCGCAACTGATTTTTTTTTAAGCCCAAATAAATAATTTTAAAAACAACACAACAACAAAAAAGGTACTATCACAAAAAGAAAGAGAGATAGTGTGGTGTAGAGGTAGCAGAGGCAGCCAAAATCGTGCCTGCCAGATGGTGCTGGACTACAGCCCCCATGTCTCAGACCAATGGCCAAGCTGGCAGTGGGGATGATAACAGTTGTAGTCTAAAATACCAGGAGCGCATCTTTGTGGCTATCCTAAATGGATAGACTGGAGGAACCAAGGTTCAAATTCCTGCTCAGCCACTAAGCCACAGGGTGAGGCTGGGCCTGCCACGCCCTCAGTCTAATCTACCCCACAGGGCTGTTGTGATGAGTGCCATTTCATGACCTTATTCTTGTTTTGTTTTCCATCAGGCTTGCTAAAGGCACTGTCCAGAGATTGTGAGACTCCAATTCCCACCACCCCTGACCTTTGCCCTTGCTGGCTGGGGCTGATAGGAGTTAGAATATGACAATATCCTGAGGGAATCACATTGGTTAGCCTTGCATTAGGAAAATCTGGACAACTTTGGGTACTTATTAATGAAGAACGGTGGAACCCTAATCCCAGAAAGATAATAAACTCTCTTTTTTGTTGTTGTCCTTTTGCTCTGCGAGGATGACAAATGGAAGACTTTCTCATTACTTATTAAGATGTGGATACATTCTTTGTATATTGAGTTTCTTCATAGACTTTGAACTCTTATCCCTCATCGTTCTATTTCGGAGGCAAACATCAAAGCTGTGTGGTCTTAGCGGAGCTACTGACGAGAGGATGCCTTTCAGAGAATATTAATGCCCTCTTGAAGAGCCGAGCTTGGAAGGGGGTGGAATCCCCTAAAGGACCAGTCTTGGGAGTCTGAACAGTACAGAACTGCTGTAGCATGATGGATAGATCAGCTGTTCTTCTTTTTTTAATGTGCAGTTTTACTAAGGCAGAAGACTGGAAGTGCTGGTCATTTGAGTGGAACACCAACCATGCCAATTCACAAGGCACACGCTGTAGAAACAAGATTCACCAGTGATGCTGAGTCAGCAAAAAATGAACATAGCATAACAGCAAAAAAAAATGTAATATTTATACCATGCTTTTCTGTCACAATAACACTCAAAGCAGCTTATATTACAAGTCTCCTCATCCTCACATTTCCTCCCAGGAGTTCAAGGTGGTGTACATGGTTCTCCCGTCTCTCCACAGTACCCTCACAACAACCCTCCCACATCTACAATTACCAGAGTGCCTTAAGGACCAACCCTTCTTCTCAAGGAACTCCAGGAACTGTAGCTCTGTGAGGGGAATAAGGATTGCCAAAAAAAACTCTCAGTACACTTACAACAGTTCCGTGGCATAGCATGAGGGGGGACACAGGGGTGGTTGTTCCGGGGGCAAAATTGTTAGAGGCACAAATTTCCAACACCCAGTGCTGCCTCAATACAGCTGCATGCTTCAGTCACTGGGTTCCATTGAAAACGGCTTCTCCATGCAAACCAGGAAGTGACCTCTCCAGACAATAGAATGACTCTTCTTTTCTTATCTCTGTGGCTGCAATCTCCAGGGTGACACGGACATCATTAGGCAGTTGAATGTACTCTGTGCATTCCCTTTCCTCCCTGCCCCCACTCCTCTGTGTAGCCCTGGGCACTGGCAATCTGCGCTATACCACTGCAACAGTCCCCAGGATTCCTTAGGGGAAGCCATGACTGTTTAAAGCAGTATCTTAGTGTATTCAATATATGGTGTGAATGTGGCCTCAGATGTATGGATTTATTGCATTTATGTCCCACCTTTTCCTCCAAGGAGCTCAAGGTTGTGTACTTAGTTCTCTTACTCTCCATTTTATCCTCACAACAACGCTGTGAGGTAAGTTGGGCTGAGAAGTAGTGACTGGCCCAGGGTCTCCCAGTGAGATTTGAAGCTTGGTCCCCCAGGTCCTAGTCCAACGCTAACCACTACACTGCACTGTCTCTCAATGCACTTAGTGACACCCGTCTATATCTATTTCTGCCACCACCACCATTTGCCATGCTGAGCCACTTATCATGCCTGCCTGAAATAAGTGAAGTGAACCTTCCTTTTATGTCAGCCAAATCTGGAGCGTCCACCCTGGAGACGGCAGAGCAGGAAATATGATGGTAGCTTTTGCAGAAAACGTTCAAAAGTAATGAGATGGTGCATTTTTATTCAGGACCACGGCGGCGTGCTTTATTTCAGCAGGCAGAAAACAAAACTGGGATGTGATTGATATCCTTCTGACACATCAGTCTTTCTGACTGACTCAAACAGCGTTGGAGATGTGGGGAGTTGACAGCAAAATGCAGCCTACTTTGCACTGCTGTTGTTCCCTTTTATTTGTAGCAAGACAACACACTCAGGGAAACCTTAAGAGGGAGAGGGCATATCAGGAACCAAAGCCCGTTGTCAGGGCTGCCTCTAGGTCCCAGCTCACAGAGGACCAACGCCAGGTTGATGTAATGTACAAAAGTCTTTATTGAAGTTTGGTTTCCATTCCAACGCCAGAGCGTGCAGCCCTACGTCTTAACCTTAGATCGGCGAAGTCCCGTCTGACTCATCACCCCTTCCACACCAGTTTAAGATCCTAGCCCTACTCCACCTCTTCCGTTGTTCTTTCCTCCTCTGGGTCCTCCTGCCCCCTGGGGTTTCCTCCTTTCTGGACTCTTCTGACGCTGACCCCCCTGAGTCTTGCCCCTCCTTCCGGCGGGCTTTAGGACCTGGCTCCCTATCCGGGCTACCTGCTGTGCCGCTCGCCTGTACATTTGAACTTGGCGCGCGCGCCCAGCCGGTAACCTTCCTCCTGACCGTTTCCCCGCTCTCCGATGGAGGCGTGGTCAATCCTGACTCATCTCCTCTCGCTGGTAGTGAGAACACTGGTCCCGATTCCTGGGACTCCTCCCCCCCACTGCGCTCTGGTGGGGAAGCTGGTCCTGATTTCCAACTGCTGCTCTGGGAGTCCCCGCTGGCCCCTTCCTTCTGGGGTTTCCCCCTCGGCACCCCCCTTGCCCTGGCCATCGGCGCTCCCTTCTGTGAATCTTCCGATTCGCTGGAGAGGCTCGTGGAATCCCTCTGACCGCTGTCACTGCCTCCACCCCCCTCGGATTCCTCCTCCTCGCTCTCCATCTCCGCCCACTCCTGTGCCTCTGCTCCTGAACCCCTGACATCCGTCTGACACAGTTTGCCACGAGAAAAGTGAATGTCAGTATGCACAATGTTTCTTATCACACTTTCCTCCTGCGATGCTTCCCTGTGAAATTTCCATTTTTAACAACAGTCACAGGACACTTTAAAAATATGAGCGAAAACCATTCAGTTCTTTCCCTGTTTTTGAAAGGGGCTGCGGTGGCAGAGAATGAAATAACAACTCGAGTTGCCTGCATGTGGGCTTCTCATGGGCGTCTGGTAAGCTACAATGGCCACATTTACACCATATTTAAAATGCTATGACACTGTGTTAAAGAGCCATAGCTTCACCCAAAGAATTCTGGGAGTGGCAGTTTGTTTAAAATGCTGTGAATTAAATGACCCCTATTTCTCACCACTTCTGCCCACCTAGCAGTTCGAAAGCGTGTCAAAGTGCAAGTAGATAAATAGGTACCACTCTGGCGGGAAGGTAAACGGTGTTTCTGTGCACTGCTCTGGTTCTCCAGAAGCAGCTTAGTCATGCTGGCCACATGACCCAGAAGCTGTACGCCGGCTCCCTTGGCCAATAAAGTGAGATGAGTGCCACAACCCCAGAGTCAGGCACGATTGGACCTAATGGTCAGGGGTCCCTTTACTTTATTTCTCACCACAGAGCTACAATTCACTGGGAAGAGGGATTGACTGTTAAACTACTCTTGTTTGTAGCCCTGGGAGGGGAATAGGGGTCTGCTACCAATGGAGGCTTCTTCATTGGAGTTAGTCACTCTTATCTACTATATAGTGATGGTTCCTTTATGAATCTGCCTTAGTTCAGTAACTTACAGGTGTAAAATATTCCGGGTATTTCCAAGGATGCAACAAAGATGAACCAATCTGCCCAAAGATTGTGAAAAAGGACCAAAAGAAGAAGATGTTTTAATGTGGTTTAGGTAGTTTGCTTTAAGTATGGAAACTAGGCATGTTCTACCCTTATATTACAAGAGAGGCTATTCCAACTACAGTGGTGCCTCGCAAGACGAAAAGAATCCGTTCTGTGAGTCTCTTTGTCTAGCGGTTTTTTCGTCTTGCGAAGCAAGCCCATTGATGGATTAGCGGATTAGCGCTATTAGCGGCTTTTAGCAGCTTTTAGCGGCTTAGCGGATAAGCGGATAAGCAGCTTAGCGACTTAGAAAAGGGGGGGGAGGAGGAAGAAAAAACCCCCGCAGGAACTCGCAAGACATTTTCGTCTTGCGAAGCAAGCCCATAGGAAATTCGTTTTGCGAAGCACCTCCAAAATGGAAAACTCTTTCGTCTAGTGAGTTTTCCGTCTTGCGAGGCATTCGTCTTGCGGGGCACCACTGTAAACACTAGGAAGAACTTTCTGACAGTAAGAGCTCATCCACAGTGGAACAGACTACCTTGGAAGGCAATGGACTCTCCTTCATTGAGCAGAGGTTGGGTGGCCATCTGACAAGGATTCTTCAACTGTGAATCCAGCATTGCAGGGGGTTGGGCTAGATGGCATTTTGTGCCCCTTCCAATGCCACAATTCTATAATCTGTGTATATGCTGTCCCTGATATTATGTTTTTAACAAACCATGTATCTTATGTGTCCGATTCTCCACCCATTCTTCAAACTGCACATTATCAGCTTTCCAACTGCATACCTTTTCCCCAATTCCAAATTTTATGTCCAGCCACACATTAAAACAAAGAAAGGCACTTTCACAGGACAGAGGCCTGTCTTTTTCTGCTGCTGTCCTTCTGCAGAGCACCCCATACTGGTCACCCACATTGCAGTCTGCATGATGACAAAACACTGATGATATGGACACCAAGCAACTTGTATGTTTTGTGGATAAACAAACAAACAAACAAACAAACAAACAAACAAACAAGCTAATTTCCCCCGTATCACAATTTCTGTGCCCACCTTTTCTGGGGGCAGAGGAAAATAGCTGGTGCATGTGATTTTATTCCAATAAACACTTTGTTGTGTGCATGTGGCAGAAATGCATTCAGTGGCAACCCGGGTCACCGGATGATTTACAAAACTGTCATTGTCATATGGTGTTAATTTGATCGCTCGTTTCAAGTGACATCTGTGAGAAACAGTTGGACATGCTTCGGCTTTTGCATTAATTAACTCAAGTTTCTAATTAATTATGCAAAGCTGAAAACAAACAAATAAAAATAGAGCGAAAAATAATAGCTAAAAATCCAAGATAAGATGCACTTCAACACCTCTCTGCGGTATGTGATACCCATCGGTTTGACTTTGGTTTCCATTGGCAATGGATTTTCTTCGAGGTTTTTTTTTAAAAAACCAACAGAGATGTACCCTGGGAATTTTATTGGCAGGATGGTGACTGTTCTCATAATGCCATCATGTTCCGATTTATACAAATAACAAAGTGTATTGTTTCAACACATGAGGTGGGGAGATAGGAAGGGGCAAGGATCATTTACAAAACTGTTCCTCCTATGTGACGTAAATGAAATTGTCACTTGATCATTGCTAGGACTGAAACAGTTGAGTAGATGACTCCATGGAGAGGGAGACCGTGGCCCTCCAGAAATCGTTGACCTGCAACTTCCATCATCCCTGACTGTTGGCCATGCTGGCTGGGGCTGATGGGAATTGGAGGACCACAGGTATGCCAACCATGGTTTATTAGGAAACAGTTGATCAGCTAAAAATGTTTCTCCAATTAATTGGGCCACAGATATTTCTTTTTAAAACATATGATTGTAAAGGCAAATGCTTACAGGACCTAGAAATGGCAAGCACCTTGAAATGAGACATTGCTGCTTCGTTCTCTTACAAGAGGCGCTGTTTCTTCCAAGAGGATGCCCTTGGACAAACCTGGTTGCATCATGTAAGGGGTAGGGAACTTGTGTCCTTCCAGGTGGTGTTGGACCTCAGCTCCCATCGGCTCCAATGAGTGTAGCCAATGGTCAGGAATGATGGGAGTTGCTGTCCTGCAATATCTAGAGGGCTACAGGTTCCTGAACCCTGGTTGAAGAACAAAATAATTGCAGCTTTTGCTTGAGAATATATGTTTCTGGTCATATTCAAATGTATGCAAATATAACATAACAGATTAATCACCATGCAAGGTGGTCCGTGGGACCCACTCCCTAGCAATGCTGTTTAGGACCACAGCTGGAAACCCTTGTAGGCAATCATATAATGTCTACTCAGAAATAAATCCCAGTCAATGGAGCTTATTCCCAGGTGCTGAACTCAGTAGGAATATATGGAATCTGTGGTCCTTCAGGGCTGGACTAAAATTCCCAGAATCCCTGATTCTGGCTCATGGGGGCTAGTTCAATAGCATCAGGAGGGCCATAAGTTCTCCATTCCTGCCTTATACCAAATTAGAACATTGGGTCATTTACCAAACCTTGGACCATTGGCATGCAAAGCAGGTGCTCTAATCCTGAACCCCTCATGCCAGGGCATTGTGGTATATTAAAAGGGATGCTAGGCCCAGTCCCAAGGCTTAGAGTGCCAGCCCAGAAATTAATTGAAGAGGGATCAAGGCAGGCATCAATGGTAGGCCTGTGTTGAAGTCTGGGATCCCTGGCAGTTGCCCAAGCAACATGCCAGCGCTGGCCCTGTGAGTGATTCTGAAAGGTGCCAAATACACTAATGCTGTGTCATGTGTAATCATGAATAGAAATGACAGTTCCATACTGCTTATGTCTCCACTGAAGTCATGGGAATGGGATTGTGCAAAGGATTTCAGCCAATATATATTTAAAACACTTACACATACAAAAAAAGAGGAGGGAAATTGGTATGCATGATGCACTGTGTTGGTAATAGGGAGCTTGCAGCTCTCCAGATATTGTTGGTCTACAACTCCCATCATCTCACAGCACTGGCCATGCTGGATAGGACTGATAAGAACTGGAGTCCACCAACAGTTTCCCCATCACAATATGATATGAATTGTAGGATCGCCAGGTGCAATGCCCAAGTCTCCACTATAATTCTTTGTCGTCCATTCCAATGGCTCTCATTTCAATCCATGACGCTTCTCTTGCTTTGGTCAAAATAAATAAGCAGGTTGTGTTATCTCTTTGACCCACAGGAAGTATAATAATTCCTGCCCTTGCCTTGTAATCTTTGTCATCGTGTCTGGATAGAACGGTTTTAGTAACCCTTCCTATTCTTAGAGCTTCTGGCAACGCCTTCCTCTTTAATTTCATTCTGTTCTGTAGCCTCTTAATGAGAAGCCTTCACTTCAGTCATGGCTCAAAACAAAACTTGAAAAAAATACCAGCAAAACACTGCATAGTTTATAAGCTCTTTGCGGTAGGGCTTCCAATACCATCGGTTTGGGCACGATTAATTTCCATCAAGCTCTTCTGATGTCGACGCTGATAAAATTAGAAAAATTTATTTTGGTCCCCAGGCCTGAAGTTCCCAACCCCTGCCTTACAGGGTTTATTATTATTATTATTATGAAAGAACAATACATTTGAAAGGCAGCATAAATACAGACAAGAACAACACTAAATCAATAAAACCAATTGATGCCATAAAACTTTCCATGCAATACAATTTCCTGAAAACTATGTCCATGACCACCAGGGTCTCCTTGAAAGATCTTAAAGTTCAGCCTGGTCTGTACTGGGGAAGGCGGTCTGACAGGTGCCCAACTTGGTGTGGCTTGAAATGTCAGGAACTATTACTTGAACCTGTCTCGGTAACTAATAGGCAACTGGTGCAGAGCTTACAATGTTGGTGCAATATGTGTAAAGCTAGGTGACCCACTAAACATCCCAGCACCTGGATTTTGCAAGAGCTGCAGCTTCTGAACTCAGCACAAGGGTGGCTCCACATACACAGCACTACAGTAGTCTAATTGTGAGGTTGTCAGTGTGTGGACCACCATGGACAAGGCTGTCCCTGACCAGCAGCAAGAGCAGTTGGCACACCAACCCAAGTTACAGCAATGGATCTTGGAGCACCTCCAACAACAACAACAACAACAACTATGCACCTGCAGTCCTCTCCAGAACTTGGGTTCATTCAGGGTTCTTTGGCTATTTTGATGGGGTTCCCTGCTGCAGATTTAATGATAGAAACAAATGTATATGTATTCTTGGATGTGGCCTGGGAGCCTGCAGAGGTTAGTAATAATTTCTCCAGCCAGGCAACACCTCCGTGTCAGCTCTGTAGGAGCTGTCCTCCTGAGATAGAACAATTTCCCTTAAAAGGACCATGTACCAGACATTCATTACACACACCCCTTATGGCTTCTCCCCACTAAAATGTTTTGTACTTTGGCAAACTTTGGGGGTTCCCAGGTGCCTGCTAATGCCTCCTTCTTGTGCATAGATGCTGCCATCTCATCTATGTAAGGGGAACCACACACCAAAGAAGCAGGCCTTTAAAGCAAATCCAACATGCCTTTAAAGCACATGACTTTCCCCACAGAGTCCTGGGGACTGTAGTTTGCTTAGGATGCTCGGAATTGTAGCACCGCAAGGAGGAAAATGATTGTCCCCAGGATTCTTTGGCAGAAGTCATGTGATTTAAATGTGTGTTGGGCAGGCTATTAGTGTATATGATTTTGTCATGTTTAGGGTCCCTAAACTTGGCATTTCAGCGTTGGTATTGCTGCTAGTGGAAGCAGTGGGAGTGTAATACAATTCAGCGTGGATGGAAAGGGATGAAAGTTTCCCAAAAGATTCATTTTCACAGTTACAGCGGACTGTGATCAGATATCGTGCCAGTCCTTGCATTACCCATACAGAAATCCAAGTCCACTGGATTAACTTAGCCCATATTGCATCCTCTTACAGCAGCCCGAGGATCTGCATATTCTTCCTGATTATCTAGTAATTAAACCAAGTAAGTACATATATACAGTAATTACCATGTAACCCAGAGTGCCATCTGGTCTGGAGGACAGAATTAACTATGTGTTTACTTTTCCATTCCGAAGGATAGCGGAAGGAACTGGTGTTGATGCATGTTGATGCGTCTGAGCTGCGGCCTAAGACCAATGGTTTCTAGGTAGTGGAGCTTGTAGCAGGTGACCAAAAAAATCAACTTACCTATTGAGGGCCAGAGGTGTTTGTTCAACAGACAGAGGCTTGTGAAAACCCAGAGGCCTCTAAGGGAAGGGAAGTAGCTCAGGGGTAGAGTGCTTGCTTTGCAGGTTTGATCACGGATCTCTCTAGGCAGAGCTAGACTATTCACTGACATCCTGGAGAGCCCTCTGAACTCTCCCCACGCCCACTGGCATTGCGAGAGCTGGGTAGGGGTGAAAGTACCTCCCCAAACAAGGAGCTTGCACCCTCACTCCCCTGCCCCATTTCTGAACTCCTGTCATTAACATATGCTCCTAATTTTCTTTCTCACCCTTCAAGAAATATACTTTCTCCATTCTGTGCCCTCCCAGATTTTTTTTTCTGGTGCCACCACTGCCCAGGCCACACACACCCTCCCCAAGCCCCATCCCTCACCGACCCTGAGACCCACTCCTTCAACATCAGTGAATAACATATTTTCCATGGAATTATCAAAGTGACTCCGAAGTCTATTGGAGGACTTAGCTCTTTGATAGGGGACAGTGTGATGCTTTGGGGGAGCTTTGCTCCCCTTAATTAGTATCATATAAAGAAAATATATAGCATCTTTTTTTCCCTTTCCTCCTCCTGAGAAGTTCAAGCGGCAAACAGCCACACGAAGAATGTTGTCTGCATGGCTTCAGCAGGCCGCTGTTCATGCAAGTTTCATGACCGCATTTACTTTTAATTGATCCTGCAGCTCTGCGCCCCTTATGGAGTGTTTTAAATCAATGTCAGCCATAAAGTGGTACTAAACTGTATGACATCCTTCACACACCCCCTTCCTCCGCCTCTCCTAGCTGCAGTTAAAGATAACTTATTTATGAGGGCACAAAGGAAACTAGGAGGGCATAAATGTAAATATGATTTTAAAAAATAATTATTCCTGAGTCTTTTTTATTCTTATAAAAAACCACTATCTGCTTTGTAGATTAAAGAATGTCAAGCACTGGCTCACAGACATATGCATGTCAGTATGAATCTCGATCACTTGATCATTCAGGGAAGGAGTTGAAATGTGTGAATGGACTCCACTGGAAAACATTGCATCTGAAGTGGTAGGAAAGGCATGTGGGGTGGTGAGGGCCATAGCTTAGACCACACCGTGTCCCCCAGAGGTTGCTGGACTACAACTTCCATTATCCCTAATTGTTTGCAATACTGAAGACTGATGGGTGTTGTAGTCGATATGCATCTGGAGTAATGAGTATCCCCTGGCTTAGATGTTTAGCGGATGGGTGGGTTTTAATGATGTGCAACAGGAGAATCCAGTGCAAAATTTGCTCTAGCAAAAACTCATCGCCTGACAGATTGCATAATCCGTTGCGCAATGATATTACCAGCGACCTGCTGGTGTATTCCCTTGTGCAACAATGTTCTAGTGGTGTGAAAGGAGTGTGGATACTGCTAAGTGACTTTCACTTTGCACCACATTGGATATGGTTCTGTTGGAATAAGAGTCATGTTCTGTTTCAGTTGGCGCGCTTTGTATCCATTGCTGTTTTTTTTAATAACAGAATCATAGGGTGTACTTTGTAATGTGTTTTATATTTATTGTTCATGACCTACTTTTGTTTTGTTTGTAATCATATAAACCTTTTCATGTTGTAAGTTGCCTTGAGCATGGTTTTAACTATGGATGATGATGATGATAAATATTCCAAGGTGATTACTGAAAAATTGGTGCTTTTGAATTATGGTGCTGGATGAGACTCTTGAGAGTCCCATGGACTACAAGAAGATCAAACCTCTGCATTCTTAAGGAAATCAGCCCTGAGTGCTCACTGGAAGGACAGATTGTGAAGCTGAGGGTCCAATACTTTAGCCACCTTATGAGAAGAGAAGACTCCCTGGAAAAGACCCTGATGCTGGGAAAGATTGAGGGCACAAGGAGAAGGGGATGATAGAGGACGAGATGGTTGGACAGTGTTCTTGAAGCTACCAGCATGAGTTTGACCAAACTGCAGGAGGCAGTGGAAGACAGGAGTGCCTGGCGTGCCATGGAGTCACGAAGAGTCGGATACGACTAAACGACTAAACAACAACAGGTGATTTTCAGCAACACACTATATTTCACACCAGGATATAATCTGAAGGCACAGGAAACTACTATCTTGTTGAAAGTCAGACTGGGTCCAATTAGTGTCTGAATGGGAGTTCTCCCTGGGAACCACATTTCTGCTTCCTTTGGTTCCATGATCAAAGAAAGGTGGAACAGAAATCTGAGGAAAATAAATAAATAAGAAAGAAACTCTTCCATCAATAATAAGGAAATAATAGGACCACTGTACTATTACAGGGTTGTTGTGTGGAATGGCTTCCCAAGATAGAAATGCTTTGACAACAAAGAGTTTTCATAGCACCTTAAAGACTTAACACAGATCACATTCGCACCATACACATAGAGGGCTGTGATATCACTTTAAACAGCCACGGCTTCTCCCAAAGCATCCTGTGAGCTGTAGTTTGTTAGGCATTATGAGTGTTGTTAGGAGACCCCCATTTACCTTCACAGAGCTACAATTTCCAGAGTTCCTGGGGAGAGGGATTGACTGTTAAACTTCTCTGGGAACTGTGGTTCTGTGAGGGAAATAGGGGCCTCCTAACAACTCTCAGCACCCATAACAAACTGCAGCTCCCATAATTCTTTGGTGGTGGTGGGAAGCCATAACTGTTTAAAGCAGTATGATGCTTCTTTAAATGTATAGTATGAATGTGGCCATACTTTTCCTGCAATAGACCCTGGGTTCAATCCCCAACATATCCAGGTACAGCTGGGACACCATGAGACACAATCCTGTCTGAAACCCGAGGAGCCACAAACTGTCAGTGCAGACAGTGCTGAACTAGATAGGGCAAAGTTTTGGATCAATATAAGGCAGCTTCCTATGTTCCGATATACTAAATGCAGAAACTCAATGGAAACTAGAGCTTCTGTTCCTAATCACCCAAGGTACCCCTTACCTTGATAGTGGAAGATTTGAGGGCCATCACTAGCAATGGCTTCTTTTTCCTAAATGAGAAATAGCTCTGTTCTGACACCAAAGCGGATGGGCATCTCATCATGTCTGCGGTATTTCCATATTGCTACCTTAGATTCATTTGTCAATTATGTGTTTAAAGACGGAATCAAGAGAGCATATGGTGGTATTAATGACATCTTGTTATGCAGCTCCAGGAAACCTGAAGCACTGGAGAACCTTCTATCTCATATTACTCAAGTATGTAAGACACCAATATATAATTCATGCATGCATGATAATGAAGTGTAGGGGAAAGCATTGCTCTGTAATCTTCTAAACATTTACATTTCCACCTGCTTTAGCTGCTCATAGGAAAGTAGTCTTGACTCTGATGGGAAGCCGTGGCCTTCAACTTAAGCTTCTGATCCCATAGATCAGGGGTGGAGTACTGTGACCCTCCTTGTTGGGCTCCAGTTCCTATCAGCCCCAGGCAGCATGGCCAATGCTCAGGGATGATGGGAGTTGTAATCCAACAACATCTAGGCTATATATGTACATTTTGAAGATGAGCCATAGCACCACCATGTTAGAGTGGATGTTTTGTGTGCAAAAGGCCACAAGGTCAATCCCTACCAAGATCAATTAGGGAGAAAGATCTTTCTCAACATGCTTGGTGACCAGCTGCTAGCAGCAATGGATTTTGTGCAGCAATGATCTATTCAGTATACGTGGGGCCAAAGTCAGGGGTCAGCATGGTTGGGAATCTGCCAAGAGCTCACATCCCAACAGGGGACCCATTGAACAGAGCCTCCGGGAATCACCACAATGGCAAGCTTGCTTCATACCACAAATTAGGAGTACAGATCCCATCATCCTTAACTGTTGGCCATGCTGACTAGGGCAGATGGGCTGATAGTTGGAGACCAACACCACCTAGGAATGAAGGAGGAATTTAATTCAGTTCACACGTACAGCGATCTAAATGAATTTTCAGTTTTTGAAACAAAATGCAAACTGAAACAGACATCTTTCAAAATGTGTACTTCTCAAAATTTTGCAATGCAGTTTTTCAGTCCAACAACATGTACAAAAATGTGCATATGCTAAGGTCAAATGTTCATATATATATGCATATATTACTGAAAAGAATATACAGAAATTCACGATGATTATTTTTTTGAGAAATTCACACTAAAATGCCGATGGATTTTCATGAGGACTCCTCACCCCACCCCACCCCATTTGCAAACCATTTTGGAAAAGTGAATAACTGAACTTAAGACCGAGAAACCACAAATGGGCACATCTGTTCATGCTTACCAGTTGTTGGGGAGCAAGCTCCAGAGAAGGCCATTAATTCCAAGCCCTGGTTTGCAGGCTTCCCAGAGGCACCTGGTTGACTGATGTAGGAAATAGGATGGAGCCTTCGTTTAATCAAGCAGAGATCTTCTGCTTTGAGCCCACCACCATACTGATTTGGCAACAGAATGACAACAAGGTCTAAATATTGGATAATTGGCCAATAATCGATCATTAACATTTAATCTCTCCCAGCTCTCCATGTCACATTAAAAGGGCTTTGCTGTTATGCCCCACAATCCCTTAAAGGATAAAAATTGATAGCTGGAAATATGTCTTTTGGGAAGCCAACATGGAGATGAAATTCAGCTGCCAGACTGGAAGTTTCATCTTGTTTGGGAAGCAAAAATATAGAGCTGTATCAGAGCAGCTCTTGGGGGAGGAAGGAAATATAGATGTCAGCCTGGTGACACTGAGCAATCTATTTTGCAGAGGGCTTGTATTTTCCTCCAGATTTTGTATTCTCATGAAAGGACAATAAAAGAATTGTGCTTGCTGCTAATTAATGACAAGCTGGTAAAAGCATCTATTCATTGTTCCATTTATTTCTTCATTTCCAGACGCTAACAGCCCTGTTCTGAAATGAATCAATGTCAATTGCACAATGCTGTCACCCCTATTGTTTCTTTATCATCCCTGCATTTTCATAAATCGGAGGTGTTGATCCCTTAATGGCTTCTTTCCTTCTCCTCTGCCACCCCCCCTTTCTGCTCCCATATGCAAAACGCGTCATGTCCCCTCCAAAAGAATTTGTTTTAATTCTGGCATCTCTCTTAAATATATCTACCAGCCAAAAGGAAGTCCTTGTTTGATTCTAGACTTCACAAGCTTGCTTTGCATCAGGCAAGATAGGTAAAGTTTCTGCTGAATTCAGATCATCACCCAATGGTATCCCACCTCTTCCTTGCAGACAGTTCTTTGTATTTGTAGTTGGAGGGCCTTCTCTCTCCCATGCCTTTTTTCACCAAAGGCTTAGTTGCATGTACTTGGAGTTTCATCCAAGCAATTATTAAAAAAGAAGTTTTGTCTGTCCTGCTTTTAAAAGTGTCTCTATCGTCATGGTAATAGCTGAAAGGGCCAAGTAGACAGGTCTCTGTTCCCCAAAAGCTTACAATAGTTGATTTGCCCACTTTGGCCTCTGACTTAAACCATTACTGTCATATGGCCTTTTGAAGGTTACCCAGAAAGGAACGTGTATCTAGGGCTGAAAAGGGCCTATTTATCAAATTATTTATTTAAATATTAAGAAACCACACTTTTGCTCTGTGCGCGCATGTGCACACACACACGGCACCACACAATATTATGACAACAATAAAACATGAATAATGAAACTATAAAAATGTCGCAAGAATCCATAAATGCTGGTTGGTTCAAAGGAAAACCACATTTGAAAAGCCTGTTTAAAATAACATTTTTTTTCAGCGAAGTCTAAAAGAAGACAGGGGCAATTCCTGCTGACCCCCTCCAGGCAGGAGGTTCCATGAGGAAGGCTTGCCACACTAAAGGCTCAGTCTGTAGTGAAGGCTGAGTGCCTCATTAGAGGATCTCAGTGATCAAGGTGGAACATGAGGAATCAGAGACAGTCCTTAAGGTGCATAGGGCCCAAGTTGCTTCTGACACAGAAATGTTCTCCAGCCCTGGCATGGAGACAAGTCCATGTTGCTGCCTACTTCAGGATAGACTGTATGCAAAACGACCCCACAGCATGACTATTGACACTCTAGAGTAGAACTATCTCATTCTTTGGATTTGATTTCTGGCGTGCTTGTCCAAGAGGTCAGTCACCAAAAATACCTTAAAGAATTGTGCCCCCACAGGGGATTTGTTGATCAACACTTGAAAAGAACGACCTGCTCTTAGCCCAAGGCAGGCAAGTGCCGGCACCATGAAGCATCTGCCATGCTTTGGGTTGTACTTGCCTTTTGTTTTGACTTTGGCTAATCACCCATTGTTCTAGTTGGGAAAGCCCAATTAAAGACCAGGCTGATCAACATCGACACCTCCCATTGATCTGACGTAAAGAGGTCATGCGAAATACCACCGCATTAGGAAGCAATAAGCAGGAATTAGAGGCATACCAAGAGACCCCCCATTAGAGGCAGGCAAAAAGGCCAAGTCACAATTAACTGGGTTTAAGGGGGAAATTATTTTGTAATCTCACCAACTGTGTAACATCTGCTGGGACTGAACAAACAACAGCGAGGGTCTGGCTAGAAAATGCCCATCTGGACAGATTGGAAGTTAGAGATGCAACAGAGCTGAGTGATATATAAAGTAGAGGACAACTGAGAAAATAGGAAACATTTTAAAAGTTTTTTTAAAAATATAATAATAAAAATCAGGAATGCAGGAAGAACCCTGTAGAATGCTGTTGTGAGGTTCACTCAATACCCATTGAAGGCACCGATCAGTAGTTTAAAATTGATTATTATTTACCATTTCCATATTGCTTTGTTATACAAGGACTCTACATGCATTCATTTCTTCTGAAATCTTTCTCCTTCCTGTGACATCCTGAAAATGGTTAAACTATGATAGGAACATAGGAAGTTGCCTTATACTATGTCAACAATGAGTCAGAACATCTAGTTCGGTATTGTCTACAATGGTTCTTCAGGGTTTCAGGCAGGCATCTCTCTCAGCTGTACATGGAGATGATGGGGATTGAGCCTGGGACCTTCTGCAGGCAAAGCAGATGATCTGCCACTGACCCATGTCCCTTATATTTCAACAAAATCAACTTCCATCTGTGTCTGAATTGTGCTAGTATACTCAGAGCTCAGCCCCAGCATCTCCCTCATCAGTGCTAGGCTCAGACTTAGAGTCTATAAAGATGGCATTAGGAAGCTGTGTCCCTGTTGTTGGACTGCATCTCCCTCAGCCTCAGCCAGCAGGGATGGAGAGAGTTGTAGTCCAAGGATGGGAATCTTGTGACCCTCCAGAGACTCCAACTCCCATGAGCCCCGTCCAGCATGGCCTAACACACATGAGGGCAGCAGGCTAGTTAAGGGTGGCACACAACTCTCCTCCAACGACATGTCGCTGGCGAAGGCCTGGCCAGGCATCTGACCCTCACCTGAATCTCATAACTCTCCTGACAGGTGATTTGGTCTGCAGCCACAGTGTGGAAATAAAGGATGAGATTGCCCACCAGATACCAGGCACTCTACTATTCAAGTTAGGCCCCAGTGTTTTTGTTACAACCCCCTTCTCAATTAAGTAATCAATTTAAATCTATAATTTAAATTCTCAAAACTTTCTTCTTTGCTAATTCAAGCAAGTAAACTACTGCTCTCACTTTGTTACAAACTGTATTTCTACCTGCAACACACTTGAGCAAACCTGCTTCTCTTCCTTTCCCAGATATTTTGTTGCCATTTGCAACTGTAGGTTCCGCAACTCTTGGGGAAATAATTAGCATCACACATCATGTGCATGGAAGTTGCCAAACCAATTAACCAACTAGAAGGATTACTGTTAATAGCACCAGTTTTCCTAAAGCTTGATATTGCTGGATAGTTTTGATGAACTGCAAAAGCATTTTCAGTTTGCTTTCTTTTGCCACCCTGGAACTTTTCTTTATTAGCGCCACTTTGTTTTGTACGATTCCTTGCAAATGAAGAGAAACAACTTTTCTGCTTGTATATGATGATAATATAATTTTGGTTACTGAGAACAAACAAGATAGTACAAAAATAAGATTGGGTACAGGCCTGGCCAGGACATAGATGTCCTGACTGTGACAAAGGTGACCTGTGTGCTTGCTTGATTAACAGCTGTTGGAAACTTCAAGGTCCCTGCTCTCCCTTCTGATGGTCTTTATACTGGACCTGGAGACTCCAATAGAGAGCATTCCATGTCAAGAAGGAGGGCAAGTGGGCACCCTATCAAATGACAGGGCAGGAGCTGCATGGAGCAGGGTCTTTTCACTGGTGGTGCCCATTGTATGGCTCGCTCTTCCCAGACCTCGCTCTTTTGGCCTGTATTTTGGAGCTTTATAATTTAAGAAGACTTTGGAAGAACTGGTTGAGAAGTCTTAGCAGTTGCTGATGTATGAGCAGATTTTATTTGCTGCTATTCTGGGCTTCTGCTGCACCAGGATTTACACCCGTGTAATAGAGTTGTGATCCCAATGCAGACAGCAGCAACTGTTGGGACATAGCAGCACCAACAGCCACTCCCATAGCACCCTCTGCCATTACCTACCAACCACGATAATGCACATTGATGAGGCACATTTGTCAGGCAGGGAAGGCACCAATTGACCACTGTAGATGCTTCAGAGTCTATGAGTGTGCACACTTGCTCGCTGCTCCCCCCAGGAGTCGTAGCGTGGCCCACACTGTAATTCCTGGAATCATTGGTCCTGGCGGAGGCCCTTCTTCTGCCTTTTCTTCCAGCCCTGGACCTCTGGAAGGGGCTAGGACTGGTCATTTCCCAGCAATGCAGCCTTGCACTTCGTCTTTAGGTCCACACTTGTCCCTGACAGGGATCCCTGGGTCTTCCTGTCTGCACACTGTCACGCCAAGTATGTCGCTGAGCCTCAAACAAAAGAGCCGCTCCTTTCGATGTTTCTCCCTTTCAGCAGGCAAAACTCCAGGAAAGTGCCTCACCCTGGTGGCACCCAGGTGCATAGGTTCCTCCCCCTCCTGATCCTCTTGGGGCCAGCAGCTCACACCCTTTGCTGGTGCGTATCCTCTGGGGCTTCCTGGGCTTGCCTGTCCTCAGCCTACTCTCGCACGCTCCTGTAGTCTCAGTCTTATCTGCAAAGAGGCTTGCCCCACTGCTTGCAGCATAGTCTGTGTAGGCTACTGGCAGTTGATAAGAGAATGATGGAGGGTGAGCCGGATCCCTGCCAATGCTCTCGAGAAGTGCAAAATACTGCAAATAGAGAAGGAAGCAGTTCATCAGGTGGGAAAGAGCACAAATACAGTCCCTCAGAAAATGAGGAAGAGGCAGGAGCTAACCCTCTTAGTCCCAGGTCTTGGCGTATGGGAGGGCTACAGAATAGGAGGCAGGGCAAAAGACGTCAGAGGGAAAAAATCAGTTGCTTCTGCTCTTGCCTGAATGATGGTGACGGCTGTGTTAGAGCAGTCCTGAATTATCTGTTTGTTTTGACAATAAATCATCCTTCAGTGAACTATGCTCACTGTGTTACCAAGCGAGGAATTGGACTCCTGACATCCTGGTTATCACATCAGGTTCCCAACACCTTAAGTACCCACCACCTAAAGAACAATAAAACTATCTGTGCATATCCTTGCCTTCTGGCCTTCCCAAGGGCTGGGGGAACACCTGGCCTCAGGAAACCCATCAACGGATGTTTGTTGTTCCCCTGTATATCAAGGATTATGGAGGAGGGTGGTATCCAAGTTGAGTATGTGACTCACTTAGAGGATTATGGAGGAAGGCGATGTCCAAGTCCGTCTTTCCTTTTGAAGAAAAATGTCATTGAAATGGGGAGAATTGGTTATGGCATTGATTTTATGTGATTTTTCAAAGGTTAGTAGCCCATCAGCACTATCAAGTACAAGGGGAAACAATTTTGACACTTTCTTGCAACAAAGCAACAAGTTTTGCCAATCAAAACCAGAAGGGATACAATTTACGAGCTTTCTCTATTATCTGCACAGCAGGGGGTGTTCAGTCAACAGTGCAAAGGCTGAGCTGAAGCGTTCCCTGCGCGTTCCCTGCTTTCAGCAATAGGGGTCGCTGTTTGGTAGTACCCTATTGGTGGCTCTTAGGTAATTCACAAAATACAGAGTCCATTCATAAAACACAGTGTTCATTCATAAAGCAGTAACATAAATCTCCATTGGTATATATTGGGTGTATATGTACAGGTTTATGGCCGTGCTGTAGTGTAGTGCTTAAGCGACTGTGAATAAAAGGTGGTTGGGCTCATTGTCCCGGGGTTTTGGGGGGGGGAGAAGTGACAAAACTGATTTCCAATAAGTGCCCCCCTTTATTTCCATAACAAGTCCTTGAGTCTGAACTCTGAATAGTGACACCAGAGACCTAGAAGGGGCAGGGCCTGTCAGTCCAACCCCTGCACATCTCATCAGGGCTGGCCTTAAGGCAATTGGAGCAATTTGGACAATTGGGCCTTGTGGGCCGCTCCTAACGGGCCCCCCGCACCAGGGCAATCTAGATGGATTTTATTTATTTCTCTAAGATTTTGCAGACTTTGGCTGTGAACTGGGGCCCTACAAAAAAAATCCAACTTGGACCCCAATGCTTCAAACTGGGCCCCACTGGCTAACCCTGAGTCTCATAGTTCCTGTGCCCGAGTTGCCCTGCCCTTGCACGAAGTCTTGGGTTTGCAATTTTGGGAGAGAGGAGACTGTGGCACTGGGGAGCAGCTAGGCTGGCAGGGCCCCCTAGATTTAGAGGCCCTAGGCTTCAGCCTACTTAACGTATACATAAATCAAGCACTGACTGGTCCCCACCTTGTTCCCCCAGATTTGGAAGCAGCTGCCTCAAACTGCCTAATGATATTTATAGCTACTAATCACAAGCAGATACCTTGCTTGGAAATTATGTCCGCAATGGAAAGTGATGGTCAGAGGGGAAAGTGTGGGCTGCCATGGAAAGTGAGGGTTCCAATGGAGAGATCTGGAAAGCATCCCTACCCCACCCATGAATAGAAGGTGATGCAGACAAATGTAGCAGATTGTGTCATCCATATTCCCTGGAGAAACTATTGCAAAATAACAAATGAAAAAAACTTTGCTGTGCTTAGCTTTCATAAGAATTCCATTACAGATCAAAATGGAGCTTGAAAGCTCAGAACTGGCCCCTGCTTTCCAACACATGGCTCAGATTATTAGAGCTCTGCGCAGCTCTTTCCCCAGTCTGCCCATCAGTGGCACACCTACATTTTGGGGGTCCTGAAGCTTGAGCTGTTATGGGGGCCTCTTTGCAACCAGCAACCACTGTTATGTTCTTCAGTGGGGTTGTTCCATAACAGATCACAACTTCTTCTTCTTCTTTTTAAACTACAACTTCTCATATTTTCTTTTAAATTGCTGTACTGTGACACTTCCAGTGTTCTCGGGCTACTAACATTAGTTTGACCAAACTGTGGGAAGCAGTGGAAGACAGGAGTGCCTGGCGTGCTCCGGTCCATGGGGTCACGGAGAGTCAGACATGATTAAACGACTAAACAACAACAACAACAACTGCGACACTTCACTTTTACAACATCTGTGTTACTGACTCTCAAGCTTTGGGATTGTTGAAATACCGTATATACAACAACAACAACAACAAAATCTCTGAGGGGAAGCTACTTGTGAGTGATCACTCTGCAAGATAGATGCCCCCCCTCAACAGCTGCCGGTTGGAGGCATTTATCCTGTGGATTAGGGCATCATCCAGGAATTACAGTTGGGTAGTACTGGACTCCTAACTTCTCCAAGCAAGATGCAACAAGCAGTTAGGTAGGCTTGGCCTTTTCATGCATTTTCCCAGTTTGCCTCTCCTTCCTGCCTGATGCCACACCTCAGGGCACCCTGAAAGGGCTCTAGGCCACCCACCCCGATCTGCAGCAATTAAGTGCTGTCTCAGATCCCTCAACAGAAGCCCAGATCCCTTCATGTAGGCCTGTTTTGGCTTGAACAAATCCATAAAAAATATGATATTGCCCTTATCGAAAAGGACATGAAGGTTTCTGCAATATGCTTATCAAGGTTTATCCCCTCAAGTTGTGCTTGATTAAGCTGGGACTATAACTTTTGCCGGAGCAGTCAATGTCTGGAAAAAGACATGTTTCAAAACCAAACGCAGCTAGCAACCGCTGCTCTTGGTTTAATCAAAACTGGCTGCTAAATCTTTAATTCTGACCTAGCATTAAATCAGATTGAACTGGACAAGCTCAAGACAGGAGACTGAGAGAGGAGCAGCAGAAGAAAGTACACCAGGGGATTTTTCAATATCGCCTGCTGTGGCATAAAACCCAGAACCCCGTGGGCTACAGCAAATGAGCAGGGGGAGGGCAGTGTGGAAGAGAGGGCATGAGAGTACCAGCCAATGGCGGAAAAGAGCAAGGAGCTTCATATCACTCATTGGAGGAAGGAGTCAGAACAGAGTTCAGAGGGCAGAGCATCTGCTTTGCATGCAGAAGGTCCCACATTCAACCCCCTGAATCACCAGATAGGATTGAGAGAGGTGCTTGCATGAAACCACGGAGACCTGCTGCCAGTCAGTGTAGACAATACCAGACCCTCCTAGTGTCCCTATTTTTCAGGGACGTCCCTGATTTAGAGAAGCCATCCCGGTTTCTGATTTGATCCTGGAATGTCCCTATTCCTTAAAATGTCCTTATTTTCACTGGAGAAATATTGGAGGTTATGGAGTTATCTGACTGTCGAGCCATCTGAAGGCAATCCTGTATAAGGAAGGGTTTTGTTTTTTTAAAAAAAGTTTAATGTTTTATTATGCTTTTATATATGTTGGAAGCAGCCTAGAGTGGCTGGGGCAACCCAGTAAGGTGTGTGGGGGTATAAATAGTAAAATTATCATTATGGAATGGGACGTCCCTATTTTCTATGGAGAAATGTGGGAAGTACGCAATGCTGAGCTAGATGGACCAATGGTGTGACTTGGTCTAAGGCACTTTCCTATATTTCCAGGAGTGACCTATGACCTTCCACAGGATTCTCTGTGAGCTTCGCAGCAAAGGTTCTCTTTTACATAAGAAAAACCATACTCAGCTGATTTAACGTACAGACCTGTGCTATTATTATAGGTCTGTCTACTTGCCACTCATCTTTACATTAGTGATGGTCCAATTTCATTATTAACCGCCATACAATTGTGGCTGGTACCTTCTGGGAATGGTAGGGTGGAAGGCAGGGAGGAGGAGCCAGAGCAAATGACAAACAGAAGGCAGAAGCAGAGCCAGTGATATGCAGAGCCAATGGGATGCAGAGCCACAGCCAGAGCCAGAGCCAAAGCCAATGATAGGCTGAGCTGACAGAAGGTGGAGCCAGAACTGAGGGGCGGAGACAATAGGAGGCAGAGCCAGAACCAATGACAGGCAGAGTCAATAGGAGGCAGAAACCAAAACTAATGACAGGAAGAGCCAACTGGTTCTAGGTTTGTCACGATCTCCCTCCCTGTTGAGTTCTCCTGGGACTAAGGAGGAGGAAGCTGATAGGCAGTGTGCCACCCCACCCCCCACCCTGGGCTAGTTGCAAGTAAGAAAGCAGGCAAGTGGGAGCTGACCAAAGGCAGAGACTGAACTCGACAGGCCAATCTCCTCTGAGCCCCTCCCCTATCCTGCTTTACACCGTCCTTGAGTGCATTTGTCCAGCTGGAATATGTCCTTGAACTCTGTCAGTGCTTTTTGTGTGCTTGAAGGACATGTGTGTGTTCCCATGGAAAGCAGCCTATTGCATTTTGGTAAATTTTTATGTTTTGCTCCACCCACGTCAGCCTCTGGTCTCTACCAGAGAACGGGGAATGTGGCCCCCAGGCTGTAAAAGTTTCCCCACTCCTGATCTAAAGTGTCAACCACTGCTGATGGATCAAAAAAGGCCACAGATGTTTAGAATGTGACCTTAGTGTGTTTTTGAGACTCTGCAGTATAAAACATCAATCAATAGCACTATAATTTTATCTCAGTCCAGCTTGCTCCTCATAAAGAAATTCATCTGCAGAGACCCATGTCTGTAGGTTTTTGGAGAGGAAAGCTTCCATACCGTTTTGCTGACACATCTATAAAACTGATTGTTCGATAATTTCCACATTTTCTTCCTTTTTTAAAACCCGTGGGGACAAATAATGCTCAAATTTTACCCTTTTTGGAGTTGGACCTGTACAATTCATCACTGTAAATGTCTGAGTGAAAATGAAAACCCACTATTATGCACATTTTTTAATCATTACAAAATTCATATACCACTTGTTTGTGATAAAACTTCTAAGTGGTACACGACAAATACTAAAATTATCAATTAAGAAAACGGTTTTAATACAGTTTAAAAGATTTAAGAATAATTGAACTGAACAGTAAAACAGATTAAAACATGTCAATATTTTAAGCGTCAGGAGAGGCTTGCCTACACAAAAATTTTTTTTAAGCAGGCACTGAAAAGAGGGCAGCCAAAATGCCTGCCTAATATCAATAGGCAGGGAGTTCCAAAGTGTAGGTGCTGCCACACAAAAAGGCCAATCTCTTAGAACTGCATAACATGTATTATGTAGCACCTCTAATGGTGCCAGTTTTGCAGATTAAAATGACTGAGTGGGCACATATGAAGTCAGACAAATTGTTCTCAAGCCATTAATACTTGCTATCAGGATCATCATCATTTGGAAAATGGCTTCTAATTAGCATGCAAAGCAGATTTTCAGGTAGATCAAGGTTCCCTTCCCATGTTTTCTATCAGGATACGGGGGGGCATACCCCATTGCCACCATCAGGTTTATCAACTGCTCACCTGAAACTTTCCTACACCTGCAGATCAGCTCTCCACCCTCTGAGAACATCTCTTAATAAGCATTATTTCTACTTGGACTTGAGTCTAGGCTGACGTTGTTAAGAGGGCACTCAATGGAGTCAAGCAAAGATATTGTAATGGGATAAGGGTGATGGACCCTCATAAACATGCTAGGCTTGTTTCCACCAGATGGACTCTCTGGTTTTGAGGGACACAAAATTGATGCCTTGTTACATGGACATCTTGTGTGTTTCCATTCCGGCTCCATTTGGAGGCCTCCAAGGGAGATGCTCCCTTCTCTTAAGGTAAAGGTACCCCTGCCCGTACGGGCCAGTCTTGCCTGACTCTAGGGTTGAGCGCTCATCTCACTCTATAGGCTGGGAGCCAGCGCTGTCCGCAGATACTTCCGGGTCACGTGGCCAGCGTGACAAGCTGCATCTGGTGAGCCAGCGCAGCACACGGAACACCGTTTACCTTCCCGCTGGTAAGCGGTCCCTATTTATCTACTTGCGCCCGGAGGTGCTTTCGAACTGCTAGGTTGGCAGGTGCTGGGACCGAACGACGGGAGCGCACCCTGCCGCGGGGATTCGAACCGCTGACCATGCAATCGGCAAGTCCTAGGCACTGAGGTTTTACCCACAGCGCCACCCGCGTCCCTTCTGTTATTTCCCATCAATTAATATCATTAACCTATTAATACACTGGAGTGGTTCACAGTGCAAATGCTGCAAGCCAATTTCAGTGAGCAGCACAAAACAACCAGCAGCTTGGATCATCTGATAAACAGGCCCAGAGGGGCAGTTAGGATGCAGATAATATTAGGTGAGTGAAGGGGAGCCAAAAAATCCGGCAAGCCACTTGAGCAGCGAGTGTCAACATAAATATCTGAGCACATCAGGGTGCGTGTGTATATTTTATGCTGATGTGCCCATACGTTATCCACTAAGTGTTTAGTCAACCATCTTGGTCTTCCCCACAATTCATTTATCTGCATGAGGCAGAGCTGCAAACAGGACAGTTCTTTAGGAACAAGCGGCTTCTGCGTGTTTTCCGTCACTGTTTACAATCCCTCATGTTCGCGTTTCTATAATTCATGAGGCAAAGCGGGTCCTCGGCGAGCGTTTTCCATAAAGGTTGGAGCGCTGCGAATGCTCAGGCTTGTCACGCACAGAATCCAAATGCGCCCACTTTCCCCCTAATACATCACCGCTCAAAGACGTTTTGGCAATGATATTATCCAAATATTATTAAAACTTTGAACCCTGTCCTCATAAATTAGGGCAAAATGGCTTCAGAGCCATTAGGCCAGGAGGATGTATGGGCTCCAGTTGCTCAGGAGTAATTATGTGCTTAAAAGGAAGCGTGGCTTAGCATTCAACGGGAGAGAGAGAGAGAAAGAGAGAGAGAGAGAGGAGGCCACAATCATTTGTTAACTGCTCTCGGCGCAGCACGCAGTACTGTTCACACACAGGTCAAACCAACCTTACAGTGGGACAATTATCTGTCCAGAGAGACCAAACATCTGTTATTGAGTTGATGTAGGCATTGCTGCCGCATGCGAGAGATCTCGTCCACTTCCTTGGCTCGCCTTATGGCAACTCACTTCAAACACTTGGCGGACTTCACGCCGCATCCCCCATTTTTATGGTTCCTCCAGCCAAAGAAACTTTGGAAATATGCAGCTCCCTCTTCCGTAACTCCTTGCTTTTTCCATACAGCTGTTTAAAGATGCTGCTGTAATGCTCAAGAAGAAGCTCCCCCTCCCTCCCCCTGCTCAATTTGTTTTCACTACATTCTTGTTCCTTTGTAAGCTAGCAGACGGAGGGGATGGCTGAGATAAAGTGCAGTGTGAAACCGCAAGGTCGCTCCGCTTTTGGTGTTAAGGAAACAAATCTTCCTTTCTTTCGGTTGTGCATTTCTCACATCTGTGGGGCCAATAAACCAAGGCTGCCCTGGTTTTCTTTTTCTTTTTGAGGCGCATCCAAGCAGATAGAGGAAATTGAGATGCTTTCATTGAGAAAGAAATCATATATATTTACTTCTCTCTCTCTCTCTCTGCTTTGTGAAATTTTCTTGAAGAAGAAGAAAATAGGATCAAGTTGGGAAAGCATTTGCAAGAAAAGAGTCCCATTTTTATAATAATAGGGGTGGAGGATGTGAAAAAATATAAAATATTAAGAAAGGCAATAAAAGGAGGGGGGAACCACATGAAAATCAGGAAATATTAAAGCAGATGCTATGACCAACACAATCAGTTAAAATATGTGGGTGAATAAAAGCATCTTAAGCCAGTGCCTAAAACTGAACAACCTGGACAGAGATAATTGAGAAGATACTTTGACTTCTAACGGATGAGGTGCCTGGAGCCTCCAATGGTGAACTCAGTGCATAGGTAGATTCACAAGGGGAAATGTGGTCCTTAAGAGAACCTGGGTCTCAAATTATCACTAGCAGCAACTGTGCTTGGATCAGCAGCCATATAGCTGGAATCCTATGGACATTTCCTTGGTCTCCATATGGCTTAATGCTGAGAGAGCTGTATGACTGGGCTGTCTGTGCTCTTGAGAATGGCACAGAATACTGAGGATATTCAGGGATGCCAGTTTTCAGTGGCAGTGGGGCATTTTCATGCCTTCTCGGCCAAGTTCAAAGGCCTTCTCCTTTCGGTATATTCTCTTGGGTATATTTATATTTGAAAACCACCATCTTCTAAAAAGCTTTTCTTGTGAATCCTGTCTTACACTGCACAACAACAGTTGACATGGGCTATCCAATCAGATTCTCAGCTTTCAGAATTCTCTGGGGGAAAGCAATGATTGTTTAAAGTGGTATCATAGTGCTTGAAAAATATGGAGTAAATGTAGCCCCACTTTACATAGAACAGTTCTCTATTTGAAGTGGTCCTCTAGTTGAATTTCCCTCTTTTTTGTACATTGTCCTCACTAATAGATGCATTTTTATAGACACTTTACCCCAGTATATGCATTTGTCCAGTACATACTACTTAGGACTCTCATGGCCTTGGATACCACCAAACGGCCGTATAAATTTAAACTTTTAAGAGCACTTTTACAAAAGCAACACTGAGTGTTTCATGTTCCTCCCTGCCCCGTCCAATGCTAGGTGGATATTTTAAATCCATTGTGGGTTTATCGATCCAATGTTGGTTGTTTTCTTCTCATGATGAATGTTAGCTAACAAAATCCGCAGTGCTGTCAAAGAGGCAGAAGGCCTCCTTCCGTCACTTGAAAGAATGAGATCCTGAATTGTGTACTATTCACTCCTTGCCTAATAGATCTAATGTTAATAGACAATGCTGCTCCCCTCCACCTTGGATAGAAATTGCAGGTATAATTGACATCCACTGTCACAGGGCACAACTAGTGTTCTAAAACAGAGCTCTGAGCCAGTGACAGAAACATCAGGGTAGAAATTAGATCTATCTGATGTGTCTTCAGGTTTTTCTCCATCAGCTCCTGATGCTCAAGGGAACAGACACCGAATGTGAAATATTTCCAAAGTTGCTTCCCACCCACCGACAGGACAATATATAGATCTAGGTAGTGGCTACCTCTCATTTTCTTTTCTTTAATTTAGTTTCCTCCATTCAATGCCCCATGTTCTTGGATTCACAAATTGCCACTAATATAGGTATATTTTTAAAAAGAGGAAAAAATGGTTGCTGACTAGTAGTTTGATTTTGAAATGTAAATTTGGATGGTACAGGGAAATATTGCTCCATATTCAAATGTAGCATTATTCAAATTCAAGTTCAGCAAGAAATTTAGAATATTATTTTTTTTGTTTTTGTTTTTTTAATGTTCGTATTAAAAAAAAAGTCCCAAACCTTTCCTGTACTGTGGTACCTTGGGTTACATATGCTTCAGGCTACATACGCTTCAGGTTACAGACTCCGCTAACCCAGAAATAGTGCTTCAGGTTAAGAACTTTGCTTCAGGATGAGAACAGAAATCGTGCTCTAGCAGTGCAGCGGCAGCAGGAGGCACCATGAGCTAAAGTGGTGCTTCAGGTTAAGAACAGTTTCAGGTTAAGTACGGACCTCCGGAACGAATTAAGTACTTAACCTGAGGTACCACTGTATATAAGCCATCAAGATGGGTGTCTCTGAAGGTGAAAAGAATAAGATATATTTCAATAGACCTGACACAGGTTGTTCACAGTATGAACTTTTGCTTCCTGGCACAGTTTGCAGGATGGACAGCTATTCCATCAAACCAAATACTGAATTCTGTCATCCCCCCCCCCCAAAGAAAACTTCAGACACACTGGCTGCATTTAAATTTTCATAAAATGCCACATGGTCATTTATAGGTTTATTTGCTTAACCCTCTTTTAAAACACACACAGAGGGAGATGAAGGCTGCAAAGGCTACAAAACTGCTCCAGAATTGTGGAGAGTGGGGACATCACAAGCACTAGCCAGTTGGCACCATCATATTGGCTTTTGCTGTAAATTTGTGGAACTGGTATATTTAAAATTTAAGGGGTCCACAGCATAGCAAATGTTAAATCTGAGTTCACCAGATTAGATAGGCCAGGTCAGACAGTCCAGGCTGTGATCCAAACCCCCAATCTGCTGAGCTACAGGGAGTATGAGTGAGGCTGAGGCAGAGGTATCCCTCTGCCCAGCCTTGTCTGGCTCTGCTGGCTTCCAATGAGAGGGGAGTTTCATAGATTTGGAGCCACTATACTGAAGACATGACTCCTCATTGACATGAATTGTGTTTCTGGTCCATGGGAGGGAGCAGTAGTAATGCTCCCTGAGTTGACCTTTGGGATCAACATGAGACATACAGGGTAAGATGATCCTTAGGGTTCGGAACATATAATGTACACATACAATATGCACATCATATTGCATTGCCACAGTTTGGAGTACAATGCTGCTATTTGTGAGCCGACAAACTGGGAGGAACAGCATTAAATATAGTTATGGCACTGCAGTCCAAAGATTGGCGCTGGTTTTCATTATCATTTCTATATGCTGACCAATTACTTTAAACTCGGACGTTGTTGTTGTTGTTGATGATGATGATGATGATAGGAATTTTAAAAAATCTCACAGATAATACTGCCTTTTCTCAAAACCCCTGTGATTGAAGTTGAACCGTATCATTAATAGGATTCCCCATCCTTGAGAGGACATCTGTTAAACTGCAGGTGTCTTCTCTGTCTATCTTTTGGCTACGTGGTAATATATGATCTAATCTCTATCTCTACAATGTCTTTGTGTAAGTGACAGAGACAGAGCGGTGCCATCCTTCAACAAGGAGGAAAAATGACTCCCCTCTGTGCTGTGACTGTTATTTCCAATAGTGCGGAGCCATCCGTCATAAAGTTTCACAATCCTTCCCCCCTCCTTTTCTTTGCAGGGACGGGAAGACAACTCAATGCTGTATTTACTTCCAGCATCTTCTCCCCGCCCTGCCCCCCTTGGGTTATCTTAACTACAAAATTCCGATTTTAAAAAACCCCATCTTCTTCTTGATGTGCTACTTTAAATTGTGGACTTCGAAAAGGAAGAAGTCTTCCCACATATTTCCAGGGCTACCGCCTTTTCAATCAGCCTTGGGCAAATGCTTTGTAGTGTCATGGCATGTAGGAAAAGGTTACTGCCTACTTAGTGTTGCAGACCCAGCCAATGGGAAAGGCACAGGTGCAGGAGCCATTGGAGAAGTTGGCAACCATGCATCTTTCAATAAGGGAGAGGCGCTTATGAAGAAGAAGTGAAGGTTGAATTAGTAGTGATGGGAAGAAATTTGATTTAGTTCACATTTAAAAGTGAACTTGCCTAATTCACATTTCCTGAAGTGACATGTGAACTGAAATCCAGCCAACCTTTGAAATTTGAACTTTTCTGAATTTTGCAATGCAGCACTCCAGCCAAGTCATGTGCATAAAAATGGATATACTAGGGTGAATTGTGCCTATAAATGCACATAGTGGTGAAAATAACAGACAGAATTGCATTATATTAGGAAAGGTTGCTTTGTAAAAATATGTGTATTAGGGAAAATTGCATACCAACATATTAGGAGAAATTTGCATTAAAATGCTGCTGAATTTTCATAGTATATATACACTCTGTTGCGTAGGGCCCCGGACACTGGCCCCTCAAGTCCTACCTTGATGACACCACTGAGCAGATATTTTTATCTACCCTAAACTCCTGACTTTTGTAGTAAGCAGAATTGTTACAGACAGGGAGCTGGGCTACATGGCTCTTTGGTCTGAAAAGGAGGAAGCAGTTCTTGTGGCGATCACAGTGGTGGAATAGGAGCAGAGTAAGCATAAGAAACATTGCAGAAGACCCCAAATGATGTTTTTAAAAAACAGAAGCTTCATCATGATGCTATTTAATGGGCCCCCAAATTCTGCCACTCGAGGCACAAACCCTCACCCTTCCTACAGATCAGTAGACACTGTCTTGCGGGAGGATATTGATCGGAGCATACAGATAGGTGCATATGTAACTAGGTCATGCATGTTACACTCTTTGGGGAGGAAAGCAAAATTGCATGAGTACATCTTCATGGTGAAGGCAGTTTCAGGGTCAGCTCTTTTCTTGGATTTGACAGCTACCCTTTAGAGAAAGCTTGTTGGATGTGCTTGGACTAGTAGCACCATCAGAATTTGTTTCTTTTTGGGGGGAGGGGGACAAAGTATATTCCTAGGTGGGTCAGTTTTATCCCACCTGGTGCCACCCATGGTCTGAGCCTGGGCAAGAGATGTGCTTTTGATGCTAGCCTCAAAGGAACATTAGGAAGTTTCCAAGTTTTTCTCTGGCTTGGATTAAAACCTGGGCCAGGGCATAATTCCTGGTTCATTCCACAGTCACCAACTAACCCAGCTCCCAACCACTTTCTCTTTAAACAATGCCTACTCAGCTAGGGCAACTACAGTAGAAGCCACAGGAAGAAGGGCATCGTATTGGAAGAACACCAGGGAGAAAGACTCTAGCAAATGTCATTGCAGTAAATCAAACAATTATGATTTAGGAAGGGCAGTGAGGTAGGGTGGTTAGAAGTATATTGGCCTATTTCCCGATCCAATCTGATGGTAGCCTATTTCCCAGGATGACAGAGGGGCTATTACACAGCCCATGAGGGTACAGCTAATCCTCTTCTTTTTTGCATCAATCATGTGGTCACTTGTATAAGGACACCCACCCCTTTGCCCTAAAATACCTATTCTGCAAAGGTTCAAGCATTTGGGAATAGGATTCTGGATAGGTTTGTTTTAAATATTTATCTTTCATCCCTCCCTCTGCACAGCTTTCACATTATGCTGATGTGATTCCGCCACTAAATTATTTGCAAATGTTCCTCTTTTAAGGGTGGGGGGTGGGTGGGGTGAAGGGGGAGCAAAATAGATTTGGAGCCAATTTGTAATAAGCAAGAGCAGTTTGACCCAGATTAAAAGATACAATTAGTCTGTCTGAATAGTAAACCTAAAAAGTACTACTTACCCCACTAGTTATTGTTTTATGACAAAAGAAGACATCCTGGCAGAACAATAAAGCCACAGATAAGAACCTTGCAATTTACTCCAAACAGAACGAAGGAATTTTGTGCAGCTCGGTTACACAATACTCCCTCCAGAGTAAAAGGATTTCACACACACACACAGTATGTGCTTTTGTCTTGTCTACATCAGTGGTGAGTAACCAGTCTTGTAGACAGGACAAGGCACCCAAAGCTATTTCATCTAGCCCCTGGCAATCTCATCAGTAATGACCTTTTGCAAGTACAAGAGATGCCTACCTTAACTGGATCAAAACAGGCTGCAAGTTTATATGCAAGTTGTTAATTACATAACATTTCCATAGAGAACTGAGGCCTGTCATGTCAAAGGGAATGAGCTGTAGTTCACCAACTTTACCAGGGGCAAAGGTTCCTCACACCCTTCTTACTGTTAGAGCAGGGGTGAGGAAATCGGAGGCCGTCATAAGGTTGAACTACAACATCCATTTCCCCCCAGACCGTTGACCGTGATGGCTGGAGTTGACAGTAGCTGGAATGTTAACAACGTTGAGAGGGGCACAGACTCATCCATTGCAGCAAAATATGAATTGTAACAGCCTGGTGCAATTACTTGATTTTCCTTTATATGTCTCTGAAAGGACAGTCACAAAACCGCTTGGCCACCTTGAAAGTAAGGCAAGCACAGAAAACAACAACAACAACAAACCCAGTAACTGCCCATGAGAATTTCAATATTCCCCCCTCTCTTCTTTGATAATTTTCAGTTACCAACTAACATGATTTCCCCCTTCGTTAATTGATGGAGATTGCCCAAAAAATCCATGGAATATGAACACAACACTACTTGAAAGTCCTGAGAATGTAAAAACTTAAGTACAGCCTTCCATGATCAGACCAAGGTCCATCCAGTCGCTTCCAACAGAAGCCAAACAGATGCTCATTAGCAGCCTTCCCCTCCCCTACAGCTGGCACTCCACTTCCTCTAAACATACAGCCATCAAAGCTCGCCACCAACACCACATCGTATGGTGGCAAATTCCTGCCACGGGTGGTCTGTGGGCAACAGTGTGAGGAGGGCCAGGAGATGAAAACCAGGAGCTGTGCCAGAGAACTGAGGAACAAATCCAGGAGACAGAGAAGGAAGAACGTCAGTGCTCAGGCACTGTCACAGCCCAATCAGGAAGCTGTGTTGTAGTCCTTCCTGTCTCAGAGGGCCCAATGGCTAGCATGAGAATGCTTCACAGGGAGATTCTTTGAAGTACAGCCATGTGGCTCAACACAAAGCACACCTGTGCACAAAGCTGGAGGTTTCCTGTGCTTTCTGACAAGTCCAGAAGTCAGTTATGCATGTTTGAAGAACAGAAATGGTGGGATATCTCATGCTCAGCTTAGATTTTGCCCATGAACTTCTACTTGATAAGAAATGGATTTAGGCATCTCCTTGTAGACTTCAAACTCATCCAACTTCTGTTTGTACCATGAAGAGAAGGAAGAGGAGAGTAAAGAACTGTGTGTAGAGTGGGGTCCTTTTCCCATCCTTTGGACCCCTGGGAAACTTAACTGCATCTGGAACTTGGTGTGGAGAGTGCAACTGAATGGGACACAGCTGTGGGCAGCCTTGGAAAGTACCATCCTCCTTCAGCCTGCTCATCAAAAGTCTAGATAACAGACTAGGGTGATGTCTGCTGTTTCCAGGAACTTTACTAATGAGAAATTTGAGGGTGAACTGAGTTTGTTTGGACCTTGGGAGAACCCAGAGGTTGAAAGGGAGGCTATGTCAGGATAACAGAAAAACAGAATTGTAGAGTTGGAAGGGACCCTGTGAGTTATCTAGCCAACTCCCTGCAATGCAGGAATCTCAGCTATTTTTAATATCATTAAGCAGTTTAGAAATTAAATAATAACAATAAAAATTTTAGGAATAGGTCCATGATTTGTAGGCATGGGTCTGAGCAAGTTTTATTTAACCCCACAGCTTTCCCCGGGAAAACCCGCTGTTTACTGTTGAATCGGAACAAATGTCAATGGGGTTTTCCACAAATTGATGTCTGTTCTGATTCCACCATACATGGGGGGTTTTCCTGAGGAAAGCAGTGGGGCAAAATACCCTCTCAGATCCATGCCTACAAATTGTGGACCTGTGCCTAGAGATCAGGACACAAACAGAAGTGCGGACGAGTGCTTTGTTAATTTTGCTCTGAACCGTAGGCTGCATACAAACCATACATTTAAAGTACACACACACACACACACACACACACAACACACAGAGATAAAATCCTGGAAACTGTAGTTTGTTAAAGGTGCTTGGAATTGTGGCTCTGTGAGGGATAAACTATTGTTTCCAAGATTTTTTATTGGCTGGGGGGGGGGAGAGAAGTTGCTTTAAATGTGCTTTAATGTATGATATGCACCCAACCATAGTAAATTGAAGGCCAAGGCAACATTCTCAAATATTTTACATTTGCTAAGAACTTTAGCCAAAGCAAGCCTCAGGGGCAACAAGCAGTGCATCCACAGCCAGCTACAGGTAACATTCTTGTAAATTGGTCGACTGTCCATAGGAAACAAAGAATATCTGAATCTTAAACATTCCCACTATCGTGCCCCCCCATGGTGGCCTTCTAATTGCAAGCTCAAGGCAGTGCTGACAATTATCAGTCTGCAAGCATATGAAAGAGCACATGCCAGTCAGTCTGTGTGGCTGCAGACGGGCTTCGGCTGAAGAGACTCCCCACCCCTGTCAGCTCAGGGTTCTCCCAGTTGCTCCCTCCTTTCCAGTTTTAATGGCAGTGATTCAGCGGGTAACTCGATGAAAAATGGCCACATGTTTCCCTGTTATGATTCTTTCATGCATCTCTGTCAATGGTGGTTTACATTCTGGGATTGAGATCATTTGTTTCCTGTTTGCTCACAGCTTCAGGCTTTTTCTTGTTTGCCACCGTGGATTTACAGCCCTTTCTCCCCACCCCCTCCCCCTTCTCCCCAAGAGCAAACCACATCTAAAGAGATGAAGGATTATAAGGCTTAATATTTCTGCGGCTCAGCAAAAAAACAACAACAATGAAAAAGCACGAAACAGAAACCCTAAAAACTAACAAAAAGTTCAAATTCCTGCAAGGCTCAATTGCCTTATGAAAATGGGGTACACGGGCAACATGTGTCTGGTGCTCTCAGAGGACAGCCTTTTACTTGAAGGTGTTTCTGTTCAGATGGCTTTGGTACATGTCCAGTTGAAAGATAATGAACTATCAGGAGGGAGATCAAGGGCCTAAAATTTGCCCATCAACAGCTAATACCCAGGCTGCACTCTTAGCAGATATACATGCCATCTGGACAATATCTATATCTATATCTATCTATCATCTATCTATCTATCTATCTATCTATCTATCTATCTATCTATCTATCTATCATCTATCTATCTCTATCTATCTATCTATCTATCTATCTATCTATCTATCTATCTATCTATCTATCTATCTATCATCTATCTATCTATCTATCATCATCATCTATCATCTATCTATATCTATCTATCTATCATCTATCTATCTATCTATCTATCTATCTATCTATCTATCATCTATCATCTATCTATATCTATCTATCATCTATCTATCTATCTATCTATCTATCTATCTATCTATCATCTATCTATCTATCTATCTATCTATCTATCGTCTATCGTCTATCATCTATCTATCATCTATCATCTATCTATCTATCTATCTATCTATCTATCTATCTATCATCTATCTATCTATCATCTATATCATCTATCTATTTCACTTCATGGTGGATGTATGTATAATCCAAACTTTTTCTCCAAGGAGCTCAAGGCGGCATAGAAGAGTTTGGATTTGATATCCTGCTTTATCACTACCCTAAGGAGTCTCAAAGCGGCTAACAATCTCCTTTCCCTTCCTCCCCCACAACAAACACTCTGTGAGGTGAGTGAGGCTGAGAGACTTCAGAGAAGTGTGACTGGCCCAAGGTCACTCAGCAGCTGCATGTGGAGGAGCAGGGAATCAAACCCGGTTCCCCAGATTATGAGTCTACCACTCTTAACCACTACACCACACTGGCTCATACACAATGCCAGACTACCAAATAGGCAAAGTAGGCACTGGCCTATGGGACCCACACCTTTTAGGGGCCCAACGACAATGGATCAAAATAATACTGATTTGGTTTATTAAAATTGTTGGTTGGTAAAATCAAAAACATATTAGCCCCACTCTCAGCCCCACTTACCACACAGAGTGTTTGTTGTGCGGGGGGGGGGGAGGGAAAGGAGAATGTTAGCCGCTTTGAGACGCCTTCGGGTAGTGATAAAGTGGGATATCAAATCCAAACCCTTCTTCTTCTTCTAATTGATTCCACGTAGACATGCTTCTATCCTCCATCCAGGTAACCAAGAGTCATTATCAGTGTTCAGGGACACAGTCCAGCTAGGTAACAACACTCAAGGAGGCTGCAAGGCTGGACCAGTTAAGGATGTGGCCTAGGCTGCAAGGCTGGACCAGTTAAGGATGTGGCCTGGGGGGGGAGTGGCTTGGGGAAAATTCAGAGATGGCTGAGTGGCCACAGTTGACTCCCAGACCTGGAGTGAGGTTCCCAATCCCTGTCCTATTGTTTGAAGGCCAGCTAATGACTCAGAAAACCACCACAAAAATCTAGGCAAATACAACGGATCCATTTCGTGGTTATTTTGATGCCTTACATTTTAAACGGAGTTTGTCAATCCCATTTACTTTTCAAAATATTTTTGTTTACTTTGGGTAAGATAGAACCCCAAATCATTAGTGGGAGTAAAGGTATAAATATTACACAGACACATTGTAAACAAAGCTGAGGGAATAATTCACAGCCCATCACTTATTTGACAAGTGTCACCTCTTCTTCTGGCTGCAAATAGTTCATCAGCTGTCAATGACTTCTTTGGCTCCCAGTGCTGCTAATTTAGTGTCATTATTCAAGTGGAATGACAACCCATGAGCTGTGCTTGCCCTAAAATTACTTTTGCTCAGGTCTGGCGTAGCTGTCAGTTCACCTGACTCTCTAGCAGGGGCTATTCCTATGCCAACAAATGTCTTGGACTCCCCACTCCAAGTAGCCAAGCCTTGCCAAGTCTCTTTATTCTAGAGAGGTAGGATTTGAATGGGTGACTTCACTGCTCACTTTTAGCCACCGTGTTCCACAAGCTTGCATACTAATGCCAGGTGTCATTTATTTATCATCGCGAGCAATAGCTTTGAATGAATGAAACTTTATTTGCATCAGCCGCCGGCCATAGCAACAAAAAACATTGCGATATACACAGAACAAAATAAAAGTCGGTTATATAAAACACAGTTTAGGGTCCCGAATCAGCAGTCAAATACTGGACCTTATTCTAATTGTCCCAGCTAGAACCCTTGCAATAGCTTTTATAATTGGTATTTTAAAAATAATAATAATAAACCTCTTCATAAAAGGGATTACAGCTGTAATCAATTTGTGGAAGGGCTGCTTTAATTAATCCAATAGGATTAACGATGAGACCCTTGTACTGTTCCCCATGCCCCTCAGCTTTCTTGCCATCCTATCCAAAACATCTAGTGGGAGCCCTCATGAATTGTTTATGGCTCGTATAGAGATGCCATCGAGCGAAGCAAAATGACAGCTGACAAGCTGAAAAGGGTGTCTGTCTCCACAAATCTGTTGATAAACTCTCCTACATAGTCACTAGTAAGTTGTTCCTATGCCTTCCTCTATAGGAATCAGGGTTTTCCCTACTCATCTTCCATCAGGGGAATGGGTTTGTGCCAGCGGCTGCCATCCACGCAAGCAGATGCCTTGTGAACTGTTCTTTTCAAACTTCCTCACATGTTGCACATAAATACATCAGAGGTTGATTTATGTGCAAATGGGTGAAGATGGAGGGGCTGGGGGACAGGGTCAAATTCTCCTCACAAGGTTCATAAGAAATTCAGCACACTGGTAAAAATAGAGTATTGTTGTTGTTTTTTAATGTTGGCACTTAGGCAAGGAATACAAATAATTCTCAAAACAGAACAAATTAGCAAAAGACACAATCAGACACCAAGGTTTATAAAATTGACAGTGCAATTTTATTATCTACTCAGAAAAAAGACACATTAAGTTCAATGGGACTTACTCTCAAGTAAGTGAATACAGGATTGCAGTCTAAGAATGGTATAGTGCAATGAAATATTATTTTTCCTCTCTCCCTCTCCCTCACAATACCTTAATTTAGGAGTCATCTGAGGATTCTAAGCAGTGGGGTAGTTTGAGACTAAGTTATCAGATGCCAAAGCACAATGAGCATCTTTAAAGTGTACTTCCAGTTCTGCACTGACACGGAAAGGCAATATGCTGTAGAACTGAAGCCTGCAGCCACTTTAAAGCTGAAGCCTCAGGACCACTGCATGGAACTCTTTGGAATCTCTGCGTGGTGCTTTGAAGTCTTTACCTCAGGACTTCAAAGCACCTTGTCCACTGATTTAATTGTGACCCGAGGTGATTGGTGAAAGGGTGCCCACTTTCACCTGCCAAATTTAGATCCACAAAGCTAAGATCTGAAATTTGGCCCACAGAGCCAAATAAAAGGCTCCCCATCCCTGCTTTAGAGTTTACAGTCCATCCTAATGCTCAATAAAATAAACCCACTGAATTGATCATCGTCAATGAAAATAGGCCTATTTGTTTTGAATCACTTACTTCCCATAAAACATCCCAAAGCAATTTAATAAAAGAAAACATCAACAGTAAAAGCATATATTCAAAAACTATTTCATATTCAAATGCAGATAGAGGGTGGGACAAAAATATCCACTTAAAAGACTTGATGGAAAAGGAAGGTTTACCAATTAGTGCCAAAGTAATAACATAGATGAGTCCATGTCTAATATGTAAGGGGAGGGGGTTCCAAAGGAGAGTTGCCCACCACCCTAAGGGCCCAATTCCTGCATCATAGGGAACAGATCTTCTGATCTGATGGTTCCAGCAGGATGCTTTCTCCTGCAGAGTATAGTAATCAGTTGGGTATATCAGGGGATAGGACAATATTTGAGAATCCTGGTCCCAAGTTGTACAGGGCTTTTGATTGAGGGTCTCTGAGGGACAAGAAGATCTTGACTATTTCTATTTGGTATGGTGGGATTTTATTCTACATAGTTTAGTTTCAGAGTGGCTGGAGAAATCCAGCCAGATGGGTGGGGTATAAATAATAAAATTATTATTAATTAGATTGGGTATTACTATTTAATATGCCCTGGATATATTGTTGAATTTTTGTTACTGTTTAATTCTCTCTGTGATTCCATAATAATTTGAAAAGTAATAAAAATATTTTTAGAAAATTGGTTCTTCTATGGATGGGTCCTTCTACCTGTGGCCTTATGTATGCATTATTTCATTGTTGAATGAGGACATTCACTAAAGGCTTCCTGGAAGATCTGAGGGGGGTTATTTGTGTATTATGTGTACAAGAATATGGTTGGCCCCTGTGAGAACGGGATGCTGGACTAGACGGGCCCTGATCCAGCAGGGCTCTTTTTATGCTTAGCAGTATCGTGAGGCCCATTTTCTGAGGGGATTATCAAATCCTCACACTGAATTTCCATTTTCTCTTCACTGCAATAAAAGCTGTCTTTTGTGTTGCTCATAAATTCCTTTGAGGGAAAACCACCAAGTCAACCCAGGTCAATGTGTGCAGAGATGGGGCCCCGGTAGAGGTGGGTCCACGCCGTCGCTTGTCGTGAGGCCTAAGATTAATACAAATGGCCTTCCGTGTGGTCCAATTGCATCACTGCCACCCCATTCCCCACCCGGGCGACTTGCTTTCGCAGCTGCTTGATATAAATTCCTCGCATACATCTTAGTCCAGTTGGTTTATTTTTACAAACAATAAATAGCCCCAACATTCCTGCAGTCTTTCCCTTTGCTCAGGCCATCTCTCCCTGGCCATTTGCCAAAGGAGGCGGTGGCTCCGATGAGGGACGTTTGCACAGATGGCGGTCATCACTTTGGGTATCGTAGCAGCGGCCCAGCCTGTGGCCCTGTCCCTGCTCTCCGACCCCCTCCCTTTTAACCCCCTCCTTCGAAAATGATCACAATATATTATTGGGAGCTACAAATCACTACCAGATGATATTAAGTTGCTTTGATAACACTCTCGGTCCCTTCCGGTGTGATATTTTTCTTCATTAGGAAGAATGGCTCAGGCCCACCAAATCCTCTTACTCTGTTTCCCCCCTCCTCAAAATTTATAGATCACAGTCTCTAAACTAATTGTTAGTTGCACAGCATGCCTAAAGCCAGGCCCAGACGGAGCAATTATATCCCCCTGGCCCTGATTAAAGGCACAGAGGAAACAGAAGTGCAGAGAAAATGAAACACTCTCGGCCGTTTGGGCAAAATGTCACGACTCTTCTAGGCCTTATTTGACATTTGTTGATAAAAGAAAGAGAGGAGGCGAGTTATCCATCACCGGCCCTTGTTCAAAGCCCCGAGACGTGTGACTCACTTTTCGAGGGATACAGGCTTGGCTTATAAAACTGTAAACAGGTTGGGGGTGGGGGTGGGGTTCTGAGGCTCACACAGACAAAAATGAGGATTTCCTCCTTGTTGCTTTCCTCAAAATTACATAGCTCGCTATGACTCAAAAGCACATTTGCTTTCTCCTGCAACACCCCAATTCTAGAGGCTTGTGCTTGAACACTTCCAAGAAATTTTCCCAAGTTCTAAAATTTCTGCTCTTTTGCACAGCTGCTTAGGGAGTGAGGTTGTAATTAAGGATGGGGGAGAAATGGTATGCAGTTTGCATTCAAAGGCAAACCTGCCTAATTCACACTTTGCAAAACAGCATATGAACTAAAACACAGGCATCCTTCAAAATTCGCCCTTTTCCGAATTTTGCAAAGTTCTCCAGTTAAGTAATGTATACAAATAGGGGGGGCACAGACTAGGGGTAAAGTGTGCATATAAATGCATACATTAGTGAAAATAGTTTACAAAAACTCAATATGTTCAGGGAAATTGTTTCACAAAAATTTGTATTTTGGGCAAACGGCATACAAAAATGTGTATATTAGGATAAATTAGCACTAAAATGATGATGAATTTTCATGAGGAGGGGCTTCAAGAAAGATGTCATTCACTGTGGGGAAAACCTTGGGCTGATTTAGCATCATCCTTCCAAGTGCTTTCCTGTTATCCCATGCTAAAATTATATACATTATTTGTAAATAAATTAAGCTTATTGTATGAGGATGGAATCCCTCTTCATACCAGGAAAACCACTCTTTCTGCTGGAATTTCTTACCATTCTGGACAGTGAGGAAATAGAAGGCTCTTCTGAGCATGTGGTATATATCTAGTAGCCACCAGTCATCAGAAGCCATTACTACAAACGTTTCACAGACTGGGAATCGGGAACCTGCAGCCCTTCAGATGTCGTTGGTCTCCAGCCTCTGTCAGCCCAAGTTGACATAACCAATGGTCAGGGATTTGTAGTCCAAGAACATCTGAAAGTCTACATTTTTTCCATTCCTTTTCTAGATGCTTTCCCAGCTCCTAGCTGTCATGTTGTTGTTGTTGTTGTTGTTGATGATGATGATAATAATAATAATAATAATAATAATAATAATAATAATAATTTGATTTATTTATATCCCACCCATCTGGCTGGGTTTCCCCAGCCACTCTGGGCGGCTTCCAAAAAAGAGTAAAAATACATTAAAACATCAATCATTAAAAACTTCCCTAAACAGGGCTGCCTTCAGATGTCTTCTAAACGTCAGATAGTTGTTAATTTTTTTGACATCTGGTGGGAGGGCATTCCACAGGGTGTGGGCCACCAGAATTTGTTTGACTACAAATCCCTTCATCCCCAGCCACTATGGCTATGGTTCAGGGCTGATGGGAGTTGGGAGTTCAGCAAAATCTGGAGGGCAACAAAGTTCCCCACTCCTGAAATAGATCTGCCAGTTTTTTTCCCGACTTGCATGATATGGAGACTTATAAACTACTTCCAGTGCGTCATGGAGTGTCTGCTTCCACACAAGTTCATTGTCACTCATTCACAACTGTGTTGAAATTGCAGGCTTGCTGATCCTCCAACAAAAGAAAAGAACGCTAAAAGCTACTTGCTACTTAAGCGTTGGCAATTGTAGGCTGCTGAGTGATTCTGACACGGCCATTGAAGGCAAGATTTCTGGTGTGGAATCTGCCAGCAAGTGACAGTTCTTTTCCACTGCTGATTTGTCAGCTTTTCATCAGAGTGCCATGTTTTTCTGATTAAGGCACTCAGAGCTATCGCCCAGTAGCTAGAGGCACTTGTTGCACTTTGCTGGAGCTTGTAAAACAGAAGATACAGTGCTAGAAACTCTGAAAAATGAGGAATGAATAATATTATACATCCTTCCCCCACCCCCAAAATCCCAGAAGTGAGATATTCAGCTTGCATTGTGGAAGACCGAGTAAAACATTCCATCTCTGGAGAACATGTTGTCAAAAATATGGTATTCCAAAAAAGGTAAAGATTTACAAGAAAAAAATCAGTGCGAAATTCACAGGTGTGTGTTTATTAAAGGGTAAAGGGAAAGGGAACCCTGACCATTAGGTCCAGTCGTGACCGACTCTGGGGTTGTGCGCTCATCTCGCCCTATAGGCCAAGGGAGCCGGCGTTTGTCCGCAGACAGCTTCCGGGTCATGTGGCCAGCATGACTAAGCCGCTTCTGGCGAACCAGAGCAGTACATGGAAACGCCGTTTACCTTCCCGCCAGAGCGGTACCTATTTATCTACTTACACGTGACTTGCTTTCGAACTGCTAGGTTGGCAGGAGCAGGGACCGAGCAACGGGAGCTCACCCCGTCGCGGGGATTCGAACCGCCAACCTTCTGATTGGCAAGTCCTAGGCTCTGTGGTTTAACCCACAGCGCCACCTGTGTCCCTAGTGGGTTTATTGTTTACTGATTTATGTATGCCGTTCATTTATAACCCACTTTTCTGAAGAGGCTTATAATATGATATTGCAAGGAGACATAATCTTTTCAAGTGAGAGACAAGAATGACCAAAGGTGCACCAGCAGAAACATTTTAAAGCAGTATCTCTGGGAGTTAGCAGACGGACAACTCATGGAAAGCCTTGTGGAATAAAACAAGCAATGTGTCTAAATATGACAAGAGAGAGGGCCTGTTGGATTCCCCCATGGAGGGAGTTCCACAACCATGGAGCCACCACTGGAAAATAAAAATAATTTTATTATTTATACCCCACCCATCTGGCTGGGTTTCCCCAGCCACTCTGGGTGGCTCACAACAGAACACTTCAAACATTAAAAACTTCCCTAAACAGATGTCTTCCAAAAGTCAGTTAGGCCATGTTCCTAAAAGTCAGACAAGGCCTTGTTCCTACTACCCATCAGTCTGATATTAACTAAAGAAGGACTGGGACGTGTCAAAACTAGTTTGGGGAGCAAGGTAAGCTCAAATAGGTTTAAGCCTGAGATAGCCAATGTGGTTTAGTGTGGTGTCCCTTATGTTTCCCCAAAATAGCAAATGTGTTTGTAAAACATGTTCCAGGACTGCACTGCATCAAAAAACCAAGGGGATGCAATATCACTCTTCAAGCCAATACTCTCAAGAACAATTGTGGACCTGAGGACCTGACACCGCAAGTCCAATGCCCCTGAAGTGGGCCTCCAATAGATGCTGAGGCATCATGAAAATTCGGGGGCAGATAAGTTCAAATATTATGACTGACATGCTGTTGCCATTTTGCACACATGCAGCACCTAATGTGATTAAATGCATTTAAACCGTAAAGGCAGGCCTCTGTCTCTTCCTACACCTTGAATCACATCCAAACTTGAAATGTTAATAGAACTCGAGGGCCATTAAAAAAATATATACTGGATATATTTCTCCGTCTCAACAAGCAGCTTTCAAACGACTGTATTATTTATTCATTAGTATTACATTCAAAGTGCTGTTTCCCTTGTTCCTTGGTGAAATAAATGAACGAAGAGCAATATCCCACAAAATCCCAATTTACAGCTCTTACAAGCCTGAAATGGCTGTGTCATAAAATTCTCCTTTCTCCCCCCTCCCCACCTTCTCTAAAGACTCTTCACTTGTTCCACTTTGGCAGACTTGACTCTGGAATCTGTTTTCCCCTCCCCCAAACCAAATTGCATGGGGGAAAGTCAAATATGTTTTGGATAAACAAACCTATCGATAAATGGACAGACTGTGTATTCAGGGAACCCCTCCAGCTATTGTTAAGACTACAGCTCCCATCCTGTCGATATCAAGGGGTGGGTTCAGTTTTTTGATGCTAAAACTTGACCATCTCATTTTCTCCAGATCTGAATCAGGTCTCAGCCATGTTGTCTATTTGTCAACAGAATGCCTACTCTGGCATTTTTAGACGTAGGAGAGACAGGACCTCCAAGCAGAGAGTCTAAATTGGAGTCGGCAAGGTTTACCTTGCCTGGGCTGGTTCACTCCAGCTGAGATCCCTCCATGGGCTGGATCGCGTGCGCACATGAGCGCGTGCACCTGTGATTTCCGGTGTCTGCGTCTGTGCAGATGTGATTCCCGGCATCTGTGTATGCACAGACGCAATTTCCGCCCCTGCGGAAGCGAGTCCCTGCACCGTGTTGTGCCGGTTTAGCACAGTGCGTGTGGACTCACCAAGCGGGAGGCTCGGTTTGGGGGCCGTTTGGGGGCCGTTTAAATGACCCCATGGACCGCTTGTGGCCCATGGGTCTTAGGCTGCCGACCCCTGGTCTAAATAGTATATTTTGCCTCAGCTGGTGGATTTAACAGATGCCTGCTGGTGGCTTTAAGCAAGCACAAAGGTTAATTCAGTAACTTCACATTCAAAAAGAGCCCCAAAGTTAATGACATTAGACTTAGAAATAATGCATGTTTTTCTGCCTCAGTCCCAAAGGTCAGAAAGTACCCTTGCCAGGGTGCTTCTGGAAGTGACTCCCTTATGAAGGCTCTTAGTGCTGGAGGGTAGAGCAAGGCAAGTGGAAACAGCCATCCGCAGAGCTATTCAAAATGTTCAATTCCTGGCACCTCCCAAGTAGGGCTGGGAGAGAACCCTGTCTGAAATCCTGGAGAACTTCTGCCATTCACTGTAGACAGTACATAGATAGATGTTCTGATTCTGTATACGGCAGTTGTTATGTCATCTTTGATCCAACGTATCATCTTTAAACCAGGCATGAACTGGGTCACCTTTCAACATAGGGCTGTCCTCTCAAAGACCTCAAGACAGAGGACCTTTAAGTAGGACATATGACAGTCCCTGTTCATTTCAGCAGCACTTGTGGAGGAGATCCTCTCATACATTTTGCTTTGTGGTTCCAGTCTGCTTGCTTGCAGTTCTCCTGGCCTTCGCAGTCCTCTCAGTCCACTGCCCTGGAGGCAGCCACCTCTTTCCCTCTTGTCATCCAACCCACCTCTGAAACTGGTTGCTCTCCTTTGTGCATAGAGTTGCCTGGCTAGGAGCAAAGAACACAGCCTAACAAGTGAGCAAATATTTCACCAGTTGGAAATTCAGATGGAAACCTTAGCCAAGCGGTGTGTTCCCAGGTCCAGCTGGTAATTCTTTCTCACCTAGATAAGGCAGGTGCTCTCACCCACTTGGAAAGTCTGCTTCTCCTCCCTACCACCTGTGGACAGGCAACCTGGAGATTTCAGATCAGCTCTGGGGGTCTGGCAGCCCAAGTTCAGCATCACTTCTCAGAATGCAGAAAGAGACGGATCAAATCTGATTTTAGAGATGGGGGTTTTGAGAGTTGGAGAACCAAGCCAGGCCTTGCTGTCTGGATGAGTGATGCCAAGCCGAGTTGAATTAAGAGGAGGTCAAAGGGTAAGCCTTCCCTGACATAGATTCAAATCATGACCCAAACACCACCCTGTGTCCCCTAGTCATATCCTTGAAGCCTAACCTTTGCCAACTTTGTCATGAGACTGTGAAACAATTTACACTGTGGCAAAGAGACTTGCCGCAAAATTTTCTGGAGTCTGAGATGGGGAGGCATAATGGTTGGGAATGGGAGCCTTGCATCCATCCCTATCATATCTCCGCTCATTGTTCTGCAAGCCATTTGCATACCTAAAGCAAAGCGGCCTCTTTAATTCCTTCTCCCTCTCCTAATCATCTGAGGCCTATTAAGAAGTGCTCCGTATCCTGTAATCAGACAATTTATACAGTGGGCTGCCTCAGGCGAGTGGCATTGTAAACAAGCTGGAAAAGTCCTTTACAATAAATGATTACCATGGGAAGACACCATTCATAATTAATCCCCCCCCTCCTCTCTTCCTTTGCCATTTTGGTTGGCAGATGGTCCTAGGAATCCAAGCATGGCTTATTGCCCGCCCCTTTTATGTTAGCAGAGTGGGAGCAGCCTTGGAAAAGGAGGAGGCGGGGAGAAAAGAAACGTATGTAAGGCAGGCAGGCTGACATAGCAAAATTCCCCAACTCTTCACTGCTGCCTCATCTTGCGTTAGCTCTGTGTTCAGTATTATGGGCCCAGTTGTACGAAACTCCCTCCCAGCTGAGTTCAGGCTGGTCCCCTCCCTGATGAACCTCCAGCTCTCAGTGAAGAACTACGGTAACCCTGGCGAGGTGTGCCTGCCTCCATGTATATTAACTTTCAGGAGTTGGAAAACATTCTGGTCTACCCAGGCATCTGGTGGCTGGAGAATACTGTTCCTGGGAACCTTACATTCATTGGATGGAAGAATGTTTTGGAATGTTTTCAATTGTGTCTGATTTTAGAAGTTATAAAATTGTAATTCTTTATAGAAGGTTTTATTGGCTTGGTTTTTGTTTTAAAATGTTTATCCGTTTGCCACCCTGGGTTAGGGTTTGGGAGAAAGGAAGGGATATAAACTCAATAAATTCAATAATAATAATAATAATAATAATAATAGTAATAGTAATAGTAATAATATCAGCGGGGATTTTAATTGAGTTTGCCTGATCTCAAAGTTAATTTTAACACATTTTATGATGCACGTTGTCTCCCTAATCATACACCTCTTATAAATGATGCACTACATAGAAATTGGTGACTAAATTAAATCTGAAGCTCAGACATTTTTTTTAAAAAAAATCTCCAGTATATCTTAATATGCTGAATTGTGTAGCCTGTGTCCCTTCTGATGTTGATGGCCAACAATGATGAGCATCCAGCAGCAACTTGTAATCCAGCAGCAAGCAGAATACCCTTCATCCCTGATTAGCAGGACCAGTGGCCGAGGATGATGGGAACAGTAGTCCAAAAACAACTGGAGACCCAAGTTTGGGAACCCCTGCTCTGGAGCAAAATAAAGAGTGTTTGGACACAGCTTTAAAGTGCGGACCTGTGCCTGGAAAATGAAGGACACAAGGCAAATGTGAATAAGTCCTCTGAGCATGTAAGGGTTGGAAATGCATGCTCTTCCAGGGTGAAGGCAGCACCTGGTTCTAGATGTCAATACAGCACCCTCTTGTTCAGGCTCCTTGATCTGTGCCAATGTGTTGCCTTCCCCCACGGCTGCTCACAGGCCTTCCTAATCTCCATGGAGACTCCATGCTCTGATGGGGGTGGAGTGTGGGTCAGGGAGAAGAGCCAGCATCACTGCTGCCCCTTCCAACATAGCTGACATTGGGGCACAAGGGGGAGAGCCCCCCATTAGTTCCCACCAATCAGCTCTCCTCTCTATTCCTTCTTCCTCCTCCTCCTGAGTCAAGGTCTGTCGACCCAAACCTAATCCTGACAACACTGCCAGAGGGTCACAGGGTTTCCCCATTCCTGTGCTAAAGGCATCATGTATTGAGATTGTATCCTGGAAATTCATACTTGCTTTGAAAGGCAGGCAATGCAATACAGAGGCACTGCAGAGCAAAATGGCCAAGTAATAAAAGCACAATGCCAAACCAAACAGATAAGGCAGCCATTCACAAATCCCATGGGTGTGTGTGGAATAATAATAAACACAATTTGTTGGTTGTTGTTTTTAAAGTATGAACACAGAAGATTGGATCACCCTTGAAGGCTGGGTCAAGGAAGTGTGGAGGAAATAGATGTTTCCAAGGAACCGAGAAAAGGGAAGCCTTTTGGCACGGATTGGTGGATGGGAGGAACCACAGAAGCCCCTGAGATGGGAAGACGGGTCGCCAAGACAGGAGCCGATTTAGACATTCAGATGCCAAGCATGGACAGCCAGCTCTTTCCAAGTACAACAAAGATCTGACTAGAATGCTAATTGTATTAATGAATACTTTTTACTCCCTCTTGAAACAGGCTCTAGGTTGCCTTAAAAAAGCAGGAAATTGAGTGGTGTGAGTCATCATAAGCCAGCGAGAGGGAGAAAGAATCCAAAGAAATGTCGCATATTTCTGCACACGAGTCATGCAGCCATCTTCACTCCTGAAGCGATCACCTCGTCGGGAACTGGAACTTGGCACGTTTTGCATGTTTAACAGCACCATTTTCTGCTGCAACTGTCAGCACTGTGTTTGCAGTATGATTGAAAGGCTGGGATGACCTCAGCTTCTGCAGTTTATTAAGCCATCCAGGCAAATAAAGAGGCTCCGTCTAGTTGTAGTTCACTCCAGGCCTTTGACTTACCTTGGTGGGTTAGCAGACACTGTAAAAAAGTGGGTTTTAATTATCTTTTTTAAAAATAGAAGAAAGGTTGGGGAAAACACAGCTGCCATTGCTCCCGTACAACATTGAAATTCACAAGCTGATGGGCTTCAAAGCGCAGCAGGTCTATGTCTACATAGCAGAGGTGGAGACCCTCAGGACCAGGGGCTGAATGAATCTGGAGAATGGAGAGACTGTGAGAGAGAGAGAGAGAGAGAGAGAGAGAGAGAGAAGGAGAGAGAGCGCCTTTAGATCTTGCATGCCTGAAATATAGCCTACTGCACAAAGGTATGTGCCACATCCATTGCTTCACCTAATTTTTGCCTCTGGCCCATCCCACTGTTGGCATGCGACCTTCAGAAGGTTGCCCATGGGAGAAGAGATTCCCTACCCCTCCTATCTTCTTGATATTCCACCTGGTCTTGACCGAGGCCCCATCTGTGCTATACATTTAAAGAAGCTTCATACCACTCTATAAACAGTCATGGCTTCCCCCAAAGAATCCTGGGAATTGTCATTTGTTAAAGGGGCTGAGTGTTGTTGGGAGACTCCCTCTTCCCCCTGCAGAGCTTACAGAGTTCCCTGGGAACTGAGGTTGTCTGTGAAACTACTGATAAGTGGGTGTGGTTTGGGGGAAATGGCCTCACTCTCCAGGTTGGACTCCATGGCAGCCAAAGATTGATCTTTCGGCCAAAGATTCCCTACCCTGCATCATTTTATTCAGCTCTATAAGCCTTCCCCATCTGCCCTGTGGTGCTTCTGAACATCCAGACAGATGTTAGTAGCAACTGAGTATCTAAAGTATAGGCTGGAGCTATTGCATTACAAAGAAAAGGCTTATGTGGACATGAATGATCTACTTATTCATAACAAAAAAATTCCTTCCAGTAGCACCTTAAATACCAACTAAGTTAGTTCTTGGTATGAGCTTTCGTGTGCATGCACACTTTTTCAGATACAAGAAGATGCACACGAAAGCTCATACCAAGAACTAACTTAGTTGGTCTTTAAGGTGCTACTGGAAGGAATTTTTTTTGTTTTGACTATGGCAGACCAACACTGCTACCTATCTGTAACTACTTATTCATATGCTGCTTTCAGAGAAGGGCCAAGGTAGTGCATCTGCTTTGCACGAAATGGTCCCAAATTCAATCCCTGGCATCTGCAGGTGTGACTTGGTTTAATATAGCTTCCTATGTTCCCTTAAGGGACACCCATTCAGTCTGACGTGCACAGACTAATGATCATAATTATAATCATAGTCCCAGAGAGTATACAGTACATTTCAAATTCTACCCAAATGCAAGGCTGCCTTTTACAAGCACAGGCACAAAGATATATTTATTCCACACCATCAGTGTTCCATTGCATTTCATCAAGCAGTGTTTCCCAAACTTGAGTCTCCAACTGTTTTTGGACTACAATTCCCTTCATCCCTGACCGCTGGTTTTGCTAGCTAGGTATGATGGGATTTGTAGTTCAAAAACAGCTGGAGACCCAAGTTTGGGAACACTGGTATAGAGCTACACTAGCAACAAAGAAAGGTCTCTGCTCCCAAGGTGCTTACACTCTTAAACAGACATGGGTGGGGTGAAACAAAAGTGGGAAGGAGAGGCAAAGAGGGAGGAATATGGGCAAATGCCATTGGAGAATTGTTACACAATCAGGAATGACAATTACCGGTAATCTGAGAAGCAAACCAGCAGGTTCAAATTCTGACAATGACAGGCCAAGGAGAAATGGCCTTTGAAAGGCACACCTGGGCTACGGTGGATCTCCTTGGTGAGAGGTTCCATAAGACTAGGGGTGCAACAGATAAGGTCTGCTATGATCCCCTCCCCGCTCACTGCTTTGACTTACCACAGAGAAGGTGTTTTTTGTTTCACCTAAGAGCCTGCAACTTCAACAGACGGTAGGACCATACACTTTCGGGGGGGGGGGTGTGAAACCAGGCAGAAATCATGCCCGCTTTCCCCCAGTGCAACCAGCCTGCTAAATGCTCCCTGCCATACAGCCATCGGGGAGGTCGCTTGGACCGCAGAGCATTAACACGGCAGGAAGGCATAGGAAAAAGAAAGCGGAGATGCCTCAAACACGGTCTCTGTGGGACAGCCATGGTGGTAAACCCTTAGGGGGATTCTGACTATAATGCACAGCACGTTCTGCACAAAGGGTGTGTGTGTGTGTGTGTGTGTGTGTGTGTGTGTTTTAGGGGAAAGAGGAGGGGGACCCCTGTGCTGACACTCGTAAATTGCCACATGTTTGGAATCTCAGCAAGCTCTCCCAACAAGCTGCATTCCTGCAAGTCATTATATCCACTGGACAGAAATGGCTGTGACTGTGTTAACTCAAGGCAGGGTGCGTGGCTGTGTCAGGCAAACCCACCAGGGAGGGTTCCCACCTCAAGGCCAGGAGGTTGTGTTCCAGGACCATGCCAGGCCCTCGTTGGCTGGGAGCTTGCACCACTTTTATATAGTTTAAAAGCAATGTGAGGTTTGCAGCTCAGGGGCGGAGGGAGGGTGGATGACAAAATGCATTTGAAAAGATCAAATACCTGAAAGATCAACTCACCCTTTCCATACCCAACAGATCCCTGAGCACTGCAAGAGAGGGCCTCCTGCAGAGACCACCCCATCATACATGCATAATTTTATTTGTATGCTGCCTTTCCGCAATTCAAACCGTGCTCAAAACAGCTTACAACATGAAAAAAACCCATTTACTGCAACATAACAAAAGCTGCCGTAAACAATAAATAAAGCATCAAAAACATGCAACCAAACTGATCCATCTCCAAATAAAGCACAAGATCTAAAATAAAGACACATAAAACTAACAGCAACAACAGCAACCCCTGCCCCCCCACCCCCAAACATCACCCCAGCCGAAGTGTCCGTTCAGCAGCCTCAGCTTTTGTAGCTGGAGTCAGTCAGGCCCCTGCCCTCCCAGGCCAGGAGGGAAAAGGCCTGCAAGGCAGGGAGCAGGTTTTCATCATGAATTGCTTTGGGATGTTTCAGGGGAAGCAATTCGTAAATGAAATTAAGTAAATAAAGGTAAACAAATTAAGTAAATAATGGTGAATGAATCCTGAAGTCCTTTATGGAGCCAATGGCGTGTTGCCACCTTGAACCACCTATGGCTGCAGGCGATGGCATATGGCCTGGTGGGGTGGCATGGATCACCTGGACTGCGGTCAGTTGCATCACTGCAGCTTAACGGCAGGTAGGGGGAGAGGGGCGAGGCTGCGCTGCAAACACACTGGCAGAGGCAATTCTGTGTTTTTGCACTACGTCTGCCTTGTTGCCACCTAGCCCTCTCCCTCCCAGTAAGCAACACTGATGCAACTGATCGGAGGTCCTGCTCCACCATCAGTGACTGATTGTAGGCTGAGGTCTTCCATAAGAACAGATCTCACTTTGACAGGGTGTTCTTATTTGGGGTTAAGTGAACATGCAGAGGGGCAGCAGCTGGGAAAGCCGGGGTTCTAAAACACACGCAGGGGAGCCTCTGAGAGCGTCTCTCTGCCACCATTGTTAACCCACATAGATGCCTAAATACTGCCTGGGTGTCACGAACTGACTGGCACCCTAAAAAGAGCCATGCAGTATTTCATGATCTACTAAGTGTACGACTTTTTATTGGTTCCATCGTACCATGAGTTGGTGGTTTATAAAGATTTATAACAACAAACAAACAAACAAAATCAGATAAGCACAAACCCTGTTGCAGCGAACGTACAGCCAGAATTACGACGGCAGTAAATATAAAAACCAGATTCAGAGTCAGCAAAATGGGGCTGCCTAAATATTTTCCGCAGGGCAACTTCAGTTTCTTCCCACACAAAGAAAGCACACAGGGAGAGAAAGCGGCAATCTGTGACTAGCCACCCACACTTTACATGCGGAAAGGAAACAAACCCTGTTACCTAATATCGAACGGGAGGGAGAAAGCATGTTAGGCTTTCTGGTGCTTTTAAACACGCCCTGTCATCGTTTATTAACTTATTTGCTCAAAGCCTCGGGAGAATAAGGCCGTGTTTTGTCTGGATCCCTGGCTAAGCCTCAGCAAAAACAATGCCAATTTCTTGTTTTAGTGGCCTTGCTTACTCGCAGTGACATGCGGGCCCCCACTGCTAGTGGGAAACATGTTGCGGGCCTAGTAGCTGTTAGCGAGAGAGGCGAAAGGCCCGGCACCGTTGATCCCGAGGCTTTGAACAAAATTACTTCCTTTAACACACGACTACCTTAATTATGTGGTGGGAAACAGAAAGCAGGTCAGACAATTTGTCCCAGGACGTCATAATTCCATCAGTACAATGCTGACATTATCAGAGATTTATGGATGGAATGTCATAATTATTTTTTGAGTAAACAGATCAAGCTTCGCTAACGGGAGGAGGCTGGAAGTAGTAATTAGCTTTTCTGGAAAGGAAACGACCCTGTAAGGTGGGGGTGGTGCTGGTCAAAGGACTTATGGCCAAAAAGGGGGGGGGAGGGAGCCCCCACAATTCAGGGACAGCCTGCAATTCTAGCAGATTTTTCGTCTGGAAAGGAGAGGAGGGTTAGTGTTGGGCAGAGAGCAAATGGCCTCTGAGAATTCTCCTCGCTGTTTGTGCATGGTGAAATGGGAAGCAGGGAGCATTTTGCTCTGGATTTGCTGTGAAAGGAGGTTGGATTCTCCAAAAGGAAAGGAAAATTCTCAGAAGAGATACCTATATCCATATCTGCCTTCTCCTAGGAAATTTTGGCTTGTTGAATGTTGCCTTAGTCCTTGTCATGGAGTATTTTCACATCCAGGTGTGAAGACACACCTGTTGAGGCACACCTTCCCCTGAACTTCTGATCTTATTATTTTAACTTGGTTTATTATATATTTTAATTAAGAATGTTTTAATGCTCCAATGTAATAGCTATTGCATATTTTTAAAATTCTTTTTGGGGAAACAGAATCCATGAAACTGCCATTTTATTTTCCTCAGAAAGCCCTGTTCTGACGTGTGTGTGTGTGTGTTTTAATTTGGGGAAATTCTAAATGGAGGATGATGTCAGAGATTATCAGTATAGTCCTGTCTAACAAAAAGTAAGCTCCAAGAGTTTAGTGGGGCTAATGTGCTGAAAAATTGGATAAATGAGTTGAAGTCAGGGGTGGGTCAATTCCACAGTGCAGTTTATCCTCAAATGTCTGGGTCAATTTCATTATTTTTTGCTCATATCACTGTCTGCCTGCCTTGCCCCCCAGCCCTACTTAAAACAAAAACCCTGCCCCAGAATTTTCTTCTGAGGGAACCAGCATGTCTTTAATTCATCCAGAAAACTTCATTTTGTCTCCCCCTAACTCCTCTGAGAACCAATCTAAGCCTGATGCAGTACATTTGTATTAATGATCTGTGGCTAAGTTGAAGGTTTTGTTTTTGGTTCAGTGATACTGAGGCCTTACTACACTGTCCCCTTGTTCCTGAACTGATGTCTCAAGAAGGTTAATAGATATCAAGCCTCTAAAGAGCAGATTGTCTCAGCAGGGGGGCTGTTTCATACAGAAAAAATCCAAAAAAGCTCTTGCATTTATTTTCCTAGGAGGTTTCACTGTTTATTTTCAATTATTATTATTATTTCCCCTTAGTACAATTCAAAATTTGAGCTCGCAGGCTGGCAGTGCTCAATCTATCTTGAATTCAAAGGATCTTAAGAGAAGCGATCATGGGTTGTTGGGGAGTTCACAGTAACATCTTGCTATGGGGGCCTCCTCTCATGCTGGGGAAGGCAGAATGAGTTCAGCGAGATCAACCTTTCATGGTATTGTAACTCAGCACGTAAATATTCAGCTTGGGAATCAGGCTGAAATGGAGCTTTAGACCAATCATGCAACAAACAAACAAGCAAGCAAGCAAGCAAGCAAGCAAGCAAGCAAGCAAACAAACAAGCCTTCCTCTTTCTACCATTCCACCCTTCTAGATGGTTGTAAGTGCCAGTCAGAGCTGGGCTGTGGCCAAACACTGAGGAAGAAATGAAATCATGAAACCCCAAATCACAAGAGAGGAGTCTGAGCTAGTGAATATGGCTGCTGACAGCAGAATCCCTAGCCAGAATATGTCCTGTTCCTTCCTGATTTTGACAATGGCCACCTAGAGCCCAGAAAGTCTTTACTTCTGAAATATACTCGGAGTCGAGACCCAGGAATATCCCAACCAGTAAACAAGAGGCTTGACACGTGGAGCAGCAATATACAGATCCATTGTTTCCTAGTTCCATAATCTCCCGGTGTTGCCTTGAGTATGCATGTCCCAAATATGTGGCCCCAGACAAATTACCCCAACCCCTGTGAGGGAAATGGTCTGGGGGGAGAGTGTGCACCTGGGGAGGTGGTGTGGCAACAATCCCAAGGGGCACATAGTGGAGCTTGGAGGGCCACATTTAGCCCCTGGGTTTCAAGGGCCCCACCTCTGATTTTAAGCATTATCAGGAGGGCAACAAAAGTTATAAAGAGTCTGGAAACCAAGCCTTATGAGGAAAGGTTGAGGGAACTGGATATGCTTATTCTGGAAAAGAGAAGGCCAAGAGTTGATATGATAGCCAACTTCAAATACCTGAAGGGTTGTCACATAGAAGATGGCGCAAGCTTGTCCTCTGCCGCTCCAGAGGATAGGACCTGAACCGATGGTTTCAAATAACAAGGAAGGAGATTTCAACTAAACATTATGAAGAACTTTCTGATACTAAAAGCTGTTTTACAGTGGAATGGACTACCTCAGAAGGTGGTGGACTCTTCATCATTGAAGGTATTTAAACAAAGGTTAGATGGCCATCGGGACGCAGGTGGCGCTGTGGGTTAAAGCCTCAGCGCCTAGGACTTGCCGATCGAAAGGTCGGCGGTTCGAATCCCTGCAGCGGGGTGCGCTCCCGCTGCTCGGTCCCAGCGCCTGCCAACCTAGCAGTTCGAAAGCACCTCCGGGTGCAAGTAGATAAATAGGGACCGCTTACCAGGGGGAAGGTAAACGGCGTTTCCGTGTGCGGCTCTGGCTCGCCAGAGCAGCGATGTCACGCTGGCCACGTGACCCGGAAGTGTCTCCGGACAGCGCTGGCCCCTGGCCTCTTGAGTGAGATGGGCGCACAACCCCAGAGTCTGTCAAGACTGGCCCGTACGGGCAGGGGTACCTTTACCTTTACCTTAGATGGCCATCTGCCAGAGGTTCTTTAGCTGTGATTCCTCCCTTCCAGTGGGTTGGACTAGATGGGGTTCCTTCCAACCTACTTTTCTATTATTCTATTATTCTGCCCCACTCTTCAGCCAACAGGACTCATAGAATGGCTTAGATCAGATCAATAAGAACGAGATATCATTAAAACAGGAAAAGAAATGGCTATTGGAAGAGGTGGTCATGACGACAGCTTACCCATTCCTATTCTCTTGCTCACAGTGTGGGATGGCCTCTCTGAGAGGAGGAGGAATCCAGCCTCAAATGTGAAGCAGCTATAGATGGAGAAAGTAGTAAGGACAGTTCACCTTATGGTTTCCTGCTTCCTCTCCCACTCACAGGACATTTGGTTCTGCTGGCAGAACAGAGGAAGTTGCCTTATATCAAGTCAGACCATTGGTCCATCAAACTCCATAATATCTACACAGACTGGCAGAAGATCCTGAGGGTTTCAGACAGTGGACATTCCAGCCTTCCCCAAAGGCCACTCCCCTTGAGATCTGAGTGCAGAGAGATGGCATTCTTTGGTTACAAGAGGGGGGGATGCTTTCCTGAATAAATATCCATTAACAGTATCTAGTGCTGCAAAATAATGCATTACAATGCTGAATAGTAACATTAGGAAGTGAAGCAATACCTGAGCAAAAGAGAAAATTAAGCGACATAGGCGAAAGAGGAAATAAAAGGTGTTTCAGCTGAAGCACAAAAACAAATGTAGGTAATTAGCACTTCTGGAATGCTTTTCATCTCCCAAATGTTGTGCAAATATTACTTTTTCAGTTCCCACAACACCCTTTGCGAGGTGGGTAATAAATATTACAATTTTAATAGGCCATTATCATATTATCTTTATGAGATACTCCAATGTTTTACGGTTTATTTTAATTCCAGACCTGAGCACCACACTTTGCCAGGCCCTTGTCAGCTTCCAATCTAAATATAGGCAGTCAGATTCAACTAGCATTAGCACAATGGGGCTTTCCCCCTTTCCTCCCCCTGAGCCTTCCCCACACCTGCTTTGGAGGATGGGGAAAGAAGGGAGATCATCCTGTCGGGCAAGCAGAAATACTTGCACTGATGGAACCATCTCCTCAGTGTTATGTTGAATTCAGCCTCTGGCCACATTTTCTAAGGTTCACAATTGAATCTTCTAACACAGTTTTCTTCTAAATGCAGCAGAGGCCCCACTTTATAGGAACACAAGAGAAGTCGTCTCTCTTAGGCCAATGGCCCATCTAGTTCTGCATCCTGTTTTCACAGCGGCCAACCACATGCATGTGGGAAACCCAGAAGCAGGATCTGAGCACAACAACACTCTCTCCTCTTGCAGTTTCCGACAGACTGGTATGCAGAAGCAAACCAACTCCAACAGTAGAGGAATCATGGATCTGGATTCCAGCGGGGCAGGAGATTCGAACCCTTTGCATTGCCAAGAAAATTTCTCCTACCCTGAGCTATTACTTGCTGCTGCAGTATGTTTACCCTTCTGTGAAAAGAACTCCTCACTCTGTCCCTTGCTTATTTCCACCAGGAAACTGGCATGGGGGTGGGTTCTATTGCCACTCAGTGCTAAAGCAAGTATTCCCCCTTCCCCCGAAATGTGCCAGGTTCAATCCTTGGCCATCTCCAACAAAAAGGAGCAGGGTACAGCTGATGGGAATGGCCTCTGAGCTTGAGACCCTGGAATCTATTCCTACTTGAATTGCACAGAGGGCAATAGACTATAGTGCATGATATCTCTGACCTGGCCTGATCTGTGTGCAGAAAGAGGATCATTTGTTGGCCTATTGAATAATTTACTGGTCGAGTATTCTGTGGGCAAAGTTTGAAATCTGATAATAATAAATTAATACTCTTAAGCGTGAGTAAGTCTGGTTCCAATTATCTAGTCCAGCCAGCTACAATACAGCTAAAGAACCCCGACAGATAGCCATCCAACCTCTATTTAAAACCTCCAGTGACGTGGAGTCCATTGCCTTCTGAGTCCATTTGACAGTCGAACAGCTCTTTCCGCCAGAAAGTTCTTCACCATGTTTAGTCAGAACCTCCTTACTTGTAGTTTGAATCCATTGATTTGGGTCCTACCCTCTGGAGCAGCAGAAAACAAGCTTGCTCCATCTTCCATGCTGTAAAACTAGATTGTCTTGTTGCTTATCTCTGAGAATTTGTATTTATGCATAATCTCATTCAAGCAAGTCATCACTTAGGATTTGATTTGTGCATATTCTTATGCAAGACAAAATGAACAAGCCCCCCCCCGAATGTGGAAGAAATATGCTGTATTATATTTTATAACATTCATTTAGAAGTGGCTACATGTCTTCTTTAACTCCACAACGGTTTCCAAAATAGTTGGCAGAAAACATGGAGAAAGAAAGAGAAATGTTCTATTAGGGAAGAGAAATTCCAGGACCACGTACACATACTTCTGTGAAATGTGCTTAGTGTGCACTTGGAGGTACGCAGATGTCTGCAGAATTTTTTAACAGAAATGAAGATTTACATCATGAGGGGGATGCAAGGAAGTTGCAATGAAGTAATAGATTTTTTGGCAAATCCAGTGTTCCTTTAAAAAGCAAACCATATTGATCAAATCTGCCTATTAAAATAGAGTGGTACCTCGGGTTAAGTACTTAATTCGTTCCGGAGGTCCATTCTTAACCTGAAACTGTTCTTAACCTGAAGCACCACAGAGCACGATTTCTGTTCTCATCCTGAAGCAAAGTTCTTAACCTGAGGTACTATTTCTGGGTTAGTGGAGTCTGTAACCTGAAGCGTATGTAACCTGAAGCATATGTAACCCGAGGTACCACTGTATAGAGAAAGGCAACCAAATGAACAGGAGGTTGGATTACAATGTTTGCATCGTTTTAGTTTAGGAAAAAGGTCCGTAAGGGATGGGGGACAAGTGACAGGGGTGTAGAAAACGAGGAATGGTGTGGGCAAAGCAGATTGAGAAGATATTTCTCTCTTTGTCATAGCACTAGAACCCAGGAGCCACCCTATGAGTGGTTTAATAATCAATCTCTCTTCCTAGGGAACTCTGAGATTTCTAGTGAGGGAAATTGGGGCGGGGGTCTCCTAAGAACTGTCAGCACCTTTAACAAACTACACCTCCCAGACTCTTTGTTGTGAAGCCTTGGCTCTTTAAAGTGGTAGTGCAGAGGAGGCCTGGGTTAGAATTCCTCCCCTGCATGTTGGTTTCTCCTTATGTCAATGAATGACAGGTTCTGTTTATCAAATTGTAAATTTCCTCACCCTAAGAATAGCTGTGCCTTTTAATATCCTATGTTCAAGTTTTGCGCAATTTGCCAGTTGATTTAAATGTAAGTATTTATTTAAATATAAAGGACTTTGATAAAGATTACATAATGTTCATTTCACACATGCAAGAAACTGATCCTTCCGTGTGGCGGCTCCTAATCTCTAGAACTGCTAGCCCTTTGCTCTGAGGCAGTTGCATTTGCTGTATTGCTTTCAGTACCTGCTAAAGCCTTTTTTGTTTAGGCAAGACTGTCCAGACATAGAGTTTTACAATGTAATTTTATTATGCATGTTTATTTTACAATTCCCGATTATTATTTTATATTTTGATACATTTTACAGCCACTTCTTTAAAATGTTTGATTTTATTGGTATTTTTTTAATTATTATTTTATTTTGCTTTACCTAGAACTCTTAGAAGTATTTGTTGATTAAACGGTATATAAAACATCTTAAGTATAACTGAACTAGCAAACAAACAAATAAAGAGTAAGGCTGCAATCCTAACCCCATTTACCCAGGAGTGAGCCCCACTGAATTCAGTGGATCTCAATTTGGAGTTGACATGGTTAGGACTGCAGTTTAACCGTTGTGTTTTATTGCACTTCTTGGTAAGATTTAATTTAATTTATATCTCGCCTCTCATCGCATCTGCTCTCAGGGCAGGCCACAGAAAACAATATAAGCAAATAAAACCAATAAGGTTCAAAACTAGAATCCATAAAATATTACAATCATCATTTTTTTCAGTATTTATTTATTTTTATGTGTTTCATTATCATAAGTAGCATTTGTCCCATTTTACAGCAAAAGGGCAGCTGGTGTAAAAATTTGGTATGCAGATAAAACACCTATAGAGGTTTGGGGGCTACTTCCAAATACATTCTACTCAGGAGGACAAATGAAATTTAAGGGCCGAAATTAGTCATGCTCATTTATTCCTGTCAGTTTACTCAGGGTAGATCCAACATTGGATGCAACCCTTTACTTTATTTAAACTAAAAATTAAACTTTTTGTTGGTTGATGGCTCCAAATACTTCACAATCTGTTCTGTTGCTTGACTTTGAAAAATGGGGCTAGATTTCACTAAGCCTTGCCTTCCCTCCCTGTTTCTTTTCAGCAATGAGGCGGCAAACAGTTTTTATGGTTCAAATATAAGAAAGATTATATAGATAAAAAAAATCTCTGAAGGAATTATTATCTATGGTAGTAACTGGGTTGTAAAGTTTGACCTTATGAATCCAGTAATGTGATGGCTATTTGGAACCTGAGGCCTGTGGTATTTCCAGAGCTGGCTAGCGTGGTTCACCCCTGTCTCATTCATATATATATATATATATATATATATATATATATGCGCAAGCCTAACTTACCTTGAGATGAAAATAAAATTTTATTTCATCTCATCTATTCATAGGAAGAGTTGAAGAACCCGTGTGACTTTTCCACAAAAAGTGGGGGCAGGGAGCAACTGAGGCTGGCTCTGATGGTCACTTTTCTATTTCTCTGATCTGCTATGGAGTTAAGCCAGGAGTCAGCAAACCTTTCCAGTAGGGGGCTGGTCTACTGTCTCTCAGACCTTGCTGGGGGCTGGACTATATTTTTTTTTGGGGGGGGGGGAATGAACGAATTCCTATGCCCCATAAATCACCCAGAGATGCATTTTAAATAAAAGGACACATTCTATTCACGTAAAAACACGCTGATTCCCGGACCGTCTGTGGGCCAGATATAGAAGGTGATTGGGCTGGATCTGGCCCCCAGGACTTAGTTTGCCTACCCATGAGTTAAGCATTCACAGCCTGTGCACATAACTGAGCTTGGGAACTAAGCAGCATGTTAGATTGTAGCTGCATTGCTTGCAGGATGAAGAGTTTCATTTCCCATTTATTTATATTTCTTTTAGGTAAATAATGTGACCCCTTCTTTGCTTCATTTTTTTTTTAAAGTACACCCTCAAAATAGCTTATGAGAAATCTTAAATCATGGAAATAGAATGTCTCCAAATGTTGCCAAGTTGGTTTTCTAGTCTGCCACATTTTTAAGGCCATATCCACACCATACAGTGGTACCTCGGGTTTCAGATGCTTCAGGTTACAGACTCCGCTAACCCAGAAATATTACCTTGGGTTAAGAACTTTGCTTCAGGATGAGAACAGAAATCATGCTCTGGTGGTGTGGCGGCAGCGGGAGACCCCATTAGCTAAAGTGGTACCTCAGGTTAAGAACAGTTTCAGGTTAAGAACAGACCTCCAGAACCAATTAAGTTCTTAACCTGAGGTACCACTGTATATTTAAATCACTATGATACCACTTTAAACAGTCATGGCTTCCCTCAAAGAATTCTGAGAACCATAGTTTGTTAAGGGCACTGAGAGTTGTTAGGAGACTCCTATTTCCCCTTTCTGAGTTACAATTTCCAGAGTTTTTTAACAATCCTCCTGTCCAGGTGCTTCTGATACTTGAGAGTTATTATTATTTTTTAAACTGCATATATATATATATATATATATATATATATATACGCGCACACACACACGCGCGCATATATATATATATATATATATATATGGGGGATAGGTCAACTTTTTAACATTTGAGTTTATGGGAATTTTAAAATGAAAATTATATAAATGCTTGGAGGTTTCTTATGATTTATCAGTTTATAAATCCTGTGAAGTAAATCGATAAAATATAAATATTATTTAGCCTTATGCTCCGTGAATTTGACTAATCCCCTTTTAAAACCATGCAAGTTAATGGCTGCCACCATGTTATCCTGCAGTTGCAAAGTCCATAGCTGAACACTGTGCTGTATGAAGAAGTACTTTCTTTTGCCTGCCCTGAATCTCCCAACATTCAAGTTCACCCTCCTACTGGGACAGACCTACTGGTGGTGCATGGCAGGGCGACTCCACCTTACCACGTTTAACTTGTCTGTGAATGAAATAGGCAAAACAGGAGCAGTATAGTAACTCAGCCTCTGTCTACCAATACAGATATCTGCTTATTTATCAGCATCTTTTTCTAATGACTGAAAAAAAGGGCTCTGAAAACACAAATTGAGGGGGGGGATAATAAAAAGCATTCTTGCACCCCACTTGTGTGTGCAAATACCCCACTTGTGTGTACAGACATCGTGGATGCTGCTTTAAATGATGTTGCCCTGCAAAGGTGTGTACTGTTGCAAACTGCTATGTGCAAAAGCACACTGAGAAAAAATTATTCCAATGATATTTCAATAGCAATGTGTTTATGCAGCCTCAGGATGCTTCCAGACTGTTGCTATTTTGGGGAAGAATTCAATCATAGGCCAGAAAATTCAGATTGTGCAGCTATAGTTGATTGGGTGGTCTTCCATAGCAGACTCAACCCCCCCCCCCAAAAAAAAAAAAAAATTGTATGTTTTGTGATAAGGAAAGTGGTAGGAAAACACACTGGAAAGTGTAGAATAACACCTGATTTGATACAGCATCATCTAGCCTCCCCACAAACAAACAAGAATGAATGCTTATTAAACAGCCAATGTCATCTAATCTCCCCACACACAAATCAGGACGAGTGCCTGATAAAGAGGTAGTCTGGAAGACCCTACTCCAAAATACAAAATAGGGGCAGCGCTGTACCATGGACATATATCAGAAAACAGGGGCTGTCTCTGGTAAATAAGAGATTGGGGCAGTATAATGCATAATGGTATTGAGTTCTGTAGGGCCTGGTTCGAACCATAGAATCAGCACTCCTTCAAAATAAAACAAAACAAATAAGCACGCAAACAAAAGCAAATCTTGTTTTCATGTACATGTCAAACATCACCCACTGTTCTTTGCTTCCACCAGTGTGCATTGTTGCTTTTAATGCTAGCTAAGTGCAGATGTGTGTGAGTCAGCAATAAAACTGAAAATTAGCATTCTTCAGTGGGAGAAACTGCTGCAGGATGCATTCCAATAAATAACATGACAAGGTCTTGATATTTATTATTTCGCCATCATTCATTACGGCATCTTCTGCAGCTCTCGATTCAAGGGCGCTTTACTATCCGAGCAGCACCTGGGGATAACAGCTGGACAACGTCTCCATTAAATGCGGAGCACATTGAAGTTCAGAGGGTATTGCTGCACTTGCCCAAGCTGTTGCTGAGGATGCCCTCTTTGCAGCTGTTCAAAGCTTTCAAAATTTCGGAACATAGAAAGCTGCTGTAGAGTGAGTCAGATCAGCTAGCTGAGTGTTATCTACACGGATTGTCAGTGACTCCAGGGTTTCAGATGGGAGAACAGGGATGGGGGAGGAATTCAATTCTGTTCAGATTTAAAGGCAAACTTATCTATTTTGTACTTTTCAGGACATTAGGAGAATGGAAGCGCTGCCATCTTTTGAAATTTGCAGTTCTTTAAATATTGCAATGCAGTTCTCAGTCAAGTAATTGGTAAAATATATATGCACGTAGTTAATTGTACCTATGAAGGCATGTATGAGTGAAAAGCATGCACAAAAAGTGCCTTAAGTCAAGGGGAATGGCTATGCAAAATTGTGTGTATTATCCAAAACGGCATACAGAAATGCATCTATGAGGTGAAATCCATATTAAGATTCTGAAGAATCTTCATGAGGACTTTTTTCCTTATAAATAGAAATCCAAATTGATGTGGAAATATGGACAACTGAACTTAAGACTGGGAAAACGAGAAACCCAAATTGACCTTTTTTGCCTATCATTACCATCCCTTCCTGGAGATGCCAGGAATTGAACCCGGGACTTTCCGCATGCCAAGCACTGAGCTGCAACCTTTCCCCTAGCGAGTCTATCGAGGATGAGGAGTGAGAGAGATGATGGAAGTGTCCACTTGTTCTAAATTAGGAGTGGTTTCAGTTGTCCCCTTTTTTTTTTTTAAAAAAAAAAGTAGCATCCCAGGCTGTATCCCAAAGCAGTTTACAAAACAGTACTCAATTGAATCTTCAGGATGTTTGAAAACGTTAGGAGAAACTGATGGAGACATTAGGAGTACGTTAGGAGATACTAATGGGTAGAACTGTGCGACTCTGGAACTGATTCATGAGGTGGGAGGCTGTGCAAGGATTTAAGCAGGAACTAGGATGTCAAGGATGCTGTAGATTAGGGATGGGGAACTTCCAGTCCACAGAGGACCATATGTGACCCCCAAGACCTCTCTGTTTGGCTCTTTAGACTCTCCCCAAGCCACATCCCCTCCCACAGGCCACACCCTCCATGAGTGATTAGGCCTGGGTGAAAGGTGTCCCTGAAGTGTGACAATGCTTTGCTTGCCTGGAAGGAGAATGGAGGTCTATGTGTGTAGAAACTTCTGCCTTGACTGTAGACTTGCCCCCTGTAGAAAGCTAAGAGTTACATCCATTGGTCTGCCTACTTTTGCATCTGGCTCCCCAGCACAGCTGTGCGGCCCCTTGAAGATTGTCTGCTAGGGAACACAGTGGTCCCAGGCAAGGGACATTCCTAGTCCTACCTGTGGATGATACATTCCTTCCCTTGAACCTGATGGGCCAATAGACATGACTCAGTATCAGTCAGCTATCAGACCTGAAACCCTGGAAAGCCACTGCCCATCAGTGTAGATAATATTGAGCAAGGCGGACCAGTGGTCTGATTCCGTATAAGACAGTTCCCTACATCTTTGTGTATTTCAACTTAGGTAGTGAATTATCTGCTTCAGGAGAAGCGGGGAATGGGGTGAGCAATACAACTGCAAAAGTATTATGCCCTGTACTGTGATCAAAACAGATTAAAAAAAAACTAGCCAGCAAATAATCATGTTTGTATGCTGGGAAGGTCCTTTCTGCAAAAGATGGGAACGAATCAAACCCGAAAAGGAGGAGAAACGCAAGAAAGGTGGAGGATACTTTCCCAACATCCCCAAATCACCATAATTAGCAGCAAAGCTCTGAAGTTCATTTCCATAAAAAGAGAGGGAAGGAGTTGAAATTCTCTGGGTGTTTAGACAGCCCTGCAAGCCCCCTTGTGACCTTACTCTGATATTTTACAAAACATTAATCTTCTTGCCAGCAATTATAAAGAATACAGTGATGTAGCTGGGAGTCAGTGAGTGAGTAATAGTAATGCCATTGTTCTCTTTTATTTATGCCTTGGCTGTACCAGGCAGATGAGGTAAGTTGGGGCTTTTTTATATGTGATTATTCCAAACTGGCAATACATAAAGGGCAATTACACAAATATCTGTCTGTTGCAAAAACGCCGCTTCACACCTCCTTTCGGCTCCTGATCAAAGTGTTCCAACACTTTATTATGAAATCATTGGAGGGAAGGGGGGGGAGATTAACACCCCTCCACCTCACCTCTTGTCTTTGTTTGCATATGAATTATAGCCTTCCAGGGATTTATATATATATACACGGTGTGTGTATATATATATATATATATATATATATATATATATATATATATGAGACATGCAGCAGTGACAATGCCTCTAAACCAAGGGGGGTGGACATAGTATCACACATTATTTCTTGAGGGATAGTGATGCACTCATTAAGCTGTTGTCAGGCTCTAGACCAGCCTCTCGTCCAAGTACAAAAGAGCATGATTTAGCCCCATGGTTGATAAAACAGGGCCCTGAGTTGAAGAAGCTGGTGGAGTGAACTATACGTACAGGGATTATTTGTGATAATTGTTTGCGTAGGCAGGGCAACAGAGTGGAAGGGCACGTGCTTTGAAGGCAGAAGCCCCAGGTCCTATGGTTGGTGTCTTGAGCTAAAAATGCTGCAGTGAACAAATGCCTTCAAACAGGAACACAGAACTGGTAGCATTCCAGATATTGTTGGCCTCCAGCTCCTATTGACCTTGATGTGTTTGCTGTGCTGGTTGGGCTGATGCATAGCTGTCAAGTGCCCCTTATTTGAAGGGACAGTCCCTTATTCTAGTGCCATGTCCCGCTGCTGTCCCTTATTGATGGATGTCCCTTAAATGTCCCTTAAATGATGTCCCTTAAATTTCAAAGGAAGCAGCTCCTCTCCCTCCCTCCCTGCTGGCCAGGGAGGAAGGAGGCTCCAACTGTGTTGCTTGGCTGTGTTGCTCACCCAATAAGAAGTCTAAGAATGACTGGGGGGTGGAGCTTGCATGCCTTGTGTGTGGCTAGTTAATGCAAGCTGAGGGTTTTTTTGAATGCTGGGCACCATTTTGTTGCACGTGCTGCTGCAAACTTTGCAGTGCAAAGCCAGGCCGGGGAGCCATCTTAAGTTGAGGCTGCATAGGCCTTGTGGTGCATGTGATTCAGATTCTATTCAGTTGAACCTCTGGTTACAAAGTTGATTGGACAGTGTTCTAAGAGCTACCAGCATGAGTTTGACCAGACTGCAGGAGGACAGGAAGACTGGAGTGCCTGGAACAGGTGAGGCTGCAGGTCCCTTATTTTGGCTGCTGGTCCCTTATTTTCAAGGCTGCTGGTCCCTTATTTTCAAGGCTGCTGGTCCCTTATTTTCAAATCTGTAAGTTGACAGCTATGGGCTGATGAGAGTTGGAATTCAACAAGTGCGCTCAACTTTTCAGGTTGGCGGCGTTGTGGCCAGGCACCAGGACCCATGCAGTGATTTGGTGGGGGGTGAATGCCTTCAGACAGCTCAGGGGTGGGATAATTCCATACCCTCCAACATTTCTCCATTGAAAATAGAGACACCCTAAGGAAAATGGGACATTCCGGGATCAAATCAGAAACCAGGATGGCTTCTCTAAATCAGGGACACTGGAAAATAGGGACATGGAGGGTCTGCTCTGACAGTGAGTGCTGGGGCACTCAGCACTGAGTGGGAGTGGGTTTTGTTTTCCTTGCAATAATGCACCCTCCCAATTCAACTGTCCCCTGCCCCCATAAGGATAAATGGCAATCCTTCACTAGAGACATTATTGGGATGAGGGCAAACTGGTCCTTTCTCCTGGTTAGGTTGAGCTCCCACTATTCTGCATAGTCCCAATCCTTAATCTTCATTGGCCCTTTTGGGTTCTGTCTCTTGGGCATATTGCAGTGTGATGGAATGTTGGGAGAGTGTGATGGAATGCAGCTGGCATCCATCTATGGACACAGAGTGCAATCTTACCAATGAACTTCACGATTAACACATTTACTTTGTAACATGACACACCCTTTTATAATACAAAAAACACTCACAAATTAATTATAGGATTCACTGGATTTTAAATATTGTTTCCCAACATTTATTTCTATTGCTCACTCAATGAAAAACCTTTATTATGCATAAAGTTATTTTAGTTATATATAAAATGTATTCATCCTACGTTTATCACTTCATTCTTTTTTGTTTCGTTTTATTACTTTCCGTTTCCTTTTTAATTAAGTTTTCCCTTGCATATTAAAACAACACTTTGTTTTTTTCCCTTTGAAATATCTTACACATTAATGCAGCAGACACATTTTTATCAAGCATCCTTTTTTATTTATTTCTTTTAAAATATACAGAATACTTTTTCAATTGGCTGTTCAAATCTACATTTACTGTGCATGCTTGCCTTTCTTAATGTTTCAAGCAAAGCAAATTCAAAGGAAATATAATGGGTCATATCCAACTATACCCTACTCAGAGTAGATCCACTGAAATTAATAAACTTAGGTTAGCCATGTTTATTAAATGTATCTACTCTGAGTAGGACTAGCATTGGATACAACCCACAAGGATCCACAAGACATATTATGTATCTTAACTTCTTCCACATCCTTGAAAAGTGTGGTTTGTATGTTATCCCAGTTTATTAATGAAAACAGTATTTCATACACACACACACACACACACACAGAGAGAGAGAGAGAGAGAAACAGACAGACAGACAGAGAGACAGACAGACAGATGATAGATTTTTACTACATTTGGCAGTGACTTCCAGGGATGATACATTATTATTCCAAATCCTTGGGCAGAAAGGATTCACTCTATTGGGTTGCTTTAAAAAAAAATACAAGTCAATAAATAACCACCTTTACAAAAAGCAAAAGTAACCCCTCCCCTGCCTTCTTCTTACAAATAAAAAAAAATGCAGCAGTTAAACAATAACATTTTGCCAAAGATTACCCTGCTTGGCTGGCTGTTAGAAATTACTCCTGTTCTTATTAACATGAAACAATAAATGCATACCAAGTATCAAGAAAACCATTATGTTTTTGTTGTCCACTTAAAAGTCTGCACTTGCTTGGCGAGTTTCTCCATAAGAGCAAAGGACCATATTTGCTGGTGCCAACAGTCTATCGATCAATTGTCCAAGCTCTTCCAGCTGTGTGCAGCTAGTTGCCTCTCTGCTGCCAACGGAAATGTAATGAGCTCTTTCTTTTCTCCCTGCCCCCCCTTTCCCTGCTCAATCTGTATTAAGTAATGAATCTTATAACTTCTCTCTAACCAGAAGGAATGATTTTATCAGGGCTCTCCAGTCACAGCTTTGCAGGAAGGGGAGTTATGTATCAGCTTATTCTTGTCTGTTCTGTGCACTTTGACAGTTTTGCCTGGTGGTGCATGTTTGGAAAACGCTGGACGTCAAAGTCCTCCTGCCTCTGTGCCACATGTTCACACATGCACTCCTGTCAAATCAGCTTTGAAATTGGTTGCTGTGGCTTGTGGTGCTAAATGAGCACGACACAAATCTGAAGCTTGTCTCCCACTGCCCCCAGTAGATCCTGGAAATTTTCCTGTAAAGGGAACATGGCCCTCAGCCGGGGGTGGGGGTGGGATTTCCGTAGCCCTGAAATAAGAGGCGAAAGTGCTTCCTAGTGGATCAGTCAAAGGACCATTGAATCTAGCAGCCCTCCCACAGTAGCCAGCTAGTGGTTCCCTGGAAGTCCATAAGCACAGGCAAGAATCGTCCCTTGTGGTGGACTCTGCATCTGGTTAGCAGTAATAAATTGGATCATGACATGGCATTTCTATTTAGCTGTCATGGTTTTGTTGGCTGGTGTTGGGTTTTGTTTCTCAAACAGTAGCACTGCCCACAGAAATGAGTCATTTACCCTCCCACTCCTACAAAACCAATTCTGCCCATAGCCTGGTTTCAGAGATTCCAGAAGGCATTACACTTGAATAAAAAAAGAGTTTCACAATCATAAGGACTAGAAACTTGGTTTTATGGGCTTAAAAAAACCCCAAAAGTTCTGAAATTCTGTTCCTTTTCTTCACCTCCTTGGAATTTCAGGTTATATGTGGAGTGGGCTAGAGAGCAACACAAAGCTTATATGTTTAATTTTTTAACACAGAATCACTGCAGTTGCTTTGAATTAGGTTGAACAAAGACTTAATGGATTTTATCTATCACCAAGCCACCACTGTAAATGCCCATTTGTAGATGGCAGTAACTTTCGGCTCCTGCTTCCATACCATTCATCTTTTCTTTTTTTTTACATTAGAGAAAATAATTTGCATTCTGACTCGAATAACGCAGCATCTTTTCTTCCATTCTTTCTGAGGTTTTTAATAAAAAGCTACACAGTGATACATTTCCAGCGCTGGCTCCCACCTGTGGCAGGGACTGTACAACTTGTAAACCCGACGGCTCAACACGCTCAAGAGACAAACTCACAAAAGAAGGAATTCCGAGTGGAGGCTTAAGGCTCTATTCATAATTTGTTGCATTGTTGGGGTGTGTATGAGATATGTAAGACCACCAACTGGTTTGAATTCCCTGCCATGCCTGGGCACAATGGGACAAATTGAAAGCTCACTTGGAACCTCAACCCTTCACTTGCCTGGCCTTTTGTCCTTATTAATAAGATGTTTAAAGTTATCAGAGTGAAAAACGGGGTCCAAGATATTTTAAGGATCAATGGCACAGCAAAATACTTCAGCTATTCAATGCAAACTGACTTCCAGGGGATTCCAGAGAATGCTTCTTCATTTGGGTGTTTTTAATTTGGTCCATCATGTAAATATGCAATATGCATAGCATCTTCCACCACCGGAAATGTCAGATTCCCTTGGGTTGGGGTGGAAATACAATAAAAGTGTGGTTACTCTCTAAAGCACATAAAAAGTGAAGTTGATCATGTTGGTCCATATGAAGCAAGGTGGGAAAATCTTCAGAAGGGAGTTACATGGAGGATGCTCTGAATGACTACTGGCTACAATGGCCATGTTCTAAGAGAGCTAGTGTGGTGTAATGGTTAGAGTGCTGGACTAGAACATGGGAGACTAGGGTTCAAATCCCCAGTCAGCTATAAGGCTCACTGGGTGACCCTGGGCCAGTCGCTGCCTCCCAGTCTAACCTACCTCACAGGGTTGTTGTGAGGATAAAATGGGGAGAGAGAATCATGTACGCCACCTTGAGCTCCTTGGAGGAAAGGTAAATATAATGATAGCAAAACAAACAACTCTGCTGCCAGAGATTGTAGGCCTCTGAATATCATATATGTTCTGCTGTCCCTGAAATCTCTCACTGTTCAGAGATTGGGGTGCACATAACGGCACTGACCTACCTTATAGGAGCATTGTAAAAGAATATTATTAGATAAGAACTTTGAAAACTTGAAAGTGCTATATAACACGAGGCACAATCCCGTGTTATTCTCAGGCTGTGTTGTGAATTTTACCTTCCATTGCACTTGTTGCCCCTGTATGGCGTGTGGGTGTCCGTCTCCCTTCCAGTTTTGCTCACCTATCGACTGGGCTGTTTCAACCTGTCAATTTCACTTAATGAACTTCTCCAAATTCTGTGCTTACTGTTGCAACTCTACCTCTCTGGATTACCCCCCCTTCCTCTCAAATTGATTATATTATAATGTTTATCTTGCTGATCCTTCAGCACGGGCCTGTCTGTGATCTGCAACCTGTGCAGATTCAAGGCAAGGGACCTTCCTCTGCCTTGCAGACGTTTCCTCCTCAGCTGTTTGCATAGGTTGCCTTCGCTATGTTGAGCACAGTGGCCATTTCTCACCATTTGCTTTGATTCCAAGAGCCTTTGGTGGGTTGCATGAGTTAGTGGATCATAGCGCATTTCACACATAAATGCTTTCATTTTCCATTCTGTCCCTCCTTATTAGCTCTCTTCAGTTGTTCAAAGTGAATGTGTGGTGAAGGCAGGGCGGAGTTGCCAGCATAAGCTGGTCCTTTGGGGGAAATGGGGCACTGCCCCACCAACTTCTGATTCCTCCAACCTCACTTGCCTTCTTTCTTACAGCAAGTTCAGGGTGTGGCCCTGGCTGCCAGCTTCCTTCTGAGTCTCAGCATTACCCTTGAAAAACTCACCAGCAGGGCTGGATTAATGCCTTTAGAACCCTTAAACACTGAAAGTATTATGTCCCCCCCATGCAATTCATATACATATTACCATAACACAAAACTTTTATACATGCTGAAATTGAAATTTTCTGAAGGCAAAATTCATCAAATCTGACTCAGCAAAGCATGTCTTCTTCCACACACAGAGAATCACGTCTACTACTGTGACTACAAGCAGCTACTCTGATGCCAAATTGTGTTTTTTAAAAATTCTTTTTTGGTGTCCCTGTTTTGCTGGTGTCCTAATCACTTGCTTCGTCTGCCTGTTGGATAACCCAGCATTGCTCAGAAGGAAGGAAGATTGGGACAAAAGTAAACCTAATTTGCTCTGCCTGTCATTGGCTCTGGACGTACCTACTTTTGGGTTCCCTGCAGTTCCTGGGCACCAGCCACCACTGTGGGTTCTGTGTGCATGCCTGCATTTGCTCAGAGCCTTCTTCAGGTGTTCAAGTTGCATGTGAAACCAACAGGAGAAAAAGGAGAGCAAGGACGTGTGCTCTACACTCTGCCTCCCCCACCAGCTTCACCCTCCGTGAGTTGGAGTGATGAATAGGCACATATGTATCAACCAGCCCCCAAGGGTCACCAGACACAATGAAATGGGGAGGAAAGCAGGGTAGGGAGGAAGCCACAACTATTGCTCTTGTATAATTCATGCCAACCACAGAATGAATATCAGTGAAACTACTTGCAATTGGTTTAATAACAGAGCGCTTGCCATACGCTGAATTGATCTAGGGTGCCTGGAATGCTTTTAACATTGGAGCGTAAAGTGTTGGATTGGGGATTTGTTATGAAATATGACTTGGCTGTCTAACTGAGTTCCATTTATTTGCTTAAAACCATAAGTCATTCTAAAGATTGCTTACCACAAATATATCCCCAAAGAATTTGCTGTCAGATCTCTTACATTAGGCCTTCATGTCAAATGGGTTTTGTTTGTTTTATGAAGTACACGTTTGTGCATAAAAAATCTTCGGGGACCTTGTGGATTGACTTCAGTAAGTGATGTGGGAGCTCCCAGTGCTGAATTAAAAGCTGAATGATGTATCCAGATTAAGTCACAAGGCATCAACAAGACTAAATCGGCTCATGCCTTTGATGAGAACCCTGGTCTAAGGTGGGGATGCAGGGCCTCCTGATGTTGCTGGACTCCAGTTCTCATCAGCCCCAGCCAACATGGCCAGTGGTCAGTGCTGATGGGAGCTGTATTGTATGATCTGGTGGGAGCCCCAGCTGTGATGAAGCATCTCAGCTGTGGCTGATAAAGCATCAACATGAGTTAGACTGGCTGGCCTCAATCCTAGTTTGGGCTCATAAGCAGAGGCTAAGGTGCTCCTGGGACTGTGGTTTTGTGGAGAACACCACAAAAGGTTAAGCAGGAAAAATATGTGCATGTTCTCCTATAGTATCTGGGTGGCCAATGGGAAAGCAGGATGATGGACCAGATGGGCACATGGCCTGAGCCAGCAAGGCACTATATGATCATAGAATAAAAGCTTCGACAGCATTGGAAGGTTACATTCCAAGGTTACAGGGAAAGGTTCTTCCTAGCTCTATCTGGAGATCTGGGAACTGAAGTTGAAACCTTTTGCATGCAAAGCAGATGCTCCACCTGAGCTACAGCTGGTAGCCAAGGTCTAACATGACCATGAGTTGAGTCACTATTGTCATTGAGCTAAAATTGAACTATGGATACCTTTAGTATCAGAGATAGTATGCTGGGGATCAGGAGAGGGCTATTGAACTCATGTCCTCCTAGTGGGCTTTCTATAGGCATCTGATTGGCCACAATGAGAACAGGATGCTGCACTAATAGGTCTTTTGGTCTGATCCAGCAGAGCTCTTCCTTGGGATGAGAATTAGTTTTGCAATAATGCTTCTAGAGTTTGAATGCAGTTCAGTACATCTCAGAGTAAGTCCCACTGAATGTTGCAGCCCCTGGTGATAATTCATATATGAAAAGCACTTGATCGTGTTAGATTGATTTTGTCAACCAATCTGAAAAGTCTGAAAACTTCATTGGAAACTCATGTTCGTTGTGCAGCAACACTTGGAACGTTGCACCCCGCTTCTTCCAGGTTGCATGAGTTGCGTGGCAAGTTCCCGCCCCCCACCAATGATAAATAAAGACACCAGACACCAGAATTTAAGGTTAAATGGGCGAATTAGGCCACAACTTTATTGAATTCAGGAATGAGAGGCATTGGCTTAGGCACTGGTGCTATTGACTATCCGGCTCCAGCCCATTTGCTGGAGACACGGGAAGGGTTAACGCCATAGAGGGGGAGTCTCCTGCTGAGGCACGTCAACTAGAAGCTCCCCCGGGTCACCACTCGGGGGCGTGCCTTAGGCCCACACCTCCATAGGCTTCGGACAGGGCCACGCCCCCCGGAGTCCTTTATCGGACCACCCTTCATTCTCTGGGGGGAGGTGATGGCGTTCCTCCCCCCCACATCCTCTTAACCCCTTCTTACCAATGCCTAACCGCCAATGCTGAGGAGTTGTGATGAGTTGTTACAAGGTAGGCGAAAAACCAAATGGCTGCAAATTGCCAATTGGAAAAAAAATCCTACCATGCCCCTTGCGGCGACAGACCAAAGTCCATAGCAAAGTCAGAAACCTACCTAAAGGGAGGGAGGCTGGGAAAACGTGGGGGCTAGCCGGCAAAAGAGGGCGAGCCCCGGCCGTGCCAGCCCTAAGTAGGCCAGGCCACGCCCCCCAGCCACCCGATTGGCTGACTGGGTGGACAACGTGGCCGGGATTCCCCTGCTCTCGTGGGGGCTAAAACCAGCCCCCGCTCACGTGGGGTGGGCATGAAGCCGGCAACCCCACCTCCTGCTCAGGTTTGGAAGTGGCTTTCCTGAAAACTCGTTTCATTTCACTTTCATCATTTAGCAGCCTTTCACCAACCACCATCGATCACTGTATGGGTGCCTCTGAAATAAAAGGCGGAGGTACAGTGTGAAAAGTTGTTAAAATGTCTGTACATTTTTTGCAAGCCATTAATGCATACAAAAAAAAAGTTATATAAAAGGCTGCAGGTTCTTTCCTTCTGCAATGGCTTTCTAATCAACAGAAGAGAGAGAAAAGGCAATTTAATTAAAAATTTAAACGTGCAAAAGTGGGGGAGACACCATAAAAGAGCACATTAGACAAGAAACATTCCCAGATTTGGATCCAAGTCCAACTGTTGTTGCGTCGCCATCTGAAATGCATTATATAATTATAAACATACACTGGAAATTATTTGCTTCCAAGCTTTGAGCGAGTGCAGGCATTCCAGCTAATTACAGTATCCCCCCACCCCTTTGTTATTCTCCTCCTTACGCGAACATTTGAATAAAACAGAATGTAAATGATTATTGGACCAAAGACAGCCACCCAATATCCACAAAGTTTCCTTCCTGGGTACAGTAGATTTGTTTATTTATATTACAAATTTTCTGTTCTCCCTCAAAGTAGTAGCCAATCAATTTCATTAAAAAATATATATTATCCAGGGGATAATGGGCCCGCCTGCTGCAGCAAAAACAAAACAACAAGAACCACAATCCTCACTTTTGTGGTACTTTAAAACACAGGTAGAGAGCCTCTGGTTCTGGGGCTGGATGTGGGCCCCCATACTTGTCTTTCTGACTTTTTGATATTCCCAGAGTACCCTGCTCACCAGCCCTGTTCCACACCCTCCTCATGCTTCTGTGTGGCTGCAAAGTGTCATTTAACTGTGATAATGGAGGGTGTGTGTGTATATTTGTGTAGAAACCTCTGGAATGCAGCTCACTGGAGCCTCATCTGTTGCTCTGCCCACTTTTGCCTCTGGCCCTGCCCACCACTGGCAGCTGGGCCTCCCTCTGAAATTGGTTCTCCACATCCCTGCCATAAAGACTATTGCATTTTATCATTGCTTATGTTTTGACAGACTTGAGCTCACTTTACCGGACGCCTGTTAACTCTCCTTCGCAAAATGCAGTGATAAAATTTGTTAGGTTTACCATGAGGCCCTTCACTCCTTGTGTCATTAAAATATTAGAAACTTAATAATGTATAAATAACAGAAAGCTACACAACAAAAGTAGGTTCCAATGGTCTTGGAGCATCCTTTACTAGTTTAGGCTGACACCCCAGCTTATGCCTCTCTCTGGAGGCAGACAATCTGGATGGCTGCAACAGCTCTACTCTTCACTAACCTCCTGTTTGAATTACTGGCCTATAGCTTAATTGGGGCTGTCCTTGAAGATAGTATGAAAACTTTAGTGGGTGCGAAGTATGATAGTGAGGACTTTTACTGGGAATATTATTGATTGATTGATTGATTTTTACCCCTTTTATCTTTCCCCAGAACCAAAAGAGACTTATAAATAACCAGACAGACAAAAATAGGCATTGTGAACTCATCACACTGATCCTTTTTCTCCTGCACTGGCTTCCAGTTTGCTTTGGGTTAAATCTCAAGGTGTTGGCTTTGGTCGATATAGCCCTGCGTGGCTTGACACCTAATGGAACACCTAGTTCCCTATGTACCTACCCATACTTTATGGCACGGGTGTGTGTGGGAGTGATAGTGTTCTCCCCAGTGTCGGAGCAAGCCAATTGGGTGCCTGGGGCGGTGCGCGTGCCCTGCGTCCAGGGATGGGGCCAGCAGCCCACAGGGCAGGGCAAGCTGGGGCAGGCTGCTCTGTGGGGCCTCCAAGGAGTCTGCCTGCCTCCTCCCACTCAGCCGCCCTACAGATGAGGGGGAGGCGGCGGGCTCCCAAGCCACCGCGTCACTCCCAGGAGAGATGCATAGCTTGGGCGCACTGCAGGCCCCGCGGCAAGTGCTGCATGGCATTTTGTCACCCCCCTCATTGGTGACACCTCGGGCAAACCACCTCCACCACACACCCTCTTCCTCCACCCCTGGCTCTCCCCAAGCATCACCTCTTCCTCCTCCCTAGCCACACCCTTCCTCCTCCATGTAGCTAACCATCTATGCAGTAGTATACCCATGAAGATGGGGGTGCTACTGCATAGATCAGGGATTGCCCTCCACCGCCACCATGTCCTCTGAAGGACAGGAAGTCTTAGTGGTGTGGGAAACCCTTCAGGCCTGTCAGTTCTGTTTCGGTTTTGTTTCCGACAGCCTTTCCTTCCCAGACCTGGTTTTAATTTCCAAGCTGTTCTAGAGAAGGTTTGTGGTCAATGTTTTATTATTGGTTAGCTTTGGCAATGGATGGAATGGGATGTCACATCTTGTGTTGATCAGCTGCGCCATGCGCCGTTCCACTGCTGCTAGCGGAGCCCAGCATTAACTTGGTGATCTCTCTTTCGTTATATTTGCTGCGCTGTGAAATAATGGTGCTAGTTCCTTGAGGAAGCATAATGCATGAGGAATTGTGTTTAAGATCCTCAATGCTAGTTGCACATTTAACCTTGGGGTGTCAAAGGAATAGGTAGAAGCTGTTCACCTCATGCTTTAAATGCACACCCCCAGTGTAATCATAATAGTAAAGGTTGCCCTTATTGAGATTATTAATTGAAAATCTGTACCTTATTGCATCAGATGATGCTCAGTTGTTGAAAATCTATTGGATCCCTATCAGTTTGATCCTGTGTATTATAAAAAGCCATAATTCACAGGAACCTCTTCTTGGCCTAAACACACATTTCCCCTTCACTTGTGGTTGGGATTTCATCATGGGTCTTGACTTCCTCTATTTAAATTATGTGCAGATAGACATCTGTTTACTAGAACCAATTCACGTCTTCCATTGCTTGCCCTTACATGCAGTGAAGACCACATCATGGATGTGCAGAGGAGAAATGTTGGACAATTTGGGGGCAACTCTGAGATACATACCAATATGAGAGAGAGAAAATTTTCAGAAAAGAAACTGGAGGGGGGCAAGAGACAATAAAGACAGATGCATAATAACTCAGTGACACTGAACCTTGAGTGAACAAGGGGCGGGGGATTGACAACTGCATAGGAGGGGGAAGTAGAATGGAGTGGCAGAGGAACTGAGCTCCTTGCTTGCTGCAAGTGTTTTGTTCTTAGAACTTTGGAACTGCTTGCAGCAACGCTTAGAAAACCTTGCCGCTCTTCACTTCCCTTTAACATTTCCTGGAATGGTCATGTGACCATGCCCAAAGTTGCCCTGTTGCATTGAGAAAGAGAACAGACTTTTCCTAAATGGTCCAATGTGAAATAAAGACCCTTTGGCCATTGTTTCAAATATATAAGGTCAATGAAACCCTACAATTGGCAGGTGACACCTGCTGACACTGGGGGCTGCTCCATTGCCACTGACTTGTGACAGGACCTTTTCGGTGGTGGTTCCCTGGTTATAGAATGCCCTCCTTCATGAAGTGCGCCTTTTCATCATTGTTAACTTTCAGGAGGAATTGGAAACATTCCTGTTAACCTGGGCACCTGGCGGCTGAAGAATACCGGTCCTAGCAACTCTGAAATCATTTGATGGGAGTATGTTTTTAACGATAACTGTTTTCATCATATATATGTGTGTGCTTTGCTCTGTTTGCCCCCCTGTACTTCTTGAGGAAGATGGTTGGAATGCCCTCAGAGACACCACCAATTTCAGGAGCTAAACCATGGATGGGGAGCCTCTCACTCCCCCAGATGATGCTTTGCTATAGCTCTCGTTGTCCCTGACCATAGGTCATCATGGCTGGAGCTGATTGGCGTTGGGAGTCCAGCAACATCTGGTCAAAGGTTCCCCATCTCTGAGCTAAACCTTACAAGGAGAAAAGGCCCACTTGGTTGCAGAGTTGCCGTTTCAGAAGGAAACCCTGGCATCTGGCATCATACCTAATTCTGCCCTCAGCACCTGGATTGCTAAGTTTGGGCACGTCGGTCAGAGTATTAAGCTTGACACAAGAGCCGTTCAATTCCAGCGTAATCTCCAATGGACCAAATTACCAGCAACATGTTCTCATTAATTCCTGTAAGGGATGCTGAAGCTTTGACCCTTCATTGTTCTCCTTATCGGGAAGTGGCTGAGTCATCGTATTAATAAGGCATCACTCACGTAAGTGGTCATTCACTGCACTGGGGCTAAAGATAGGTTCAGCCTTTTGAAGTCAAAACAGGCCCAGTGGAAAAACTATGGTGATTCCATTATGAATGCTCATCCAGCCCATGTTTGGAAAGAAACTATTTTCTTTTCTTTTCCTTTTTCTTTTAGAAAAGGGGCCGTACTCCCCCTCAACTGTCCCCCGCAACAACAACAAAATACTGCAGTATTGAAATAAAAACAGGAAATTACAAAGGCTGCAACAAACGACTTAACTTGGGCTTAATACAGTAATGGATATTCTTTAAATTGAGTAGTCTTATTTGCAAAGTTTATGCGCACTGGTGACAAGGTGCATTGATTCCTTGGGGAAGGAGTTCAATCCCAAAGAATAAGAGCAGCTCCAGTAAGAAGGCATTCCCAGAGAGAAAAAGACAGGGACAGCTGAAGTGTATGCCATGTTACAGTCTGTGCAATATTGTCATGCTCCCCACTGCCACCTGTGTGGATGCAGGATCTGGATCAATGCCTCTTCCCAAGGGAATTCAGAGATTTGCGGCTCTTGCAAGAGACAGCTGAGGGAATAGCTGATGTGCATCCCCGTTCTCACCTGGTCACCATTGAGCCTGATAGCTATGTTATTCACCTACGGGATATATGTCTTCCTGCTGGACCTCTAAAGTAGGATGCAACAGGTGCATTGCTGCAATATAAAGGATATTTAAAACCTGCTGCTGCCCCAGTTATTTCACTCTGTCGTGATTGCATTGCCGCAGTCTTCCTTCTTGAAACCTGCTTACACCAAACCGTGTTTCGGTATTTGCATAGATGAACAATCCTCATGCAGCCGGGTAGCTTCTAGTAAATGGGTCTGTGTGGTAACTCCTACTCTACCTGGAAACAGAGCTGGTCACAGGGCAAAGTCCAAGCCATGGGACCATCCCAAAGGAAAAAAATGCCAGAGAGTGGGAAAGGGGAGGGCACAGTGAGCAGAAAAAACTGGGAGACCGAGAGGGAAGGAAGCAAGCAGACCAGAGCCAGCTTGCAAGGAGTGGGACTGAGGGTAGGTGGAGAGAGAAATGGAAAGAGAGGGAGAGGCATTGGGAGCCACTCACAAAGCCCAGATTCTGACTTGGGGGGGGGAGCATTTTATTGTGTCTTTTCAGTCACACAGAAACAGAATAAGGCAGAAACCAGAGACAATGGAATTTGTTACAGAAAAATGAAGTGAAAATGAGAAAGCAGCTCAAAGTATATGGATTAAACGAGGCATCCCCAAACTCGGCCCTCCCTTCACCCCTAGCTAACAGTACCAGTGGTCAGGGATGATGGGAGTTGTAGTCCCAGAACATCTGGACGGCTGAGTTTTGGGGATGCCTGGATTCAACTTTCTTCTAACTTCTAAGTTTTGGGGATGCCTGGATTCAACTTTCTTCTAACTAAAACATAATGTAGAAATTTTCACTTTCTGACAAAATACCGTATTTTCCCTTCTATAACACGCAGATTTTTTCTCCTAAAAAGGAAGGGGAAATGTCTGTGCGTGTTATTGAGCGAATGTGTGGTCCCTGGAGCCAATTGGTGCGAGGGGAGACAAAAAAAAGCAGGCAAAAATCAAACCGCGCGTATCCTAGAAGGGAAACTTGAAAAGAGGAAGCGGCTGCTTTCCGGCATTCTGCCTCAGGGTCTTACTGCCCACCCACCTCTGTTTCCTTGCTGTGTTTGCTCAAACGGAACAAAGAGCAGGGAAAGCCCCTCCCCTCCAGGCAAGCAGAGGGGAAAGCTGAAAACATGCAGGAGGGAGAGAGAGAGAGAGAGCGCGAGCTGGCTGGCTTGGGTGGGTAGGTGAGGGAAAACTTTTGCCTTCCTTTCCTCCCTACCCCTCTCCTGCATTCTTAGCCAGCTGCTTCTCTGCACACCCCTCTCCTGCTCCTTGTCCCTTCTGTGTTTTTCCTTCCCTCCCCACTTAAAATGTGGTTAAAAAGCATGGATCCACATGGATCCTCAGGATCTTTGCATTGGGTCAGCCCAAATTCACCATCAGATCACATAGCATGTCCATGGCTACAGCCTGCCCCCCCAAAATCACGCACCCACTGTTGCCTGGGGCTGCAATGGTGCAAAAATGTGGTTAAAAAGCATGGATCCTAAGGATCTTTGCATTAGGTCACCCCAAATTCACCATCAGATCACATAGCATGTCCATGGCTACAGCCTGCCCCCCAAAAATCATGCACCCACTGTTGCCTGGGGCTGCAATGGTGCAAAAACGTGGTTAAAAAGCATGGATCTACATGGATCCTCAGGATCTTTGCATTGGGTCAGCCCAAATTCACCATCAGATCACATAACATGTCCATGGCTACAGCCTGCCCCCCCAAAACCACACACCCACTGTTGCCTGGGGCTGCAATGGTGCAAAAACGTGGTTACAAAACATGGATCCACATGGATCCTCAGGATCTTTGCATTGGGTCAGCCCAAATTCACCATCAGAGCACATAGCATGTCCATGGCTACAGCCTGCCCCCCCCAAATCACGCACCCACTGTTGCCTGGGGCTGCAATGGTGCAAAAACGTGGTTACAAAACATGGATCCACATGGATCCTCAGGATTTTTGCATTGGGTCACTCCAAATTCACCATCAGATCACATGTCTGTGGCCACAGCATGAAGCACAAAAATGATACATCCACTGTTTCATTCAGAATGTTTTTTCCCTTGTTTTCCTCCTCTAAAAACAATGCGCGTGTTATGGTCAGGTGCGTGTTATAGAGCGAAAAATACGGTAGTTGTGTTTGGGTGTAGATAGGAAGCTAGCATATCATCTAGTTTGGCCCTCTGATGGTAAAAAGGCACTGTGTGGATTTTCCATCTCAGGCTGTGCCCTTATCCTGGTCATAAGCCCCATTGGGGAACTTACACCAAGTAATAATAATTTATAATAATAATAATTTATTATTTATACCCCGCCCATCTAGCTGAGTTTCCCCAGCCACTCTGAGTGGCTCCCAATCGAGTGTTAAAAACAATACAGCAAACTTCCATAGGATTGCATTGTTAAGTGCTTGGGTTGCGTCTCATTCCCATTCTTAGTGGTAGAACTCATTCTGGACACCTTGAACCCTTCGCTATGAGAACTCTGCAGAGCAGGCCTGAACAGGTTTGCTGCTGCCTGATCCATTTGCTCAACACCAGCAGTTTCCAAAGGATAGATCCCCCCCCCCCCGCTTTTTTCGGTAGTAATCTCATTGGTGGCCAATATTCTAGCCATTAAGTGCATTTCTTCATGTTAGCCCAACGGACACAAAGTCTGATGTAATCCACCAGGAGAACACACAGCCTGAGTTTTCATTCATGTTTCGGAGCATTTGTTGCAGATGGGCACAAAGGAATAATCTGATTGTGCCTCCAGTAGCAAGACAGGACGGTGATTGAAGGATGCCTTCTATTTAAACCCGGGGCTTTGCAAAGCCTATTGAACTCCCCATCAGAGTCACCTCTGATGCATACACTCGCTACACAAAGCAGCCCCACTGTTGCCATTCAAGGGCTAATTTAGTATCAAACGGACAATATTGCCGACGCGGAAGATTACAAAAATCGCAAGTTCGCCCAACCTGGGAGAGAGAGAAGGAGGGGGGAAATAAATAAAAGATGAAGATGAAGAGAGAGAACCTCTCAGGCGAGTTGCTTGGGATGAAAAGGGGGTATGAATCTGAATTGGGGCTATATGATTCCTTAAAAAAAAGAGAAAGAAATCCCAGCTGTCTTTTGGGGAGGGGGGAGCCAGTTTTCCCAAGGCTGCAATCACATGGCAGTGCTTTGCTTTCCCCGGATGCTTCCTTGACTGTTAACTTCTGTATTAGATTTAAGCTTTCACACGATGTAAAAGCCACTTCCGGAAAACCAATGGAACACAGTGCGTATTTAGACCTCATTTCTGTGTTGTTGGAATCCAGAAAAAAAGAAATCCATTTGCAGTCTCCTTAACCTAGAAAATTGTGGGAGCAAAGTGATGAAATTTTGAGTGCTATACCAGCATGCTGTTCTTTCCTGCTGTTTCCATGTGGGATTCACGCATGTCTGGAAAACCTGGGGGAGCAGTGATGTTGTCCAATTACGTTTGTTGTTATGTCACAGCACGCCTGTTGGTGCAATGAAATTTAGCAGCAGGTATTGCAGTGTGGAAGGAATATTAGAAGATGGAGGTGCTACCATTATAATCTGGAAAGCTAAGGTGCTCCACCCCACATTTGAATGCACCCCTAGAGTTCCTGTGATGGAAGAAAACCAAATAGGTGTCAGTGGTGGGTAACCTACATTATGTTGGAGGTCCAATTGAAGAACACACACACACACACACACACACACACACAGGTTCCTCAGTATGCATTATGAGGCTGAGAAAACTCAAACACAAGTGGGGAAGTTTGAAGGGAGAGGCTGCTACCCTGCAAGAAATCAAAGTGACGTTTGCAGCTTCAATATCTGTGTTGCTCTGTCCCTCTTGGTCTCCAGATCCTCAGCTTTCAAGCCTTCAAATCATCACTTCATCGAGTCTGCAGTTGCAGTAAGGCTCCTTTTGCTATCAGAGTGGCTGGGTGGAGTGGCAGTTTGGCTGCTTTAGGATTTTAAAAATAGAGAATATCACAGGTCCCCCCCCCCCCTAGTTCTTTCCCCTGCTTTTTATTATTTTAAAAACTTCTTTTTGGGAGGAAGAATAAAGGTGACAGATTTCTAGTGGCAATGCTTTCAAAGAACCAGTTGGATGTGGAAGTGACTTTTGAGTTTTTAATGAAATCTCCACCCACATTTTTTTACATCAGATGTGAAGATCCTTCTCAGTTTGTGTCCCTGAAGTGCCTGAGATGTTTATTGAATAATAGGGGCTTTTTATTTTAAAAATTGTTTAATTTTTACCCTGCTTTTGCATTTAATTATATCACTTCGTTGTCACAGCGGAAACATAGCCTATTAACTAAAATACACTGAACTAAACATTTAATCCCGTTGACAGAATTGCCAGGGACTTGCTCAGAGGTGGGAAAAGAACTTTGTTTGATTTTGGCATACAAGAGGAGATGGTGTGTGTGTGTGTGTGTGTGTGTGTGTGTGTGTGTGTGTTTATATTTTCTCTGAATCCATTAAGGGGTGAGTTGGTGGGGGGGAACAGAAGGGACTTCATTTATATGTTAATATTATCCCCACACCCTGACTAAACTGACAGAACTATTTCATGGGAAGCTGACAAATTTTGTCAGCTAGGCTATACTTCCAAGGCTCAATGGCCGCAATAATCTTGATTAGCAAAACAATTGGGTCCCCCAGGAGCCCTGCTGTTCTAAAGCCCCTCACTCTCAGGTTACAGTTTGCTAATGCATGAATCCGGAGGAGGCAAGATCCAAAAGCTTTAGAGGGAGGGGTGGGGGTGCGAAATACATACATATAAATGCCTCCAAAGGAGCTGAATTTAGGCAAATGAAGAGAACTATTTGGGGCCTAGGACAAAAGGGGTTAATTTGATTGACCATGTCTCCATAGTCTTATGATAATCATTTACTTAACAAGCGCAAAGAGGCAAAGCATTCCCTGGAAACAGGTGGAGTTAACAGAAGTTTGGTCAGGGCAGGGGGGGGGAAACGGGTCTCTTTGGAGCGCTGATGTGTGGGAATTTGTAGGTGAGAAAGAGGACGGTGTTATAATGATCTGCCTTTCGTGTGGGCTTATAAGTCTGACAAAACTTAAACAGCAACTTATGCAAACTTCCTTCTGTAAATGATGAGCTGCCATTTTTATTAACTTGTTCCATTGCTAATTAAGCCTTTGGAAATTAATTATGTGTTTGTGTGCCATGGCGACAAGCCACACTTGCGAAGCTTATTTTCCATTTCACTTCAAGGTCTGGTGTGATATGTTTGGAACTGCATATTTTGGTTGCAGCCTTAGAACCATCTACCAGGGAATAAAACCTTCCAAGCGGATACATTTAGGATTGTGTTGTTTGCCATATATCAACATGCCTTTTAACCCATTAAGAAAAGAAAAAGAAAAATCTTAGCCAGGCCAATAGCTGGCTAAGCTTATAGCCAAGTTACAGTATAAGGTTTTCCTTATAGCTTCCCCTTAAAACCAGTTAATGTTGAGAAAAACTGGACTGTGCAAAATATAGGAAGAATGTTGTTTATTTTTTGGAGAAGGTCACCACTGGCTCTGCTGTAGAAATTAGGGCTGGTCATAGACTTTCCCCTATCCACCCTATGACCGTAATATGAGACCCCAAGATCAGGCTGACTCGCCAACCTGCACTAGATCTGTCCCCAAAACAATTGGGGGGGAGGAGCAGGGCTAGGAGTTTCTTAAAGGGGGGTGGATTATATTTTAATGTACAGGTGCAGGGAGTTGTAGTCCAATAACATCTGGAGCAGGGCGTTCCAACATGGGGTCCTAGGACCATATGTGGCCCTCAGTGTCTTTTTTGGTGGCAACCTTTGATGCTCCCAACCCTCACACGGCCTTCCCAAAGCTGGGTAAGTGAGGCACTGGGCTTGGGGAAGGAGGCATGAGGGACCAAAGCCTAGTCCTCCTTCCGAAAGCCTATTCAGCATTTCCCCAGCTTTGGGAAGGCATTGGGAATGCTCTAGAACAGGAGTGTCCAAACTTTTTTCAAAGAGGGCCAGATTTGATGAAGTGAAGGCTGACCAAAGGGCCGACCAAAGTTGTTAACCTTTTTTGTTGTTGAGCTTTTTTTAGGATTTCAGGATTTCACCCCAGGAAGTAAACTGCCACAGGGGCCGGCGGATTAGGTCCCCAAAATGGACTTCAGACATGCCTGCTCTAGCACCTCCCAGAGCCTCACATCTCCTTCTCAAAGCCTCAGAGAGAGCTGAGGGGAAGATGTGCTAAATTTTGGGCTTGCCTCCCCTCCCCCCCCCCCCGGCAAGGCAGTGTGTGGCCCGTGGGTTTCATGTCAAAGTACTCCTGCAGCCCATGTGGTATGAAGCATTTGACCGCCATGATCTGGAGAAAGCTACATCAACTACCTCTGCTCTAAGGAGGTCAACAAACTATATATGGAACGTTCAGTCTCTATTTTGTCCTGGAATGTTCTATCACTTATAATCCTTATCTGGAAAGATGAATACCTCTTACAACTTTTTGTTTGGCTGACGTATTATAATGTTTGTAACCCAACGTCAGAAAGGCTGTCCTTACATTTCAACACTTGGGAACTGCTCTCTGGTGGCAGAGAGAAGCTCAAAAATTCATGTGATAATAAATTTATGGGTCAGCAATGGACTCGTGGGTAGCTATACCAAAATGATAGGGACCCACAGGTCTAAAGAATAGGATTTGAACCCAGATCTCCACAGCCTAGGCCAGAATTCTAACCCTACACTGCCCTGCCTCAGAATTAGGATTTTAAAAAAGAAATTTTAAAATATTATTGTTTATTGTTCTCTCTTTGCCAAGCATTGACAAAATCTGGTCAAAGTTAAGCATTTGAAAGTCCCATTAATGTCAATGGGAAAGTCCAGTGTGCCTTATTGCTCTCCCATTCAAATCAATGGGACTTAAAAGCCCTGCTGTGTGCATGTAGATTTAGAAAGGCCACCATGGAAAGTATTAAGGCTCTGAGTTTTATGGTCCACCAATGAGATGTTTTGGTTGTTTTCCAAACCCTGACTAGGTTAATATTCTCCTTGCCTAGATGCATATTTTAATTAGCATTTTATTTTTTTTCTAAAGAAAAGAACACCTGGCCATGTATCCTGTGTTTAAACAAACCACAGAACTCCTCCAGGAGCGGCTATTTTTAAAAATATACTTTAAAAGTAGATTAGATCACCAAATGTGAGGCACAGGTTTGTTGCAGCTGCATTCACTTGAGGGCAGGAGAATGGACTGAGTGACAAATTAGGGCACATTTGGCAATACAATGCTTAAACATCAATATATTGTGTATAGCTTGATTCATAACATCCTTGAAAACTTTTTAAGACTGCCCAAGGATCACAGAAAGGAACACAGTTTGAGATTTTTATTTTATTTTATTACAATCAAGCAGTATATAAATTTTTTAAAAATGAATCAGTCTCTTGCTGTCATCCCCTTTTTTCTGAGACATTTTGGTGTATACCTTACAGAAAAACTATTTATGGCATTAATTGATAGCATTAATTAAATGAAACCAGTCTAGAGTAAGTATTTTTACCCCACACTTCAGCAGAAAGTTAGCTCCCAGTAATCAATAATGAGACAATCCTGCTCAGGCTTACAGTCTAAGAAACATGACCTGAAAGGAAAAGGGATTGGGAGGGAAGAGGAAACAAACAAACCCAGGCACTCATTTTTACATACAAGTTCTTACAAGTTTTCTTTCTGATGTGTGTGTGTATAGGTTGGCTGTCCACTGGCTTCCACAAAATAGACAACTCACACTTAGCTGCTGTCTGGACTGGATAGCACATAAAAGATTGTGGCCTCTTGCATTGGCCAGTGGCCTTCCTTATCCAACATCAAGTTTCCAGAGGAATTTACAAAGAACAAGAAGCTTTGAACAAAGGGTGAAAATAATTTGACGTACAATTTCAAAGGCGAGATAATAGATTTGGTTGCCTTCCAAACCTCTTCCACTCGATGAACACCAAGGACAATGTTTAGTTATAGATTAATAATCCAGAGGACAAATAGTTCTGAACAAATTGTGGAAAAACATAAAACCACAATATTAAGCAAACTGCAGTGCAAAGGCCAGGCTGGATTTACTAATCATTCGTAGAGCTGCATCTTCCATCATGCTCCCCCCACCCCCACCCCCATTTCAAAGTGATGACACAAACCATTCTTCATAAACCATTGAACTTTGCAACACAAATATCAAGGTGAATTGCTCTGAATCATAGAGGCTGCAAAGAATAATGAAATGTAAACTCAGCTATGGTACACACAGTTCCCAAACAAATAAGGAGTGAGTGACCAGATCACATATGTTTGATCAACATGAAAATGGACAAGATGCTTTGGTAACAGAATAAAGGGGACATTCCCTCCACCCTTCCCCGCCTGCTCTTTGACCTTTAAAAAAATTAAGAAGAAGCACAAACTGGGATACAATTAACTGCATTTGTTTAGAAAAGAGCAGGTTTATCACCTTCCACCTAATAATGTCCCACACCTCGGGGATTTCTGTTTGCTTCACTTCTTGAACCCATTTCCCACAGCAGGTTGGAAATATACTCGGAACACAGGGAGATGCCTTATATTACTGTATTGGCCTGAATATAAGCTGCACCAGAATATAAGCCACACCTTTAAAACTGGAGGGTGGGGGAAAAAGAAAAAATACCCGAATATAAGCCACTCCATTCCTCGCTTCCCCGCGCTCCCAGCTGCGTACCATAGGGTTGTGAATATAAGCCACACTTTTCAGGGTTGGAATTTGGGGCAAAAGTAAAGCTTATATTTAAGCCAATGCGGTAAGTTAGGCCATTGGCATATCTAACTCACTACTGTCTACTCTGACGGGCCGTGGATCACCAAGGTTTCAGGCAGGATTGCCTCATAGGAAAATAGGAAGCTCCCTTGTGTTTAGACAGCTTGTTGGTTGATCTGATCAATATTTCAAAGATTCGTAGAGTTGGAAGGGACTCCCGAGGGTCATCTAGTCTGACCCCCTGCAATGCTGGAATCACAGCTAAAGAATCCCTGACAGATGAACATCCAACCTCTGCTTAAAAACCTCCAATGAAGGAGAGTCTGCCACCTTCCTAGGGAGTCAGGAAGTTCTTCCGAATATTTCGCCAGAATCTTCTTTCCTGTAAGTTTAAACCATTGGTTTGGGTCCTGCCCTTTGGATCAGCCGAAAACAAGCTTCCTCAGTCTTTCATGTGACAGCCCTTCAAGTACTGGAAAATGGAAATCAGGTCACCTCTCAGTCTCCTCTTCTCCTTTATCATCTTGGTCACCTTCCTCCACGTACTGTAAGTTCCAGCTTGTCAACATCCTTCTTAAATGGTGGTGCCCAGAACTGGACACAGAACTCCAGGTGTGGTGTGACCAAAGCAGAATAGAGCGGTACTGTTACTTCCCTTGATCTGGACTCTAGGGCCTGCAAGACAGAGCTGTTCCGCCTGGCCTTTGGTTTGGACTCAGTTTGACCCTTATGTTTCCCTCCCCTTATGGTTTTGATCTATGGGCTACTATTAAAATGAGGCTGCATTTTAAATTGTATTTTAACCCATATTTTAAATTGGTTCCCCCCATTATGTTTTTATTGTAATTCTACTGGTGTTAGCCACCCTGAGCCCAGCTCTGGCTGGGGAGGGCGGGGTATAATAATAATAATAATAATAATAATAATAATAATAATAATAATAAAGCTTGTGGTCTACTAAGACCCCCAGATCCTTTTCATATGCACTGCTGTCGCACCAGGTGTCCCCCATCCTGTATTTGTGCATCTGGTTGTCCCTGCCTAAGTGCAGAAGAACCTTACATTTGTCCACACTGAAATTTGTTTCGTTAATTTGTCTACCCTGAGTGACAGTGGCTCTCTAGGTGTCAGGCAGGGGTCTTTCCCAGACCCAGCTCCTCTTGAAGGTACCAGGGATTGAATCTGGGTCCTTCTGCATGCAAGACAGACAGACCCTCCAAGTGTCCCTATTTTCCAGGGACATCTCTGATTTAGAGACGCTGTCCCGGTTTCTGATTTGATCCCGGAATGTTCCATTTTTCCTTAGGACATCCCTATTTTCATCGGAGAAATGTTGGCAGCTATGGACAGATGCTCTATCACTGAGCTATGGCTCTTCTCTTGGGCTGTAACAATATGCTCCTGCACTTCAAGATTTCTAGCTACTTCCCTGCAGGCAGTTGCAAAGAGTTTCTCAGTGTGAACTCTAACCTCCTTTACAAATATCAGTGGTAGTTTTCTGGATGGGAGAGTGTTATCCAGGCCCAGGCTGAAAATTTTGGCAACAATTTCATGGAAAACTCTATTTTAATGGCCTCTGACCTTCCTTTAAATAAACCAAACAAAAACCCCCCATCTTTTTTGAGTTCCAGGCTTAAAAAGTTTGAGGATTTGCTAACTGTTGTAACAGGCCTGGAACATCTCCAGACCTTTTTGTCACCCACACTTACGTTATCATTATGAACTCTGGCCATCAACTTATTAACTTTTTGCAACATAGAAAGGATAATTCCTCACCCACCCCCAACCAGCCAGACAGCCCAATGGTCTCTTCAAATTCATAGTTAAGCATGAATGTGAACCAAAGATTGCTCAAAAGGCGAGTCATTCATTAATCATAAACAAAGCATCCCTGGCGTCGAGGACACATCAGCACATCATGTAAAAAGTTAAACGGTTGTGCAAGCATTTCAAATTTAATATTAACTATATTATGTTTCTATGTGATTTCTGAGAATCAGATTTTTCTTGAAAAAGGTTTCCGGCATTATTTTTTGACAAACGGAGTATCATCCTGCCTGAGCGAGTTTTCACATTGCCATTTTTAATTTATAAAAATATTTTAAAATTGGGGTTTCCTTTTTTAAAAAAAAACCCTTCCAATTCCGTGTACAGTGGAACCTCAGGTTGCGGACGTAATTCACATCCTGAAGCGCCACGTCTGTGCAGGCGCAAGCACGATTTGATGCTTCTGCACATGCGCAAAATGCGATTTAGTGCCTCTGCGCATGCGCAAAGTGCGATTTAGTGCTTCTGCGCATGCGTGAGCGGCGAAACCTGGAAGTAACCCGTTCTGGTACTTCCAGGTTTTCCATGGTCCGTAAACCGAAAACACGTAACCTGAAGCGTCTGCAACATGAGGTATGACTGTACTCAGAAGCACTCCACATAACATTAGTCCAGTTTTCCTTATAACAAACTATTATTAGGTTGTATACAATGGTAGTCCTACTCAGAGTAGACCCATTGAAATTAATGGACATTTTATTTTTCTTGAATATTTGATTTACATGTTACCTTCCCTTCAAAGAGCTCAAGTGGGCATCCATGGTTTTCTTTCCCCTCTCCGTTTCATACTCACAACCACCCTGTGAGGTTGGTTAGACTGAGAGGCCGTGACTGGTTCAAAGTCACGCAATGAACTTAATGGCTTAGTGGGGATTTGAACCCTTGTCTCCCAGGTCCTTGTCCGACACTTTAACCACCCCGTCACATTGGCTCTTGATTAATGTAGGTGCATTAATTTCAATGGGTCTACTCTGAGTAGTACTTAGTTGAATACATTATTATTATTAAGCATCTGCTTAGAGTTTTCAAATATCCAATGCATTTCACATGCATGATCTGCTTCCTTTAAAGTTGGGTAGCCACTGCTGTGCTCTCTAGGTGTTGTTGGGCCACCCCACCAACATGGCCAAAAATAAGGGGTGATGGCCATGCTTGTCTGGTGATGTTTAGAAGGCATCATATTGGCTTTCGCTGCTCTGCGGTAAGTTAATATTATTATCTACCCCATGACAGATGGGAAAACTGATGCAGAGAGAAAGCAACTTGCCTAAGACCACCTACAGTACTAAGTTCACAGCAGAGGCAAGATTCAAACTGGGAACTTCCTTGAGTGTAGCTCTGCTCTGCGCTGGCTCTAAGGTAAGTCAGGTTTATTATTATTCCCATAAAGCAGATGTGGGAGCTTGACTGAGGCCAGCTAGTGAACTCACTGACAGCCAAATGAAGGATTTACCTACAGCCTCAGGATAGAACTGGAAGTTTGCAAACTCTGTTTGAAATGTTTTACCCTTTTGCAAGCTGAGTTTACCTATTGGGTATATAAAGGAGAAGGCAGTCTTTCAAGTAACCTGGTCCTGGTCCTAAGCTACCAATACCTTGAACTTGGCCCGGTATCAGTTTGGTAGCCGGTGCAAATCCTGCAAGCAAGGAGTTCTATCCTGGCGGTAGTTTGTCACCACAAGCAATGTAGCTGCCATGTTCTGCAAGGGCAGCCCCACACAGCTCAAATTGCAGTAATCAAACCCTGAAGTTACCAATGCAGGGCAAGTGTGGTCAAGATATTGAAGGGGGGTGGTGATTCCCCATGCTCACAAAATTGCACTCCTTCTTTCCTGACCCCCCCAAATTAATAACGTTCACGAACAACTCTGCCGAGAAACTTGGATCCACCCCAGCTCAGTGCTCAAAGACAGCACAGCTTAGTGGTGGATGTTAGATTATAATTATAAGGATGTTAGATTATAATTAAAAGTTGATGGTATTGAAATATCAGAGCTACCCCCCCCCCGGTTTTACTCCCTTAAACGTGTGTTTGTTTGGTGTTTTAATGGAAAATAAACAAAATCAGGTGCATTATTCCTTTTATAAAGATCAGGAAAGGGACACGTGAAATGTAATGATAATGGGTGACTTCTAAACAGGCGGGGAAATTATAGGCATCATCTGTGTGGGACAGGAACAAACACCTCTTAATTGTACTTCACCATAACGTACCTTGTGCGGCACAGTTGTATATATTAATTATATAAAAAAATTATGTTACAGGGAGAAGCTGTTCAATGCTCTTTCTTCTCCCCCTCTCCCCCCGTTGCTGTCTCTAGCAGAAAAGAAGAACAATATCGACTGTCATCTACTGAAGGAGCTTTCAAAGACAAAATCATAAAGAATGAAAAGGCTATTATGAAAAAAAAAAGGGAGGGGAGAATGCTTTGATTTGAACAGATTTTCTCCTATTAATGTTTGAGGTTATCTGTTCTATATATTTTCTTTCTAAAGTCTCTCCTTGGAGTGTTTTGTATGGGTTCTGTGGAGATAACAGTGCTTTTTGATTATTATATCGTATGGCACACGGATTAGGTAGCTAATTATTAATTGGGGGGAGTCGAGGGGGTTGGTTTGTGTGTGTTGGGGGAGAACATACATCCTAGCAGCCCTCTGGGGCTCGGAGGTATTATTTGAGCGAGGTGGGCAGTGAGATGGTGTAGGGCAATACTTAAGTTAGACACAGGATCCTAGAATTTTAAAGTTGGACGGGACTCCCTTAGGTCATTTAGTTCAGCCCCCTGCAATGTAGGAACCACAGCTAAAGAATATCCATCCAACCTTTGTTTAGAAAACCTCCAGTGAAGCAGAGCCCGCCACTTTCCAAGGGAGTCCGTTCTACTGCTGAACAGTTCTCACCGTCAGAAAAGCAGTGATGGTCACCAACCAACCAACATGGCTTTAAAAGAGGATTAGACAAATTTGAGGGAGAGGGCTATCAATTGCTGCTAGTCATGATTGATATCCTCAGTCTCCACAGTTGCAGGTGGCAATGTGTCTGAAAGTCAGTTGCTGGGAGCCCCAGGAGGGGAGAGTGTTCTTGTGCTCAAATCCTACTTGCAGGATTCCCACAGGCATCTCGTTGGCCGCTGAAAGAACAGGACATTGAGTTAGATGGCCCACTGATCCAGCAGGCTCTTCTAATGTGCTTCTGCTCTTAATGGTAAGGGGTGATGGGAGCTGCCGTCCATACGAAGTTTATATCCATACAAAGTTTATACCCATTACAGTGGTACCTTGGGTTACAGACGCATCAGGTTACAGACGCTTCAGGTTACAGACTCCCCTAACCCAGAAATAGTGCTTCAGGTTAAGAACTTTGCTTCAGGATGAGAACAGAAATCGCACGGCAGCAGCGGGAGGCCCCATTAGCTTAAGGGGTACCTCAGGTTAAGAACAGTTTCAGGTTAAGAATGGACTTAAGTTCTTAACCCGAGGTACCATTGTACAGATATATTATTGGGACCAGGGTGATTATGGTTATCGTGGTTAACTTCAGACTGAAAATTTAATATGATCTGTATTCCATGGCCATCAAAGGCTAAGCCAATTGAGAGCAACACGCACACCCCACCCACTGTTAGTAGGAATAATGCAATATTATTGGGGAGAGGAGAGTTGTTGTTGTTGAAATTTGCATACCACCCTTCATCCAAAGATCACAAGGCAGTTCACAACATAAAAATACAAACCAATAATAACCCCAGTATGTGGAGAATTCACCAGGGCTTATCATGTCAGGCTACAATCTGGGTGAGGTGGCATGGAAATGCCAACTCTACGAAGAAATAGTTAAACCTTTTCTTTCTTTAAATGCAGGGTGCTCTTGAATCATTCCTTCTTAACCAATGTAAGGAGTACATTTTTTAAAATAAAAAAATTCCCTGCTCTCTCTCTCTCTCCCCCCATGAAGCGCAGCAGGAGGCTTTTTCCCCCCAAGTAAGAGAGATTGGTGGGTGGATAAAGGAAGGAGGAGACCACAATTATACCCCATTTTGGTGACATGTCTGGAACAGTGACTCCAGACAAAGAAGCAAAGCGAGAGATGTATCAGAGTTGCCATATCTCTAAGACAGACCTAAAAATACCTGCCGACACTACAAGTCTGAAATCCTTCTCAAGAGCTTCTCACCACAGCCTTCCTGCTGGGTGTTGAAGACAGCACAGAATCTATGTGCTGCACGTCGTCTTGATGAGAATATCTGATTAGCACTAGACATATTGCCTCCCCCCTTTTCCTTTTTTTTTTTTTTGCAAGTGAGAATGCTTAAGAAAGTTTGCATCAAAAGAACAGTAGGACTCATGAGAACCTAAGAAGAGCCTGCTGGATCAGGCCCAAAACTTCTTACTTTCTTCATGCCATGCATAATTGTATTAATTTCTATCATTTCACCTCTTACTTGCCTTTTCTCTAAGACCAGAAATGGCAAGCTCTGAATCCTTCCCTCACACAGAGTTGCTCCATCCCCTGGATCAATTTAGTTGCCCCTTTCAGAACCTTCTCCAGCTCTGCAGTATCCTTCATGTTCTGTCGGGTCAGGCTGTTTGTTCACCTTGTGTGGCACTTGTCTACTCTTACTCTTGGCAGTTCTCTAAGGTTTTCATCAAAAGCTTTTTTTTTGCATTGCCTGCTGCCTGATGCTTGTAAGGTATCGAACCTGTTACCTACTACCTGCAATGCATGTGTTATGGTCCTTCTCAAAGAATATGTGGTTCTGTGGGCAACATATAAATTTAATTTAACCTTCTTCTTTGACCCCCCCCCCGAAATAATTAATGCACATGAGCAATGTAGAATGGGAGTTTGGAGGACTCAGATGCTCATGGTAGCACCTATGAAGACCTCAGCCACTGAGTCGGATTCTGATTTGGAAGGGATATTGAGCAAGACAGGAACCTCTGGGATTTGGAATTTTAAAAGACTCTAGGGGAATCTGAATCCCCATCTGAGAAGAGCAGTCAGTTGCATTGTAACTCCTCCTTTCTGTCCAGCAGGAATCCATATACCAGCATCTTCAGGCCACTGGAGCAGTCAGCCCAAGGCAACCAAGAAACAATCTTGCTACTTATTCACATATTGTCCCTAGATTCTAAGCTGAAGCACCTTAAGACAGAGGATGGCACTTGAGCCAACACAGAGGACTCTGTTCTGTCCCAGAGCCTTGGTAGGACAAGTTGTAGGCATGGGGGAGCTATCTGCAATCCTGCAGATTCTATGTCTTATTTACTCCCTGTCTTAGCTGTTGCACCTCCATCACCTCTAGGCCAGATGTTTGGCTCTCAGTCATCACTGTCTCTAGGTTGCATCTCTTGGCATCTACCTTCTTCCTGAACGTAGCATCTTGCCCTACAACTGTTAACCAACAAAGATATACATATATGGTCCCCAAAACACAAAGGGTTCCTTCAGAAAAGCTGTTTACAGAACATTCATCCTGATGCACATGCACAAAGTATACATGGAAGTTAGACTATGTCTAATCTTTATGGAACATCCATTCTGATTTGTTTGTGGGGAGGTTGTACAACAACAATTTATCCTGACTTCGTCTTGATTCACTTGCGTAGTGTTTATATCTCGTCCTGTTAATCATCTGTTCCTCCCATAATTCTCAGTGCATGTCCCTGTCACTTTCCTAACAGCTAAGAGATCATCAAAAAAACAAAATGTGAATTTGTTGGATCAAACTGATAGCACTTTGATCCACATTAATCGTGCAAACCTAAATGACTGGTATGTACTTAAATCCCTCCCATGAAACACTGACAGTCTGGAGAAGATCCAAGTCTATTTTCAGTCCAGGTGACACATTCTGAAAGAATGTATGATATAGCTCTCCTTAGACTCCACTGTTTTTGTAAGATGCTCATTTATATCACACCCTTTCTTCAAGGGGCTCAGGATGTCACACACAGGTCTGCCCCTTTTTCTTTTTGCCACAACTGCCTTGACAAGTAGGTTACATGAGGAGAAGCTCATTGAGCAAGCTCAGAACTCAGTCCCCAGTTGTGTATGTCTCAGAATGCCGAGGACACCCTGCAAAAATGAATGGTGCAGCAAAACCTCCTCACTTGTAGAAAGCTAGCATTTCAAGAAGTGCCTCGCCTTATTCTTTACATAGCTGTGGCATTTGTTCTGTGATGATGACGTGTGTGTCACAAGGTAAGTAAGAGGCGACATGATAGGAGTTTATAAAATCACACATGGCACAGAGAGGGAAGATAGTGAAATGTTTTTTCTCCTCTCATAACCCTAAAACTCACAGACGTCCAGTGAAGCTGAATGTTGGAAGATTCAGGACAGATAAAAGAAATTCCTTTCTCATGAAGTGTGTAGTTAAACTACGGAACTTGCTTCCACAGGAGGCAGTGAAGAATAAGCACCCTCATGGAAAAGAGGCTGTTGGTAGATACTAGCCATGATGGTTATGGTCTGGTTCTGCACTTGGAGGCAGCAACAAGACCAAATGTTGGAGACCCCAGGAGAGAAGAGTCCTGTTGTGCTTAGGTACTGCTTGTGGGCTTCCCAAAGAAGAAGAAGAAGAAGAAGAAGAAGAAGAAGAAGAAGAAGAAGAAGAAGAAGAAGGATTTGATATCTCACTTTATCACTACCCTAAGGAGTCTCAAAGTGGCTAATAATCTCCTTTCCCTTCCTGCCCCACAACAAACACTCTGTGAGGTGAGTGGGGCTGAGAGACTTCAGAGAAGTGTGACTAGTCCAAGGTCACCCAGCAGCTGCATGTGGCGGAGTGGGGAATCAAACCCAGTTCACCAGATTATGAGACTACCACTCTTAACCACTACACCACACTGGCTCTCTAGCCATCTGGGTGGCCACTATGAAAACATTAGATGGGCCATTGGGCTGGCCCAGCAGGCACTTCTTATGTTCTTAGATTCTTAAGCCACCAGCAGATGTCTCTGAGTGATGGTCAAGTGTTTATTAGGGGCATGGACAGTTTCTAGACTGCCCACACTGGCAGCCATCATTGTATCAGTGAGATTTCACCATTGTCACGAACTATTCCTTTCAATACTGAGAAGAAATTAAGACAAGTAAAACTGAGAAGGAATATTCAGACAGGTAGAGGGACCAGAGAAACTCAGTGTTGGATTTTGATGTCATCTCTTGACAGCTTCAGTAATGATTGGTGTGTGGATCTTGACAGTTAAAAAATGAAGGGTCTAAAGCAGGAAGGGGGGGGATCTTCTAGCCTTCAAACACTTAAATTATTCATCTTAATTGATGCAAATGTGTAATGCATAACCAAAGTATAACGTGAGCTACCTACCTGGTATGTTTGATTGATGCCAACAACAGAGAAGTCTGGATTGCAGCCTTTTGCCATCAGAATGAGAACGGCTGATAAAAAAAACCCTTTTTTTAGTCACTTAAGAAAAGAACTATATTTTAAAGGAAGCAACTTTTTAGAAAGAAAAGAACTATGTGCCACTAAGATTTTTAGGAGGTGCTTCCTTGGGCAGCATCCAGAGCTTGGGAAGTTTCTTTTAAAAAGGAATGAGTTCTAGTTCACGTTCAACATGATGAAAAAGCAAAGTCATTCAAGTTCACATTCATCCTTTTACAAAACGAACTACAGCAGTACCTCTGGTTAAGTACTTAATTCGTTCTGGAGGTCCGTTCTTAACCTGAAACTGTTCTTAATCTGAAGCACCACTTTAACTAATGGGGCCTCCTGCTGCCGCTGCACCGCTGGAGCACAATTTCTGTTCTCATCCTGAAGCAAAGTTCTTAACCCAAGGTACTATTTCTGGTTTAGCAGAGTCTGTAACCTGAAGCGTATGTAACCTGAAGCGTATGTAACCTGAGGTACCACTGGAGTTTGGTTTTTATTAAGTCTGCTGTTCACTTCTAGTTCACCCAAATGATGCTTGCCCCCCCCCCCAAAGCCAGCATTCAAAAACAGCATTCAGAATATTCCTAGCCGAAGAGGAAGAGATGCTTCAGAAGATTACAGCAACATCAAAACACACAGGCAGCGGAAAGGGACAAGGTTTCTTTCCCCTAGCAATTATGATCTATAAACTTAAAGTCCCACAGGGTAGAAAGAACACATGTAAGAGCATGAACCTGAGGATGAACTAGAATGAGTTCAAACTTCTATCTCCAAAAGAACTTAATTCATGTCAAGGTCACTTGGCAATTTCGGGAACTACTTTCAAGTATAGCTCAGAGATTTTTGAACTAATTCATTGAACTTTATTAAAATGAATTTGTTAATTCCAAGCACTGGCAGCATTGCTAGTACAACTCATGCTCTCTGATCATTTGGGATCCAACCATTACTAGAGTAGCATGGAAAGGGATCCAGAAGAAATCCTGCAACTTACCACCATGCTCTTTCACACATTACATGGTGAACCTGTGCTACTCCCATGGTAGGGCTATATTTTCGGACTGTGTACAGCCCACCTAATCCACCATGGGGGCCTGCTCTGTGGGCCCCCTGCTTGCAATGCCTCTGGGGGCCACCTACCCCATATTGGATCTGTTCCCCAGGAAATGTGGGGGGTGGGTGCGAGGGAAGCAAGCCTCTCACAAAGGAGCAGCAACCAGCACCCTGCAGGACTGGATCCTCCCACTTGCTAGCTGGGACACTAGAGGATATGATCCTGTATACAGTGGTACCTCGGGTTACATACGCTTCAGGTTACAGACTCCGCTAAACCAGAAATAGTACCTCGGGTTAAGAACTTTGCTTCAGGATGAGAACAGAAATTGTGCTCTGGTGGTGTGGCAGCAGCAGGAGACCCCATTAGTTAAAAGTGATGCTTCAGGTTAAGAACAGTTTCAGGTTAAGAACGGACCTCTGGAACGAATTAAGTACTTAACCCGAGGTACCACTGTAATGCTGTTCCTTCATGATTTCCCTGCATTCATTTATTTATGACATAATTAACTATACAAATATCCTTTTTGTTTTTTTAAGTGGCATATGCAACACATGTATTCCCTATCTCTGGGGAATGAGAACATTTCTCCCACTATGGCCTTAGCATGCCTCGCTTTTGTATTGCCAGACCTTCGTTTACAATTTGTCTCTCTTCCTTAACAAACACAGCTACTCTCCCCTTCTGCAAAAATATCTCTTATTGCTAATTGTTACACAGCCGGGCAAGCACAAACTTTAAAGAGGAGAGGGAAATTGTGTGTGTGTGTGTGTGTGTGTGTGTGTGTGTGTGCGCGCATTGATTCATAGACGACTCTGGCTGAGACAAGAACCCAAATCTCTCTCCCAGCGCATTGGCAAGGCAGCTGAAGGTTTCTGGGAGAGGTTTCGGAGAGGCTTGCCAAGTTTTGCTCAACAGCAGTCCTCCCCGCCAGTGACACAAGATAACTTCAGCTGGGCTTTGCAATCATATTCAAGTGAATGTGAAACACCTGCTTTATGGGGAGGTGGGGGGGAGTTGCCAGCATTGCTGGATTCTCAAAACAGAGCATCAGTCTATGAACTTTTGCTGCAGCAGGTGGGAGAAGCCAGGGCATGATGATCCCTTTCATCATCCACACACAGTTGTGGGTGCCAATGCAATCTATCACAATTTGAATGTCTTTCAGTGTAAGCTTCTGGTCAGTCAGAAGCAAGTTTTCCAAACCCAGTACCCTCCAGAAGTTGTCATTTTTTTCTAATCTTCAGTTCCTCACATTTCCACATCAGGTTTGTTGGTTTGGGGTTTCTTTAACAACCTGTTTCTCCCCAATATGCCCATATCGTAGAGAACTGAATTTCAGACTGGGGTGGGGTGGAGAGAATGAGAAAGTGGGGGCAACTGAAATTGACAGATTGGCCCATCCCTCCTGAAGATGGACCAATGGTTTGACATGGGATAAAGCAGCTTCATATACTCGTTTCTTCATATACCCTGAGATCTGGCAAGCCTGCATGGACAGGACTGGGCTTTTGAAGCACTTTCCCCTAACTCAGGGGTGGGGAGCCAGATGGTGGCAGACTCCAGCTTCTATCAGGGATATGCAACATCAGGCTTGGGGACCAAATGCAACACTCTGTTTCTGGGTATCCTGCCTTCAGGAGTCTCCCTAGGCTACATGTCTTCTTATACACTATTCCCCTAATCAGCCCAGCTCCACATGGACCTCATGCGCATCTGCATGACTGCATAGGGTCCTTGAATTTTGATAATGCCTCTTGTTTATTGGGTGGAGAGGAGTGGGTGTGAATGTGAAGACCTCCAAGCATGCTTGCTATGCACCAAGGTGCTCCAGACTTCAGCCGAGTTTGGACAGCACCTCGCTCTTTTTCTGCCCTGCAAAACAATAACTCTGTAAGGTGGGTCAGTAATCACAGCTCTGGTATCAGAAGAGGCTGGCTGAGGTGAAGAAGTGAAGGCCAGCCGGATGGGAATGTGTCAGGGCTGAGATACGAACAGGGGGCAGATCCAGCTCACAGCTGATGCTCTCAACCTCTATGCAATGCCTGGTTGACAGCTGTGGCAATCTAGATGGGAGTGAATCCTGACCTCTGGAGACGTGTGGAGACCAGAAGCATGGAAGACGCGGTTAAATATCCCTTTTTATTTACCCACTTCATTTAGTAAACACATTAAATTAAACTGCAGATGTTCGGCTGTCAGTGCAGCCACGGAGCCTCAGTGAGCGGCTTTCCTGATGGAAACATTTTATGCACTCTAAATAAACAAACACAATCTTGTTAATTAGTTAATGAATTTTTTTAAAATGCTCCATTAGCCTCTTTATATCCCGAGCTACGTTAGTTCCTATTTTTAATAAATAGAGACCCTGTCGTAGCATGCAGAATGTTTGAGCTTGCATCTAATGAAGGACTAATTATCACTACTACCCTAGAGTTTAATATGATTAGATGTTGCCTGCAGTATTTCTGGCTCTGACAATGAGAAAGAATACCAGGAGCGTATTAGAAGCTGAGGGGTGGGGAGAGAAATCTCAACAATGGTAGGAGCATCTCACAATGGCTACAGTTTTTACAAGTGGGGCATTTTCCAAACCCTGAGGTCAGACGAGCTCCCACAATTGGAATGCCAACTCAGGAATGCCCATTAAGGGCAATTCATGCATCCACACTGTGCCACTTCACATCTCCTTACTGGACACATCTAGGTCCTCATCTACATTGCAAGGCTCTGAGGATAGTGGCCAGTTGAGGACCATCACCACCACCCAAAGACAGGAAGTACATCACCTCACCAAAAAGGGACAAACAAGGACATCAATTTGCATAAAAATGAATATGCTAATTCATCAGTATAGATGCACACTTGGAAATAATTACTATAATTTAAGTAGAAACATAATACATCTCACTAACATAGAGAAGACATGGTGACCTGTGCACCTGCCCAGTGTGCTGATAAGCAACTTCAAGGCCCCAAGAGGCCTTCCTTCTTGTGGATCCTGATCTTCAAAATGGGCTTGGACTGGACTGCAAATTAAGGATGCCTTCAAACAGAGGACTGTCCTACCATAAAGTATGTCGCATGGCCAATATTAAGTGATGATCACGTCTTCTCGTGATTGGCTGCGTGCCCTGTTGTCATAGAAGGGCAAGGAGAAGGACTCTGGCTGGTCTGGTCTGGTGGGATCATTCTTTGAGCAGGGCAAGCAAAAGAGCAAAAGGAAGGAAGGAAGGGTGTCATGGCCACTTTGCAATGCAGTTCTCCAGCCTTCTAATGTGAACATAAATACATACATTAGCATAAAGTGTGCATATAAAGGAATATCCTCATGAAAATGTCTAACATTCTTCTGCTGATATATGAAGCTCTGAACAACTTGGGTCCAGGAAAACGTAAGAACTGACTGAGCTGTTATGTCCTGGTTTGATCACTCAGATCATCCAGATGAGTACTGCTAGTTGTCTCCTGTCACATGCACCCAACAATTCCACCCAACAATGAGGTGGGGACTCATTGCACCGTGTGATGCCACATGTATGACACACACTTGTGATGTCATGCACATTGGGAGGAGGCCAAAAGGGCTGACAAGACCTGCCACCACTGCTGAGAGGCCCAGCAAGGCCATCTGCCACCATGGGGAAGCTTGGCGGGACCCAGCCCCTCAGCCCCATTCTCACATACAGAGGCCTAGATGACCTCAACCAGAAGCTGGGCATGCTGCCTGTCTTGTGCTGTGGGAGGCTGTTCCAGCCTGTTTCATGTGGCTGGCACCTTACTTTTTACTTTCAGGCAGCTCTAAAAGAATTTAACAATGGAAAAATGGGGAAGCAATGAAATTGACAGATTTGTCCATCCCCAGGTTCAGTTTCTGGCATCCCCAGGCTGGTATGAGTAAGAACATCTGCCTGAAACTCCAGCAAGCCACTGCCAATGGAGAGAATCCTGAGATTTCTTTCCTGGACAATCACCTGGATAGCTCCGTTGGTTAGAGTGTGGTGTTGATAACACCAAGGTTGCCGGTTTGATCCCCGTATGGGGCAGCTGCATATTCCTGCATTGCAGGGGGTTCAACTAGGTGATCCTCAGGGTCCCTTCCAGCTCTACAATTCTATGATTCTATGACTAATGCTGATATCTTCAAGGATCAAAGCATCATTCACAAGTGATATGAAGGAGGGAGAATCCCCATGGCAAGAAAGAAAAAAGGAACAATCCAGTGTTGATTATTAGATTGCTAAAGCTCTGTGCCTGTTCTATTCAACATGTGAGCCTGGTGATAAAAGAATTTAATAGCCACGTGTCTAATTTTACAATTCCAAACCAATTTCCTACTGGATCAGCTCCAATGATCCAGTTTTAGCCTAAAGCTGTGCATAAAGGTCAATGGAACGTCGAGGTGAACATATGTTAATACCAGTGCTCTCCCATAGTCTTCTTTAATAGAACGTACAATGCTAAGCTTGGAGGATTTGCACAAGCTCAACGCTAACACCATATGGGTAGCTGGCTGCAAAGTGGTAATAGCCTAAGCAAAGAATCCTAATCAGGTATGGCTGGACAATGAATCAAATAGCACCACACAAAGTAATAGCTATGCAATTAAATACTAATAACACAGATGATATATTGCTGATATTACTCTGTGAACTGGAGGTGCAGCTTTTGTCATAACTAAAGCTGCGGCGCATCATTACTTGATCATCTCGACAGAGTTTGTCCCTGACTTCCCTGCCACAAATCTTTATAGTGCTTTAAGAAACTTAAGCTGCAATCTTAGACCCAGTTTCCTGGGAGGAAATAACCTCATACACTGAAGTAGATACGTATATGTGTGCACTGGTAGGGTCCAACCCCATACACATGGGGAGTAAGTCTCATTGAGCACAGGAGGATCTGCTTCTGAGTAGCAATACCTAGGATTGCATACCCTTCCCAACATTTGATAAATGAATGGGGTTATTCTTGTAATATCCCCATTTCCATAGAAAGCATATTTGCTTGAGTCCCCCTCATACATTGCTAAAGGTTATTGGCATGTTGCTGGATTTTATTTAATCTGTGATCACCTACTTGCCACAGGAGGGTGTTTATTCCCTGTGCTAAAGATGCAGTGAATTGTCCTATTCTATGCCATACGCAGTTACATAAGAACATAAGACAAGCCTGCTGGATCAGGGTCATCTAGTCCAGCATCCTGTTCTTACAGGGGCCTGCAAGTTTGACATGTACACAACAGCACTCTCCCAACCTGTGATTCCCAGCAGTTGGGATTCAGAGGGATATTGCATCTGATAGTGGAGTTACAACACAGCCATCCTGGCTAGTGGCCTTCAACAGTCTTCCTTGGATTTGTCCCATCCTCTTTTTAAAGCCACCCAAGCTGGTGGCCATCACTGCCTCTTGCTGGAGTCAGTTCCATAGTTTAACTATGCCCAGTTTGAAGAGGACTTTCTTTTATCCATCCCAGATCTTCCAACATTCAGCTGCTTTGGGTGTCCATAAATTCTAGTGCTGTGAGAGAAGGAGAAAACCTTTTCTCTATCCACTTTACCATGCTATTCATAATTTTATAAACTTCTATCATGTCGCATGTTACTCACATTTTCTCTAAACTAAAAGTTCCCAAATGCTGCAAGCTTCTATCCTAGGGGAAGATGTTCCATCACCTTGAGAACATTGGTCACCTTGGCGATGAGAGATGGAGAAAACATCTCATTATTTACTTTCTCCTCCCCATGCATGATCTTGCACAGCGCCATCGTGTCTCCCTCATTTAATTTAGAAAAAGAATTTAAAAGCACACAGAAGCAGAAAGAGTGCTCTTGAGCTCAGATCCTGCTTTTGGGCTTTCCATGGGCATCTGTTGGACCACTGTAAGAACAGGAGGCTCGATCCAGTAGGCTCTTTTTATGTTCTTAAGGTGGGCATCTTCTATCCATCATCATTACCAAACAGTTAAAGGAAAGCTGGAAAAAACACATTTGTTTAGGGAAAAATCAAGAATTACCTTTTGTTCTTATAAATGGCACGCAAGCCCTTTATAACTATACTGTTAGCTAAAACATAGGGGGTTGATGAGGGAGGAATACTCCAGAAACAGTAACACAGTTGACCTCTTAGCATTAGGAGAAGAAAAATCCTTAACAGCAAAAGATAAACTTTCCAAAATACTTTGCAGCAACAGAATGAAGGAAGATATGAAATGTCTTGGCTGGACTAAAAGACTGCAAAAGGAGCATTTCACCGAGAAGCACAAAACATACTTTGAAGAAACTTTTAGACATGTATAAAATTACTTTGAAAGGGAAAGAGGAGAGAAAGAAGAGAGGAAGGGGGAGCGGGAACCCACACAAATTAGGGTAGTTTTTAGGCAAGAAGCCCACTGTTTTCTCTACTTTGCTTTATTTATTAGTTCTTAAGGTATTTAAAACGCTAGCATTAAAACTGTGGAATGATTTGCAAATGAATGCCGTTGCAGTTGTGAAAATATAACTCACAGCTGAATGTGGGTTATTCAGACAAATGGCCGCTTTGTTCGGTGAGGGGAAGTGAAGTTCTGTGTTAATTTATTACAAACTGCAGCATTTCAACCCTGATGTCCAGGCAACAATGTTTTTTATTTCAAGTAATTTATAAGTACTTCCCATAGCACTTAACAGTGATGTCTTTGGCCCCTTCACCATGGCATCAGAGTGTATATGTATTTACTGTGGGAATTTGTTTTTAATAAAACTGTTGTAAGGCATTTTTATTCCCTTTCTTTGTTGCATTTAAAAAAAACAACATTTGCTGCATAAGTAATGGATTTTATCCCTTCTTGAAAGGCAGCAGATTATGCTGGAACTGTATTTTGCTTGTGTAAAATAATGACAGGGTAAGGAAAGCCTCGAACTTACTTTCTTTCTTTCTTTCTTTCTTTCTTTCTTTCTTTCTTTCTTTCTTTCTTTCTTTCTTTCCAGCGTAAGCTTCTAGTAAGAGGATCTTCTCAGGGGTTTTTTTCAGATGTTACATGGTCACAGTCTAGACTCCAGAGAGACCAGTAGAGTTCTCCTGAACCAAGCTCAGATATAAAGCTTGGGAGCATGTAAAAGCTTCAAGTAGGGGCCAGGGAATAATTTGATTCAGTTCACATTTTCTTCATATAAATGTTTATATACTGCTATATATCATCAGCATCAGCATCATTATCACCTTCATCATTTACCTGTCCTTCACCCTAAGGTCCCAGCCAGTTATGACAAGTAAACACACATAATTAATATTAAAACATATGATTAAAAACAGTGTGAAGCAACTTACCACTACATAAATATCATTTAAAAACCATATTAAAATGTTAGAATCAGAAATCAGCGAACTATTATGGAAAGGTGTATTCTTCCTTGCCTGCATAAGCCTGATGGAATAGAAAGGTTTTCAGCAGGCATTTAGAAGTTGCAAAAGAAGGTGCCTGCGGAATCTCTCCCGGCATAGCATGCTCCAGGACTGGGCTGACAATGACACCAAAGGTTCGGTTTCCTGTTGTCAGATGAGCCTCGCCAACACGCCTGGGTGTGCTGATCGTATATCAGAAGGGCAGCAGAAATAATCCCAAATACCCATCCCTATTCTCCTCATGGGTGATCCCTACAGTCACCTGATCTGATTTGCAGAAAGGTCCTCATGTACATGCGATGAAGTACTGAAGCCCTTTATAACATCCATTTTGGGATGTATATTTGGATGTTGAGAAAACGGGTTGCACCTGCAGTGCATGTCAGAACGAGATTCCTACCATGGCTCTATTCTTCTTCTTATTTCCCAGGAGGGAGAACTTGGTTTGAGAAATGGGCTCCTGTTTTAGAGGAAGAAACCGTTAAGTTTTCCTGACAATTGCTTCACAGATTGCTAGTTACGAGGGCTTACAAAAACACGGCGCCTAATGATGGTCTCATTTGAAAGGTCTCACCCTCCAGATGCTTTCTGTGTTTTCCCAACTTATTTTTGCAGCTGTGGGGGAAAAAACAACACAAACGATCCCCTGAACGTGACGTTTCCATCTCCTCAGCCAGTACGGTTCGGCAAGAAACTTTATTTATTTATTTATTTATTTATTTATTTATTTATTTATTTTCAAAAATTGTTCCATGGCAAGAGTCCTTACGATTTCATTGGTAAAACATTTCATATCAAAATGTGGGGCCCAAGCAAGAGAGAAGAAGAAAGGCTTTATTTGGCCCCAGAGATCCAGGGTGTGGCTGCCACAAATATAATTCCTTTGTAATGTGGAAAGAAATGAAGGCTGAACTGAAGATTCATTTATTTATTGCATTTTTCTCCATGTTGCTCAAGGTGGCTTAGATGTTTCTCACCCTCTGTATTTAATCCTCACAACATCCCTGTGAGGTAAGTTACCCTAGAGTAAGCGACTGAGCTTCATGGCTTAGTGGGGATTCAAACCCTGGTCTCCGAAGTCCTAGTACAACACTTTAACCAGTCTTCCACACTGGCTCAAGGATATTTATGGAACCTTGTTTCCTGATATCTATGTATCTATTGCCCAGATCTTATGATATTTTCAGGAGACAATCAGAAGCAGTGTTAGAGGAGAACAAACACCATTTTGAGCAGTAATATGCTGGCCCAGTCAGACCCCACCTGGAGTTCTGGGTGCCGCAGTTTAAGAAGGATATTAACAAGCTGGAATGTGAGCAAAGGAGGGCAACCGAGATGATCAAGGGTCTGGAAACCAAGCCTTACGATGAATGCTTGAGGGAGTTGGGTATGTTTAGCTTGAAGAAGAGAGGACCAAGAGGAGACGTGATAGCCATCTTCAGATATCTAAAGGACTGTCACATGAAAGATGGAGCAAGCTTGTTTTCTCCTGCTTCAGAAGGTGGGGACATGTACCCATGTATTCAATTTACAAGAAAGGATATTTCCACTAAACTTCAGGAAGAGCTTTGTGACAGTAAGGGTTATTTGACAGTGGAACTGACTCCCTTGGAAGGTGTTGGTATCTCCTTCATTGGAGGTTTCTAAGCAGAGGTTGGATGCTTTAGCTGAGATTCCTGCATTACTTGGGGTTGAACTAGATAACCCTCAGGGTCCCTTCCAATTCAACAACTCATGATCCATCCTCAGAAGTCTCTGCCAACTCCCTTCCCCCTTCTGTCACTTGGGTCTTTGCCCATGGCTCTGGAAGGATCACCTAGTCATTTTTTAAGGGACATGGGTCAACAGGGTCTCCTTCTGACGTTAAGGATGCAAGTTGCAAGAAACAGGTCCCAAGCTCCCCCGTTGCTTCCTCTGTGTCCCTAGTCTGGTATTCTCTACAACTCTTCCATTTGGACTTACAAAGCCTGTCCTGTCCTGATGGCAGGAAATTGATCCTGCCTCACTGCCCCACTTCCTGAGCAGTTTGAAGCTCCCTGAGCAGTTGCTCCGCATCCCCCTGCCATCTCAAACTCTCTCCATCTATAGAAAAGCTGCAGAAATCCTATTTTAAGACAAGCTGAGCTCCTTTATATCAGCTGCTCTTGTAGTAACAGGCACACAATGGGAAGTTTGATTTTGGTATCAGAAATGTAACAGACAATGACATTACACTTGTAACTTGACTTTGAGTGAATCAATTTCTATGACTGCAGAGGAAATTGAAATGCTGTGGGGGCGGGGGAAGCATATTTGAAGACGATCAGGGGAGGGGGGGGAATCCTAGTGGGCAGCAGCAAGAGAACTGAAAAATGCATACTCTAGGGAAACTTGCGTTGAAGACTTGATTTCTTTGAGGCTGATTCTATTGTTGCCCAAGCAAAGTCTCAGTCAAGCCTGGAAGCTTCTATAAACTTCAAGGACTATTCAGACAAAACCATGAGAAAAGAGTTATTTCTGATGAAACCTGCCCTGGGCAGGGGGGTTATTCCACAACTGGAGTGCCAACCCTGAAAACCTCCCATTGCCTCTCATGTGAATGACTAAAGGATGGGGTGGGGGCATTCAGAGGAGGTCCTCTGACATTGAGCTTAAATTTTAATGGACTTTAGCTCAAGAAAGCCCATCATCACTGTAATCAATGATAACTGCACTTGAGTTTATTGAAAGCTTTCTTGCTCTGTGAAAGGAGCCTCAATTTTTCCATTTTATTCTCAGGGCACTTGGGAATTTCTCAAGAACTTCAGCTGGTGTGGAGTTTTGAGCTTACCTCAACATTGCAAGATGTCTAAAGGGTGATGGGTGGTTTCTTTTCTTTCTTTCTAGGAAACATTTCCCCAGCACTCTGCAGCCTTCTTGGTTGCTTGTGTTTCCTGATCTGAAGGGGGGGGGAGCCCCATGGGAGGAGTTATCTCAAGATGATGTGGACACTTGGGAAGATTGCTGGTTAGATGATTTGTAGAAGGAAAGAAAGGAAAGAAATCCCCTTGGCCACCCCAAAAGCCCTACTCCAAATGCATGACGTTTTCACCAACATTTTCTCTTCCTTTGATGCAATTTATTTTCTATTTAGCTGATGGAGAATGGTGTAAAAATAAAAATGCTGGAGAAATATACATAGCTTGCCCCCAAACATACAGAAACAAGGGGTTGGGGATAGCTAGGAGTGCAGTTCCCAGATCAGAGATGATTACTTCCAGATACAGTGGTACCTCTGGTTACGTACTTAATTCATTCCGGAGGTCGGTTCTTAACCTGAAACCGTTCTTAACCTGAGGTACCACTTTAGCTTATGGGGCCTCCCACTGCCGCCACGCTGCACTGTGCGATTTCTGTTGTCATCCTGAGGTAAAGTTCTTAACCTGAGGTACTACTTCCAGGTTAGCAGAGTCTGTAACCTGAAGTGTTTGTAACCCAAGGTGTTTGTAACCTAAGGTACCACTGTATACTATTTCCCTCTTTTTACAGTCTCAGCTTCTGGATCCAGAAAAAAGGTAAATTAACTAGTACTCCTGACATTCACTGTAAAGCCTCTCATCAAATCTTTGAGGTTTTATAAAAATCAAGCAGCATATACATTTTTATGAAATACATAAGCTCTTCCTCAAGATTGTGTAGGTTTACGAACATAAGGAAGTGCAGAGTTATGAAATGTGTACACTCCATACATCTACAGCATGCCCCTCCCAATAATCCTGGGAACTGTAGTTTGTCAAGGGTGTTGGGAATTGTAGCCCTCCTCAGTTCCCAGGATTCTTGGGGATGGGGGACATGATTTAAATGTGCTTTCAAAGTATGGCGTGTTCACAGTCTCAGTCAGTGACTATCCTTATCTGCACTTACTTTAGGGTTGCCATATTTAAAAAAATGAAAACCAGGACTTGCCCAGTGCTTATTTTCTTTAAAAAAAATGTTTAGGGGTACACTCATTTTGACTCAAGAAAATCACCATTTTATAGTTCAAATCGGGGAAAATTAATACAGCAAATGGACAAAAGTACAAAGATTCACAAAATGTATGCGTACCTCCAGAAAAATAGCACTGGACTTGCCTAACATCCAAGGCAAAACACCACCTTTCAGAAATCCTCCCCACAGACATCAATTCTACCTTTGAAATCCTGGTAATGTCCAGGAAAATCCGGATGTATGGCAGCCCAAACTTACTCCCCCCCCCCCAAAAAAAAATCCCTATCACTTTTACATATGGGAAGGGGGGAGAATTAACCATAGTGGAGTGGGCACATTAGCTATGCCTGGCTTCCTTGCTTTCTGTGTGTGTGTGATTCCCCCCCACCTCACTTTCCCGGTTCATTTCTTTCAAATTCTCAGCAAGTCTAAAGAGAGGAACCCATGCACAGAGAAGAAGGAAGATTTGGGGGGGAGCAGGGGGGAGCAGGAGGAAAGAAAGTAAAAGGGGAAAACCTCCCAACCCTCCTCATGCCAGAGGCGTATGAAATATGAAGGTCTGGCGATTGTTTGAGTTCAGTGCGTCGGAATAACATTGGTTAAATTATGGATAGTTTTGAATAGTGTCACTTTTCTCCCTCTTTCTCTCACAGCCCCCCCCCCCCCCGCTCTCCCTTCGTCTTCTGCAGATGGTTGTTCACACACAAGGAGCCTAGGCCTGCATAATTGTATCACTAATAAGCAGTGAGGCAATTAGTTGTGTAAGTGTGCTATAATCATTCCAACAGAAGAGATGACGAAGAGACAAAAAAAAGGAGGGGGGGACCCAAAAATGTCTTTTTCTCAATTCATCAACTGACAGCCATAATTAGATATATATAATTGAAAATTCCACAGTAGGGGGGCCAGCTTATACAAATGAAATTTTTTCTCCCTCGGTTAATTTTTTTATTTATTTTTTTGCTTCTCTTATGTATTTTCTAACACCCCCCCTACTTCTCCATTTCACTCTAATGTCTCCTCAGAAAAAAAATGTTACTCTGAAGGAACACACGCTATACAAACATCAGAATAATATGTCTTTTATTATTATTTTTATTGAACAGGGTGGCTTTGAAATAATTTTTTTTATGAGGTAAATTTTTACCCGGTGGCTTAAAAAAAAAAGCAAAAAAAAAAAAAGCCAAGCTCTCACAAGCTCCTATCCCCACCCCTCTCTCTCCAACACACCATCTTTTATAAGATCTATATATCAGTTTTCCAAACATGAAATGTAAAACTCAAGGAAAAAGAGAAGCTCTGTTTTGTTTTTGTATCTCCTCCTTCATTGACATGGAGAAAGCCTGAAGTTTTGGGAGCGGTGGGGGAATTTGTGAATTATAATAGAGAATGACATCACCAAGTATTATGGGAAGTTGAGGGATTTCTTTGGAGCAAAGCCTGATTATCAAAAGGCTATAATTAAATTTGGGCTTAAAAAAAAAATGCTCAAGTGCTTATGACTTTGTGGAAACTATGCTCAGAGCAGCTTTTCACTGAATTAATCAGCCTGGAAGATTTCATTATGCAGGAGTCTCTCTTTTTAAACTGTAAGCCCACAATCAGACCCTCTCTCTTTTCTCCTAAAAATTAATTGGACGAACCTTACTCGATTTTTTTAAAGAGAGGACTTCGTAAGATTGGAGCTTGTTAATTAAGTCCTTTTAAATGCCCCCAGCTGTGCAACACATCCCCCCCAACACAATCGCATATTTATTTTTAACATTTTCTCCCTCCTTTTACAATAGCAGTCTATTTTTGAAAATACAACAAAAACGCACCCTCACAGGCTAAGAAGCCGTATTGAATGCCAATGCATTATATTCAGCCGTCATGGGAGATTTGCAGGATGCCATCATTACCACCACATTTCCAGACTAGGGGGAAAAATTTTCCCCTTGGATTTCACAAGAGTATTTATAGAAATAATTTGCTAATTATTCTTACAAATGGAGAAAGGGCATGTGAGCACAAAAGAACTAGGGGGTATTTCAGTGTTTTCTTTCAGTTTTGGGCGCCAATGCATCTGCACAAAAGTCATCCGGTGGAGTTTTGCTGAGTGGCTGGGGTGGGTGCAGTTACTTGAAGGGGAGAGAAGTGCTTGGTAGCCCTCAGTGGCCAATTTGCGGGACACTTTAGTCATGTGTCTCTGTTCTGATTAGGGTTGTCAGGTCAGGAGCATCCCAGCCACTGAGATTTCAGGGCCCAAACCTAGGGGCAGCCTCTGGTGATGTCATGGGGTGGACCATGGAGACAGAGGTTAATTGGGAGAGGAATTCACTCTTTCTTTGCTGTGAGAGCCTTGGTTACTCACCCAGTATTCACACCTGTGCCCCACTAACCAGCATTCACCCAAAATACCTTCCTAAAATTGATTTGATCCATAAGAAGTGAGTGAACAAATGCTCTTTTAAATACAAGGTGGGTGAGGGTGGTTTTAGTTTTGCAGCTGGCCACAGCCACCCAGTGGCACTCCCAATCTACAAAGGGACACTGTAGGCATTGGACAATGTACTGGACTAGAGTCTTCCAGCACCACCTTCTGGAATGTCCTCTTCAAGAAATAAAACAACACCACTTTAAGACTCGTCTCCCATGCTCATCCTGTCCAGACTGCCCAAAAAGTGGGAAGGAAGATAATCCTGTCCAGAAATGAATGCTTATGTTTTCTTATAACTTGTTTACAGATGTAGTTGGGGATGAAGCGGTTAAACCGAAAGCTTCAAACAACTTGAGAACATAAGAAGAGGCTGCTGAATCAGACTGAAGGCAGACCTAGTTCAGCATCCTGTTGTCACAGTGACCAGCCAGATGCCTGTGAGAAGCCCAAAGCTGGACCTAAACACAAGAGCACTCTGCCCTCCCGCAATTGCATTTCTACCTCTGAATATGGAGGTGGAGCATAGCCATTGTGACTAGTAGCCACAACCACTTTTGAAAATGAATGCCATAGATTAACTATGCGCTATGGAATTTGCCCCCACAAGAGGAATAGATGTCCACCAACTTGGATGGCTTTAAAATAGGATTAGACATATTCATGGAGGATAAAACTATCAATGGCCACTAGCCATGATGGCTATGTTCTACCATCACTATTGGAGGCAAGATGCTTCTGAATACCAGCTGGTAGAGACTGAAGGAGTGGAAAGTGATGTTGAGCTCAGGTCCAGTTTGTAGGTTTACCACAGGCAAGTAAACTGGGGGAACAGGATGCTGGACTAGAGGAGCCACTGGCCTGATCCAGACCTGATTCAGAATTGACATTTCTATAGGTGCACCAAAAGAAAACATATAGATTCAAATAAACAAAGATAGTATCACTAGATTGTGTGAGTCCAAATGCTCTAACTGAACATCTATATTTAGTAGTCCATCTACTTATTATGGTAAGAACATTCATTATATTCCAAGTAATGGCTAGAGACAGCTTCTGTCAGTGGATATACAGCTGAGAAAAACCTGGAACACCAAGCTTATGTTCAAGACTAATAGAGATTCATTGGGACTGGTAGGGCAGAAGTCAGAACTCAACAGTAGGTGGAGTCAGAGCCAAATGGCAAGCAGAGCAAACTAATTGTAGTCTTCTCCTCATCTTTCTCCTTGCTACAAGGGCAACATTGAGAGTAGAGAGGAAGAAGCTCACAGCCAGTGCTGCCCATGGATTGGTCGTAAATAAGAAGGCAGGTAGGGGATGAAGGCAGGCTGAGGTTGGTGGGGACCAGCCTTCACTGATAATTTCACCCACTTTAAATGACTCCGAGATTGAATACACCATACAAATACAGTGGGGTTCCTTCATAATAATATTGTTCCCCAATGTGGTGGTGGTTATAATTAAGTGCTGTTCCCTGCTCTCCCCACTGAAAAGGCTCTCAGAGAAGCCAGTCAAAAATGCTTATAGGGCTGAAACCATCCAGTATTTGTCCTACTCAGAGTAGATCCACTGAAATTAATAAACGTCAACTAACTTAAATGGACCTACTCAGAGTAGGACTAACATTGGATAAAACTCATAATCTAAAATGTACAACAGAAAAGGAAGAAAATGCTTGGAGTGAGGAGGGAAAAAGCAAACGCAAGCAGCAATTCTTAAAGTTAAATAGCATAATCTTCTCTCTGCTCCCCTTCCTTCGACTGCTGTAGCCTGATGGAGTGGCTCCTGCCAGGTGACTGCTGGGTAGAAATGTGCCAGCTGAACAATGTTTACTGAGAAATTTTGGCTCTGATTATCAAAGGCTTTGGGAGATAATCTCTTTTGTGTGTATTGTTTAGAACAGTAATTTATACTTTTTTAAAATCTTTTTTTATAGTTATTTTTTCCTGCTAACTAATAAACAAAAACAGCCTTTGGTTAATATAAAATTAATAAATATGTCTTTCTTCGGTTTCCTAAACTTTCCCTCCTAGTTCTCATTACCCATTTTGAATAACACTCTCGTCTTTCGTTCTCAACAATGCAAATCAGCTACGGACAAAGAAAGAAGACTTATTCTGGGGAGATGTTCTTTAAAGCAAATAATCCATTTCCTCCTTTTTGTTACAGCAGCTGTCTCAGGTGCTCTCCCTCTTGCACTACGTAATAACAGATCAGATGGTCCACCAACTACATTCATAAATGGCAGTCATAGTCAGCTCCTTTTTTTAAAAAAAGAAGAAGATAAGAATGAATGCTTTTATTTCATTTCATTTATAGGAGGATTCTTGGCTGCTTTTCCAAGGCACATAATGACACATTTGCTGTTTTGTGTTTCTAACTAAGTAATGGCATAGTTCCTCTAAACCATGAAAAATGGTTTGTTTGATCAAACAAGAAAGGATGAACTTCTGGGAAATTCCATTCAGAAGAGTCTGAATTAGACCTAGGAGTTATTCTCTTTCCCTGACGCCCCAACGCCAAGCTGGACGATAACTCCACTGGCACCTCACTCCTGCCTTTTTATGAATTCATTGAGTACAGTTCTATCAACACAAACTGTGCTCAACTGCTGAAGGCTCAATTCTCAAACATATGGATATGTTGAAAATTAAATTGCAGGGTTTATTTGAATTTATAGAGAGCTCTGTGAATGTAGTTTTGAGATACAGTTTCCGTCAAGCAGATAGATGTCACCTGCCACAAGTAACTTGATTGTATAATGTTAAAATGCCACATTCTCTTTGTAGGTAATTCTATTCAATCACACGTTGCAAAGATTTCAGTAACGAAGACTTGAATATCTCTGGCTGTCGGAGAGGGTTTTTTCCTCCCCTCCCCTCCACCACCAGCTTTCTTTTCTTAAAAATCTTGCTTGGAAAGAGACTGGTATTCTTTGATCAAATGGAGTCCAATTCTTTCATTTTAAGGTGAGGGGAACCCACAGCCATTGGCTGCTCTCTGTGGGGACCACATAGTGCCGGAGAGCCCTACCCATGTTCCCCTGCTGCCCAGCCTATCAGCTGAGCAGTGGAGGGAAGATTACTGTCACCATGCTGTGATTTCGGCTGCAGTTGGATCATTGACAAGGAGAGCTTAAAGCTTCTGCCCCCTCAGCAATCCCAATGCATAATGCATTTTTCTACTCCCCTTTGCCACACTGCCTACAGGGCAGAATACAGCAAAATAAAATACAACAAAATGTAATGCAAACTATTAAACAACAGTTGACATAAAATGCCCATAGCAAGTATAGTAGCGGCTTCAAACTTAGAACGGACCTCACCTATCACAACTCCCTGCCTCGAAAAGCCTAGTGAAAGATGTATGTCTTCATTGGTCACTGAAACAAATACACTGTAGAGGCAGAGTGTATCCCTGTGGGAAGAATACTCAGCAGCTGTGGAGCCACCACCAAAAAGGCTCTTCCTTGGTCCCCACCCTCATTCATAGAAGGGACCGCCAAGAAAGCCTGACTGCTGATCCACCGCTGAATGGGCAGGTGGATCAGGAAGAAGGTTCCTTCTCCTTGGACTCTGGATCATTCAGGGCTTTAAATGTCAATGTAAGCACCCTGAATTGGGCCTGAAAGGTGACAGGCAACCAGCTTAGCTATTTAAGAATAGAAGTAATATATGACTGGCCTACAGCTCCCGCCAACACCCTGGCTGCTGTGTTTTGCATGAGCTGCAGCTTCTGAAACAGCTTCAAGGGCAGCCCCTGATAGAGTGCATTACAGTAATCCAACTTGGAGGCTACCTGAGCATGGATACCTGTGACCATATCATTCCTGTTCAGAAAAGGCTACAGCTGGTGCCACAGTTGCCCTGGGAGCTAGAGGTTAGGGTAAAAGCACAATTACTATGGTAACTAACTAACTAAATAACTAACCAGTTCAGGAGAATATGGTGTTCAGAGAGCTGACATACTTCTCCCTTTCCAATAAGGTCTAAGTTCTGAGCAGCTTTCATCAGATATGGTATGTCTGTTATGAACAAAAGTGTAACACCCCCTTCATTTATTTTACTCATTTAAATGTATTTAAGGTTTTTCTATCCCATAGGCTGGTCAGCTCACGACAATATTTGAAAAGCACACAGAAAATTAAACACCAGGATTGCAGCACTTGGTCAATTATTCAGTTAATCAATTACAAGTCTTTTGATTGATGGAGAAAGCACTCTCAATTAATTGGGCAACATGTTATTTATTTTTAATAAAAGTTCTTGAAGCGACAGGCATCATCATGGACATGATCAAAACCCCAAAACAGAGGGAGCCAGTATGGTGTAACAAAGTGTTGGACTATGTCCTAGAAGACCAGGGTTCAAATCACCACTCAGCCATGAAGTTGACCAAGTGACTTGGGTCCAGTCATTGCCTCTCAGCCTAACTCCCTCACAGGGTTGTTGCCAGGATAAAATGAGAAGAGGAAAACCATGTAAACCACTTTGAGGTCCTTGGAAGAAAAGCTACTATATACATGCAATCATCATCATCATCATCATCATCTGACCTGCCCCACTGAAATAGGAGCTGGCATCAGACTTACCTTTTCACAGGGCAATTGCTATGAATTGGCTCTGTTAGGGTTGAGAGGGAAGAGGACAGTGCAACTGGACAAGGCCCTGATGCTGTCTTTGTCTCTCTCCCCTCAACCTCTTCTTCCTTCCCCCTAGGGATGGGTGAATTGGCCTGTCAGTTCTGGTTTCTCTCAGTTTCTCATTTTTCCTATCTTAAGTTCCTATCTTAAGTCCTGATGAAAATTTATCAGCATTTTAGTGCAAATTTGTTATAATATACACATTTTGTATGCAATTCTGCCTGACATGCACATTTTTTTGTTGTTTTCACTAACATGCATTTATATGCATGATTTGCCTCAATACATTAATCTTTGTACTGATTACCTTGCAGAAGAACTGCATTGCAAAATTTGCAGAGGGGTGAATTTCAAAGGATGGTTGTTTCGGTTTGAAGGGACACATTAGGTAAGTTTCCCTTTTAATGCAAACCAAATTGAATTTCTTCCCCATTCTTACTTCCTACAGGGAAGTTGGTGTCAGTTAACCCAGTGAGGGGCAGGAGAGAGCTGCTGCAACCTGCTCAGGCCCCATATTGTCTGCCTCACTCTTCTTCTTTCCTACATGGCAGGTGCACTGTGTGTGTGTAGGAAATAATCCAATTGGAATATTGGGAGTACTGTATATGGGAGCCTTAACTAAACACTGACAATGTACTGGGAGTCCTGAGGACGTCCTTCAACCATAGAGCATCACATAAATGATGAGCCGATTTTAGGGTTGGCTGGCTACGGAGGGTTTAAGATTCCCCCAAGTTTATTGCTGTGAAATTGCTGTCAATCTGGGAACCGGAAGCACAACTTCTGCCCGCAAATGTGCTTATGGGATGACAGTGTTGTTTTAAAACTGATCAGTGTTTGGGGGAGCAGGAGAAAGCCTCTGGTAGCAAATTAACTAACCGAAGAGGAAACCAAGTAGCAAGAAGGAAAGAAGCTATAAGACCCCTTTCTAGTTTGAAATATAGACACATTTCAATAGCATCCATGTATGCCAGGCTCTCGACATTTTGCGTGGGTGCAACGAGGACTCATTTCTTAATTAAAGCACAGGAAATTGTGTGGGTCAGTGTCCTTTCTGGGCATATGGGAAAGGGAAATATGATATGCACAGAGACTGACAGGAAGCTTTCTCTCACTCACCCCCACTTTTGTTAAAAAATTTTATTACCCCATCTCTTTGAAAGCAGTGTACTGTATCAACGGCCTTGATGTTTTTAGAACAAAGAATTTATGATCTCTTGAGGTGCAACACACCTTCCTTTGTTTGCTGAAATATATATCATCATTTGGTGCTTTGTAGGAGCAAAAGTAATTTAAAGGAAACTGCCAGAGTAATATACAAACCATTAAATCTGCCCATTAATATATTTGTAGCATTATAAACATGGGGATTTGGGGGAAGACAGAAGCTAAAATCAACTTATTTGAGCTTGCCATTGTTAGAAGGTGATGTACTTTCTTTCCTGCCTTATACGTGGGTGATGATGGGGCATCCATACAAGGCAACTAGGGTCTAGGGTGACCTTAATGTAGGTATGGAGCTCATGGACTGCCTCATGGACTACCTGGAACCTACATTTTCATCTGAGGCTCCTCTCTGTGTTCCTCCTTCAAGGCCAGACAAAGCGTGGCAATGGGCCTTTTCATTGGCAGCTACCAGATTGCAGTATGCTTCTCAGAGAAATTTACATGGCACCAACGTTGTCAGCCATTAGACACAAGACAAAAATGTTCCTGCTCACCCAGGCTTTTCAATCATTAAATAAATCATAATATGGAAGGTCCCATCAGTATTGGCATTCCACCGGCTCTTGAAGACACACCTGTTTAGCATTTCCCTGATCTCTTAATAAAATGGGCTTATTTGTTATATATTTTAATTATGAATCTTTGGGCATAGTTGTTTTACTAGACATTTCAATTAAGGGCAGTTGTATTTTTAGAATTGGTTTTCTGTATTGGTTTTCCTTTATAATAAGCAAATGCATTTAAACCAAAACTAATAGGGGGCAGACAGCGAGTCCTTGCTATATCTCAGCATGAATGTTATTCCACAGATCAGGGCAACCACACTAAAAGACCTGCTCAGAGCTACTAAGAAGGTATTTGGAACTTGTAGGAGAAACTGCAATCTGTTGGGTAGATAAGGCAGTCTATAAAGCATATATACTCTCTGTCTTTCAGGGGCACCAAATTTGGCTCCAGATTATGGGTGCTCAGTGGTGCATGCTATATAACATGATGTCCTGATGTCACGGCGCACGCATTGTAGCGGCGCCTGGGAGCCCCAGAAGTCACATCTTATGCTATTCCTATTTCTTAAAAGAAAAAACATCAGCTAGGAAAGAGATTCTGCAATCTCCAGGCAATTGTTTCCAAGATATATTAGAAAACCTGCATTAGCAAACACTTTCATTTAATGGAAAATTAATTATGCAACACAAAGCCTCTGATCAAGATGCTAGCAGTGACAAGCACTGTCTTTCTGATGTGCTTGTATCATCATCACAGATTATTTTTGACACACACATATCAACAACAAATAGAATCATCACCTTTCACACTAAACTGACATCTGAGGATAATCCCATCTTGTCAAGAGGTCTAGAAAATCAAATGCCAGTATCATCACAAAAGTTGGCAAGAGGAAGGTTGCTGATTGATGCCATCTGTCTTCATAGAGAAAAGTCTATGAATTTTCTAGTGTGAACACATGAACACATTCTAGTGTGTCCAAGCTCCCACCAACATCAAATATTGAAAGCTCACGGCTTCCACCAAAGAATCCTGGGAACTGTAGTTTGTTTAAGGATGTTGGGAATTGTAACTTGGTAAGGAGGAAAGTACAGTTCCCAGAATTATTATTTTTTGGGGGGTGGGGCAACCCATGTGCTTTAAATGTAGGTGGTGGATGTGACCCAAGAAACAGAAGCTGGAATTGGGCTATGCAAATGACGAGATTGGCCTGTAGCCCCTTCATTGCAGTAGTCCAAGTGGGAGATAACCAGAGCATGTACTGCTCTGGCAAAACAGTGTGCAGGCAGCTAAGGTCTCAGCTGGCATACCAGATGGAGCTGGTAGGCAGCCACCCTGGATACACAGTTGACCTGTGCCTCCATGGACAGCTGTGAGTCCAGAATGACACTAAGACTGCACACCTGGTCCTTAAGGGGTACAGTTACCTCATTCAGGACCAGGGAGTCCCTCACACCTGTCCCTGAGAAATGGTACTTCTGACTTGTCAGGTTTCAACCTCAATCCGTCAACCACCATTCATCTTCTAACTGCTTCCAGACACCCACATGGGACATTCACACAGCACAGTGACCTTCCCCATGCAAAACACTTGTCCTCTACCACTGAACCCTTCCTCCTAGTTTTAGGGTAGCTTAGTGGAAGCTTAATGGAGTTCAGCTTCTGTATTTATACATTTAAAGCATTCATCCTCAGCCTTTCATCAGGGGCACCTGATGAAGAGGGCAAGCTCATAGGCAGCGATGACAGCAGGCAGGAGGGGTCACACTTGGGGGCGAGGATCAGTCACACTTGGGGGTGATGACCTACTGGGGTTAACTTGCTGAGGGGCCCCTCAAAACCTGATGTGGTATATTGCATTTCGTCATATCCATTGTTACTTGCAGGGCTGGTGCAAGGCATTTTTCCACCTGAGGTATAGAACAAGATGGCACCCCCTCCATCCCATACAGAAGCCAGCCAGATGTCAACATCATGGATGACACAGTGTCCTGTGGGTTCAGTTACAGGGCAGAGGCCATACTGCACAAACACTCCTGTCCTCAGAGGCATAAGGCAGTGCAACTGGTTCCGCTGCACTGGGCACCAAGCCTAGGGGGCACTGCAGGGCCTGGCGACTATGATGTCATGAATTGAGCAGAACTGAAGGTAAGAGGCAGGGTGCACACCAAACTTTGGCCTCAGACAGGGTGCTGCTGAAATGTGAAAGACCCTGCTGCCTCTCCTTACCGGAGTCTGCTGCCAGAGATGGCTGAGTCCCATTGCCTAATGGTAGGACCAGTCCCAGTCATCTGCCCCAACCCTAAATGGCTTTCATTCCCATCTTGAGACCCAAATCCTCAATGTACTCCGAGACATCTGCCCCCGCTCTTTTACAAACAATGTGGAGTAGATTTTTGAGAAAGCAGAATTCACATCTATCAGTAGCTCATTAGAATTCAGGCCTATACATCAAAGCTGCCTGTGGTCCCTTTCCCTCTCCTTTCATTAATTAGTACTGTCATTTTTAACATGCTGTGAAGGGAAAAGAATGGGGTCTCCAACCCCCTAATTCCCACCCCTTCATTCTCTCCCCCCCTCACTCCATAACAGGTACCTCACCCTGAAAAATGTTTAATAGGCCTAATTTTCAAAGTTGTTAATTCATTGGGGGATGGAATAAAGATTTTGGGGGTGGGGACACAGTGAGTACACAATTTAATGCAAACTTCTGGATTATCTTCTGGATTTGTATTTCTGGATCCGATATGAAACACCGTTCTCCTTCCAAATCCACACTTCTCCAAAGAATGTGATGCAGTTCTCCAACCAAAGTATGTGGGGAAAGAAAGGTGTGTATTACTGAAAATTGAATGCAAAAGTGTGTATTAGTGAAAACAATGTACAGGAAAAAACCATGATATTAGAAACTTCAAGACTGCACATGTCAGGCAAAACTGTGCAGACAAAGGCATATACAATAATAAATGTGCATAAAAATAAGAATTTTCATGCAGACTTTTAAAAATAATAACCAGCAAACACATGCAGCAGTAGGGCAAATTGAATTTCAGATTGTGGGGTGGGAGGATGAGAAAATGAGAGAATATAAATTTGTATATCCAAGGGGAAAAGAGGAAGGAACTGGATGAAATTTGGATTGCTTTTCCATCAACAAAACTGGTACCTGTTGAAGCTGTTTGTTTGGTTCTGTTCTCTATGTGTGACATCTCCAAATGTTTAGGTTTCTTTTTTTAAAAAAGCACACCAAAAACAAACCAAAAACAAAATGTCAGGTTGTGAAACATTTTAGCAGCAGAAATTTTGGTAATCCAATCCCTTGAATTTGCTTGAGTGTCTTAAAAGTGTTTTGAATGCAAACACAGGAGCGAAACAGCCACGATGGTCACTTCTCTACTTTTAAATCTTCTTACTGTCTCATTCTGCTGTGTGGCCTGAGAAGGGGAGGGAGGGTCAAAAGGTTTTGGCACAGCAGTAGAATTCTAGAAATAATCACCTTATAGACCCACTAAATCAATCATAATTAATGCACTTGGCTACTTCTGTCAGAGCTCTGCTGCTAGGGGGCAAAATAGAGAAGCCCTTTCTAATACAATTTGAAAAGAGATCAAATCTGTCATTTCCTCTAATAATTGAGCCAAATGAGAAAAAAAGAGAGGGGTCAGGGGTCAGCTGGTGACCTTATGTAAAACCCAATAATGCATAATTCATTTTCATTTTATGGAATTTATAAGATTCTGTAAACTGTCAGGGAGAGAAACCCATCTGCTCTCACTTCCACCAGTAACTGTCCCTACCCCTTGCAATAATGGTGAAACAGCAGAAACTTCTTTTATTTATTTCACGGGAGAGGTGCATTCTTCCAGTGGAAAGCTTTCTGCAGGGGCTGGTATTTAATTCATTCTCCCAAGCGTGTGAAGTTAATAACCGCAGTTCTTTGCGAATGATATAAAACCTGTAATTTATTTATTGAGTGTTACAAATACAGTTAAAGCGTGTTTTCATGCAAAATGGATTACCTTCTCTTTTTGATCATTGCCAAAAAGAGAACAAGGGATCTGGGGTAGTGGGGGGGGGAGGAAATGCTAGGTGTAAAAACCGCACCTGATAAATACATATGAATACTGAAAAAGTGAAGCCCCATCCTGTCGATTGAGCCAATTGGTGATCAAAATGTAAGAACGTAAGAACACAGGAGGCTGACTTATACGGAGTCAGAATATTGGTCCATCTAGAGCATTTTCATCTGCACTGACTGGCAGAAGCTCCCTGGAGTTTTAGAAGTATTTTGTAAGTATACCTAGAGATCTTCTGCACCCAAAACAGGTGCTCACCCACTGAGCTATGGCTAGTTGGACTGGAGTGCTCAGGAATTTATTACCAGGAGCCAATGGGCAGAACCCAAAGGCTCCCGTCCTCTGATGGAAGATTCTTCTTGATAGTGTCTTCCTCTGATGAAAAGAGTCCTTTAGCCAGTAGAAGATCCCCTCATAAGAGGAAGGGGACTTTTTTATAAATGCAACCAACTGTGTTGTAGGCTAGAATCAACAACTTTTAAAAAGGCTTCAGATTTCTCCTCTCACCCAAACCCATTGGATAGTCTCCAGAAATTGGCTTCACCTTAGACTGAGTCCCAATCTGTTAAAAAGGAATAATTGTATCACAATATTGCAGCTTTACTCTGGCTAAAGCTAGGTATGGGAGGTGCTGGGCTTTGGGAAGGAGGCGTGAGGGCTCTGACAGGGTCCTAGAGTCCTTCCACCTTCTTCTCAAAGCCTAGTTAGCAATTTCCCAGCTTTGGGAAGAAGGTGGGAGGGTTCTAGGACCCTGCTACAGCCTTGTGCCTGCTTCTCAAAGCCCAGCACTTCCCTTACCCAGGTTTGGGAAGGCAGCGTAAAAGCTGTGGGGTATGTGTGTCAAATTTTGGCCTTGTTCCTTGCCTCTGCATGGCAAGGCAGTGTGTAGCCCATAGGTTTGGAGACCATCCAAATGTCCTTATTCTCCAGGGACATCGCTGATTTTGAGAAGCTGTCCCGGTTTCTGATTTGATCCTGGAACATCTCACTTTTCCTTAGGATGTCCCTATTTTCATTGGAGAAACGTTGGAGGGAATGGAGTTATCCGACCCCTGAGCAGTCTGAAGGCAATCCTGTATAGGAAGATTTTTTTAAACGTTTACTGTTTTCTTATGTTTTTATATATGTTGGAAGCTGCCCAGAGTGGTTGGGAAAACCCAGTCAGATGTGTGGGGTATAAATAGTAAGATTATCATTATGGAATGAGACGTCCCTATTTTCATCGAAGAAATGTTGGAGAGCATGTGTTTGCTATGGCTCTTTGATAAAAGCTGATTCTAAAACAGTTCCCAAGAATTTGTGTGTGTGTGCTCGCGCACATGTGCATGCACTCACACATTTATTGTGCTTGACCTTTTTTAAAAAAGAGAGAAAGCCTGAAAAGGGTTGTTGTTTTTCTTCAGGGGGAACTCACCAAAACCCAGTTCTGGAACCTCTCAGGTGAATTCCGGCACCTCTCAGCCATTGCTATTTTAAGAGAAAGAGGGAGGCATTCATGGTGAGTTCCAGCACCTCGTTTTCTAGAAAAATAGCACTGTATGCCACCCATCCAACCAAGTCCTCTGGGCATTTTACATAAACAATAAATTACAAAACAGAATTCATGCCCAAAATGCCAACCCCCTAGTAAGTAAAATAAGCATAACACACAGCGAGGGGAAACTTGGTGCAGAAACAGTAGCCCCCACTAAATTTTAATTAAAAGGCCTGGGACTAGAAGTTTTTCAGCCAACATTTACAAGTGCACAATTTAACTTGTAAGGGATATATAGATATACAGTACATACGTTTCCAAGTGGTTGGGTTTAGGCCAAGTGCACACACAGAGACACATTTCCTTTGCAACACTAAGGCTGACGGCAAGAAATAAATAATAATTATGATTTATTTAAGCTCTGATCCTGTTTCGAGAAATAAAATCAATTAGAGCAAAGAATTTATAGTTCTATATGCTTCGGAGAAGGACACTGTTATGGCTGCAATAAATAAAGTATATGGTTAAGTATAAGTTCAAAACTATTATGACTTAACCACTTCCTTCCTGTAATTTAGGGGTCTAGCTTTGTTAGGTGTTGCAGTGGTTTTGCTGGAGTGCCTGGCCAAACAAAAAGGGCTCAGGGAATGTGGGCAGCTGACCTACGTTGAATTACAATAAAATGGATAAGAATCCATGCATCTTCCCCAGGCTTGTTTGCAACGCTTGGTGTAATTTCTTTTGCTGCTAAATAGCATGGAAAGGAGTCCTCTGTAATACATTTCCCTGTAAAATTATGTCAATGGATTGCCCACCATGATGGCAAGTGGTGTGTGTGTGCATTGAGTAAAGCCCTATACCAGTCACCTACAACCAATCCCCTACAGATGTTGTGGACTCCAACTCCCACTGGCCAAGGATGGTGGGATTTCCACTCCAAAATATTTGGAGGGCACCATGTTGGAGAAGGCAGCCCAGTACTGTGGAGAGATCACAGGAAGATGAGAATGAATCTCTCCATGTTCTTTCCAAGAGACTCAAGAAACCTAGGAAGCTGCCTTCTGCTAAGTCAGACCACTGGTCCATCTTGCTCAATAGTGTCTACACTGATTGGCAGAAAGTCTTCAGTGTTTCAGGTGGGGTCTCTAATACAGTCCTATTTGGAGATGCTGGGGATTGAACCTGGGACCTTCTACAAGCAAAACAAATGCTCTTCCACTGAGCCATGGCCCAATCCTCACATTGCACCTTGCCTCTGGAAGCTTTGTTCAGGAACAGTTTCTACGCCAACTGCAGCACTGAACCTAGATGTCATGCTTTATAACTTTCCCCATTAGAATGAAGATAAACCATTGATTACTTTCTCCCATATCAAAGTCCACTGAGGTTGCAGAATTTTTGTCCCTTCCTGATGTTCTGCAAGAGTCTGGGGCAATTTGTTCCCCTCCCATTGGTGTACCAAAGCTTGGGGCAAGCCTGTCTCCTGCCATTGATATATCAAAGCCTGGGGCAATTCTGCAACCTCCCAATGGTATACCAGAGCCTGGGGCAATTTGGTCCTCACTCACTGGTGTATCAAAGCCTGGGGTAATTCTGTCTCCTGTCAATGGTTTACTAGATTGCTGCATAAAACTTACTAGAAACCAGCCCCTATCCACAAAGTCCTACTTCTTCATCTGCATAGACCTACTATGCATTGCAAGAGTATGGTGCAGTATTTTCCATAACTCTAGAATACAGCTTTTAGATATGCTGATTATGACTGTATGAGGATAATATGCAAAGAACTAAAATTCTACTCAGTGTCATATGCAGGTGAAAAGTTTACCCAAAATTTCATATCCTAGCTGGGTACTATCAACCATAATACAGCAGGTTTCCACCGACTTACAGTGCCTTTTAAAAATATATTCTACATTCTTTGTCTGATGTTAATTAGAAGCAAAAAGGCTCTTTCAATATGCAATCAAGGAATCGGGCCACTCAATCAGAATTTATACCATCAGCTGTCAATGGCCTGACCGCAAGGCCTTAAAATTATGTATCTTTGATTATATTCACGTTTAACCTTATATACAGAAGCCTTATTTCATTATCCAAAATAAGAGCCCAAATAAAAGAAAATGAGCTTCATTCATTCATCAGTGGCTGCTGTTTTCCCTCCCTCCATTGCTAATCATGAGTTTAATTTTTAATGGAAAAGCATTGCTGGCACAATTAACACTCAATTTACATGTGCATCCAAAGACCCAATTAATTAAATTTTATTGATGCCTTGTTGCTCTTTAAAACGTTTTCCAAATGCATCCAAAAGGATTTGAAATAGCTTCTACTGGGTACCAGTGCTTACCTTCTCCCTTGAGTAGCATCCCCAGCATTGGGATTTACCAATGTGTTTGTTACACCAGACCTAAGATGTTCACAAAGATAACATGTGTAGTTCACAATGTCACAGTGGCATACACAACTATACTTCAGAGCAGGCTTCCACCAACCCGGGCCCCTTCTGATGTTTTGGACTCCAGTTCCCAGCAGCCCCCATGATTCTGGGCAATGTTTGGGGGTGATGGGAGTTGTTGTCCAAGGGTATCTGGTTGGGGAAGGTTGGGGACCTGAATTGGTCTCCAGCTGGTGGATTGGGTTGTGCTTAGGTGAGTAATATCAGTGGCACTGAATTGGAGCCCTACATATGCTTTTGGACTACAAATGCCATCATCTTTGATCACTAGCCATCCTTGATGGGAGTTGGAGTCCCTAATATCCAGATGATTCCATATTAGTGACCCTTGACTAGATGCTACTGGACTAGACAGGCCAGGAAAATGATGAGGAGATAGACACCGAGGACAAATAAAATAGCTGGCTAGAAGCACAGAAGGGCAGCCTAGCAGCTCGCCCCACAACATGTCATAATGGATGGTAGCAAAGGGCCACAAAGGGTCAGCTTTGGGGAGAGGAAGACACTGGGAAAAGACGTTCTCAGATCAGTCAGTAGGCCTACAGCATGGAGCAGGGGCCAGTGGCACCAAAAATAGGGGGGCTTGGTGAGCTCATGTAACCTCCATTGAGGTGCCCTGTTGGATCAAGCCAAAGCATCCTCTTATCATAGTGACAAAGTAGATGCCTATGGGAAGCCCACAAGGTGGACTTGAGCTAAGGCTGCCAGACCTTCAGGTGTGCCTGGCCACCTCCAGGTGGCAGTTGGTGGGCTTGAAACTCCAGGCTGGGTGAGAGTGCCTTTAATAAAATGAATAAGCAAGAATATCCTGCATGCAGCTTGTGTTAAACTGTTCATATACTTTAAAATTATTGTTTGATCGTCGCCACCCACCCAAGTGCAGGGAAGTAGGTTAGAGATTTTAATTAGTTAATTGCTTAACACTAAATGGGAACATGTGGCTTGCAAAGGAATGGCCTGGCCCTTTGTTTGCTGGCCTCAGCTGTTTGATATGATTTAAATCTTGTTCCCTCAGCCCCTTAATCCTTCCTAACTCCAACTCATAAGGAGCGGCAAGATGATTTTCGCAAAGCGTGTTGACATCTCAGCGCCGCCCTGCAAATAACGTTTGATGCAGCGAGTTCGATATGAATTAAACTGTTACGGCTTCTGCAGTTTATTGTTTACAAATTTGCCTTTAAATAGAGATTTATTGGACATTTCAGTTCCGTGCTGACAGAGCGATATTAATGTTCTCACAAGGGGTGTGTGAGTAAAGCAATCTCTCGCCGGGCTCAGAGAATATCTGTAACTGTCATTCAGGGAGAAGTTTCTTTATTCCTTTCCTCCCTCCCTCTTTGAATTGATCTCCTGTTCAAGTAATAGTTTGGCCTACAGTCATAGCAGATATGGGGACCTCAGGTGGCCTGTGGGGAAGCCCCCCATTCCAGATATAAGAACTGTCAGTAATGAGGGCTACAGTGGTCAATGGGTCAATTGGTTAGGTCAGGAGTAGCCAATGAGGTGCTCTCCAGATGTTGCAAACTACAAATCCCATCATCCCTCATCATTGGCCATGCTGGTTGGGGCTGATGGGAGTTTGACTCCAAAAACAACTGGGGAACAGCATGCTGGCTTCCACTGGAGGTTCATTGATGTGCAATGCAAGACTATGGGCACATCGATACTTTGCATTTAAAGCACTATGATACCACTTTAAACCTAGGAAGATAAATGTTCTTCCAATCATCCAGAATCCTTCATCACAATCATTGTTATATCCACATTATATGGGCTAATCTATATTTACAATGCTTGTATCAAGGTTCCTGCAGTAGAGATTTTGCAAGATACCCTTTGGATCTCTTCTGGAAATACATTTCAGCTTTTTAAAAGAGGAAAGGGAAAGCTACACCCTCCGGATGTTGTTGGATTGCATCTCCCATCAACCCTGGCTAGCATGGTCCATGACATTGTAGTCCAAGAACATTGGGTGGCAGTGGGGTGGCACAGCATCCACATACCGGCACTAGGACATGTCCATTAGATGGTTGGGATGTTTCTCCTGGTGGAAACTCACCTTCTGTGGGCAGAGGTTTCTTCTCACACATCCTCCAACTTAACAGAAGGAAATATGGGTACTTGGAGCAGTGGAGACAATGCAGGTTACAGCACGGTGAGAGCAAACTTCTCTTACAACTCTTGGACACAGATGGATGGGAGGTTGCCTGTTCTTGATGGGGTTACACTCCCTCTGGAGGAGTGGGTACGTAGCTTGGGGTGCTCCTGGATCCATTGCTGTTGCTTGAGGCTCAGGCAGCTTCAGTGGAATGAAATGCCTTCCATCAGCTTTGGCAGGTGGCCCAACTGTGCCCCTATCTAGACACGAATAGCCTCACTTCTGTGATCTATCTATGTTCTGGTAACCTCTAGGTCAGATTACTGCAATGTGTTATGTGTGGGGCTGCCCCTGAAGACGGTTCAGAAACTGCAGCTGGGGCAAGACGGTTTGAAAATATGTTGCCAATCGTGGCCTGACTGCACTGGGCCCAGTTCAAAGTGCTGCCTTTGACCTATAAAGTGATAAACGGCTCAGGACCGCAATACACCAAGGATCACCTCTTGCCATGTGAACCGACCTGGACTCCTCTGAGGCCCTTCTTTGTGTGTCTTCTCCACAAAAGGTCTGCAGGGTGGCAACACAAGATCACACCATTTCTGCAGTGGCTTCCCATTTGTGTAATGTTCTCCCCAGAGAGGCTTGCCTGGTGCTTTTGTTACATATATTTAGGCACCTAGCAAAAATGATTATCTTTAGGCCTTTGGCCATTTAAACAATCTATGGCCATTTAAACTGGGGGGGATTATTGTTTTGGTTTGTTATTATGGCATGTATTTTTGGGTTTTTTATATTGCAAACCACTCTGCGATCTTTGTAAAGCACCTCAGATGGATGGAGAAGCGGCCTATAATGATTCAGGAAAACATATATTCTCTAAAGTACAGTGGTACCTCGGGTTAAGAACTTAATTCATTCTGGAGGTCCGTTCTTAACCTGAAGCACCACTTTAGCTAATGGGGCCTCCTGCTGCCGCCCCACCGCCGCTGTGTGATTTCTGTTCTCATCCTGAAGCAAAGTTCTTAACCTGAGGTACTATTTCTGGGTTAGTGGAGTCTGTAACCTGAAGCATCTGTAACCCAAAGCGTCTGTAACCCGAGGTCCCACTGTATTCAAAATCGCAGGCCAGGCAGCCTCCCCGCACACAAGGTTTTATTCAATTTTATAAATTCATTGTATTTAAAATGTGTGTATCCCCTCAGTCATTAGAGAACATTTCAGGGATGCCAACAACAGACATTTAAAAACAAAAATTATATAAGAAAGCGAGAAGCTGAAATGTTTAACTAAACAGTATTAGATCCATCTCTCTTTTGACATTCACTTATTTTCATATATGCAGTCATGTACACCACAAAGAAAGGATTAGAAGAGCAGAAAGTGCAGGCAGCAATGAAGTAGCAAAGGAAATGTTAAAGAGATTTTGTTAAAGGTAGCAAAGGAAATGTCAAAGAAAATTGTCTTCACCTAGTGCAGGGATGGGGATCATCAAGCCTGAAGGCCAAATATGGCCCTTCAGCCCTATCTCTCTGGTCCTGGGGCCACTCCTCAGGCACTACCTCCCCAACCTGCCACCCCTCCCCTAAGCCACACCCCTTACCAAAGGCCTGCTTCACACCCTCCTTGAGTGTTTTTTGCCTGGCTTGGCTGTATCCTTGAACTCTCATCATGCCTCCTGGAGGACAGAGAGCACATGTGTAGAAACTTGCCTGCTACATGAAGTTTACATCCATTGTCCCACCCACTTTGGTCTCTGGCCCCACCCACCACCAACATGCGGCCCCCAGAAGGTTGCCCTGAAGAGAATGTGGCCCTCAGGTCACCCCTGGTGTCAAGGCTCTAAAACAGGCTTCCTCAACCTCGGCCCTCCAGATGTTTTGAGACTACAATTCCCATCATCCCTGGCCACTGGTCCTGCTAGCTAGAGATCATGGGAGTTGTAGGCCAAAAACATCTGGAGGGTCGAGGTTGAGGAAGCCTGCTCTAAAACATCCTTTTAAGAAGTCAGATTTCTAGGGTCACCTCTGTGGTTCAGCATGGAGAGGATTTCGCCCACCCTTCCTGTCTATCTTGACAGGAATTTTCCTTCCTCAGTTGCCAACCTCAGAGGCAGGCAGCTGACATATCCCTGTAGGTTTGGAAAGAAACTTTTTTTTGTGAGAGAGAGGAGTGATGATGATGATAATAATAATAAAAAATCTTTCACAGTGGAGAGCAGTGTTACATCTCTCCCCCTCCTAGCTTCCCTCTCTGTCATCAGCCCTCGTAGTCTTATTTCATAAAAATGTCGGCTATTAAGTTAACATTATTTAAAGGGCTTTAGGTTGTAGTTACTGAATGCAACCTAAGCTATATCCATAAAGGGCTGACATTGATCCTGGGTTGTATAAAACATGATACAGACAGGCACTAAATAAATTATCTGTATACTGCTTCCAAAGCATCTCTATTTATCACTGCAGTAATGATAAGGATCTGATTTAAAATGAACCCTGGTGTGGGTCAAATCCTAGCACAAACCGTAATATGATCAGCAAGAGAGTGCTGATAACCCTGAAACAATATGAAGAAATCCTGTCAGATAAATAAAACAAACTGGCTTGTCCATTAGAGAGAGAGAAAGAGAGACGGGAGGGGGGAGGGAAGAGAACCAGCAATTTCCCCAGCAAGACCAATACAATTTCTTTTCAAGAAGTAGAAGCATCTTGGTTGCACTTGAAACTCCGGCTGCCATTTCGTGCTTCGCAAGAACACAACACGAGCTGCTTAATTATTTTTTCTCCATTTGGGAAAAGCCCTGATGACCATTATTATTATTATTATTATTTTATGAAACACCTTTTACAAATACCCCACGAGGTGATTTACAGATATATCATCAAAACAGCTAAATTTGTTTTAAAACAATACAAAAATCCCTAACAATAGTTTTGAAAACAATACAAAATGAACACCCAAAGAGAAGACCTTTTCATCCGGCTGGTTGTTGCAACAAAAATATCTTCAGGGATGCTGGAGAACAGGGGCAACCACACCGAAAGCCATGCCCTAAGTTTCTGTGCCTTGGGATCCTGACATTTTGGGGGACTTTCGGTAAAAACTCTCCTGCAGAACACAGAGACATACTGGGTATATCAGAGGTGGAAGGCAGCCTCTCAAGTAAGCTGATCCTATTCAAGTGTTTATTACATTTCTATACTGCCTTTCTCCCAAAGTATTCAGCGAGATTTGTGGTTTAAAATAATGGTTAAGAAATACAAAACAACAGGAATCAAAGCTCACTTCCAGAAGACCCGTCTGTTGAGCATTGGGTTGAAGTTTGTCACCTCACCTGCCTTTTAAAAAGCCTGATTATTTCACATTAATCTATTCTAGTCCTTTAGCATGCTCAAGTCCAAGTATAAAAGGTAAAGGACCCCTGACAGTTAAGTCCAGTTGCAGATGACTCTGGAGTTGCAGCACTCATCTTGCTTTACAGGCCAAGGGAGCCGGCGTTTGTCCGCAGACAGTTTTTCTGGGTCATGTGGCCAGCATGACTAAACCGCTTCTGGCGAAACCTGAGCAGTGCACGGAAACACCGTTTACCTTCCCGCTGGAGTGGTACCTATTTATCTACTTGCACTTTTGGGCGTGGTTTCAAACTGCTAGGTTGGCAGGTCCTAGTATACTTCACAGCAATTCTGTAGGGTAGGCCAGTACTGTTATTCCCATACTGCAGCTGGGATGCTGAGACAATGAGAGAAAGAGTGAGTTTCCAAAGGTCACCAATGAAGCAGTTTTGCATAGGTGAGAGTGGAGGCTAGGGATTGTCAGCTCCCTCTGTTGCAAACGTTTAAAGGGCAGGGAGCACAAGTTCTCATTTCTAACTTTGAAATGATTAGGTCAGACTGTATGATGGAGGAGTGAAAATAAATGGGAGGGCCTTTAGAAGAAAGTGACAGGAAGCAGGTCATAAAGGACGGATTATAGAAACAAAAAGGTGTGAGCCACAAAGGCCATTAGGGGGTTAAATTGGCATCAGTGTTAAGTCAATTAGCAGAGGTTTAGGCAGCAGGCAAGGTATGGTCGGATATCAGTCATGGTTCCAAATGGGATTAGGATCCATGGATACTATGGGAAGTGGCAACAGTGCTGAACAGCACAAAGTGACTGAATGCTGTTGAAATGCCAAAACCTTCACATTCACCACTGGAATGTCCATGCTTCTTAATGTGCATCATGCCAATGGATATTGCTACTACAACAATTAATTTTTTTAAGCACCCTTTAAACCACCATCTCAAAGCAATTTGCACATTGGATAATTAAGAGCAGTTAGAAAGAGAAAACAAGCAAATGCATTTAAAAGCAAGACTAAAACCCTAACACTTGTGGCAAAGTTGGGAAAGTAGGTCAGGAAAAACATATGTATTGAGCTGTTTTTGGAAAGTGCAGATTGTGAGTGTGTGCCATAGCTCGACAGGGATGCTGTTCCATAGAACAGGAGCAGCCACTCTGAAGGCCCTGTTCTGAGTTCCTGCAGAGTGGCCTACTGAGATCATTGGAACTTGCAAGAGAAACTCCTGTAAACCACAGCAATCTACTGGGTGTATAAGAAATAAGGTGGTCTCTCAAGTAACCTGGCCCTGACTTGAATAGGACCTTATATGTTAGCACCAACACATAAAACCAGTGAACAGGGTGCCAGAGGTGGGGGTGTCAGTATTAATTCTGGTGCAGACATTTGATTCAGTGCACTTTTAAGGCAACCCTACCTAATTTCCACTTCTTGAAAAAAAATATTCAAGCAGCAATACACATCCAGCCTTCAAAATTCACACAATTCTGATTTTTGTCAAGTAATATACATTAAATAGAGCCTATATTAGGGTAAAGTGTGCATAAGAATGCATATAAATGTATGTGACAATAAGGTACATAAATGTGTTCTATTAAGAGAGACTGCTTTGCACAGATGTGCATATTGGGCAAACTTAACATACAAAAAATGTTTACACGGGGAGGCAAAGGCTGATGAGTGTTCATGAAGATTTGGTTTTTTTTAATCGCAAGCCAATGTAGAAATGGGGAGCGTTGAATATTTTTGTAGTCCCTTTTCTAATTTCTCTCTGTAGCCTCTAACATTAATTTAATAATAATAATAATAATAATAATAATAATAATAATAATGGTCATTTCATTGACAGGTTTTGCCCATCCCATTGTAGTGGCAGGGGAGTGGCCAGCAGATGACGAAGAATGTTCTATGCCACTATTCAGTCCTAAACTGAAGGCCCATATTATTAGATCCACACTTCTGAAGCCCACCCCATACAGCTGTGTTAACCGATCTTTTCATTTTTCTTATAATTTTTTACTCACCCATTATCTATGCTTAATTAGGTATTCTATGTAGAACGTTTGGTTCTTGCTCCTATTTATTTAATAATTATTCACTTAGGTTCATACTGTTATGCTATTTATTTAGATGTTTTGCTTATGCTGGTCTATGACCATAATAAAGTACTTGACTTGACCAGTAGATGATTGTTCTTCTGGAAGGTATGGTGGTGGTTCCTCCTCCAATGACTCTTGGTCCTCTGGTCAATGGCAAAAGCTAGAGGGTGTGTCCCTTATGATGCTGCCTAATGCTGAGCCTAGTCAAGACAGCATCTTAAAATGCAGAGACATCACCTTGCCAACAAAGGTCCGTATAGTTAAAGCTATGGTTTTCCCAGTAGTGATGTATGGAAGTGAGAGCTGGACCATAAAGAAGGCTGATCGCTGAAGAATTGATGCTTTTGAATTATGGTGCTGGAGGAGACTCTTGAGAGTCCCATGGACTGCAAGAAGATCAAATCTATTAATTCTTAAGGAAATCAGCCCTGAGTGCTCACTGGAAGGACAGATCCTGAAGCTGAGATTCCAATACTTTGGCCACCTCATGAGAAGAGAAGACTCCCTGGAAAAGACCCTGATGTTGGGAGAGATGGAGGGCACAAGGAGAAGGGGATGACAGAGGACAAGATGGTTGGATAGTGTTCTCAAAGCTACCAGCATGAGTTTGACCAAACTGCGGGAGGCAGTGGAAGACAGGCGTGCCTGGCGTTCTCTGGTCCATGGGGTCACAGAGAGTCAGACACGACTAAACAACTAAACAACAACAACAATGCTGAGTCAGACTATTGGTGTATCTAACCCAGTGCTGTCTGCACCAACTAGTAATGACTCTAAGGGATGTCAGGGAGAGGCCGTGGTGGCTTGTGACCGTTGGTACTGGTGGGGCAGAAGGCAAGGAGGCCAGAAGTAGGTGGAGCCAGAGAGCCAATGACAGGCAAAGACAACTAACCCGTCCCTCAACAATGATGGGGTAATTACATCACTTTGTAACATGCCCTGTACACCACTATGGAATAACTCACACATTTGCAAATTTGCACTGTCTAAGCACTCGCCCAGAAAGCTATTTTCCCACCCTGGGATCCCGTGCATTCATTAGCATGTCACTCTTGAAAAGTAAGTCAGGAGTGGATTAAGTCCCATCTGGCCATTTAATTGAGTTAACAAACAGAGACAGGATAAGAATGCTTACTTAGGCAGCATCAATGGCATGGGGTGGAGAAACATGCATTACGAACTAATGAGGTTCAGAATCTGTCCAGCTCAGGATTCTATTGGCTGCTTCCAGAAGTGCAGAGCATGCACTGCTGGGATTGGAAGTAGTGGGTAGGATTTTCAGTTTTTTCTGAAGGTCAAAGGGTGGAGCCTGGAAGAGTAGCATCGGTTAGAATAGAGGGTGTAGCTGGCAGAGGCCATGGCATGTATCTTTCAGTCTAACCTGCTTAGAAGCCCTCTTCAGAACTCTGCACTCAATGGACAAAGGTCCAAGAGGAGCCCACATATGTGGGCTGTGATGGCCAGGGTCCATTGGGCCTAGTAGAGCTGAAGGCAGGAAGCCCAACACAGGGTCGTAACTAGCTGCTCTGGCACCCGGAGTGGTGGGGGCGGGCTGATCCGCCCACGGGGGTGCTGCGGCGAGCTGCCCATGGAGTCCGCCTGGCGGATGCAAGACCCATGCTACCGTTTCGGACAGTGCAGGGCCCTGCGCCACCGTGTCACTCCCAGGAGAGATGTGTGGCTCGGGCGCACTGCAGGCCAGGTCCCACAGTAAGTGCTGCCCTTTGCAGTGTGCCATTTTGTCACCCCCTCAGGGATGACACCCAGGGTGGCCCGCACCCCCTGCACCCCCCTTTCTACATCCCTGGCCCAACAGTTCTCGTTTTGTCCCATCCTCCCTCTCCCTGCTGAATTTTACAAGGGCAGCACTGAGCCTAAGGAGAAGGGAGCTGACAGCCAGGGCCACCCCCCCACCCTACCCCACCCCCAGGTTGGTAGTAAGTAGGAAGGTGGGCAGGTGGCGGCTGGCTGAGGAATTAAAATAAAATAAATATGAATATGATGCCATGTCACCACAATTAGGTTCCAGGTGGCCTGCTTCCATCCCAATCAAACCAAATGAGTTTTGTTTTGTTTTTTAAAAAGTCCCTTTTCTGCTGAGATATTTTTATGTGAAAGTTTTCAGATATTTCCAGATTGTGTAGGCATATTTGTGGTTTAAAATAACAAGCAAGCTGAAGTGCCCAACAAATATTTCTCAGCTTAATTGCCATGGTTTCCCCTCTCATTTGCACTTTTAATCCATTTTTAATCTTTTAAAGAGGACCTTCTTCAGCCCCAGGAATCTGTGTTCTAAACAGCAGAGGGTGGGACGTTTGTGGCCTGTGAGGGACTTTGACGTGCTGTCCCCTACTCCTTTGCAAACCCTGAGGATTGTCATTAGAAGGTTCAGAGTTTTGTATGGACAGAAATGTTGTTAGAGCGTGGTGCTGATAACGCCAAGGTCACAGGTTTGATCCCCATAAGGGACAGCTGCATATTCCTGCATTGCCGGGGGTTGGTCTAGATGACGCTCAGGGTCACTCCCAACTCTATAGTTCTATGAGAGTGAGAGAAGCCCTTTCCAGGGTAGGGCAGAATTAAGACAGCAAGCTCAGCTCAGAAGTTGCACTTTTTCACACAGCACAGAGTTAACCTGTGGAACTCACTCTCACAAAAGACAGTGTTGGCCGCAAACATGCATAGCCTTAAAGCTTAGCTGTTTCATGTTGCTCTTATGCTTTTAGCAGCAGCTTAGTTGGATTGGAAGATGGTTATTAGTGGCACAGGAGCATGATCCACCATTATTTTCTGGTCAGTTGACAACCCCACCCGTGGGACTAAATGTTTTTGTCCTTGAAACATTTAGAGCAACAACAACAAAAGTTCCAGGTGTCCTTTCTGACTCTCTATGTTTGGTTCTTCCCCCTTCCCCCCAATTCTCTCTCTCCCTCCTTTTATTGCCAACCTCCTGTGCCAAAATTCACAGTCCTGTCGAGATGGCTGGATGACAGAAACTCCGAGGAAGACAACCCTTGTTTATTAGCAATTGCCGTGAATGCCCTTCCTGTAATTAACCTCCTTTCCTCGGGTACAACTATTTGCTCATCAGCTCTCTCATAAACAGGAGTTCCATTTCTGTTATTGTTCGGGGAGATGAGTCAGTAGAGGAGAATGCTTATCTCCAGCCACATTTTTCACCATCTTTTGTCTGCGTTGAGTTATTAGTCACTTCTACCTACGAGATGACAAGAGGGCGAAAAAGATTCGGGTCTCTTCCTCCCACCCTCCCCTTCCTTTTCATGTGTCCAGGATGCAAAGAGAACAGAATCAAAGTGGCGAGGAATTGGGGTTGGTGGGGGAGAGAGAGAGACCCCTTATAAAATTCCTCCTTCCGTTAGAAATACACTTTGCCTGTATGATCACTGAATCATAACCAAGAATTCCGGGCTCTGCCTGGCTAGCGGGGAGGTCTGTAAAGCTGAATAAGCAGGCTGCTTGGTTTGTAGGCCATCAAGAGACAAAGGCGGAAGGTTTGTTTTAACATTTTTCAAGCATTCAAAGAGAGTTGGGCTACAAGGCTGGTCTTTTGTCCAGGAATTGCAGGGATTGGGGGAGCTGAAGGGGGTGCAGGAGAGGGAAGAATGGTTCCTCCAGGAAAACTCCAGACAATAAAAGCATGCACAGTTTCTCTGCGGGCAGAAATGTTTCATTTAGTGAGAACTAGACTTTTACACTATGCATTGTGGGCAGAGTCGGTGTCAGGACTCAGAATCCCCAGGCACCTACTGAGCTCTGCACATTGAAGCGGGGGCCCCACTGCTGACCCCTAGCACCCCCTGGCTTTGCTCTTCCTCCTGGACATGGCTGGTGTGTAACCCCCTCCCCCCTCCACCAGAAGGCACACAGCAATCAAAGAAGGAGGAGAAGGATCATTGGTGACATGGATCAGGACAGAACTCAATGAACCAGGAGTGGTGTGGTGGTTAGAGCATTGGACCAGGACCTGGGAGACCAGAGTTCAAATCCCCACTCAGCTATGAAACTTCATAAAGTGGGTGACCTTGGGCTAGTTACTCACTCACAGCCTAAGCTGGGTTGTTGTGAGAAAGAGCCTAAGCTGGGTTGTCTGTGTCAGGAGCTGGAATCAGGAGTAGGTCCGCAATAAAACACCTGGAGTCAACTCTTTATTCAAAGAAACCAAAACAGTGCAGTCCTAGTGATCACAGCTCTTCTTCCAACTAGGTCTTGCCCCAATGAGGTAGTTGCAAGGATTGAAGATCCCTGCCTTCCCATCACTCTCTAAGGCTCCTTCCTCAGTTCCTTCCCCAGCAACCTGAAGCTCCTTCGTCTTGTCTCTCTTTGCTCTGCCCTCTTCATTCCTCTTCGTGTTCTGGGAGACCAGGGGAGAGGGGAGCTGGTCACTTCTGGAGGGGGACACACCCTGGATTCTTCAGCATCTTGTCTCATCTCTGTCTCCTGGCCCCCCCCTCCTCTCCTGCCTCTGAGTCTGGACTGTTTTCTGCCACATCGTCTTCCTGCTCACTAAATCCTGTTGCCTCTTTAGCTTCCGACACCTCCTCCTCCCACTCTGCTCCCTCTTCTCCCTTTGACCACTCATCATCATACCAACACCAATCACTGGACTTCTTCCCATGGGGGGGGGGTTACCTAGGGAGCTCCCCAGATGGTGTCTCCCACCATTCCTTGGCATCCAGCCAGTCCATGACAGTATGTCACCTTGGACATACACAGAATTTGAAGAATAATGATGTTTCAAACTGTGCGTTAATCCAGGAGGTGCAAATTAGGTTGGTTCACTGAAAAATGCAGACTGAATGACATCTTATTTCATATCCAGAGCGTACTCAAGATTTCCCCAAAGCCTTTGCTTCCTCCCGCCCAAAAGAACACCTTTGTTTTTTTTAATAATATTTTTATTAGTTTTATGAAATACAGAAAAAAGAATAAAGAGCATATTATAAAAGTAGAAAAGGAAAGTTACAAATTTTTCTTACTCTTTTTTCCAAATCTGTTGGACTTCCCCACGTCCTCCCAACCCTGCATTCTCTGTGATGCATAACGTCTGCAATTTGTTAACTTGTTTCAATACTTATTATATCTTCCTTTTTATCATGTTACCCAATTTCAAATATATTGTGGCCCAAATCATGTACGTTTTCATTTTAACACAATAAAGTTGTTTCATTATTCTATCTCTGACTCCTTGTACCTTAATTTCCATTTCTTTAATTTAACATTACTGAAGCTAGAATTTCCTAAAAGGTGCGTTTTTTAACATTCATACAACTTATAATGTTTTTCCAAATAGTCTTTAAATTTTCTCCAATCCTCCTCAAATGTTTCTTCTCCCAAGTCTCGGATTCTGCCAGTCATTTCGGCCAGTTCCATGTAGTCCATCAACTGCGTGTGCCATTCCTCCAGTGTGGGTAAATCTTGTGTCTTCCAATGTTTTGCAATCAGGATCCTTGCTGCTGTAGTAGCATACATAAAAAAGGTTCTGTCCTTCTTAAGCACTCTCTGGTCCACCATGCCCAGGAGGAAGGCCTCTGGTTTCTTAGGTAAGGTAAATCTGAGTACCTTTTTTAGTTCATTATGAATCATTTCCCAAAAGGCCTTCACTTTCGGGCAGGTCCACCAGAGGTGAAAGAATGTCCCTTCCGCCTCTTTACATTTCCAACATTTATTATCAGACAGGTGATATATCTTAGCAAGCTTGACTGGGGTCATGTACCACCGGTATATCATTTTCATAATGTTTTCCTTCAAGGCACTACATGCCGTAAATTTCATTCCGGTGTTCCATAACCTTTCCCAGTCCTCAAACATAATGTTATGCCCCAAATCCTGCGCCCACTTTATCATGGCAGATTTGACTGTCTCATCCTGAGTATTCCATTTAAGCAGCAGGTTATACATTCTCGAAAGTAGTTTACTTTTTGGTTCTAACAATTCTGTCTCTAGTTTCGATTTTTCCACCTGGAATCCAACCTTCTTGTCTACTTTAAAAACCTCTTGAATTTGTGCATAATGCAACCAATCTCGCACCTTGTTTTCCAAAAGAACACCTTTGGACTGAACCCTGATTTCACGCATTAGGGTTTTAGGACCCCATTCGCAAACCAAATCTCTTAGCCACGTTAACTGTTGTCAGTCTCCTTGATCAGACTCCTTTGCAACTGCTACCCTGCCATGCTCCCAGTTCACTCTGTCACCAGTTGTAGGCTTAAGATGTATCAGCCTTGGGTTTTTGTTTTGGCTTATTTTCCTTCTCTCAGTGGGAGTGGCAACTAAGTGCCAGAGCTCTGCCAGATCAGTCGCTCAATATAGACCATGGTATTTATAGAAACGAGATGGACAGTGCACTAGCATACTATTGCATTTCTTTTTTTAAAAAAAGAAAAACAAAACACCAAACTTTTTAGAATTAAAAGGAGACTGAACCACAATTATAAGCCTGCAACCAACATTAAGGTCAGCACAGACAGAAACAATATGGCACCGCTGTGCTTCTAGTGCTTGCCTAGTCAAATCTAGGTTGTGGCTGAATTTGCCCTCAGGGCATTTGCTCCTAACACTCAGGTCTTAAAATGTTATGCCACAAAAAGGGTGTCTGCATAGAGGGACTCAGACACGATCTGGTGATGAGCTATAAAATGCCATGGGGTGGTTTTAGACAAGTCATTATTTCACAGCCAATCCTATCTTGCATGGGTAATTGCCATGAGGCTGGAATCTGTTCTGAGCTTCCTGGAAGAAAGAAATGCAACAGGCAACAAAGAAGTAAATCAAATTGGTTTGGGCGGGTAGGACTTCCTCATGAACTGGCTAAGTTGTGTTGGGATGGAAAGACCTGTCACCTTAGGCTCTCTCAGGGTCTCATTCTTCCAATTTTAAATTTGCTTTTCCACATTTTTTCAACGTTTTATTTATTTATTTATTTATTTATTTTTGAAAATTCTTCAGCGTTTTAGTGTAACTTTCTCCCAATTTTTGTATGTAGTTTTGGCCCATTTTTGCAAACATTTCCTCACAATAGAATACATCTTTGTATTTTCTTTTCAATAATATGTTGATTTTATGCACCCTTTTCCTGAATATATGCATTTTTTGCAAACATTGTTTGAGCGGAGAATTGCATCGTGAAATTTGCATATGCACCCATTTTGAAGGATGGCCGGGCTCCAGTTCTCATATTGTTTCAGAAAGTGTGAATTTGATGACTTTGGCTTTAAATACGAACTGAATTTAATCTCTCTCTCCGCCCCCCGCCCCCCGCTCCCTGAACCCATGACAACTAAAATCCAGCCAGCTAATAAACAAGCAGGCAAGGATTCTGAATGAGATTTTCTCCCTCTCTCAGAACACTAGAACTTTGATAAACCCTGGAACTCACTCTTGCAGGGAGAAGTGAGGGCCACCAACTTGGAAGGGCTTTAAAACAGGATTGGACCAATTCATGGAGGATATGGCTACCAATGGCTAGTAGCTACGATGGCTATGTTCTACCACCACACTTGGGGGCAGTATGGTTCTGAATACCAATTCCTGGAAGCCACAGATGAGGGGAGTAATATTGTGCTCAAATACTGCTTGCAAGCTTCCCACTCGGGTATCTGATTGACCATTATGAGAACAAGGTGAAGAACTAGATGGGCCATTGGCCTGATCCAGCAGACTCTTCCTGTATTTTTATTGTGTTTCAGTGAACTATATGAACAAGTGGGATCTGCAAAAATGTGGGCATATGAAAGCGCAGATGTGTGCTTGGGTCATCCTTTTCATTCTCCTACCCCGCCCACCACCATTTCCACCTGTATCTAATCTTTCTTCCCATCTCTCATGGTCTTCTCATCCTTCTCCATCCATCATTCTTCTCAGAAGACATGCATGCCATTGCCAGTTAGAATTGATGGTCTGGAACTTCCCAGACAGCTGCTTGGGAGACCTTTGGCCAGTGGCTTTCTCTCAGCCCCACCTACCTCACAGGCTTGCTGTGAGGATAGAATGTGGAGAGGAAGAACCACATACACCACCCTGAGGTCCTTGGAGGAAAAGCAGCTGCATTGCTGCCTCCAGCAGTGAAGGTAGAATTTACCTATTGCAGATTAGAAGCCTGTTAGATGTGCAGAGGCACATTTGTATGAATATTTTTGGCAGCCCAAGCGGATGCACTTCTGTTGAGAAGAAAGTTTCACTGTGTTCGGTGGTGCTTACTTCCTAGTCAGGTATCTCCATTGTTATGTGGGTGGTATTAGAATAAAAATTTAAAAACCCAACTTAAAAGCCTTTAGGCAGAGGGATTGCAGATGGACCCTCTCCCCCACCCCTTCTTTCAGCTATGTGTTTCTACAGTTTACTTAATTATAGCCGAACAGTCCCTCATTCTGTCAACAAGCTAAGAAGTCCCTTTTTGCTGCTCCAGCCCTTCGCTCCGCTATGATTCTTCTGCTAAGGGGGAGGGCATCGGGTTGAAGATGTGTGCTTCCTGATTTTCATCTGGGGAAAACAAAACCAGCAGCTGGAGAGTGGAATTCCGTTTAAAAAGGGGATAAACCAGAGTGTTCTAAGTCCTGATCTGTGAGTTTTGCCACCCTGAGTGGTGTGAAACTGACCACTTTTTCTCTTCACTGCCCTACCCTGTTCCCAACTCCGTTCCACAGCTGTATTTCTAATCAGCAGAAGATACATCTTTCTTGGAAAGTCAAGCACTCCTCTCTCTCTCTCTCCCGTCCCTGCAACATTCTTAACCTTCTATCTTATGTATGGATCACTGGTTAGCTTAGAAATGCACGGACACAAAAGCAGCGACTGACATGTGTGGCTTGACGGCAGTAATGGCCGTTTATAAGCCTAATCCATCACATTTAGTGGACACCTCCATTTTTGTCCCTCTGAAAAGGTATAAAAAATAAAACGGTATGGCTCAGGCTCAGAGGTGCCTTGGTAAATATTTTAACTATTTACAAGATCCCCCACAATAACAAAAGGAGCATCTGTGGCCCATTTACCCAGAGGCCTCTGGATGCTGGAAGGCAACCCAGATGCTGCTCAGAATTCCCTCACAACAATGAGAAACTCTTCACAACTAGGACACGCCTTCTGCGTTCTTTGTCACAAAATGGTGGTTGACATTCGAAAGGCGTTCTCTCGTTCCCACGCATATAGGTTTCGGTGGCGTGGGCCCAGCCTACAAATATATCCAGTATTCTTCACACATGCACACACAAATGAATTAGCTATAGGAAGAAAAAGCAAAATGACCACACCAGAACATTGGTAGGGCATGGAGAAAACCTCATCATCATAGGATAACTTTTGTGCTCTGATTAGCAATGTTTTCTTTCTCACCCGTATTTTATCTGAAACAGTTCAAGGTTAGCTTTGCGTCAGAGTCTTAGATAAACTTCAGCTGCTACTTGGCAAGTCCAGCAACTTTGCCTCCTCGCTTCCTCTCTCTGTGCCCTGGATTTTGTTTTCACATCACTTCATCAGAGCAAAAGTTTAGGGCACCAGGTGATAAAACAATGCTATCATTCTTTTTTCCTTATTTGTGTTCAGAAGAAACAACAAAGGCAATGTTTTGGGCCATGTCCACAGCATGGGCTGCATCCAATAAGGTTCAGCTCAGAGAAGACCCATTGAAATTCATGAACCTAAGTTAGCCCAATTCATTCATTTCAGTGATTCTCCTCTGAGTAGAACTAACATTGGCTTCAACTCTATGCACCTCACCCACTATGACACCAAACACTCACAGCTTTCCCCAAAGAATCCTGGGAAGAATCCTATCCTAGTGGGTAGAGTGTTGGCCTAGGACCTGGGAGACCAGGGTTCAAATTCCCCCTCAGTCATGAAGCACACTAGGTGACCCCAGGCCAGTCACTGCCTCTCAGTCTAATGCTAACTTATCCCACAGGGTTGCTGTGGGGATTAAATGAGGAGGGTAAGGACCATGTATGCCACTTCAAACTCCTTGGAGGAAAAGGTGGGATAGAAATCCAATAAATGCAATAAATATTTTTTTTAATAAATATTTATTGAGATTTTTTGAATACAATGCATAAGTAATAAACAGAATTACTTATATCATGACATAATTTCATCACTTCTTTGAACTCCCTCACGTCTCCCGCTCCCACTTACATCGTTATAAAGTTTTTCAAGCAAATTATCATCTTGTTTACAACCTTATATCCGCTCATTTAAATAGAGTCTAGCAGTTCTCCAAAAAATTCATATTTTCGTTAATCTCACTTATCATCAAATTCCAATCTAATTCCGTGGTAGGCAGTTATTTAGGATCAAGCATCCTTCTTAACATTCAACCAGATTACAATGTTTTTGTAAATAAATCTTGAATTTCTTCCAGTCTTCTTCAACCCTCTCTTCCCCCAGGTCTCGGATTCTGCCAGTCATCTCGGCCAATTCCATGTAGTCCATCAGCTGCATCTGCCACTCTTCCAGTGTGGGTAGATCTTGAGTTTTCCAGTTCTTAGCAATGAGTATCCTTGCTGCCGTTGTTGCATACATAAAAAATGTTCGGTCCTTCTTTAGCACCTTCTGGCCGACAATACCCAGAAGGAAGGCCTCTGGTTTCTTAGTGAAGGTATACTTAAATACCCTTTTCAACTCATTATATATCATTTCCCAGAAGGCCTTCACTTTAGGGCAAGTCCACCAGAGGTGAAAGAATGTTCCTTCATTTTCTTTACATTTCCAACATTTGTTATCAGACGAATGGTATATTTTGGCAAGTTTAACTGGGGTCATGTACCATCTATATATCATTTTCATTACATTTTCCTTCAGAGCATTACATGCAGTGAAGTTCAGCACAGTGGTCCACAACCTTTCCCAGTCCTCAAACATAATGTTATGCCCAATGTCCTGTGCCCACTTTATCATAGCCGATTTAACCATTTTGTCTTGTGTGTTCCATTTCAACAGCAAGTTATACATTCTTGAAAGTACCTTAGTCTTAGGTTCTAACAGTTCTGTTTCCAACTTCGATTTCTCCACCTGGAACCCTAACTTTTTATCGTTTTTAAAGACTTCTTTAATCTGAGAATAATGTAACCAGTCTCGCACTTTATCCTTCATTTTCTCCAAACTCTGCAATTTCCAATTGTCACCTAAATGCAATAAATAAATAATAGTTTGCTGGGGTGCTGAGAGTTGTTGGGAGACCTCTATTCCCCTCATAGCACTACATCCTCAGAGTGGTTTAACCGTCAATTCTTCCCAGGGAACCCTGGGAATGGTAGCTGTGAGGGGAATGGAGAATCTCCTAACAACTCCCAGTACCCTTAACAAACTACACCTCCCAAGAAACTGGACTTGGAAAAAGCCACAACTCTTTAAAAGTGGCACAAGAGCACTTCAAATGTATAGTGTTGGTGTATCCTTTATTTGAGCCTAAAATGAACTTGTGCATCACCTGCCAAGCTGCTGAATGCAGACCATGGCATTCAGGATGAGGGGTAAAATAATTTCTATAATTCCCATTTTGATAGTCCCAGGCACAAGAAAACCAGGAGGTTTATCAAAGTTCTCATTTGGATTCATGGATCATAAACTGTATGGGTTTCTTTGCTAAAATATAAATAAAAATTGACAAACGTATCCCCACCACCCAAGAACATTCAATCCAAAACAAAACAAAACAAAAACAATCCATTTGAAACAATCCATTTGTCCATCCCCAAATTTGATTAACTGCATTACTGATACAAATTTAAATGTTATCAAGCAGCAGACATTGGGGTCTTGCTGAACCTGCCTCCCCCCAAATGTATGCTTAGCACTGAAACCTGAAAAGATTTTCCTTTTGAACTGCCCTTGTAATCAGAGATTTGCTTTCACCTCCTGCATTTCGGATCTCTGTGTTAGTAGCACTGCCATCCGCCAGTGTTTTCTCATTTTCTATGAGTTAGCCTGTAAAATTAACAGCTGCCTTTTGTGTGGAGCATCACACCTTCTTTTTTAAACACCCTCAAGCTGTCACTGTTGTTGTCCAAAGGAATGCATGGTTTACATTTCACAGCCCTTCACCAAAGCAATGAATAGATGGGTGATTGGTAAACAAACTGCTCTCCACTCACTGTTGTTTCAGTGGCCCTCCAACAACGTGCATCGGCCACAAAAGGGGAAAATATTTATCGGGCGGGTGCTCGGCTCTGCTTCCACTGGGGCCATCATAAAATGAGGCACCATCCAAACATTTTCACAGCTGAGCTTGCACTTTCATAAACAGACGCAAACAGCCATCCCTGGAGGTCAACAACAAAAAATAAACGGTGCCGAGAGGGTCCTTTTGTGGCGCAGAGGAGAAGATGCTCTGAAGCATTTATGACAGAAGAGGACAATGGAGGCTTTCTTCTCTGATCTTCAGAATCTGTTTGCTTTGAAGAAGAATGACTGAGAGAAGTTCAGGGCTGCCACACATAGGAAAGCCTGAGGATAAATATTTTATTGAATAAATGCAGGCATCAGTCAAACTTGGTTAAACTTCCACTAGCCTTCTCTAAAACTATGATGAAGGGCTGTAGCTCAGCGGAAGAGTGCTTGCTTTGCATGCAGAACTCTGCATGTTCAATCCCTGGCTCCTGCCTGAAACCCTTGCCAGTCAGTGTTGAGAGTTCTGGCCTACATTACTTAAATTACGCAAGTTACGTTGTCAGTGTGTTATTCCACTCCATTTGTTTCAGTGCAAACGAATTCTGCTTTTGTCAGAATTCTCAGACATCCTTCTCAGAGGTTTGCTTCAACAAGTTCATTTGAGTTAAATAATAAGAAGACTTAGAGGACCCCCACAAGCCTAGGTCAAAAGTTGCGGAGAGCCTCGCTTATTCATTCCAGGATCTGGCGGATCTTGTTCTCTGCTTCAGATCCATTAAGTTCCATATCAAAGCAAAACACATAGAAAAACAATCCTAAAAAGTAACACATTAGCAGATAAGGCAGGGCAGGAAAGGAAGATAGCTTATGAAGTCTACAGCAGAAGAGCAGCTAAAATGGAAGGATCCTAAGAAATTGAATACGGAATGTACAACAATATCCTGGCAGCTGAAAAGTGTTCAACTTCAAGGCTATCACTGTCAGGGAAGAGAAGGGGGAGGGAGAGAGAGGGGGGAACCCAACCCAAAACCAAATACGAATTTGCCCGAGAGCAAAAGAACATTAGTAATATCAGGAAGAGGATAGACAGACAGTAAGTTATGGACATAAAACCCTTTGTAGCCAAACCAATTAACCTTCACCCTAAGGCATCCCTCTTTCCCCTGGCCTTTCATTTAAAGAGTTTTACAATTTACAGCCCTCTGTTTCTCCGGGGAGGTCCTGCATCACTCGGTTTGCACATTTCAGAGCAGCACACATGTGATCCTGGCTGCATCAGAAGCCACACAGCCCAGCCAAGAGCAGGAAATCCACAGGAAGAAAGTTGGCGCTGAGGAGGAGCTGAGCTAAGAACCCAATGAAGGAAGCTTGATCGAAGTGATCTGCTTGGAGAGCCACTGCCACCATTTTTTTAATGTATCAGCCTGGGGAAAGATGGGCAACAAAGCTGATTCCAAAACAGGCAAGGAATTAAATGCAATAAGTGTTTAGTGTTCACCTGAGTGAATTCTGCCCCAGCTAAAGAATGCCCTCCTCAAGGTACCAGTTTTGCTTTCTTTCACACAGCAGGCGAACCCCTTTTTTTTGTCTTTCCCAAATATTTTATTGTTTTCATTTATTTATTCAAGAAGCAACCATCCGTATTCAGCGACTGCCCTCTGCAGAAGCACCAAATATTTAACAACCAATCCTTCTTCACAGGGAACTGGGAGTGGTAGCTCTGTTATGGGAATAGAGGCCCCCTAACAACTCTCAGCCCATGACTGTCTGAAGTGGTATCATCACTTTTAAAATGCATGATGTGAATGTGGTCATAATATTTCCAGATTGGGGGAGACCAGTGGGTGGAAAGAGTTACTCTGGAACTTGGAAGGTCCTACTAGCCATAGGAATGACTTAATCTACAACTAGTAGCAGCTCAAGCAGCGACATACAGGGCTGGGATAATCTATGGTCCTCCAGTTGTTGTTGGACTACAACTCCTAGCCTTTTGACCATTGACCATGTTGGCCGGCTTTCTTGGGGTTTGGCATCTAGCAACATCTGGAGGTACACAGGTTCCCCATCTCTGATCAAAAGGTTCCCCATTGTGGGCCCCTGACATTACCTTTAAGGCCACAATGCCTTGAATACAAGAGAAGAAATCTGACAAAACCCTGATTAGCAACAGCAGAGCACATTTGCATCCAGAAAGTGATGTCCTTCTTTAGATTGGGATTGCTGGATTGGTCCCTGTGGAGGAGTGGTGGGCTACTCTTACCCTCCTTAAGCTTACCTGCCTTATCCATCTGCATGGCACATGTTCAGATGCAGTTCGGGAATCTCTTTGGACTGCTGATTTCATTGGGTTGAAGTCAGTGCATGTTTTGCTGGTGACTTCCATAAGAGCCCAGGATGAACTTCCTTTAGAAAACATAGAAACTGACCATTTTGTAAGGGTAAGCAGAAGAAGAGGGCCTTTTTATTATTATTTCCTCCACTTGATCTCTCTTGAAAGATAACTAGACATCCAGGTAACTACTTAAGTGGAACTCTTGGTGTCAGCTTACCAATGCTTCCCTCTTTTTTAGTACCCCCAGGGCAAAGTGCAACTGTTAATGACACACTTACCGGAAAGGAGGTTAAGTCTGTTGACACTGAACTGTTGGCAGCAGAGCACTTCAACACTTGCTCCATCCTGGCTCAATATACCAAAGGCAGCTGAGAAATTGCAGCTTTTCTGGGTACCTAAAACGTCGCTTGGTAAAGGCAACAAGAGGTTCAATCAATATACAGTGTTATTTCCCCCAGTGACAAAATGCAATAATAAAAAATTGGAAGGATCATCTTATTTCAGTTGTGTGCCATTCTTATGTGCACTCAATTATAGGTCCTGTTTCCTGTGGAAATTTTTTTACACACACACAAAAAAATCACATTTAAATTGTAGGCATTTTAAAATTCAATTTCCCCTAAAAATATAAATGCATTTTATCCCCTTTTCTCTTTATGCATTCTCTTCCTAAAAGACTCTTTTTCCAATAAAATAATATTCATTTTTGAACTGTAACTGCATCATCATAAAATCCAGAGAAGTGTGCAATTTGATTATAAAGTGTGTTCACCTCCACATATAAGTCCAGGAACAGGAAATTAGGTCAGTTCACTTTAAAATGTTGAATAAACTTAATTCTCATGGATTCTGGAAGTTGAAAAAGCATTTTCTATACATTTCCTGTGCATTTCCCTTGGTCTAACCTACCTGACAAGGTTGTTGTTAGGGGAGTATGGAGAAGGGGACAGTCATGTCTTCCAGCTTCTGGGAAGAAAAGTGAGATAGAAATGGAAGTAATAAATAAAATAAAATCTATCGAGTTCAATAGGAAAAAATTAATTTTGTTCTCATGCACTTTGATCACTGTTGTTGTTAAAATTTGTATACCGCTGTTCATCCAAAGATCTTAGAGCGCTTTGCAGCATAAAAATACAAGATAAAAACACAAAATACAGAATTCATTTTGACATGAGCTTTGCCTGTGAATCCACTCTGCTGGCCAAAGAAAACACCCCAACCCTGGTTGCCATTAGTAGCTGTCAAAATCAATGATCGGTACAGTTATTTGAGGCTTCTGCACAAAATATGCTTCATTAAGAGAAGCTAACATGAAAATCAACCTTTAGGTTCCAGGCCCTGGACCTTGATGCTGTCAGTTTGCATCTAGACACTCATCTCTTCCCTATATTGCTTTTGCCAAGATTTATTGAGAAAGGCATGTTTGTCTCCCTCTGTGTGTGTGTTTGTGTGTGTGTGTTTGTGTGTGTGTGTGTGTGTTTCACTTATTTGTACAGAGAGCAAGGTATTTTGTGCACATTTGGCTGCTCATATTACTAATGGCAGCAACAATGTGCACATTGCTTGAGTACACCAACATACAGTAGTACACAATAACAAATTGTTGTAGTAATCCTTTCAACTACTCCAAGCATTTGGATTAAACATGTAGTCAGGTGAAAGTGCTATTCAAACATTCCTTCACAAGTGACGAGATCTTTATTCCAGCAGATGTTCAATAATTTGGAGCCAGTCAAAAGTGGAGGGGGGAAAATGCACTTCTTGTTTTAAAAATAAAAAACCCACCCAGGCACATAGTCTTGCAAATGAATGGTTCAAGTTACACTTAAGGAGTACTTAGTGTGTCAAGGAAAGTTTCCATGTTTGGTTAAGGTAGAATTTATGATGCATAAATCAGTGTTAACACACACACACACATTTTCAATAAGGGTGCAGTTGTGTAACACTTGAAGGGCAGATGAAAATACCAGCACCTTTAAAAAATGTTCAGAAATATGCTTGCAGTTGCTTTCTTTTTATTTGTGAATTTCTACTCTGCCTTTTGATCCACAAAGAATCCTTCAAGTTAGATCGTGGGAATGCAATGTCATATAATTAAAAGAATTGATCCAGTTAAAGCTATGAAAACCATCAAGCTAAACTCAACCAGCCATAACCAGTACAAAGCAAGGATGTGGCCAGTGATGCTACAGAAATTCACATTTCTGGGCTTGGGAACATGAATCTCAGTAGGCTCATTTCAACATGAAGCAATAATTACAGCCATCTTCCCCAACTTGGTGCCTTTTCCCAGTTGGTGTTAAAATCCACGTCAGTGAGGAACATTAGCTCTTCCTACCTTCTTTTAACCCACCCACCCTCTTGTCTCAAAGCCCCATCCCATCCTCATTCCCCACTTATATTTCAGAAGTATGGGGAGGGAAGTGTCTGTCCCTCTTCCTTTTTCTCAGTGCCTCAGTGTGTCACTAGGACTGTGTGCCAGATAGAAGGAGCCACGGGAAATGTAGATTTTCCAAGACTACTAACAGACCTCCCTCCTTTGACCCATTACCTTGATACCACTGAAGGAGTGGTAGTGGAGTGAAGCATGAAGGGGGATGCTGGCAGGCAAGTGGTAAGTTGGAGACCCCCTGTGAGAGATCCTTTGCGTGCTCAGTGATACTGCCAGGAAAGCAAGGCATTGATTTAGGTTTAAATGGAGTTTGGAATAAAATAGCACTTATTAAAAAGTTTCGGAAATAATATTTATTTCCTTAAGTTCTATCCCAAACCCAAACACCAGAGTTCTCACCATGGATAAGCTTAACATTTTTAGTGATTCAAGTATCATTTAATTAGTTGGTCCATTTAGGGCTTGAGAGAGAGAAGTAACTTGCTGGACATTCATGGGCAAGTAATTCCACACTGAGAGAGTCACCACTGAGAAGTCCCTGCTTCCTTCCATTTACAATGAGACCGATGCCTCCTATTTACTCTTTCAAATGCCTTCTGAAGACTTTCTATTTAATCAGGCTTTTGTGAGCTGAACCATTATTAGTTTTGCCCATGGCTGGGACTTTTACATGAAGGAATTTTACATGTCATTATTACTGCTTAATCATTGTTTTAATGTACTTGATACGCAGTCAGATATTTTGTTCTCTGCTTGAATTTTTTATTTATTGAACAAATAGAGATAGATTAGCAACCAAACATCAAGATTAAGCCTTCTGCCTGGTCTGAGCAAAGAAGAAGATTTGGTCTTGTTGACTACAGATCATCTTTGCTTCATCCATTCTGCAATTATACAGTGGTTTGTTCTGCCTGTAATCTTTCATGTTGATCAAAAAGTTCACTCCAGGCCTGGCACCTGGTGGAACAAGTATGTCTTCAGGCTATTTCACCCCTGGGTAGTTGTCTCGTTCCCATCAACACAATAAGCTGGTGGGCCTTGATGCACGCAGGCTTGCATGCACAATGGAGGAGCTGTCCAGCTGTGAAGGAAAGCCTAACACTGGAGCCAAGATTCAGGACAGGATTGCTGAAACAGCAGGGGAGCTGTCCATCAGGTAGCTAAGGCAAGGGGTAGGGAACGGAGCAGGAAAGGTGGTGCATCAGCACAAACCAGGTTGCAAATGAAAGGTTGTAGAATAGACCTTGCAAACTGACTCCACTGAGGCACTGATTCAAAGAGAACTTGGGGAAGGTGAGTAGCTCAGTGGCAGAAAACACCTTGTAGGAAACAAGTCCCACATTCCACCTTTGACATCTCTAGGCTGGGAAAGACTCGTTCCTGGAACCCTGGGGAGCCGCTACCAGTCACTGTAGGCCATACTGAGTTAGATGCACCAACAGCCTTCCTCTGGTTGGCCATTATGAGAACACAATGCTGATGGGCCATTGGCCTAATTCTGCAAGCTCCTCTTATGTTCATAGTCCTGACTAGGGCAAGGGTGAAGAACCTCAGGCCTGAGGCGTGAATGCAGCCCTCCAGAATACAGAAGGGGCCTCTCTCTCTGGCCCTTGGGAATCTCACTAGGCCACATTGTCTCTTCCCAGGCCGCATCCCTGGACTAGCTCTGCAACTTCTTTGAGTATTTTTGCCTGGCTAGAGAATGTCCTTATCTGAGAGGGTCCCTTGATTGCCAGGTCAGAAGGTATGTAGAAACCTCTGGCTTCTGTGCGGCTGGAATATCATCTAGTGTACAAAGGGAAGCATCACATCCACTGACCCACTGGCTTTTCCTCTGACCCTGCCCACTTTTGCCTCTGACCATGCACATTTCTGGCATGTGGCCCCTGAAGCTTCTGCCTGAGGGAATGAGTCCCCTGGGTTCAAAAGAGATTCCTCAACCCTGCAGTTGGGGGATTCAACTCTCCCTGGTCCAAGCATGTACTAGGAGCTTCATTCCACCCCCTTCCAGAGATGTCCTCTCTGCTTTGAGTCCTGGGAATTGGGCCTTCCTGTTAATGGCAGGATCCAACAGTGCCACCCCAATTTTCCCAATCATCTGAATCAATTGCCATGATTGCCAGGCTTGACTGTGGAGAAAACATCTGTCCAACAAGGATCTTATTGTTTTAAGAATTGATGAAAAATGCTGTCTACGACCCGAGGGGAAAACCTCTTCCCTTATTTATTTATTTTGCCATTGCAGTAACAAAAGCTTTCCTTCTAAATGGATGCACTGCAAATATGCACACATGCGGTTTGTGTGTGTGTGTGTTGCGGGGTGGGCTTCATAAAGTTTCCAACGGAAAAATAGGAATAACCATTTTCTGGAGTATAATTCAGAGCATATGGTCAAAAATATTCTTTGCAGTGGCTCGTGGGCTTATGATGTTTAATTTAAAATAGAATTTCCCTAAATAAAGAACAAAAATGGGTTCTTTATGGCATATGTGCTACTAAAGTGGTTCCATTCTTTTTCTCGGCATTGTTAAACCATAATGCTTTTCAAACATTTCGTACCACCTTGGTTCTTGGGCTGCTTGTCATCAGGAAAGAAAAGCTCTATGATGCATCTTTCCTTCAGATGACCCAAGACTCTAAGATTTCTTGTTGGCATTTTCTGGTTGTTGTTCTTCCATGTGGGTCTTTCGTGTCGTTATTGTCGCGATCACCCCCTGCCTAATTTTAGAGAGGCTGCTCATTTCACGGAGAAAAATGACTCTGCCAAACCAATTCAACCCTCAGGAAAAAGCTTAACAATATACAAGCAGTCAAGGAGCAGCTAGTTGTGAAATGATGGCAGAGAGCTTTCTTGATGATGTCAACCCTTGTTAAAACCGAACAGATTGTTTCCACAGCAAGCATCTAACAAGCAGATGTCCAGGTGCTTTCTCATTTTCCACTCGCCCCTTCTTGTGCTCTGAATACCCACTCCCCAATGCCCACCCCCCAAAGCCCCCAATCCTCCCATTGTCTTAAAATGTCCCTGTACTTGAGAAGCACTCTAAACCTAATCACATTTAATCATTCCTACCCTGTGGAAATATAAAATAAAATAATCATGGTAAGAAATGGATGAAACTCCAAATCTACGGTTAGGATTGGCAGCAGGGATGGGCATTTTTTAAAAAATAATTTTTTAATTAGTTTTTACACCTATTTTCCAGCATAATATCCTTTTAAACATCATTTCAAAATTTTTGGCTATCACAGCCTAACACTTCCTTCAGCCTTGACTGATGGTTTTCTAAAGTCTTTCTAATTATGCATTTTGTTACTATAATTATTGCTATAAACTCAAATTTCTAATACATCTATTCTTAACCCTTTACACAATAATTTATAAATTACTCCTTACAAAACTTCTTTTAACTCTATAAGCGATGTCAATTGATGACAATTGTTTTCCAAATATATCAAAAACTTCTTCCATTCCTTTAGGAGAGTCTGGTCCTGCTGGTTTCGAATTTCCCCTGTTAGTCTCGCCATCTCAGCATAGTTCATCCGTTTCTCTTGCCACTCTTCTTTAGTTGGTATTTCTTCTTGTTTCCATCTTTGGGCTAATAGTATCCTTGCTGCAGCAGGGATGGGCATTGTTGGGCACCTGCTAAGGGTCATGCCCTAGCAAGGGCCCTACTACCAACCCCTGAGCCCTAATGGTACTACTACTACTCTTTGCCACCAGTGCCTGTTTACCTGTCTTTTTTGAGTAAGGGAGCAGTGACAGGAGGGAGGGAAAGGAACATCAAGTGGGGGGCCACTTCTGAGAAGGTCCTATTTTGGGTTCCCACCAGCCTGATTATCTTATCACAATATTAAACAAAATTAAATACAAAGATGTGTATAGGAGGTCTTCATTTACTAAGGAGTACTGGTGTGCTCCTTAGTAAATGAAGACATGGGTGGCGCTGTGGGTTAAACCACAGAGCCTAGGACTTGCTGATCAGAAGGTCAGCGGTTCAAATCCCAACGACGGGGTGAGCTCCCGTTGCTCGGTCCCTGCTCCTGCCAACCTAGCAATTCGAAAGCAAGTCAAAGTGCAAGTAGATAAATAGGTACCGCTCCTGTGGGAAGGTAAATGGCATTTCCGTGCGCTGCTCTGGTTCACCAGAAGCGGCTTAGTCATGCTGGCCACATGACCTGGAAGCTGTACGCCGGCTCCCTCGGCCAATAAAGTGAGATGAGCGCCACAACCCCAGAGTCGGTCACGACTGGACCTAATGGTCAGGGGTCCCTTTACCTTACTGCTGTGCTAAATTACTACTACCTGAGAAGTCAAATGGAAATACAGGATCAGCTTTCTTAGCCCAATGGCCAAATGGTGTTTGAAACCAATTCCATGAAAGCTGGTACTATGGGCAGGATTTGCAGTCCTGTCATCAAGAAAACACTTCATCTTAATAGGTGTGAACATGATGAGAAGAATAGTTTACTCCTGATTGTGCTGGTAACGTGGGCAGGACAGAAGAGGGGTGTGTTACTGCTGAAATTACAGCTGGAGCAAACAGCAGAGGTGTTTCATGCATGGCGTGGATGTCCGTCTCTTCTGCATTGTCTACGTTGCCAACAGAGCAGGATGCACAGCTACCTGTGGTTTTACCTATGTGGTTTTAAAGCTGAAGTTTAGCATGGCTCGGTGAGCATTGACACCCCTTCACACTACTTCTTTCCCCCCTCCTTCTTTTGAATGGAAATAAATCCCAGTGATTGTGTAGCCTTAATGTCCTAAGTCAAAAATAGCCATGGGAAAACTGTCTTTGGGCCAGAGAAATGATCGATTACAGCTTTATGGGTTACAAATTGAGCAGGTGTGCTTGGCTCTTGTAAAAGCTCAGATTCATTCAGATGTATTTATAGTAAATTTTTACTCGACATCTGGTTCTCCCATTGTTGGATGTTGGGGATCATGTCAAGAATTCAAGATGGTCTTCGAAAGACATTTGACCACCCTTAATATAATGCTTATGGAAGGCCTGTGGGGTTTCATAAGAGCCATGAGCTGGAGGCTGTGGAGCAAGGATGGAGGGCTTGTAGCCTTCCAGATGTCCCCATCAGCCTCAGCCTGCCTGGTCAATGATTATGGGAGTTGGAATCCAGCAACACCTGGAAGGACACAGGTTCCCCATTCCTGATACAGAGGATCTAAAAGCAGGTGGAGCTGGGACCAGAGAGAGGAAGGAACTCCAGGCACTGAACTGTTGACCAGACAAGTACAGGAGGGTTGGCTCCTAGTAGCTGTCCAAGTCCAGCCAATCCTAAAATGTTATGCCTGCAAATTATAGATGCTGATGCTGGATATATCAGTTATCCACCTCTCAAGGCTCTGTCTTGAGCATACGTCATTCCAAGTAGCTGTCCAAAGTTGCCTCAGTCTAAGATCATCTTAATCTCTAGAATAGGGGTGGGGAACCTCAGGCTTAGGAGACAAATGTGGCCCTCTAGCCTATCGGACCATTCATACTCTCTCCAAGCCACCACCCCTACTGGTGCATCACAGCTGGAATGTTCCCCCCCCCCCCTTGATTGAAATGTTTCCTTGAATTCTGGCCTCTGTAACATGGTGGAGATCCAGTGTGGTATAGTGGTTAAGAGCGGTGGACTCGTAATCTGGTGAATTGGGTTTGCTTCCCCGCTTCTCCGCATGCAGCTGCTGGGTGACCTTAGGCTAGTCACACTTCTCTGAAGTCTCTCAGCCTCACTCACCTCACAGAGTGTTTGTTGTGGGGGAGGAAGGGAAAGAAGATTGTTAGCTGCTTTGAGACTCCTTACAGTAGTAATAAAGTGGGATATCAAATCCAAACTTCTCCTCCTCCTCCTCCTCCTCCTCCTCCTCCTCCTCCTCCTCCTCTTCTTCTTCTTCTTCTTCTTCTTCTTCTTCTTCTTCTTCTTCTTCTGGACAACTATCAGTGCTCCTTTGGCCAATCTCAGTGATTGTGTTGAGGTATGTTGTTGGACTACAACTTCTATTAGCCCCAGCTGCACAGTCAATGGTCAGGCGTGATTGGAGTTGTAGTCCAACAACATTCAAAAGGCCACATAATGTAGGAATGTAAGAGTCCTGCTGGATTAAAGCAATGGCCCAACTAGTCCAGCATCCTTTTTCTCACAGTTGCCACCCAGATACCCCTGAGAAACTCACAAACAGGACCCGAGCACGAGTCCCAAATGCTGCAACCTTTCCTGCTAGGAGAGTTGCTTCATCCCTTTGATCATTTTGGTTGTCTGTTTCTGGACCTTTCCCAACTTTACAATATCCTTTTTCAGACGAGGGGACCAAAACTCTACATGGAACAGCCACATGTTCCTAATCTCTGCTCTAAGCCTGCCTCTGGAGGGCAGCACTTCAGAACATAGGAAGTTGCCTTATACAGTCATACCTCAGGTTACAGACGTTTCAGGTTGCGTTTTTTCAGGTTAAGGACCCGCTGAAACCCGGAAGTACCGGAATGGGTTATTTCTGGGTTTTGGGGGTCATGCATGCACAAAAGCGCTAAAGCACGCCTTGCACATGCACAGAAGTGCCGAATCGCAACCCGTGTGTGCACAGATGTGCCGCTGCGGGTTGCGAACGCTGCGGGTTTGCAAACATGCATCCCACATGAATCACGTTCGCAACCTGAGCGTCCACTGTACTGAATCAGACCATTGGCCCATCTAGCTCAGTATTTCCCACACTGACTGGCAGCAGCTCTCCAGGTTTTCAGGCAGGGGCTATTCCCACCACTACCTGGAGATAGCCAGGATAGAATCTGGGGCTTTCTGCATGCAAAGCTTTACCACTGAGCCACGGTTATTGGAGAGACTGTCTGAAACTAATTCAGGTCCTTTCCCATTCAGGCTTCCCTCCACCGCCCACCTACCACCATCCCAACTGGATTCCAGCAAATAAGCTGTTTTGGAAATGATTTCCAGGGTGATACCTGTTACCATAGAGATGACATTAGATGAAAAGGACAAAAAATATAGAGGGTGATAAACTCCATGCTTGGATGAGACACTTGACTCCCAAGCTTGTGTTCCAACAAGGCATGCATGCCAAGATTTTTTTATTTCATTTTATGAAAGACGAAATTAAAATGTACTGCTATCAAGCCATAACTGCCGAGGTATTGTGTGCTGGGGTGTTAACATAATGTGCCATATATTTATTGTTTGTCATTTTTCTGGCCTCGACAAGGGTCTCATTGAGTTGTAAATCATGCCATTAAAAATGCCGCTGGAAATGGTGTTTTTCGTTTCGGGTTGTTTTTTGTTTTTGTTTTTTTGGATAAAAGAAAGAGGAAAGAAAAAAGATAGAACACAATCATTATGTACGGGTTTCTGTTGTGCTACAGACCGTAACTATCACATCAAAAATGACACTTAAGATCTGGTATAATTACAGGTGTTGACTCATGACCTAACAGTAGAGAAAAAGAAGATAAGGAGAGAATAAAACCTCACTTGGTTCTTTCTCTAGAACTTAAAAGTCTTTAATAAAAATAACTTTGCTTACCACAGCCCAATAGGTTGAGTTCCTGTTTAAAGTTCACATGTTTGTAGTTTACTGAAATGGGTTGTCCGTTCTGGTTTTTCCCCTAGGCCTGCCAACTGGTTCAAGAATTTGTGTTGATGAATTACCTGCTTTTTCAACAAATTGGGAGGAAAATGTGTGATGTGAAGCATTTAATAAAATGCTACCACTTATACAGTTACAAGTCAATTAAAGATGCCTATGGCAAGCATCATAATTTTTCATATTTTTATTTTGGTCTCTTAACATGCAGACTAAAATACAATCATTTGTTCTATTGAGTCTCATTTGCACATATTAAAATTATTCCCCCAGTTAATGAAAGGTTGGGTGGTCTCTAAATCAAGGCTGGATCAAATTCTGGCTCTTACGCTATTTGCTTGTGACTCCACCATTGAGTGAGCAACATGGAGTCGTTTGGAGGAATCTGATGCAGCAACCTGATGACATTTAAGAAGGTCTGTGTCTAGTCAAAGTCTTGATGGGAGACCACCTGGTAGGGTGGACATCAGGATTCAGCACTGTTGGGAGTAAGGGAACACATTTTTCCTGTGTTTTTCCTGTGTTTGAAGACACCTCATGCAACCCAGTCTGCTTTGATCTGTGTAACTGGCACTGTTACAAGTGCCACATACCTGTTCTGCATTTGTAGGAAAGCATTCATTTAGTGTGCACTTTGGAACTCCTAGCCTGTTGGCATCAGGCAGGTGCCTTCATTATATTCTTTTCTAAAGAAAAGAAGGAAGCCCTGTTTAAAGAAGTTTTTACTGACTGATGTCTTAGTGTATTTTTAATCTTTTTGGAAGCCTCCAAGAGTGGCTGGGAAAACCCAGCCAGATGGGAGGGGTAGAAATAAATTATTATTATTATTATTATTATTATTATTATTATTATTATTATTATTTCAGTACCTGCTAAATACATTTTTGTTTAGGTAAGCCTACCCAGATACATAGAGTATTGATGTTTATTAGTTTATTGCCAATCTCATTTTTATTTTCTTAGAAATGTTTTAAATAGTTGTTTATATCTGTTTTTACAAGCAATTATATTGTTTTATTCTTTTTGTAAATAGTTTTTAGGGTTCTCCTTTTTATAATTAAGTAGTGTATAAATTTTATATACATTTTATTCCATTCCACCTCCTGCTCTTCTTCTTCTTCTTCTTCTTCCTCTCCTCCTCCTCCTCCTCCTCCTCCTCCTGTCCTTCACCCTAGGGCCCAGGATGAGAAATATAACATTAAAGTGCAATATTAAAAATAGTTTAAAACAATTTACAATGTTGGAATATCATCTTTAACAGACTCATCACACCCTGAAAGAAAAAAATTAAACCATTTGCAAATAACATTGAGTATTTGAAAAAGATGACCTCTGAAAGTAAACATGACTAAGAAGTGGAGATTGTTTAGCTCAGGAAATAATGCCAGCTCATTTGTGTCTTCCCACCCCACCCTGTCCATCCCATAAAATTAAATGTTCATATTTCATACAAAATTCTCTTGACGGAAATCTGTTTTCTGCAAAGTATGCTTTGCAATCGTTTTCAATGAATTGATGAAATCCAATCAGCCGATCACCTGCACTTCCATTTCTTTCCCAGGCTGTTTAGAAAAGGATGTAAAAGATATGGATGTGAATATTCCGTTGTGATATAATCCCAGAGTCAGCTTAAGTGCAATGAATACTGAGTTTTCATTTTTTTTCTACAATAAGCAAATAAAACCATACACCAAGAGCTTGTGAGCTCCGAGTCGAAAATATTTTTCCCCAACAGTTGTTTCCTTGTTTTACTTATAGAAATGCACTGAAGCAGGTGTTTAAAAAAAAAAATCAGATGTGGGAATTAAATGTGATAAAGTGAATATAATAAAGTATTTAGCAGAAACCAGAAGTTGTGATGCATATTTAGCAGTTGTGTGTCTCTTGCTATTATTATTATTATTATTATTATTATTATTATTATTATTATTATTACATAGATTGCAATACAGTCGTACCTTGGTTGTCAAACACCTTGGTACTCAAATGTTTTGGCTCCCGAACACCACAAACCTGGAAGGGAGTGTTCTGGTTTGCAAATGTTTTTTGGAAGCTGAACATCCAACATGGCTTCCGTGGCTTCTGACTGAGTGCAGGAAGCTCCTGCAGCCAATCAGAAGCCACACCTTTTTTAAAAAACCATTTCAGTAGTCGAACAGACTCCCGGAAGTTTGACAACCAAGGTAGGACTGTACAGTAGAATGGTGCTGTGAATAATTACTGTGCCTTAAGCATGTATTACTAGGGTTTTGTAGTCTGGTTCCAAAAGTGCTTTGACCAGCAGTCCCAGGGAAATCTGGAAATTGTTGCTCTGTGAGGTGAATGCAACTCTTTGTGCCTTTAACAAACTATAGTTCCCAGAATTCCTTGTGGGGAGCCATGACTGTTTAGGATATTGCTTTAAATGAATAGTGCAGATGGGACCTCACTAAAAAAAAATATAAAAAAAATCAGCTCTTGAACTGCCTCACTACCACTGCTGTCCTTTCATTTGAAGTCAATAGGCTTGGCCAGTGTTAAGAGTGGTTAAGAGCGGTGGACTCGTAATCTGGTGAACCGGGTTTGCTTCCCCGCTTCTCCACATGCAACTGCTGGGTGACCTTGGGCTAGTCACACTGAAGTCTCTCAGCCCCACTCACCTCACAGACTGTTTGTTGTGGGGGAGGAAGGGAAAGGAGAATGTTAGCCGCTTTGAGACTCCTTACGGTAGTGATAAAGCGGGATATCAAATCCAAACTACTCTTGGTCCAATTTGAAGGAGTTGAGAAGAAATGAGTGGGAGATTCAAAAGGATACAGGATGCCCCCTCATAGTGGCGATTCCTGGCATCAGCCCTGTACAATAAACTAATCCCCTTTCTCCAACTCTGAGAATTAACCACCAGTTCTAGAATGTAAGAAGAGTCCTTCTGGATCAGACCAAAGGCCTATCTAGTCCTCTTTACAAAGCGGCCAAGCAGCTGCATGTGAGAAACCCACAAGCATAGGCGCCAACTTGAACAAAATATGGGGGGGCCACAACCCCTTCTTTCCTGCTCCCCACACTTCTGCAGAACATCTCTTTCTCAGCCATGTGCAACTGAGTGCAAGCCTCCCACCACCTGCTTGCCTGCCTCCCATCTGCACACAAGAAGTTTCTGCCCACTTGCCCACCTCCCATGTCCCACCCCAACCCGCTTGCGCTTCCTTTCAGCCTGCCTACTTCTCTCCAGCTGCCCCAGCTTAGATGCACTTAGAAATGGCAACGAAAGCCAGGAGGCAAGCCAGGAAAAGAGGGCAGCACCTGGCTGGGGGTGAGGTGGGTGCTCAAGATAAGGAAGAAGGCATACCCTCCAACACTTCTCTGACGAAAATAGGGACGTCCCATTCCATAATGATAATTTTACAATTTATACCCCATACATCTTACTGGGTTGCCCCAGCCACTCTGGGCAGCTTCCAAAACATATAAAAACATAATAAAACATTTAAAAAAAATTTAAAAATTCCCTATACAGTATTGCCTTCAGATGGATCAGGGGTTGGATAACTCCATACCCTCCAAGATTTCTCTAATGAAAATAGGGACATCCTAAGGAAACGTAGGACATTCTAGGATTAAATAAGAAACCGGGATGGCTTCTCTAAATCAGGGATATCCCTGGAAAATAGGGACAGTTGGAGGGTCTGAGAAGGGAGGGAGGATGGTGCCAACTTGCATAAAGTATGGGGTGTGACCCCCTTAAATATTTAATTCGTGGGTCCAAAGGGACCAGGGCCCCACAGCTTTGGTGCCTATGCCCAAAAGCCAGACCTGTGTGCAACAGCTTGTGATTCTAAACAACCGATATTCAGAGGCAAACTGTCTTCAGCAGTGGAGGAATATTTTGAAAAGTATCTATGTGAGCTGTGTACTGCTTTCTCTATTAGGTGCCTTAGTATGAATGCAGTAGACTTAATTACTTATTGCATTGATGCTTGCAGATTTCTCTTTAACCTTGACACATGTATATTTTGCTAAGTTTCTTGAGAAGGGGAAAAATATATTTTGTGGGAGAGAGACTGGCCAGACTTTGATCTGTATCCAAATTTTGCAGATGGCCTTTATCTCTATATAGGAGAATCCACCACTCTGAAAAACAGCAAAATGTTGTGATGTTTGAAGTCTGAGTTTCTGCCTGGGTAAGAATTTTTTCATCATATTGAGCATAAAAGAAATCAGGTCTAATCTGCTCCTACCTTGTGGGTGTTTCAAGGTTCTGGAAGTATGCCGGATTTTTCTCATTAACAAGATATTGAGCTCGTTAAAAATGCTTATGTTTTTTTTTTTAAAAAAACATGCTAGGCCTCCTCTCATTACATTGTGATTTTAAAAAGAGTATTTATATTACACCATTTTCATTATATGTATTATTTTATCTTTTATTAGTATATATAAGCATACCTATTTATTCGTTTCTACCTTTCTGCTAAGGAGTTTAGGGCAGAATTCATGGTTCTTCTTTCTTCTTCCCCACCATTTTATCCTCACAGTAACCCCATGAGGTAGTTTGGGATGAAAGATCCTGACTGGCCTTAGGTCCCTTAGTGAGCTTCATGGCCAAGTGATGATTTCAACCTGGGCTTCCCTGGTTCCCTTCCTTGGCTTTATTTGATTTGAGTGGCAAGGACAAGTTGGGAGGAAGTAGATAGAGAAACCAACCCAATTCTCATAATGCCAAAACTTGTGGATATCCAATGGAGCCAAATGTTGGAAGATTCATGACAGATCAGAGAAAGTATTTCTTCCTGCAGTGCCTAGTTAAAGGCAGTGATGGCCACCAACGTAGATGGCTTCAAAGGAGGATTGGACAAATTCATGGAGGAGAGGGCTGTGGATGACTACGAGTCATGGCGGCAATGCTCTGCCTCCACCGACAGTCTGCTTCTGAATATCAGTTGCTAGAAACCATAGGAGGGGAGAGTGCTGTTGGTATCTGATTGGCCACTGTGAGAATATGACTAGATGGGCCATTGGCCTAATCCAGCAGGTTCTTCTTATGTTTATATTGCAGTGCATGGTTTCCATATTACAATCTAGTTTAATCATGTGTCTTGTTTTCCATTCAAAAGCACAGGCAATTCACCTAAGCAAGTTCCTAAGGCAGATTTGAACCATAGCAGTACATTTTATACCCTGAATTGCCCAACACAATGCCCATCCCATTGCCAATGCTATTGAACCCTCACAGGTCCAATGAAACAATGCTTGAAAACATTGCATGTTCACATTAGGAGCTAAAAATCATGACTTATACTTATGGCAATACAATGAATTGTTTTTCTGGATGAACACGATTTGGGGACTCCAGGTGCTTCCAGATGAGTTTTTATTATAGAATGGATGCTCCTCATGCTTTTAGATTTGGGGCAGCATCCACACATCGTTGCCATCAAAATACATGCCTGCATTTCATCTAATTTAATCTAGATCTTCCTTTTCCAGGGAAAAATCCAGTAAGTAAATGCCTGCTCCGACATCATCCTGGTAAGTGGCAGTGATGCCACTGTCAAGTGAGGTGGCACAGAGCCACGTTTCACCAATTCTCCATGTTTCTCTGGAGTTCTCTTAGGATAACAGCACCCAAAGACTTGTGCACACTCAGTGGATGAAGCTAGACATGGCTACAGCATCACGCTACAAGCATAGAAAGAAAACTACAGCTGTATGAAATGTCTTTGGGGGATTTCTGAAGGGCCCTTGCAGCTTCCTCTGAAAATTCTCAAATATTTCCAGCTCCACACCTTACACCTTTTTTGCAATGAGAAGATGACATTGCAGCACAGGTTAATTTCAGCAGAAACTCTTGGAAATGTTATTCTTCAGCATGTTAAGGAGATTGATTGGACCACCATATGACTCAAAGTTGAGGGGGTCTTTGGCCACCAAGGCCTCTAATGAATGGAGCCAGGGAAGGTAGCAGTTCTGAGCTTTCCGGCTCCCTACTAACGACAGAAAAAAAGGGGTTCCCTTCAAATTTTATGGTCACGGTGTCAAAAGTCTTCCATACACATGGCAGTAAATATTCTAATGAAGTCTGGAAAGAAAGATGTTTGTAATGGCTTGGGGCTGGGCATTAGGACAGCCTGTTTCTAGTTAGTCAGTCATTAGAAAGATCTAACATCCATGCTAAATGGTTTCCTGTTTCTGAGTACTTAAATTTAGTTTTAGTAAAACCCAACTTCCTGAACAATTATTTCCCTTAAACAATTGAGCTCGGGATTTTCTTTTTGTTTGTTTGGGGGTGTGGTTGTTTTTAACAATGACAGCAATGGATTCCTCAGACACTCAATGAGCAATTATCTCAAATTTGTGGGCATGATCCCACTAAAGTTAAGGGTGCTTTTAAGTCCTGTTGATTTCAACTGGAGAGTTGGGGTGAAAGGAACTGTCAGCTTTGATTGCCTCAGTTTCTCATTTTTCCAATCTTATATTTGTTTCTCAGCATTTCTGTAGCAATTCTCTTGTTTTCTTTTAAGAAATCCTTGTCAAAACATTTCACACATTTTTGTGTGTACTTTTGAGTAATGTGCACATTTTCTGCATGCGATTTCTCCTTATACAATGCATTTTTGTGTATTAATTTCATTAATATATGTATCTTTATGCATGCTTTGATATATGAATTTTTGTAAACACTGCTTGGTTGGAGTGAATGTTGGCAATGTGCAAACTTCTAAGCATGGTTGTGCTTCAGTGCTCATATTGTTCCAGAAAATGCAGATTTGACAAATCTGACTTTAAAGGCAAACTGAATTGAGTTTCTCCCTTATCCCATGCTGAAATGTCTCCGGCTGAAACTAGTTGGACTTAAAAATGCTTTAGCTTGGCTGTGTTGTGGCCCATTTGTTGATTTATTTAATTTATTTGAAAGAATTTGCATACTGCTTCAACGTAAATTAAAACCTGTAAGCCGTTGTATCTGGATTGTTTGCTTAGCAAGCAAATGCGGCCTCAGACTGTGCACTTCTACATAAAAGGTAAATTATATTGAGTTTCATTGAATTTACCCCCAGGGTGATGTGTATAAACAAACAGCAACCCAAATCCTGGTCCTACAGTCTTTTATAATGCTGTTTGCAATAATGGGTCACCAACTTGACCCAGATCACCAAGTGACATGGCCATGTGCTTATGAGTTGGCCCATTAACCCCTCACCGCTCAGTTGTTCATCCTTAAAAATGGGTTTCTTTGCACTCTGGCATCCGTTCAGGGATTATGTTTTCACAAATAAACAGAAACCCAAGTATGTCACAGTCTTTTATCTGGCTCTAGGTTAAGCCCTGATTTTCTGCTGAAACGACAATCACAAACATTTGGGGCTTCTTAATTTTCTTTCGTGACATGTTCTAACTATTGCATGTATCTAAATTTTTTGTATCTGCATTATTACTTACCTTTGATTCCCGTACTCAAAGATCCCTAAATAAATATACAGGAAATGAGTGACCTTCTCACTGTGTAATGTTACAAGAAAGAAGGGCAAGGTTAGACAGGAGCACGAATGATACAAAATGTGTTTATTATGAGACACACCAAAACAGAAAGCCATCAAAGCTGCATGGGTGCCAGTAATCACAGAACACAGATGGAGGAGAACCTTGATTCATTTCATTTTTAAAGGCAAATCTATCCAATTCACACTTTTCAAAAGAATATGTTAACTGAAATGCAGAAATCCTACGACATTTGCTCTTCTATTTTTGCAGAACAGTTTTCCAGCCAAATAATGTGTGCAAAAATGCACATACCAGGATAAAGTGTGCATATCAATGCATATTATTAGCTAAAATAGCATATTCAAATGCATTATATGTGAGGGATGTGTATATTGGGCAAAACTGTTGAGGAATTCCACAAACCAATGTGGAAATGTGCAGGACTGAAACCCCCCCTTAACTGACAGGTTCACTCACCGCTACCAGAGCTTTGGTTGAAGATATGACACCACAGGAGAACCTCCTGAGAGGTAGAACAGGTGGCAATGCACACTTTGCTACTTAGAGGTAGAGCTTCCATAGGAAATTCAGGCTTACGTTTTCTGCTTCTGAAGGACAGGCCTTTTTACAACACTTTCTTTAAACTCAGTGCAACAAAGCTACTAAGAGCATCAAATTGCCTAGGTCTGTGCAAGTAACACCAAATAGCTCACCCACCTCTGGAGTCCGATTAAGCACATTTCTTTAAAAGCCAATCAGAAAGAGAAACTGACATTTAAATATGCATTTTTCCCTTTTCTTTATTTTCTTGAAAAACAAAACGCAGAATTAATTAGCTTTACTTACAAGGAAAGCTCAGTGCTGGATTTATGCATAGGCTAAGTAGGCTGAAGCCTAGGGCCTCTAAATCTAGGGCGCCTCACCAGCCTGCCTGCTCCCTAGCAGGCAGTCTCCCCTTTCCCAAAATTGCAAACCCAAGACTTCATGCGAGGGCAGAACAACTTGGGCATCTAAATCTAGGGGGCCTCCCTAGCCTGCCCTCTCCCCAGTGCCACAGTCTCCCCTCTCCCAAAATTGCAAACCCAAGACAAGGGCAGGGTAACTCAGGGCCAGCAACTATGAGACTCAGGGCTAGCCAGTGGGGCCCAATTTGAAGCAGTGGGGGGCAACTTGATTTTTTTTTTTTTTGGTAGGGCGTCATTTCACAGCCAAGTCTGCAAAATCTTATAGATATAAATAAAATTCATCTAGATTGCTCTGGTGCGGGGGGGCCCCTTAGGAGCGGCATGTGGGGCCCAATTTGGCCAAAATGCTCCAATTCCCTTAATGTCAGCCCTGATGAGACTGTGCAGGGGTTGGACTGACAAGCCCTGCACCATCTAGGTCTCTGGTGTCACTATTCAGAGTACAGACTCAAGGGCTTTTTATGGAAATAAAGGGGGGCACTTATTGGAAATCTGTTTTGTCACCTCTTCGCCCCACCACAAAAACCAAGACAATGAGCCCAGCCACCTTTTATTCACAGTCACATAAGCACTACACTACAGCACGGTCATAAACCTGTACATTCAATTTCTACACGCAATATGTAGCAATGGAGATTTATGCTACTGCTTTATGAATGAACACTGTGTTTTATGAATGGACTCTGTATTTTGTGAATTACCTAAGAGCCACCAATAGGGAGCTCTAGAAACTGACAGCTAACCAATTGGATACTACCAAACAGCGACCCCTATTGCTGAAAGCAGGTAACCAGCAGTGAGTGCTTCAGCTCAGCCTTTGCCCTGTTGACTGAACACCCTCTGCTGTGCAGGTAATGGAGAAAGCTTGTAAATTGTATCCCTTCTGGCATCCTGGCCAACTCAGGTGTAAACCCTGGTGCACCAGAAGCCCAGAATAGCAGCAAATAAAATCCGCTCATACGTCAGCGACTGATAAGACTTGTCAACCAGTTCTTCCAAAGTCTTCCTAAATTGTAAAGCTCCAAAATACAGGCCAAAAGAGAACAGCTCTGAGAAGAGTGAGGCATGCAATGGACACCACCAGTGAAAAGGCCCTGCTCCGTGTAGCTCTTGCCCTGTCATTTGAGGGCCCACTTGCCCTTCTTCTTTACATGGAATGCTATCTATTGGAGTCTCCAAGTCCAATATAAAGACCATACGAAGGGAGAGCAGGGACCTTAAAGTTCCCAATAGCTGTTAATCAAGCAAGCAAGCAAACACACACACACACACACACACACACACACACACACACACGTCACCTTTGTCACAGTCAGGATTCCTGTCCTGGCCAGGCCTACACCCAATCTTTTTTTTCTACAATCTTGTTTGTTCTCAGTAACCAAAACTATATTATCAACATATACAAGCAGAAAAATTGTTTTCCTTCATTTGCAAGGAATTGTGCAAAACAACATGGCACTAATAAAGAAAAGTTCCAGGGTGGCAACAGAGAGCAAACTAAAAATGCTTTTGCAGTTCACCAAAACTATCCAGCAATATCTAGTTATAGGAAAACTGGTGCTATCAACAGTAATCCTTCTAGTTGGTTAATTGGTTTGGCAACTTCCATGCACATGACGTGTGATGCTAATTATTTCCCCCAAGAGTTAAATGATAACTAATCAGAGGCAACTACAGTTGCAAATGGCAAAATATATGTGAAAGGAAGAGGAGCAGGTTTGCTCAAATGTGTTGCAGGTAGAAATACTGCTTGTAATGAAGTGAGAGCAGTGGTTTTCTTGCTCAAATTAACAAATAAGAAAGTTCTGAGAAGTTAAATTCTAGATTAAAATTTATTACTTAATTGAGAAGGGGATTGTAACAAAAACACTGAGGCCTAAATTGAATAGTTGAGTGCCTGGTATCTGATGGGCAATCTCATCCTTTATTTCCACACTGTGGCTGCAGACCAAATCACCAACTCATGAGATTCAGGTGAGGGTCAGATGCCTTGTCAATCCCAGCAGGTATATAAGAGGACGACCGCCCCGGCCAGGCCTTTGCCTAGTTTCTCCTATTCCCATTGTGGAAAATGAAAATGGCAGCTTTCAGGTACCACTGGAGTGCTGCCAGCCAATGGTAGATAACCCATCAGAGGACATTTTGTCCTCATACCTGGAGCCAGCCTTGACAATACAGTCTCCAACCCTTTTCAGTTTTCATAGTGCTCTCTCAGAGAAATATGGTACATTTTTTAAAAGGCGTGTTTGATGGAACAAATGTCCCATTTTTCATGTTCCCTGACAAAAGGCTATGAATTATTAATTTCTGCCATTGTATTCACCGAATGGCAGTAATTGTAAGTGAATGCCTGAAAGTTAATGAAAAAAAAAATTGAGGGGGAGGGGGAAGGTAGAAAGGGGAAGAGAAAGGCTGAGAAATGATTTTTCATACAAATTAAAAACATTACCACAAATTAATTTGAAAGAGCTCTCAAATCCCCCAAACGCTTTTATGAAATGCTGATTGTGATTTCAAAACACCCAAAATGGTTTTGAAAAGATTTTTTCCCCTTGTTATGCATAAAATAAGTTAAAATAAAGAGGTTTTTAAAAGGCTGAGAGGGTTGCAAATATATATGTTGTCGATTTGCCCTGATGCCACATTAACCTGCAAGTTAAGCAGTATATAAATGTTGATAAAGAATAGAAATGAATTGAGTTACCCTTCATTTTATGATGTGATACCCAAACACTGATCTCAGTGTCTGAAGACTATTCTGGGTCCCTCCACTAACAAACAAACAAACAAACAAACCAAGTACACTAGGGTGGGCATGATGAACAGGGCCTTTTCTGTTGTGGCTCCAAGAATCTGACATTCACTTCTAAAGGAAACTCAACTGGTCTACTTTTCAGTCAGGAAGAGGGACAGGAAAAGTCAGTGACCAGTCCAGTTCCATCAGGCTCAAAGTCAGTGGACCTTTTGGGCACCAATAACCATAGAGTTGTAATAAGGGCAAGAATTATGTTTTTCAAGAGGCTTTTCTGGGTGCTGTCCTCTGAGATGGCTTCTGTCTTTTGCTTTTAAAAAATATTCTGATGGGTGGTTGCACTGTTTGAAGACTACTTTTTATATTTCCTTATAATAATTAAGTCAGTTGTATTTTTTAAATAATAATAAAAAAGTGTAAGACATCTTTGAATTCTATGAGAAAGCTGGCCTGCTTAGAGTGAGGCTTATATTTTAGTGCCTAGCTGTGTCCAGGCCTTTCTGTAGCCAAACAAACATGAGGTTTTTTTCTTCCCTTTGCCATAGCAAATGTATGAAATTACTTTAGCAAAGCTCCCTCTGGACCCATATTTGCCCTCCAAATGTGGAGACTCTGAGCCATTTTATGACTTTCCCTTAGTCTTATTTTGATTATAATGAGTCCTGTAAACTAAGACTTCATAACAGTTGCTACAAGTGATGGAGGTTGGTACAAGTCCCGGTCTGGAATAAACATAAAAGGAGTTTGCCAGACTGGAGTCAGGAAACACAGTGACTTCATGTAAGCATAGGAAACTAAGTGTACAGGGGCATTAACAAAAGGAAACAGAGGAGTGTGCCACAGGCAAGCATTAAAACACTCTGATGTCAAGGGCAGACTCCCCCCCCCCACTCCTTTGGGATGCAATTGTGGGGTAATGGACAGCCAAGAGTTCCTAAGCAAGTAATGGTTTGACACAAAATTAAGCTAACTGTTGTCAAAAACTGCTCAAGATGAAACTCATTGTTGCCTTAACTTTGAAATAGCTACAAAAGACTGAGGCAGCCCCATCCCAAACACCAAATAAATGGACCGCCCTGTTGGATCAGGGCTAACGGCCCATCTAGTCTAGTATCCTTATAAAATCATAGAACTGTAGAGTTGGAGAAGGCCCAAATGGTCATCTAGTCCAACCCATCTGCAATGCAGGAATCACAGCTAAAGAACTCTGACAGAAGGCCATTCAGCCTCTGTTTAGAATTCTCAATTGAATAAGACTCCACCACCTTCCACTGTGAAACAACTCATACTACCAGAAAGTTATTTTTAATGTTTATTTGGAATCTCCTTTCTTGTACAGTGGTACCTCGTGTTACAGACACTTCAGGTTGCAAGTGCTTCATGTTACAGACTCCAATAACCTAGAAATAGTACCTCGGGTTAAGAACTTTGCTTCAGGATGAGAACAGAAATCGTGCGGCAGCAGCAGGAGGCCCCATTAGCTAAAGTGGTACCTCAGGTTAAGTACAGTTTCAGGTTAAGAACGGACCTCCAGAACGAATTAAGTTTTTAACCCGAGGTACCACTGTCATTTTAATCCTTGCTCCACTTTGAAGCTGGATCCCAATGGGCAAGGCAGTCAGTTGCCAACTTATTCCGACACAGGTTGAGAGTAGACGAGAGGCCTTCTGAAACCTTTGAAATATAAAATCCCAGAGCCTTTCTCTTCAGTCGTCTTCTTCTATTCTGAGAAATTCACAGTGAGAAGCAGTGGTGATTTGTAGGAAACTGTTTGGTTCAGTTGCTAATTTACTTGAGATGAATCGTAACAATCCGAATATATTCATGCACAACATAACAGAGTTATTTTGTGTTTAAATATGTCAGCAATAGTCACTGTTGCTTGCAGTTATTACTCAAGGACGATCAATGCGATGTTATTGTCATTAATAAAAGTGAGTCAATAGGCACAAACTTTTAATATAAGCCTAATTATGAGCGTCGCTTTGCATAAAACTAAAGATATTGAAAATGTTGACATCAGGGATGTGCCCTTGGACCAAAGCCCATGTGCAAGTCAATAATCTATTATGATTTTCATTTTGCCGAAGCAGCACTATTATTTCAAAAGGTCTGAAAAAATCAATTTAACATTTGGCATATCTGCATAATAACGACATCCTAATTTTAAAAAATCCAAATTTGAGGAGCAGAAAGAATGATGTTTAATCTCTAATCAATGAGAAGCAGTATGCAGAAGTTATCAGTGCAAATAACCTTTTGAAATAAACTTGGCTGCTTTTTTCAAAATATCAGATTTCTCTTTTCTTATTGTAGTTCCTCCTATGGCGATATATCTCTATGTATTACATGCACATTTCACAGCTGGGCATCTGGATTGAATGTTTTACAAATGCAAATAATAATACTATTAATAATCATCACAGAAGAGGAAGAATTCAATTAACATGTGTTGGGACTTATTCAATGTTCAATTTTGTCTCCATATAATGTTCTCGTATGAGTCCCTGGGGATAGATTTAAGTTTTGAGATGAAAATGACATGGTTATATTTAATTTAAATGCATGTTGCATAAAAATGAAACAAGCCTGGGTCAGATGCTACCTTGCAAGCTCATGTTTTTGCATTGTGGAAGAAAGGGTGAAACTTACACCTAAGGTTATAAGGTAGATGTGGACTGTCAGCACAAAGACTTGTGATTGTCTGAGTGACAGGGCCAAAACGATCAGGATTGGTCCCAGGCTTGAGTGGGCCTCTGAGCAATATCTTCTCTGCTTGACACTGTCTTACACTGGTAAGCCCCCACCTGTGTGGTTAACTGGGGGCACTATTTTAAATTTCACACCATGCCCCTGATATATTGTCTAGAGCATTGTATGAATCTAAAATGGAGGACACCAATGCAGCCAGAATGGTACTACATCAGGAGCATGGTGAGAAATTTGTAATGGCAGATCACTGGCCCAGCCAATTGGCACTGGAGAGGTGGGGTGGATGTCAGCACTGGTTGGGGCAATATCAGCTGCCTGAGGGTACTGGGTGCTGACACTGGGACTGATTAAGTTCTCACCATCAGTGGTGCGGTGGGTGGCAATGGCCTCCATTTCCTAGTCTGTTCTTACAAGCTAGTAACTTCATGATCCTAGTCTCAGGACAGTTGGGCCTGAATATGCATCCTAGGGAATGTCAGACTAGAATTCAGTACTGACCAATGCAGGAGTTGACAAAGAGACCAGCCAGCTCACTAAGAAAGCCACCTAACCTCAATAGGACAGATCTGGTTAGGTGATACACTGTGACCCTATGAAGACTTCCAGTTAGGGGTGCCAACTTGAATAAAATATTTTTTTGGGGGGGGGAGGGGTAAGCCATGCCCTGCATAATTGATCACAAGATGCGGTGCTTGTATACCACTTGAATGGCAATGCCCATCAACTTTGGGGGGCTGGACCCAACTAGGAGTTGGTTCCTATGTTTCCAGGTGACACTTCTTCACTATCTGATCCTGTGAATGGCTACAGACTGCTCTCTGTTGGCAACTTGATGGGACCCTGCCACAGTTGGAGAGCTGATAAGCAGAGCTCACTCCAACAGCTCTGGTGCTACAGGCCAGCTCCTTGCCCCTGAATTGTGCCAGCTGTGCATTAGAGGAACAACTGTTCAGAAACTGGTGCCTGAGTTTTGATTTCCTCTTCCCTCCCTGTCCCCTTGCCCCTGTATGTCATGGGAGGTTTTTTTTAGACTGTAAGCCTGTCTTGTTTTGATTGGGTGTCCCCTGCCCTGGGAGCCTTTTCGGCTGAAGAGTGGGGCCATAAATAAATAAATAAATAAATACATACATACATACATACATACGTACATACATACATACTCCTACCTCTCTTCCTCTCAATGGACAGAAACCAAACCAGCCTCAAATTACCAGTCTGAAGTATGCTCTATGTTATTTCAGAAGCCCCTAACCTTGTCATCTCAAATTTCACATCATCTTCTGTTTCCCCAACTATTGTTCCCATTATTGATTTGGTGAATGCATGTGGTGAATGACAGATGAAAGGGAGATGGCTTCCCTTTGCTTGCAAAGCAAAAAGTTCCCTCGCACCATCCAGTCCCTTTGCCTTAGGTGGGCTCATCAGCGCCAAGGAGAGCGGCTCAATTATCTGCATGTCAGATGATTATCTGAGAGCTTAATTTAATCTCCATTACACTCCCCCCTTCATATTTCAATTAAATATGCGATCAGAGTGTTAACACATCTTTGAACCTGCTATTTCTTCAGTTAATTTCCCACTAAGAGTTTGCTGGAGAGAGTAACAGATGTCATAATTATGCAATTATTAAGCATGCTTTATGCTCATTCTCTTGAGCTTTTGTGGCAGGGACCAGGGGATGCTGGAAAATTAATCAAGTGACAGTCAGCTTCGATGAGTTCTATAATGCTGTGCCAATCTTATTTCATGACTCAGGGGTCCTCATATAAAGACACTTGCATTATTAAAATAAAAGTGAATATGTTTATTATAAAGAAAGAAAGGAGGTTGCTAGTTTAGTAAAGCTGGTGCCAGCAGGAAAAATGTCAGAGGAGAGGGATAGGTCTAGAAGGGTGGATGGGTCTTCATTCCAGATACTTCTGAACTACAGCTCTCATCATTCCTGAAAAATAGCCATGTTGGCTGGAGCTGATGGAATTTGGAGTTCAACAATATCAGGAGGGCCACAGGTTCCCCATCCCTCCTTTAGAGTGATCAGGAATTGGTGCTGTCCATGGTTCTAAGTCTCCTTCAGGGTTCTTCAGTGGAAGCAATCTAGCATCTGCTTCCAGCTGCAGGACTTCTGAGATTCAGAACACCTTGAGCAACTTTTGCACTTTTCCTCCCATGGCGTGATGGCTTTTGGGGAAAGAGTGTTGGGTCTTTCCCAGGCCTTTTGTAGCTGGAGAGGCAGATTTGTTGCAACACTTCCTATTCTCAAGGCAGTGCAAGACAGAAATCTGGAGGAGACAGGGGACATCATAAAATACAATTGCTTTGTGGCACTCTTTGTAAAAAGAGCCAGCCAGTGGCCAACACGGCTCTTCTTTAAAAGAGGAAGAGGAATCATGGAGGGAAGGAGTTGTAGGCTGGGCAATATGAGTCATCCCAAATTATCAATTTTTCCTAGTGTAAAAATGAGGATGATGATGATGATGATACAGAAGGTCATTTTGCCACGTATGCTCTGGGAGTGCAAAACTCCCTAAAAGATTTGCAGAGATACTTGCCATTAGCAGTAGTGACGACTTGGTTTTCTTCCATTTTGCGGGTATGTGTGTTTTTGTGTGTAGCCAGAATGGGCAGCAGCAACAACCACAGAGATTGGAGGCCCAGCCACCGTGCTGTGTCCCACAAGGAGCCCCATACATACCATTGTTATAGGACAGGTGTGGAGAACCTTTGGCCCTATAGATGTTGCTGAACTACAACTCCCATCAGCCCTAGCAAGCATGACCAATCATCAGGGATGAAGAGAGTTATAGTTCACCAAGATCCCCACACCTTTTTGTGGCATTTGGGTAGGGGTAGAGCAACTATGAAAGCAACAATAGCAAATTGAATGAATATTCGTCACAGTGATCATCTTTTTCGGAAGGGGGTCTTTTTTAAAAAAACAACACACTCTCAGACAATTTTGCTGGAAAATACCTGAGAAATTTTGTACAGTCCCTATCAAGCATATATAAGTAACTATATAATATGTAATAAGCAAGAGAAACGATCCACAGCCCATGTAATGCTGAGAAGAGATGAATGTGAATAAATGAAACTTACAACTTTGTTCGTCATTAATTACCTTTCATTTAACTTTCTTTTTCTTTTCGCTCGTCACTGAATGCCTATTCAGCTGAGTGTGTGTGTGTGTTTAATGGCAAATTTAAATAAATGGCTGAAAATGTATGATTTGGCGACTTTGGGCCTAATGTAAATAAAAACAGTTATGTTAAACACCCTCTAAAAACTGGTTTTATAATAGAAACGTGACCAGGGTTGTTCCTTAACAGCGGCAGGGCTACCAGCAGATGGTATAAGGTACCGTGGTGTTTACATAAGTTTTTTTTAAAAAAATAAAAAATATAAAATGTGACAGGGTATGTGCCTATAAAGATGGATACATGTGCCTGAGGTGTGCTGTGTTTCAAAGGGCCAAAGGCAAAGCCCTACAAGGGTGCACTGTAGCTCTTTATAGCTCCTCACGGGAAGTGCTGTTATTTCTTACATAAACACTATATTATAGCACAGTCTGGCAACACAATCCATGTATAAAATTAATTTTACTGTACATAGTTAAGGCTATATTGCCTCCCGTTACAGATGGCCATTTTCAGATCTTTACATAAAGTTTGATAGATAATTTTCATCTAATGCCTCGGATTAGTTTCTGGCTTTGAGAGGGCAAATAATGAAACGACCTTTTCATTTGAGTGGGGGGTAGCCAGTGGGGGAAAGAGGAGGGAAGCCACACATTTATTTCTCTAGCTTGTTTGGAAGGTGGACAGGAGCTCAAATGCCTGGTGCTGATTTCCACCCACCTCCTTCGCAGAGTCGGACTTTTCTTTATGAGTGCGGCCAGAGAGCTGACGGTGTAGTAATTTGACTTGATGGGGAAGGATTTTGTCCTGATGGAAATCCTTATTGGCATGGTTAAGGATCAGCTGTGCACAAAAATGTTGAATAATATTTCCGGGTTTCTGGGTTTTGAGCTTTTTTTAAAAAAAGTGAAAAGATGTAGAAAAGGATTGAGGCTGCTGTGGATGCGAAACGGTTCAGCGAAAGTGAAAACTATTTTGTAGAGATACTGCAGTATTTCAAAGAAGGGTCTTTATTTATTTACTTACTGGTGTACTCTCCTCAGTGCAGCCTCATGATCTCAGTGATCTTCACTTTTTCTTTAAGATCGTATTTGTATGAGGAACAGTCAAAGGTCATGTAATCATTAACTTAAACCAATTAATTAATCCCTTTGCCTACATTGTTGAGATATTTGCTTGTTATTGTTGTTGCTGTTATTTAGATTTGGATATCCAACCAACCCTTCACCATAAATTCCATGGGGTAGAATATGACAATTAAAAAATACAGTATTCAGTTAAGACCATTTACAATCAGAAGGATAGGGAAGGTACTAAAAGAGCTCTCTCTCTCAGCTGAAAAGAAAGGGATGGGGTCTAAAGCATATGTCGAAAGCTATACAATGAGGGGGACAGATTCAGAAAGGAATATCATAGAGAATGCCCTGGAAATGTTCACAGAATTGGATGTGGGATGATGTCTACTCTTTGCTGTTTGCCTGCCTCTGCTCAGTGAAATCCTCTGAGGCTACATCTGTGCCATACAGTTTAAAGCACTATGATACCAGTTTAAACAGTGATGGCTTTCCGCAAAGACTCATGGGAGTTGTAGTTTATTAACAGTGCTGAGAGCTGTTAGGAGGCTACTTTTCCTCGACCATATCTACAATTCACAGATTTCCTGCGAGTGAGAACTTGATTGTTGAACCACTGTGAGAACTGTAGCTCTGGGAGGGAATAGGGGGTCTCCTAACAATTCTCAGCACCCTTAACAAAAGGCACTTCCCAGGATCCTCTGGGGGAAGCCATAGCCTTCAGAGTGGTAGAATGGTGCTTAAAATGTATGGTGCAGATGTGACCAAAAAGAGCCTATCTATATACCACCCAGCCCCTCTGTGTACACAATCAGAAGCATTGCCTTTTTAGGGGCCCCAAATAAGAGGACAGGGCCTAGACACATATAATTCTTACAATTGTTGGCTTTAAGTTCTAGAGGCTCATTGACCAAAATATCTCCAAGGATCCCCCTCTCTCAATGGGCCTATGTCTTCACTGCCATTATCACCAGCTTCTGCTCTCTCCTCTTGCCAAGGCAGAGAGCCAGTGAGCCTGAAGGCTGTGGCAACTAATGGGAGCTTTAACCATCAATCCTACCGAGGGAATTCTGGGAATTGTAGCTCTCTGAGGGGGATGGGGGCTCCATAACAACTGCCAGTACCCTTAACAAACTACAGCTCCCATAATTCTTTGGAGAGGAGCTGTGAGTGTTTAAAGTGTTTTTACATGTATGGTGTGGATGCGGCCTGTGATTCTGTCAATGAATATAATAAACTTGTAAAATGAGTATAATACACCTGTTAAACACACACACACACACAAACACACACACAACCCCCCCCCACTTTGGAGGGGCCTTTATACATATTTAACACTGGCTGAATTTTGTGTTGTCAAAATTGTGTGTGTGTGTGTGTATATATATATATATATATATAATAAAATACACATTGTATTTTCCCCCTTTCTTTCTTCTTTTTCCTTTTTGGTAAATATGTTTATGATTCAGTTTAAGAAAAAAATGAAATCACTTCCCTGCTTCCTCTAGCCAAGCTGATTTGTTTTCCCCCAATTAATGTCACATTTTTTTATGTTTCAGAATTGCAATCGTATAACTATAGTCATAGGCACACTTCAAAGCCAGAGCTTCAGAGTGTCTTACACCAGGTTGCTGGGATGTATTTTCTTGTTAATTTTTAACATATGTACCCTGTAGGCATGATTCACACAAGGGTCTGGAATTCAGAGGAAACGAAGATCAGGCTCGGAAATGTGTAAAGATGTAAGAGCCTCAGCAATTTTCACTTCAAATGTTGTCAGCGAGTTACTATTATAAAATCACTTTTCACACCAGCTCACTGCTAAGGTGAGGGTATGGTGGTGGTGGGGAATCCTTATACGGTGTTGTTTTGACAGAGTTACACATTTAATGAACTCCACCACCTAAAGGTATATTTCCTCAAATCTGATAACGGAATCACTTGCATGCAGTCTAGGGATGAAGTGTTTAGATGATATGATTGTTTGGATCAGTGCATACTTCCAGTGTGCTGGAAGAATGTGGACTTAATATCTCACCACTGCCCACAACCAGGAGCTGGATGCTCATTTTGGGGGAGGGGCAATATCTGTGCATGTGAAATTTATTTATTTGAAAGATTTATGCACTACTTATAGTGATGGTAGCTTTCATTGTACATTTTAAGTACAGTAAAACAGCAACAACAGTAAGTCTATGAGCTTCCCTTCACTAGGCTGCTGCAACAGCTGCCTCTTACAACTTCTGGCTGTTAGCAATGGACACAAGAGACATAGCAGAGAGGTGTTTGCAAGATTCTTCCCAGTCTTCAGAAGTTCCAACTGCCACGCTGATGCTGCATATCGATAGACAGGACCAGCCCTATCATGAAGCGCTGTGAGGCAGGTGCCCCAGGCATCAAATGAAGCCTCTCAGCAGGTACCAGTGATGCCGACCCTTGGTACCAGCATCAGAACAGAACCAATATGCTTCCCTGTAGTTGGGCATTGTGAAGGAAGAGTGAAGTGGGTGAGCAAGTTGACTTCCAGGGCAACTGATCTTCTCACTGAGGGGAATCCTAACATGAGCTTCTAAGGAACCTGGAGTTCCCTGGAACTCAAGTCAAAAATATCACCTTTCACCTGTCTGTTTATGATGATCTGCAATCCAGTCACAGTCGCACATCCTGGGTGGGTGTTTTTGCCAGTGTTTTTTCTTAGCATGCAGAAGGTCCTAAGTTCAATCTTTGGCATCTCCAAGTATGGTTGGGAAAGATCTGGTTCTGAAGTCAGCATAGATCAGGGGTAGTCAACCTTTTTATACCTACCACCCACTAATGCATCTTTCTTGATGGTAAAATTTCCTTATCGCCCACAAGTGTTCGATGGAAGGAGGATTCAGCTTTTGCCATAGAACCCCCTACCACCCACCTAGAATCCTGAATCGCCCACTAGTGGGTGGTAGGGACCAGGTTTACAACCCCTGGCATAGACAATACTGAGCTAGAAGAACAAATGGTCTGACTCTGAATATGGAATGTTCTTATCTTCCAGAGACTGACTCTCTCTCTCTCTCTCTCTCTCTCTCTCTCTCTCTCTCTGTGTGTGTGTGTGTGTGGAGCTCCATAGAATTCCCCCTCTTAAGCTAGTCTGCCATTTGACCTACTTCTTCCAGATTCTTAAAAAAAATTCCCACAGAATTTGTATACTACTTAATCATTAAAACATTGAAGCAAATGTGGTGGAGGATTGTCAGTGTTGGATTGTCAGTGTTACTCCTGCCCTGTCGCTTCAGTTCATGTAGTCTTCTTCACCTTCTGAAGGGTATTTTATTCAAAACTCTGAATGAGCTTCCACGCTTTCAGGAGATCTTCCATTAGCCTCCACTGATGAAGCATCAGCCAAGGATTTTGGACTATTAACCAGCATTCTGCCTAAGAAGGGACTAGTAACAACAATTATACATACATGAAACTGCTGGCTAAGTAGAATGAATAGCCTGCCAGTCTAGAGACAGGCTGTATATTTACCAACAGTCCTATAGAAATTTGTTTAAGTAAACAGTATGGTGCATTTTCAGACTTTGAAAGTCAATGGATCTGTCGAGAGCTGGTAAAAATTAAATGTAATGAGCTCATTTCAATAAACATTTATGAGACTGGTTTCATGCTGGTAGAATGAGTTCTGCAGGCAGTGTATCTTCACCTGCCTAAAAGAGGGAAAACACACAATCTGTTTCCAACACACACACACACACACACACACACACTTAAATATTCCTCTTAGCTAATCCATCTGTAAGTTGCAAAAATGGTAAAGTTTCTGATGAGCTTTGGTAAGAACTGCATAACAAAGTTTGCTTCAGATAGGGGTTTTTTTTGTAAAAAAAGAAACCATTTGAGTCATTGTCATGTTAATAGAACACTCTCATACGCCTATATTTGTAATATTTTAAAGTGTTATGATGTAAATGAGAGGCGTCGCAAAGTCACTGAAATATGTTTTCATCTTTCTCTTTAAGAAAAATTAAACTGTAGTTAAGATAGTGCTGTTAAGAAGCAGCAAGATGAACAAAGGCTTTTAAGACAAAGGAAATTAATTTGACAATATTAACAATATTTCATACAAGAGTTTTACTTGCTAAACCCTGAACTCTAACAAGGGGAGACAGCCCCCAACATTGAGAAGCAATTAAGAGGGAAGGGAATCAGCTTGGAATAAATTAGCAAAATTAATGCTTAGCATTTGTATTCCTTTGGATACTTATGAGGCCCTCCTTGCTTAGTGGCTCCAGCGACTTCCTACTGCCACCACTTTCCATATTCTGGCCCTCTTCTGAATGTGCAGAAAGAGAGGGCAAGGCAAGTGTTGTCACTGCTCACACTCTTGGGAAGGGTAGATGGACAAGGCTGAGACACCAAGGAGGAACAAAATCTGGGGCTTTGGGAGCCTGTGGTGGAACCGTGCTGGGGTGTGTATCGCTATAACTGCTTAACAATGTCAAGTCCTGGTTGGAACATAGAATACAGCCTTATACTGAGTCAGACTATTGGTCCATTTAGAATCAGTTTGGTTGACACGGGATTTCAAGCAGGGGTCTCACATAGCCCAACCTGGAGGTGCCAAGGATTAAACCTGGGACCTTCTGCATGTGAAGGAGATGCTCTGCAACTGACCTACTGACCTTCCTCTAAGAAAGGAAGCTGCCTTGTACCGAGTTAGCCCGTTGGCCCATCTAGTTCATTATTGTCTATGCCAGGGGTTGCCAACCTGGTCCCTACCACCCACTAGTGGGAGTTTCAGAACTCTAGGTGGGAGGTAGGGGATTCTACGGCACTAGCTGAATCCTCCTTCCACCGAGCACTGGTGGGCGGTAAGGAAATTTTACCATCAAGAAAGATGCATTAGTGGGTGGTAGGTATAAAAAGGTTGACTACCCCTGGTCTATGCTGACTGCTTTATTAATATTCCCTCAATCAGAGGGTCACACCTCAGGTAACACCTTCTTAAACATAGACATCATCAGTAGGCTGCTAAATACCACAACACAAAGTGTTTGTCTACTTTTAGCTGGTAATTGATTCCAGAGGTTACAATCCCAAGGCCACAGTGGCCAAGGCAGCTCAGTCCAAAAACATGAGAAGAGCCTGCCCATCAAGGCCAGCATCCTATTCCCACAGTGGCCAACCAGGTGGCTGTGGGAAACTGGCAAGCAGAACCCAAGCAAAAGAGCACTCTCCCCTCTTGTGGTTTCCAGCAACTATTATTCCAAAGCAAAAGGCAAAGGTAAAGGGATGCAGGTGTCACTGTGGTCTAAACCACTGGGCCTCTTAGGGTTGCCAATCAGAAGGTCAGCGGTTCAAATCTGCATTTGTCTCAGCTCCTCCCAACCTAGCAGTTCAAAAGCATACCAGTGCAAGAAGATAAATAGGTATCACTGTGGCAGAAAGGGAAACAGCGTTTCTGTGCGTTCTGGCTTCCGTCATGCTGTTCAGTTGCGCCAGAAGCAGTTTAGTCATGCTTACCACATGACCCAGAAAGCTCTCTGTGGACAAATGCTGGCTCCCTTGGCTTGAAGCGAGATGAGTGCTGGACCCCATAGTTGCCTTTGACTGCACTTAACCATCCAGGGGTCCCTTACCTTTACTTTTTCCTGTTCAGAAGCATTGCAGTTGCCAACTGTGAAGGCAGAGCATAGCCATCTGGGTTATCAGCCAATGATACTCTTCACATAACGTTATACACTTCTACCATGTCATGCAGTAGGTTTCCTGCCAACCAAAATGGGTAGAAGACACTCCTAGTGACCCAGGTCAGCTGTGCCTCAAGTTACAAAGGTATATCCAGGAGCATCCCCCAGATACCACACTTGTTCCTTCAGAGAGTGTGCAACCCCATCCAGAATAGGCATGACCATTGGCCATGTTGGCTGAGGATGCTGGGAGTCAGAGTCCAACGACATCTAGAGGGTACTGTTGGCTACCAAGGGCATCCCTGAGGTCCAGATGCTTCCAGGCATCTCACTTTTCAAAGCACCCAAGAGCATGTGCTGATGTCTAGATACAATTAACCCTAATGGTTATTATGTAAACAGGTATTACATGGAGCAGTCTTGAAACCCTGTGTTGTAAATCATTATGACTCTCTGTATCTGGAGAATTATGGGCTACTCTTAAAAACCCGAATTCTAAAATTCAGGAGTGTAAACTGAAACTGGGAGGCCTCAGGCATAATTTATACTCAGGTCCCATTAAGAGGCTGCATGTTATATATTAATAAAGTTTTCCTTTAAAAGCTAGTATCTGCGGTGGAGTGTTTTTCATTACAGCACAAGAAATGTTCTGAAGATGCACTTCTTACAGGATTTACATGTTGGTTTCTGAAGCATAGCTTTTCTTAGTTCATTTTACCAATAAAAGGTCCTCAGTCTTCAAATTCTGGGTTATATACATTCTCTGTTTTCATTGAAATTCGCTGCTCACAGCTGATTCCATGAAGACAATACTGAGAGCTTACAGAACTGGTTACTAACAGATATGACCACAAACATACAAGGTTTTTATTTATTTATTTATTTATTTGTAATATTTTTATTGAGTTTAAGAAATACCGAAAAAAGAATAAAGGATAGATGTAAGAAAATAGAATAGAAGAATAACAAATTTCCATGTTCTTTTTTCATCAAATCTAAAGGACTTCCCCGCATCCTCCGAACCCTGCATTCTCTGTCAAATAAAACATCAGCAATTTGTTAACTTATTTCAAAGCTTATTGTATCTTCCATTTTATCATGTTCCCTGATATCAAATATACTGTAACCTAATTCTTATACGTTTTGCATTAAACACAATAAAGTTGTTTCATTATTTTACCTCTAAGTTCTTGTGTCTTAATTTTCATTTCATTAACTTACATTTGCTGAAGCTAGAGTTTCCTAAAGGGTGCATTTTTTTTTTAACATTCATACAGCTTATAGTGTTTTTTCAAATAGTCCTTAAACTTTTTCCAGTCCTCCTCGATTGTTTCTTCTCCCAAGTCTCGGATTCTGCCAGTCATTTCGGCCAATTCCATATAGTCCATCAACTGCGATTGCCATTCCTCCAGCGTGGGTAAATCTTGTGTCTTCCAATATTTTGCAATCAGGATCCTTGCTGCTGTGGTAGCATACATGAAAAAGGTTCTATCCTTCTTAAGCACTCTCTGGTCCACCATGCCCAGCAGGAAGGCCTCTGGTTTCTTAGGTAAGGTAAATCTAAGTACCTTTTTTAGTTCATTATGAATCATCTCCCAAAAGGCCTTCACTTTCGGGCAAGTCCACCAGAGATGAAAGAATGTCCCTTCCGCCTCTCTGCATTTCCAACATTTATTGTCGGACAGATGGTATATCTTAGCTAGCTTGACTGGGGTCATGTACCACCGGTATACCATTTTCATAATATTTTCCTTCAAGGCAGTGCATGCCGTAAATTTCAAACCGGTGTTCCATAACCTTTCCCAGTCTACAAACATAATGTTGTGCCCCACATCCTGTGCCCATTTTATCATGGCGGATTTGACTGTCTCATCCTGTGTATTCCACTTAAGCAGCAAGTTATACATTCTCGAAAGTAGTTTATTTTTTGGCTCTAACAATTCAGTCTCTAGTTTCGATTTTTCCACCTGGAATCCAACCTTTTTATCTATTTTAAAGACCTCCTGAATTTGCGCATAGTGCAACCAATCTCGCACCTTGGTTTTCAGTTTTTCCAAGCTCAGCAACCTCCAATTGTCTCCAATTTTTTCGATTATTTCCCAATATTTAGGCCAGTGGGCCTCTATGTTAAGTCTCTTACGTGCCTTGGCCTCCACCAGTGAGAGCCACCTCGGAGTCTTACTCTCCAATAAGTCTTTATATTTTGTCCAGACCATCAAAATTGCTCTTCTGACAATATGGTTTTTAAACAATTTGTGCACTTTAACCTTGTCATACCACAAATATGCATGCCACCCAAACGCATTTTCACACCCTTCCAGATCTAGGACATCAGTGTTCTCCAATAAAATCCAATCTTTCAACCAGCAGAAGGCTGCAGATTCATAATATAACCTCAAGGTTATATTATACAAGGTTTTTAAAAGGGGCTATAGAAATTCAATCCCTGGGAATTCTGAGTCCAAAATGATGCTCTGTCCCCCCCCCGCCAGCCCCCTCCCAAACATTTTATGAACTGGAATTCAGTGGTGCCCACTGGATTTTGTAATCTCTCAATGCAGGGGCACAGTGCCCAGTTCTTTCCATATATAAAGATACAGATTTCTTTTCCTGTACAAAGAACATCCTTTTTGGTAATCAATGCTATTTCGCTATTGAAAACTGTAACACTGTTAATGTCTGTGGCACACTTGCACCGCATTTCAAGGGACACTCCAATTCGTGCCAAAGTCCATGGAAGCTTCTCTAGAAATTTAAATAGCTGCTTCATAGAGGAGACAAGGAAATCTTGCATTTGGGCCTTTTTCTTTTAGAGAAAAAGCAAGCCAGAGGTGACAAGACAAAGGAGTATAAAATTATAGAGAAGGTGGATAGAGAAAAGATTTTCTCCCTCTAGAACTTGTGGGCATCCAATGAAGCTGAATGTTGAAAGATTCAGGACAGAAAGAAAGTACTTCTTTACAGTTAAACTATTGGAACTCGCTCCCACAGGAGGCACCAATGGCCACCAACTTAGATGGCTTCAAAAGAGGCTTGAACAAATTCACACAGCATAAGACCATCAATGGCTTCTGAATACGAGATGCTGGAAATCACAGAAGGGGAGAGGGCTGTTGAGTTAAGGTCCTGTTAGAGGGTTTGCTACAGGGGCCACTGTGGAGAAAAGGATGCTGGGATGGATGGGCCATTGGTCTGATCCAGCAGGTTCTTCTTATGTTTTTCCATTATTGTGGGCCTGTGGAGGAAGAATTAAACTAGCTGCCATCCCAAAGTTGCATAGGGTCATGTCTACTACACATAAGAATATATACTTATACATCGATTGCATTAATGAAATTAACTTGCATCTAGCTTGGCCTTGGGCTGGGACTTGAAGTACCTAGAGATGCCTGGGATTGAATCTGGATACATGCAAAACAATTGCTGTGCTATGAAGCTACAGGGTCACTGTGACAAAGAATTTCTCAAGCTAATTATACATTGCATAACATCATAAGAACTATCGCTGCTCCTGATGCATAGCCAAAGCAATTGCTTTCACTTGCTTGGCTTTTGGACAGTGTGCTGAACAGAGTTCGTGTGACTGTACCCAGCATAAAAAAATGCATTGTGTCATGTGTGTCCTTTATTCCAAAGAGGAACACAATCATTCCCATAAATTGTATTGTTTGATTCAAATGTTATTTTATTGTAGCTCAAAGAGCTGTCATATCATCCACTTGTTCAATGAATATTTTATAATATATCATCTATAATGGCCATGTTTAATTGCTCTAAATTCAAAAGGCAATATCTGATTCCATGTGTGTATGTGGTGGTGAGGGGGTTGGTTTTTGCTTTTTTAGAGAGAAAGAGAAAGAAAACCATAATTGTCTTGTGCAAGCTATTGAACAGACAGGAATCTTCAATAACAAAATTACATTAATTGCATGCGCTATTAAATATGATTGATGGCAAAATTGAGACCCTACTGGTTCTTCACTACACAAAGGCATACAGTGCTTTCGAAGATGGTGTTCGGGAATGTCATTGATGCCATAGAGAATTAAAGCAAAATGGCAGGCCTAAGGGCTCTCCCTAAAAAGAGGTGGGCTCATAACAACTCTTAATAGAATGATGGGCCTTCACCTGGTGAATGAGGGCCAGCGCGTGCTGTTTCACTGTGTGGGATGAAACAGGAAGTTCCGCCCTGCCACTGCACTGCCTGCCATGTTGCCTCTGCTACCGGCAGAGAAGCAATACCAACACCAATGCCAATTTTGAGCAAGGTCTTGTGAGTTCTCCCACTGGAAATTGGTGCTGATTCTAGGCCGCTTCTCCACCAATGGCAGACGTGGCGGGTACCACCTTGGGGTTTTTTGCTGCCCAAGGTGGCTGCTTCACCCTGCCTCATGGATGAGCCAACCTGTGGTGAATGGAACTTTAATATGTGGAAGAGCAGCCAAGGGTTGCCAGAACAAGGATGAATAAATGTTTTGGGACTGAAACTGCCTTGGTCGCACTGGTTGATGATCTCCGGCGGGCTAGGGACAAAGGTGAGAGCTGTTTCCTAGTTCTGCTGGATCTCTCAGCGGCGTTTGATACAATCGACCATAACATCCTTCTGGACCGTCTTGAGGGGCTGGGAGCTGGGGGCACTGTCATACAGTGGTTCCGCTCCTTCCTCCTGGGCCGTGTTCAGAAAGTGGTGGGGGGGGATGAGTGTTCAGACCCCTGGGCTCTCACTTGTGGGGTGCCTCAGGGTTCTGTCCTCTCCCCCATGCTTTTTAACATTTACATGCAGCCACTGGGAGAGATCATCAGGAGGTTTGGGCTGGGTGTTCATCAGTATGCAGATGATACCCAGCTCTACCTCTCTTTTAAATCAGAACCAATGAAGGCGGTGAAGGTCCTGTGTGAGTGTCTGGAAGTGGTTGGAGGATGGATGGCGGCTAACAGATTGAGGTTGAATCCTGACAAGACAGAAGTACTGTTTTTGGGGGACAGGAGGCAGGCAGGTGTGGAGGATTCCCTGGTCCTGAATGGGGTAACTGTGCCCCTGAAGGACCAGGTGCGCAGCCTGGGAGTCATTTTGGACTCACAGCTGTCCATGGAGGTGCAGGTCAATTCTGTATCCAGGGCAGCGGTTTACCAGCTCCATCTGGTACGTAGGCTGAGACCATATCTGCCTGAAGAGTGTCTCGCCAGAGTGGTACATGCTCTGGTTATCTCCCGCTTGGACTACTGCAATGCGCTCTACGTGGGGCTACCTTTGAAGGTGACCCGGAAACTACAACTAATCCAGAATGCGGCAGCTAGACTGGTGACTGGGAGCGGCCGCTGAGACCATATAACACCGGTCTTGAAAGACCTACATTGGCTCCCAGTACATTTCCGAGCACAATTCAAAGTGTTGGTGCTGACCTTTAAAGCCCTAAACGGCCTCGGTCCAGTATATCTGAAGGAGCGTCTCCTCCCCCATCGTTCTGCCCGGCCACTGAGGTCCAGCTCCGAGGGCCTTCTGGCAGTTCCCTCACTGCGAGAGGCCAGGTTACAGGGAACCAGGCAGAGGGCCTTCTCGGTAGTGGCGCCCGCCCTGTGGAACGCCCTCCCATCAGATGTCAAAGCGATAAACATCTACCTGACATTCAGAAGACATCTGAAGGCAGCCCTGTTCAGGGAAGTTTTTAATATGTGACATTTCAGTGTATCTTTTATCTTTGTTGGAAGCCGCCCAGAGTGGCTGGGGAAACCCAACCAGATGGGCGGGGTACAAATAATAAATTATTATTATTATTATTATTATTATTATTATTATTATTATTATTATTATTTTGTCATGCTCTTATGTTTTAGGGTGCACTGTGAGCCAGTATGATGTCAGCAAGAGATTTAAGACTATAAGAAGGGCCTTGTTAGATTAGGCCAATGGCTCATGTAGTCCAGCATCCTATTCTCAGAGTGGCCAACCAAATTGGGAATTCTGAAAACTGGACCTGAACTCAGCTGTGCTACCCCCATTTGCCATTCGCGCCGATTGGTATACAAATGGAAATTGCCTCTGACAGTGGAGGGAGGACATAGCCATTCTGGCTGGTAACCACTGATAGCCTTCTTTGATTTGAACTGGAAAGATCTTAATTCAAATTAGGTCTGTGTGCAGTTTTCCTCTGTAATTATTGTTCCATTAGTTGCAGCAGCAGTAGAGCTGTATACGACTTTTCAGCTAGAGTCCTCAAAGCCACTAACAAGATTTATAAAACACAAGAGATGTGCCAAGAGTCGCAAAGATCAATGCAATACAACCAGCTTCATTGATGCAGGAGCCAGCATTAGATGTACCTTGCCATAGAAAAATGACTATAAACTGGCTCTATGAGGCTCAAAGAAGAAGGCAACAGTCCAGCTGGAGAAGGACCTTATTATGTGTTTGGCTGTCTCCCTCAATCTCTTCTTCCCTTTGCTGGGCCAGTTGGTGCCAGTTGGTCCAACCTGTGTATGTGTCTATGTGTGAGAGCACCTAAACTGGGGCAGATCATGATGCTGTCTTGCCTGCCTCCCTCAATCTCTTCTTCCTTCCTGCTGTGCAGTTGGTGTCAGTTGACCTGGTATAGTTGGAAGGAGAGGGGGCAGTCCAACAGGTCATGTTCACATCATGCATTTAACATGCTATGATGCCATTTAAAAGAGTCCTAGCTTCCCCCAAATGATTGTGGTAGCTGTAGTTTGTTAAGGGTCCTGATAGTTTATAGGACAGCCCTATTCCCCTCACAGAGCTACAATTCTCAGAACTCCCTATGAAGAGGGATAGAGTGTTAAACCATTCTGGGTACTGTAACTTCAATTGATCCAAAGTCCATGGGTATCTTTGAAATTTCATGTATTGAATTCATCATCTTCATAATTCACCAACATTGAAAGATTATTTCACCAAATTATTCACAAGACCCCAGTTTCTTTGTTCAAGAGTAGTTGTGTGGTTACAAAATATCACCATTGTAATTATAAGACCCCAACCTTTAGCTCAGGCTTCCTCAACCTCAGCCCTCCAGATGTTTTGAGACTACAATTCCCATCATCCCTGACCACTGGTCCTGCTAGCTAGGGATCATGGGAGTTGTAGGCCAAAAACATCTGGAGAGCCAAGGTTGAAGAAGCCTGCTTTAGCTGTCTGGTATACCAACAATTGACCCTTGATATAAGCAGACTGCACACTTACTTTGATTTTTATCCATGTCTTCTTCTCTGCAAACAATACTGGGAACTTTAATGAAAATGCAATGACTTCTTTTCTAGTAGGCTTTAGCTACCTGATCCTGAACTACATTTCCCAATATGCCCTAAATGATGGAATGGTTAATAAACCAGTTTAAGTTTGTAGTGTAACTATGCCTTTAGAATGAGCTTCATACCCTCCAACATTTCTCTGATGAAAATAGGGATGGCCAATTCCATAAGGATAATTTTACTATTTATATCCCACACATCTTACTGGCTTGTCCAATCCACTCTGGGCAGCTTCAAACATATATAATAACATAATAAAACATTAAACATTTTTTTTAAAATCCCTATACAGGATTGTCTTCAGATGGCTTGGGGGTCAGATAACCCCATACCCTCTAACATTTCTCCAATGAAAATAGGGACATTCTATGGAAAAGTGGGACATTCTGGGATCAAAGCAGAAACCAGTATGGCTTCTCTAAATCAGGGACATCCTTGGAAAATAGGGACACTTGGAGGGTCTGGAGCTCCTGTATCCTGGTGATAACAAAGTGGATATATTTTACCTCTGGATATAACCCAGGGAGGAAAACTTCCTTACTGATCATCTTTCAAGCCCCAGCTATTCAGTTTTCTGCAATACAGAAGCAAATCCCATCAATAGCAGACAGCGTACACACACACACATGCCATCAAAGTGTTGAGCAATTAAAGTCATGCTAAATCTCTCCCTTCTCCCTAGAACGCACAGGATCTAACAGCATTAACTTGACCCAATTAAATGGTTATTCTCTGATGACTGGCTGTCTAGACATTTTAAATATTTGTTCTGTGGTGTCCCCTGCAGTTCATAATTAAAGAGTTACATGAAACCTCCAGGATGTTTTACTAACCAGATCAGGAATTATACACATAATAGGTTTCGTGTGTAATAAATGTATAGGCAGTGGATTCATAAAATGTGTATGTAGACGCACATACACATGCACACATTTTTTCTGAGTGGATTGTCTAAACATTAAATACAAGCAAAAGATATACAACAGAAATACAATTTATAAGGGATGATTCTCATGAAAGGAATCAATATTTTGTTTGTTTGTTTATTTGTTGAATATCTATCCCACCCTTCCCCCCAAAGAATCCCAGAGTGGCAAACAACTAAGCAATATGTGTTTGCTTGTTTGTTTGTTTGTTTGTTTGTTTGTGTTTATTAGATTTCTCACTCACCCTTTCCCATAAAGTACTGGAGTGGGTTACAACAATAAAATATACAATTATGAAGCAAAGAAAACAGTTAGAACTATAATACAAGAAAAGTGTCAAAACTAGGAGTGAGAACCAGGCTTGGTCAAATCCTGAACCCAACTGGGCCACTTCAGTGGGATCTGGATGTGGGCTGAGTTGGGCTGAGACAGCCCCTGATGGCCCCTGATTGGGTCAGGCCACCCCAAGTGATCTGGGGCTGTCAGGGACTGGAGCATCAGGCAGAAAGGCTGCTGGGTCTGTTTCAACCGTCGGCTAGGGCAGACCCCAGAGAAGGAGGGACAAAACACCACAAACAATATCTAATACTAATAATTATCAATACAAATTGAGATTAATACTGTAACAGCAGCAGCAACACCACCATCACCACGCTAAAGTTCATTTTTTGATGATGGCATGGGAAAGTTTGGGATTTGGCTTTTTCCGAGTATCAAATGCAACACAAAAAAGTTCTTAGAGGTCAAACTAAACACAATTATTTTGACAAAGTATGGTCCCCATGTATCAGCTATGTAAACTGAAGCGACGTCAATTTCAGGCCTCCAGCCACTCACACTTACGGTACTTGTGGAGAGGCTTTGTCATGGATAGCGAAAGCCTTGGTGATGCATTCCACATTTTAGTTACTTGACAGAGTCCCTGCTCCATTTCTCCTATGTCCCTTTCTCATGTGTGACTGATGTGTGCATGTAATACACCATAGGTTTTACTGAAGCTAAAACTAGAACTACCCTGAGACCTCCGGGTATAGGGTGGTATATAAATTAAATTATTATTATTATTATTATTATTATTATTATTATTATTATTTATTCATACCCCGCCCATCTGGCTGCCCCCCCTGCCACTCTGGGTGGCTTCCAACAGAATATTAAAATACAATAGTCCATTAAACATTAAAAGCTTCCCTAAACAGGGCTGCCTTCAGATAATAATAAACGAGGCCACCAGTAAATTTGTGCATTTCATAAAGATTGGTTAATCTGAAATTATTCTGTTTTAGAGACTGAAGCTCCCTGTGATGGGCTATATTGAGAGCCCAGTAACGAGAGCCTCATATGCATCAAGCACAGAGCAGAGGAAAGAGAGAAAATAAATACAAACATCTTTCACAGGGAGGTTTCTCAGTCTTATTTCAGTTGTGACCTGAAGGAGACTTCTGAACTCTGACTTCCGAAAGGTGAGGGAAAATTTGATCCCTTCGGTAACGTAACAAATGTTCTTAATAAGCCCTCCTCCAGCTCTCCTGGGGAAACCGTTGGAAACGGTAATGCTAAAACGTACATCAAATATTAAGGATGCTATAGCATGGCAATAAGCCCCACCCCTAAGGTGACCATGTCAAATAGGATTGATTGTGGCTTCTGGGCCTCATGAGATAGTTCCCCATGAAAAGACACATTCTCCCCAATGCAATATAAGTTTCAAAGGTTGACTATTTTGAACTCATCTGCAGCAGAACAGTAAGACTAGCTATGTCAGCAAAAACCTCTGAGGAGCAGGTGTTAACAAATGTGATGCCCCATAAGTGGTACTTCAGGGTCACAACTGCATTGCAGTAGGTGGCCAGTGTGTGTGTGTGTGTGTGTGTGTGTGTGTGTGTGTGTGTGAGAGAGAGAGAGAGAGAGAGAGAGAGAGAGAGAGAACACTCCAAAGACCTCTGTTGATCCTGGAGAGTCATGACATTCTCATCCATATCACTGGCAAATCATATTACCTATTCTGTGGGTGCCTTGCTAAAGTTATGTTCTAGAGAGATTTCTAGAGTTGTTCGGTTTTAGACTCAGATCAAGGGTCACTAAGATTTTTTTTGGGGGGGGGGTCTTTTTCCAATCTAAAATTCAGTTTTCCACATTTCAACCCCAATCTACATTTTTTTTTAATGTCATCCAAATTCATTAGACATTTACTAGGAACTTTCCCTAGTAAACACATTTTTTTGTGTGCACTTTGGAATACCATATACATTGTTGCAAGGCAGTCTTCTCTAATATCACACAGTTTTGTATGTTGTTTTCACAAATATGTGTAATTTTATTCATGCATTCCCCTGGTCTACGCTTTTTTGGTACACAATGCTATAAAAACATCCTGTAGAATGTAACCTTATTAAAGCATCCATCTCATAAAGTTCAACAAAATATTTTTTGAAATATTTTTAAAAGAATGAAGTATTAAATGCAAAGTTCAAAAAGATTACTGTGAAATGTACAAAGGCAAAATAACAGGCACCCACTCCACCTCTGAAAACAAAGGGTCTCTCTCATTAAAAAAAGTCATCAAAGGGCTTTCACACCTACCCCCTTGCAATATTGTTATTAATATAGAGGTGACATTGTATTAAACTGCACCATCAATGTGTTTAAACAGGTGTTTATGAGGTTTGTTTCAGTATTCTTAATACCCCAGCAATATTAAAAGATATTTAATGTAATCAGAAACCTTTACCGAGGACATATAAATTGTGCGTTCCTCAAAACACATGACATTGATTTCATATTGGCTGGTGGTCTACAAATAGAAACCGGGTGTCAGCATCTGACTTACCCATAAGTCAGCAGTGGTACTGGTGTAATATTGTTAAGTGTGTATTGCTACTTTAATGCTATTGGCAAACTGTGCATGTGTGCTATTCTAATACTGGCTTTTCATGGGTTTGGATGGTGAGATGGAATTCTATTTTTTAACCACTTTGTGAGGGTTTTTATGTGTTCAAATAATATAAATAAAAGGTGTGAAATGGGAATTAATGTCAGTGATGAAAAGAGGCAAAACTCATTGGGCCCAATCCCAACCAAGATTAACCATAAAAAATTAAATATGCTGCTGGTTTCATTGGGAGAGATTTTGAGAAACAGTCATGCCATCCAGATGACTGGCATTTCAACATAAAGATAAAGGTAAAGGTAAAGGTACCCCTGACCATTAGGTCCAGTTGCAGATGACTCTGGGGTTGCACACTCATCTCACTTTACTGGCTGAGGGAGCTGCTGTTTGTCCGCAGACAGCTTCTGGGCCATGTGGCCAGCATGACTAAGCCACCTCTGGCAAACCAGAGCGGTGCACGGAAACGCCGTTTACCTTCCCGCCGGAGCGGTACCTGTTTATCTACTTGCACTTGACGTGCTTTTGAATGGCCAGGTGGGCAGGAGCTGCAACCGAGCAATGGGAGCTCACCCCGTTGCAGGGATTCAAACTGCAGACGTTCTGATCGGCATGCCCTAGGCTCTGTGGTTTAGACCACAGTGCAACCTTCATCCCTGGAATTTCAGCATACTTAATCCAATTTTAATCCAAATTAGAGAGGTATTCCAGGTTTTAGAAACTTAACTCTGACTTGGGGTTAGACTTTTAATATCCCCAAACCAAAAGTTTGTCATGTGAGAACAATCACCCCTAGCAGAATCTGGAGCCTAATATCAATTTAGATCCCGAATACTGATTTATCTGGACTGCTCATTTGCATTTCTGAGTGTAACAAGCAGTAACAAAAGAGTTTGTGCTGTTGGCATAAATACGATACTCCATGGGAATGAATTAGCAAATCATTTTTTAGATCAGGGATGGGGGACCTTTGACCCTGTAGATATAGTTTGAACAGAACTCCCAACATCCTGACTATTAGCCATAGTGGCTGGGACTGATGGGAGATGGGAGATGGGAGAATCCAACAGTATGGGGGGGGGGGACAGATTCCTTCTTCCTGGATTTGATGAACCAAGTGGGTAAGGATAGGAAGGGAGAAGAAGAAGAAGAGGGATTTGATATCCCACTTTATCACTACCCGAAGGAGTCTCAAAGCGGCTAACAATCCCCTTTCCCTTCCTCCTCCACAACAAACACTCTGTGAGGTGAGTGAGGCTGAGAGACTTCAGAAAAGTGTGACTAGCCCAAGGTCACCCAACAGCTGCATGTGGAGGAGCAGGGAAAGGAACCCGTTTCACCAGATTACAAGTCTACCGCTCTTAACCACTACACCACACTGGCTCTCACAGAGGAGGAATGTTGTGCTACTTTCACCGTAGACTGACCCAAGGCTCCCTAATTTGCTCATGGATCAGAACACAAGTTCCAACTGGATCAGGTTTTCTTTGTTTTTTTGCCATGCATTTTCAGCGCACAAAATGCATATAAAATGTGTAAATTGGAATGGAATGGCCTTCAACGGAACAGGGCAGAATGGCATGCGTTGAGATGAAACAGGTTGGAATGAACCTGTGTTTAAGTACCTGAAAGACTGAAATGGGATGGAATTAGCTGCTCGGCACATGCCCAGGTAGGAAAAGATGGTTGTACATCAACTGTGGCAAATTCCAATGATCTAAGCTGCTGGTGAAATGTAGAGCTAACATCTAATTAGAGGAAAGATAGAAAACATGCTGGGAACACAAGCATTTGCACATTTTTCTAGAGAGCAAAGTGGGAGCTCATTTGCATGCTTCTTTTTCTTAGCATACAAAGGAGTCAAAACCACTTCATGTTAAGAGATCAGATTGTTTGAAAACCTTGTTTCTAAAGCACAATGAACCTGGGTGAATGTGTCTCCCTAGCATTTTTTGATTCAGAAACAGGGGATCCGAAATATGACATGCCTCCTTGTCATTCAGTGATGTCTCTCAGATTGGTGCCAACAGCCTTCCCCAACATGGTGCCCTCCTCCAGAGTTTTTGAACTGGAACTCCCATCAGCCCCAACCAGCATGGTCAATGGTCAGAGATGGTGGGAGGTGTGATTCAATAACATCTGCAAGGCACCAAATCAGGGAGCACTGGGTGCAAACATATTAAAAAGCAGAGCAATGCCACTTAGTTCATGTTGACCATAACATATACAGTGGATGCTTGGGTTGCAAACGTGATCTGTGAGGGAAGCACGTTCACAACCCGCTGCATCCGCGACCCACATCACCGCGTCTGTGCATGTGCAGGTTGCGATTCGGCACTTCTGTGCATGTGCAAAGCGCCAAAACCCGGAAGTAACCCGTTCCGGGATTTCCAGGTTCGGCGTGGTGCGCAACATGAAATCGCACAACCCAAAGCATCTGTAACCCAAGGTATGACTGTACTATCTTTTATCTGAATGATAAGCCTGTAAGGAAGCAGGATGTGGCATGGAGGGACATTTGAACCCACTGTCCTGTCTGCTGGGATCCTAAATGTCCATCACTTCCTTCCTCATTCCCTTTCCCCCTTACATGGCTAGCCTACAGCAGATCCATGGTGCAACCACATTTGAAATGCTCTGCAACGTTCTGGTTGCCTCACTTCAAAAAGGATATTGCACAATTGGAAAAAGTTGATAAAAAGGCAACCAAAATTGTCAAGGGGGTGGAGCAACTCTTCTATGAGGAAAGGTTACAGTGCAATGGGAATCACAGATGAACAGAGTATAACTGAGTTCATATCCAGCTTGCAGGCTTCCCACAGGAATCTGGTTGGCCACTGTGGATTCAGTTACATTGGCAAAGAAAAAGTGCTTTATATGTATTGTACATGCAGTTTAACACTGTGACACCAGATGGCGCTGTGGAGCTCCATTTTTTGCCAACCCAATTTCTCCTACAAAGTTTACATGTTTAATTGAAATGCTTCTTTGATCCGTCTCGATCCAGCCTGTGAGAACAGGATTCTGGACTAGATGGGCCTTTGGTCTGATCCAGCAGGGCTCTTGCTATGTTCTTATGCTGTCTTGGCAAAGTAGGGGCCTTAAAATGCAGCATCAAAGCCACTCAAAAAGCACAGAGGAGCTCCTCCAGTGAGGTAGCACAGCCAATTATGCCTCTGGGGTTCCCCCAGCACACTCACAATTAGGGCTCCAATGGTCTAACACAGCCCTTGAATTGGGCCTGGAAGTTAACTGGCAATCCTGTGCTTTTAAAAAAGAAAATAACAGACTTGTAAAATGTGATTACATACTTCACATTAACTTTGTGTCTGATGCTAGGTGCATACTTTCTATCTTTTTAAAAGTACAAATCAGCTGTTAGCTCCAAGGTGACCAAGCTAAATTAGCACCTATCAACGAAAAGCGCTCTCAAATGGTTAAAATCGTTCCTGCAAAAGGCTTAGACTGAACCAAACGACACCAGTTGGAGACCTCGTCTCCAAAGAGAGCTGATATTGTACACAAGTTAAGCCACATGTTTGTACGGGAGAATATATTAAAGCCCATCTGTTTGAACCATTTTTAATGTTATAAATTAGGAAAACATCAAAAATGTCAGAAGACAGCAAGCAGTACTTCTCTGTTGTCTTTCAGCTCTATATTTATTAGACAAGTTTGTTATCAAACTATCCCTCCAAACATGAAAAGAACAGCAGGCCTTCTGGAAGACCAGATGTCTGGTGCGGTTTCGAAACATATTCTGGAAGGGTTAGAGAGTTTACATATTTACACCAGCCCCCCCCCCCTTCTTCCTTCATAAAAAGAATTGTGTAGGGCATGCAGCTTGATTCCCACAAGCACCAAACCAGTGCTGTTGTTGAAAAATAAATTGGATATAGTGTGGGGGGAAGTGGGTACTATGAAACAATGGAGAGCAGAAGGGAAAAGCATGTTTTGCATTGGTGGGTGATAGAAGACCTTTCTCCCAAACTGGACTTCGCGTAAACTCATCAATTGAACAGACACGGTCAAGCAGCTTGGGCATATAGCACCTCGTCCTTCGTTGTTGCCTCTTATGCTTGGAACTGCCTCCCAGGACCCATGTGTGAAGTCACCACTCCTTTCTGGGAACAAACAAACAGTGCTTTTCATGGCAAAGGTCCCAGAGAGCCACTGCTGGTCAATGTGGACAGTGCTGAGTTGGATGGGCCAGTGGTTTGATCTGCTGCTTCATGTTGTTGTTTAGTCATTTAGTCGTGTCCGACTCTTCATGACCCCATGGACCAGAGCACGCCAGGCACTTCTGTCTTCCACTGCCTCCCACAATTTGGTCAAACTCATGCTGGTAGCTTTGAGAACACTATCCAACCATCTCGTCCTCTGTCGTCCCCTTCTCCTTGTGCCCTCCAACTTTCCCAACATCAGGGTCTTTTCCAGGGAGTCTTCTCTTCTCATGAGGTGGCCAAAGTATTGGAGCCTCAGCTTCACAATCTGTCCTTCCAGTGAGCACTCAGGGCTGATTTCCTTAAGAATGGAGAAATTTGATCTTCTTGCAGTCCATGGGACTCTCAAGAGTCTCCTCCAGCACCAGCTGGAGTCTCCTCCAGCTGCTTCATGTGATCCTTCAAATTGCTCCTCAAAACCCACCTTTTGTGGGAAGCCACTGGCACAACCCCCTTAGTTCCAATGCCCTATTCAGGGATAGCCAGCTCCCGCCATCCCTGACCACCATTGGGCATGCTGGATGGGGAATATTTGGGAAGTTGCCTAATCTCCCTCATCCATTGGCCGCACACCACTGTTCACTGGAGCTCAGTTCTGGCACCTCTTGCCATTGCCATTATAAGAGAACAAGGGAGGCGTTCATGGTGAGTTCCGGCACCTCTTTTTCTAGAAAAATAGCACTGACTGCTAGTACTCTTGTAGTGTGTTTCTTCTCCATCTTCCCTCTTGGGCAAATCTAGGGCACCTTTTCAGGAAGAATCTTAAAGCCTTCATACATAGCATTGGATCAGCATCCCACAACAAGAAGGCAGTGATGGCCACCAACTTGGACAGCTTTAAAAGAGGATTAGACAAATTCATGGAGGAGAGGGATATCAATGGCTGCAAGCTGTAATGGCTATGCTCTGCCTTCATAGTTGCTTATGAATTCCAGTTGCAAGAAACCACTTGAGGGACTGGTGCTCTTGTATTTGGATCCTGCTAGTGGGTTTCCCGATAGAAGCATCTGGTTGGCCACTGTGAGAACAGGTTGCTGGACTAGCAACCAGCAGGCTTTTCTTATTCTCTTATGTGGTCTGTACATCACTGTCACATAACTATCTGGGAATTTCTGCCTGGGTCCATTCACAGCCCCTCACAATTGTGTGAAAATGTGGGAACCATCACTAGATAGGTGCAGGCGACCTATATCTTTGCCCAGACATCTCAAAGTTTGCCTGTGTGTGTGTGTTATTTTCGTTTATATACATTTCAACAAAGTTCAGCAATAATTCTATCATTTCAAACCTCGATTCCTTCCTCCTTTTTCTGCAGTTCCTTAGATTTATTTTCATCATTTCCTGCATATTCCAAATTATCTTAATTTATTCATCTGTTTTCATATATGTTTTTGAAACAGCAAGTTATTACAATAATCCTGCCAATGTCTTAATCTGTTTACAATTTGTTTGTAAATATTCAATAAACTATTTCCATTCCCTTATAAAAAGTTTGTTTTCTTGATTTCTTATTCTTCTGGTAAGTATATCTGCATAATCTAGAAGAAGAAGAAGAAGAAGAAGAAGAAGAAGAAGAAGAAGAAGAAGAGGGGGAAGAGTTTGGATTTGATATCCTACTTTATTACTACCCAAAGGAGTCCCAAAGCAGCTAACATGGTCCTTTCCCTTCCTCCCCCACAACAAGCACTCTGTGAGGTAAGTGGGGCTGAGAGACTTCAGAGAAGTGTGACTGGCCCAAGGTCACTCAGCAGCTGCATGTGGAGGAGCGGAGACGCGAACCCAGTTCATCAGATTACGAGTCTATCGCTCTTAACCATGACACCACATTGGCTCTCTAAATTTCTTTAACCATTCTTTCGTCTGGACTTCTTCTTCTTTCCATTTTTGGGCAAATAACATACTTGCAGCTATTGTTCCATGCATAAATAAATTTCTATACTGTTTAGGTAGTTTTGCTCCTATAATACCCAAAGTTTGCCATTTCAAAGTTGGTTATTTTAGTCTGCTCTGATTTATTGCTTCTTATTCTTTTATGGTGACAATTGTCTTATTTAAAGTACTGCACGGTGTACTTCATCGTGACTTTTTCAATTTTCTTTGTACCTAACATTTTGTACCTGGTATCCTTAAGGAATGAAAGACAGTGCAGAAATGTTTTTAACAGGGAATAGATAAATAACTATTTCATCACACTCTTGCAGCTGCACCCTTCTGACATAAAGGAATGCCACTCAGAGAATTATACATCATGCCACAAGACAAAATTAATCAGTATTCCAAGCAAAAAGACCATTGGATTATCATATTTCTACCCAATGACTGGGTCCCTACTCCCATTTGAACATAGAAGGCTCTTCTCATGTTCATAAGAATTAATTAGAACTAAAAAATAAATATCAGGGTTGATTCTGCCACTATGTTCTTTCCCTTAACATGGTTTGGCTTTGAAAACCCCAAAGTGAACTTCTTCAGTTTCAAGGTGCTACTTTTTTTATATAAATCCTGTGCTTGTGTCATAGACTTAGCAGTATGTTTTCATGCAGTTAATTTAAGAACATAAAGACATCAGGGCTCTTCATATGTTCTTAACTTCAAACCCACAAATCCACTTTTGTTTTGTTCTGTCTTCTGAGCCAAACCATTTTTATTTATTTATTTTATCGATGCTGTGGCTCGTGATAATGATGCAGGTGAATTTTATCATTCCCTTCACCCTGCTGGTAATGAACAAATTCACTGCTTATTACTTTGGACTTGATCTCTGGCAAAACACCACTGGAACAAACAATTTGATTTGTCAACCCTTTTACAAGGACTCCTCAATCAGTGTCACCCATCCAAATTTAAAAAGCAAAGTGCATTTGACTGCAAGGGCCCGGACCTGATTAGAGCTCCAGGTTCAGCGAATTGCGTGAGACAGGACAGCAATCAGATTATTAACTCCGCTTGAAAATACTCTCTGCTCCTTGGGATTAGCATGCATATTTTGATATAGATCGATAAGCAATCTCCTTTTTATAAGAAATGCCTGCAACATTCATTTGGCTGATCAAAGGTAGACATCAGCCTGCTGTGACAGCCCACTATTGTTTCCTGCTTTCTTTACAGGAGAGTCTCTATTTTAAAAAAATAAATAAATAAGTAACAAATCTCTGGCTCCTTTTCACCATCATGGGAGCCAAGAAAGAGTCACAAAAATTCCATCTGCTTCTCAAGACAGAAACACAATTAGCGGAGAAACAACTTTGGCTCCTTTGGAGTTTACTGAAACCAATTTCCATCTCTCTCTCTCAAAAACAAACAGACAAAGGAAAAAGTTCTCCCACCCCTTCCATGTCATTCACCCTTTTCATGAATTTGTCTCATGACTATTTCATTAAAAGTAATACACACACAAGCAAATGCTTTTGCCAGGCTTTGGTTGTTTGAACAAAACAGAAATGGGTTTTGAAACTGGTTGAAAATTCAAGGGTGCAGGTAGGGGTGGGTGAATTGATCGATATCAGTTCCTCTCTGTCTCTTATTTTTCCAGTCTTAAAATCAGTTCACCACCACTGTGATTATTATTTTTTTAAAAAATCTTCAGCTTTTCTATGCACATTTGTCCCCAACATATATATTTTTTTTGTCATGCAATTTTACCTAACCTGCACATTTCATATGTTATTTTAATAAATCTAAGCATTTTAACGCACACTTTCCCCTAGAGAAATGTGAATTTTGAAGGAAATCTACATTTCAGTTTGCATTTTATTTCAGGAAGTGGGGTTTGTTTATTTTAAAGCATTTTAAAGCAACTTATGCACCAGATTCATTTGAATCCGAAATATTTGAGGCATATTTGAGGGATATGGGTTTGGGCCAAGTTGGGTTGAGACAGTCCTGGATTACACTGAGTTGGACTGGGCTGCCTGGAACAACCCAGGGCAGTCGGTGGACAGGATGCCAGGCTGCAGAGGTCTGTTCTGCCAGTGTCCCCCCCCCAAGAGATGCTCTAGGGAAGCAGAACCCCAGCCGATGAGCAGACGATTCAATCCTGTGGGTTCCAGGGTTTTCCTTTGCCCTCCTTGCGGCAACCAGCAGGGCTAACCCCTCCTGCTCATGAAGCCTGGTCAGATCGGGTTCCACTATCGGGTTCCACTGCGTGGAAACATCTCCTGTAAAACGTGTGTTGAGATGAACTGGAGTTTCTCAAATCTTCCTTATTTTTGAAGTTCAGTGTTGTGTGTTGGTGTAAAATTCACTCTTGGCGAATTGCGTCTGGAAAAAAGTAATAGCTCAGGTCAAAGTTGATAATATTATTAAAGCATTGATCTCCTTAGCAATTCAATAATCTTGATAACCATATTCAATTTATTCCATTCAATCCCCTGCTTTACAGAAAGGGGATGCATGAGTTGTCATCAATACTGTGACTTTGGGAAAATGTTCAGTTGGCGCCACAGATAATATACAGCAAAAGGAAAATTGTTATTGATCAAAGATAAGCAGAGAGATTATTTGCTGAGATGAAGCTTTCTATGCTTATGATAAAATTTTATTCTCTTGATAATTATGCTATTTAACATGAACACGATATATTTGACTTCCTTTAGTAATGTTTTCTTTTGAAATGTTTTAAGACAAAACCTTTTTCTGTTAACTTTGCTGTGTTAAATGTGCATTCTTAGTTGAACTCCTTTGTAATGTTTTATTTGAAGTCTTCAGGGGAAAAAAATTATTTCCTGTTAATTATGTTGCTTCCGGTCAGCGCCAGCGATTAATGGCGGACTTTTCCCGGAGCTCCGGGAGAAGTCTGCTCCGCGGGTTCGGGTCCTGCCGCTACGGCGAAGCGGGGACCCTTAAAAATTACAGGTGGAGAAGCCTGTAAACAAGGAGGCTCGGCGGGTACCATTACGACCCCTCCGAACTGCGAAAGAGCCTTTTTAAAGGCTCTGGAACGGTGTCGGGGGGAGCGCGGTGCTGAGAGCCGCTACCCAGCCTGTGGAGCGAAGCCGCGTCGCCATTATCGGAGAGCGCTGATTTCTTCCGGCAAATTGATCCTGAAAGCATCTACTCGTGAGTAGGATTAAAAGCTTAAATTGGACTTTAAAGAGTAAAGATTCAAAGACTTAAATTGCTTGAAAGTTTAAAAGATTGGCCACCACGGGAAAGGTACAAAAAGGAAGTCTGCCTTATCGCATTGTAGTGAGAAGAAAGCAAAGAGACTATTAAACTGAAACCTTTGAGGATTGCATTTGAATAACAAACCCATTGCCTAAAAGCAAGATACCCCCTCACTTAGCGAGCAGGAGCGGTGAGGGAGAATTGTCATTGAACTATTAAACCTGCATGAAAGGAAAGAATTGAATTTTATCCATTGTCTTTTGTATCCTGGGAACGGACTGCCCTGTAAGAAGGGAGAAAGAACTTTGAACTGTCAAAAGTGAGAGCCTTGAAATAACTGGGAAAGATACAGTGTTGAGGACTTTTACCTGGACTGTTACATATTTGTAACTATTTAAGAAAAAAGTGCTGGAACTGGGGACTTTCTCCCCTTTAGAGAGACGGGGGGGACGGGACTTTGAGACAATATTTCTGTTGTAAGAACTGTGAACTGTGAATGCAAGTTGGGAATTCCCCCTCTAGAGGAGACTTTGTTACATTGTGAGAAACAACTAAGCAACTAGAAGCAGAGCCACTGGAAATTTACTAGTAAAAACAAATCTAGGAGTGTGGGACTGACCTTGGCCTGGCTGATAGTGGCATGGCAGATGGCAAAGGAAAGATAGATCAGGCTCAGGAGAAAAACCTCAGATCCGGCAAAACTTACAGCACTACACAGCCAAGAAGGGCCTCAGTGATAGGAGCAGCTGCGGCCTCACAAACAAAACCTAAAGCCATGTCTGCAGAAGATGCTTTGACGAAAGCTCTTGGAAAAATAAATGAATCTCTGGAACTTTTAACGAAATAAGGGACTGATACAAGTAAACAAGTAGCTGAGATCTCAAAAAAACTTGATCTGAATACTTCTAGCCTAAAAGAATTGGGAACTCAAGTTACTGCTAATGCTCAGAATATTGGGAAACTCCTAGAGGAATCAGCTACTACTCGAAAGATTGCTGAGGAGGCAAAGGAGGTTGCAACCGAAATTAAGGGAAAAATACCACCGGTTGTAAAGAAACTGGCGGACCATGATTTATCCTTTGCTATGATACTTCTTCAAAGGAGGGATCGTAATTTAAGATTAAGATTTGTCCCAGAAAGTGAACAGAACAACTTGGTGGACTTTATTACAAAAGAATTTTATGACTTTTGGCAAGAAGGCCTGCAGGGGGAGGAGGTTAAGATTGTGAGTGCATTCAGACTTGGAATAAGACAAAAAAAAAGAACAAGCCAAGAGACTGCTTGATTACTTTGGGATCAAAGGAGGAAAGAGATAAAATTTTAAATTTGCACTATCAAAATACACTGCAAATTGAGGATTCTTTCGTGGAGATCTTCAAAGATATCCCAAAGCCCATTTTAGATGCAAGAGAGGACTATAAAGATCTGGTTGTACTACTGAAAAAAAGCAGAATCTTCTTTAGGTGGGAATTCCCCCAAGGCCTATATTTCAAATACAGAGGAAAGAAAGTTAGACTAAGGACACTGAGTGACAAAGACAAATTCTTGAGAGATCACGAAGAAGACTTAGTGAAGGAAGCAGAACTTGGAGAAGAGCCAACAATACCAGGAAAAGGAATATTGGACTTGGCAAATTTATCGTTTGGACTACAGCCACCAACAGAAGAAGAGCAACAATTGGGAGCAGTAGGAGGAGTAAGTAAATAATCCCATCATGGCCCTTCTCCTCCCGAGAAGACATCTATCAGATAATGTAAGGAACATAATAGACATTTTGGAAATGTTAGAAGTTAATATAAACACAAAAGCTGTTTTGATATTTGTGGACGCAGAGAAAGCCTTTGACAATATTTCTTGGACCTTTATGAAGAAGAATCTCCATGGGATGGGGGTAGGCCAAGGTTTTGAAAACGGTATAGGTGCAATTTATTCTGAACAAAAAGCAAAGCTAATTGTAAATAATATTATTACAGAAGAACTTAAGATAGAAAAAGGGACACGTCAGGGGTGCCCAATTTCCCCACTACTTTTTATTTCGGTCCTGGAGGTTTTGCTGAACATGATAAGAAAGGACCAGCTGGTTAAAGGGGTTCAGGTCGGAGCGAGACAATATAAATTGAGAGCATTTGCAGATGATTTGGTACTTACATTGCAAGAGCCGGAATCCAGTACGAAAAGGGTTTTGGAATTAATACAAGAGTTTGGTCAAGTGGCAGGATTTAAATTAAATAAATTAAAGACTAAGGTATTAGAGAAAAACCTAACAGTAAGAGAGAAGGAGAGGTTTCAGAATGAAACAGGTTTAACAGTGGTTAAGAGTGTAAAATATTTGGGGATTAATATGACAGCTAAAAATATGAACTTATTTAAAGACAATTATGAGAAATGTTGGAACCAAGTGAAAAAAGATTTAGAAATTTGGTCGAACTTGAAGCTTTCTTTGTCTGGTCGAATAGCAACTATTAAGATGAATGTATTGCCTAGAATGTTATTTTTGTTTCAAACATTGCAAATTGTTGATAAGATGGAGTGTTTTAAGGGATGGCAGCGAGATATTTCTAAATTTATCTGGCAGGGCAAAAAGCCCAGAATAAAATTTAAGATCTTAACTGATGCAAAGGAAAGGGGGGGATTTGCCCTGCCAGATTTGAAACTTTACTATGAATCAGCAGCTTTCTGCTGGTTGAAGGATTGGCTGCTCCTTAAAAACACAGACATTTTACATTTGGAAGGTTTCAATAATGTTTCTGGGTGGCATGCATACTTATGGAATGACAAAGTTAAGGTTCATAAAGGTTTTAAAAATCATATTGTCAGGAAAGCATTGTACAATGTTTGGATCAGATATAAAGACCTACTGGAGAGCAAAACTCCAAGGTGGCTTTCACCAATGGAGGCAAAAGCTGTGAAAAAACTCAATATGGAGTGTATATGGCCGAAATATTGGGAAATCTTAGAACAGGAGGGTAGTAACTTCAAACTGCAGAGTTTTGAGAAATTAAAGGATAAAGTGAGAGATTGGCTCCACTATTACCAAATAATGGAGGTTTATAAGATGGATAAGAAAATTGGCTTCCAGGTGGAGAAATCGAAATTGGAAACAGAATTGTTAGAATGTAATGTTTTATTTTGAAGTCTTCAGGGGGAAAAAATTATTTCCTGTTAATTATGTTGCTTTGAATATATACTTTATATTTGACTTACTTCAGAAATGTTTTAGTCCGGATTTTTTTATTTGATGTTTCAATGTGTTGCAAACTGTTTTGAGATTCCCCTCTTAAAAATATGAAGCAGTATAGAAATCAAATTAATAATAATAATAATAATAATAATAATAATAATAATAATATATCATTACCCCCCCAACAATTATTATTTGAGAAAACAGACCCCATGGAGTGCTATTCCTTCATGTATATCAGCTGTCACCAACCTGGTGCCCCCTAGATGTTTTGGACTACAGTTTCCTTGATGTCTGACCATTGTCCACCATGGCTGAGAGTGATGGGGGCTGCAGTCCAAAACATCTGAAGGGCATTGAGTTGCAGAAGGCTGCTTCAGAGGAGCCTTCCTCAAATGCCATGCTGCCTGGTGTTGATGCTTGTTGTAACCCAGAACATCTGGTAGGTACAAGAGTGGGGAGAGCCGGTTTACAGCAAAGTATTATTACCTTATTCTGTGCCACAAAAAGAGCTTGGAGCACAGCAGAAGGTCCACTCAGGGCCGGATTTAGGTTTGATGAGGCCCTAAGCTACTGAAGGTAATGGGGCCCTTTATATGTGCAGCTGTCCTTTGTCAACAACAAATTGTCACTGTTTTTTGTGTTGAATATATGCTTTATGGTAATTTATGGACCTAATAGGTATCTAAAGCCATTTGCACACATCAAAATATGTATTTTATCAAAGTAATTGTTGAACTGAAATACAGTGTAGAAGAAATATATTAATAGTGAAATACAATTAAGAAGTATATTAATAGTGAAATAATTATTAAGCTCTAGCTTAAAATGATTTTTTATTCCTAACAAACTTAATAATGCAAACACATTGGCACTTGGCAATAGCAAAACTTCCTTTAGAAACACAATGTACAAAAACTCATAGTTTAGGGGGCCACCCCAAGAGAGTGGGGCCCTAAGCTATAGCTTGTTTAGCTTATACGTAAATCCGGCACTGGGTCCACCTATTGAGCCTTAATTAGATCTTGCAGCAATACTGTCTTATTGCAGTCTCATTCCAGTCCTATCCTCCATTAATGCCTTAATTAATGGTCCACTTGGGAGACTCGGGCACTGCCCCGCCAACCTCAGTCTGCCCTCAAAGGTCACTTTCTGCCTGCTGTCTTACTAAGAAGTCTGGAGAGTTGCTCTGCCTGTCAGCATTATTAGACCATGTTGCCCTTGTGGAACTCAGCAGGGAAGAGAATGGGGGAAACCTAGAACTAGTTGGCTCTACCTCTCATTGGCATCACTCATCATTGGCTCTGGCCTTCTGTCCTATCAGTTCTAATGGGCACCACTCACCATTGGGTCTTAGCAGTGTCCATATTATTATTTTTAAATAAAGCACAAATAGAATAAAATATATCAACCACTTTGGACCTTACAACCAGCAGCGGAGGCCCAGTTGGTAATTCTACTCCTGGCCATTGCCTGCCTGGAAATCACCTGTAAAACATAAATGTAAAGGTCCCCAGGATGGTTCAATCCAGTCTAACTTGATTATGGGGTACAGCGCTCATCTCTGCTTTCAGGTCGAGGGAGCCGGCATTTATCCACATACATCTTTTCTGGGTCATGTGGCCTGCATGACTAAACTGCTTCTGGTGCACAGGACACTGTGACAAGTGCCAGAGCACACGGAAATGCCATTTACCTTCCCACAGCAATGGTACCTATTTCTCTACTTGCGCTGGTGTGCTTTCGGACTGCTAGGTTGGCAAGAGCTGGGACAGAGCAATGGGAGCTCACCCCATTGCATGGATTCGAATTGCCAGCCTCAAGATCAGCAAGCTCAAGAGGCTCAGTGGTTTAGACCACAGCACCACCCACATCCTAGATCACCCATGACAGGGTCTTTTCAATGGTGGTTCCCTGTTTGTGGAATGCCCTTTCCTGGTGAGGTGTAATGTCTTCCTCATTGTTAACTTACAGAAGAAACTTAAAGCCATTCCTGATTACACAGACATTTGATGGCTGAGAGATACTGGCCAAAGCAAGCATGACATTCATAACTGTATAGGTATATAATTGATTTTTAGTATTTATAGAAGGTGTAGATATTTTTAGATGGTTTTAAAATGTTTTAAGATAAGTTTCTTTTTGAAATCGTGCCATTTTAACAGTCTGATGTTTGCTGACCTAGGCTCCTTTGGGAGGAAAGGCAGGATATAAATGGATATAAATAAAAACAAAACAAAACAAATAACATTCAATAAGACACAGATGCTAAGCTCAAAACTGATAACATTATATTTAGAAACAGCAAAGCATGTGCTTTACAAAATAGAGGCTGGACCATGGCCCTCTTCTGAGTTAAGAATTACTTGCTATGTATGTATGTCGTTCAATCTATATGCTCCCTAATAAAAATATTATCATGTAATCTGCAATTTATTTGTTTTTATAAAGAATAAAGATGCAGACCTGGGTTTGGCAAAATTATCCCTCTACTATTTCTTCTGGGTGTGCAGGCAAAACTCAAGTGCAAAAGGAGGACCACATGCTGGCACCTCATCTCTTGCCATCTTTCCTCATATGGGATTGGTCCTTTAGAAACTGGGCAGCCTTTATTTCGCTGTCATGTACACACGCCTTGTACACGAGACGTGTGGCGGTTGCTGGCAGATTAGTCTTGAGAAACAGCTTCAGTGACCATTTCTACCCCATTTCTCTATGCTTGATTTAAAATATATATTTAAAAATAAAAACGGGAGCTTCAGAACAGGATGCCAAGGGATTAAATGAGGGTATATTTAGACTGTCATTCTGTTAAGAGCTAGATGTACTTAGAGGGAAAATGAGATAACAAGATTAAATAACTAACTGCTTATAGCGAAGAATGAACATAATGGGAAGAGTCTAGATTTGTATGTAACAGGCAGTGGAATACAGTACCTGTGCATATATATGCAGGCAGCTAGATAAATAAATAGATAGATAGATATTTCACTGTGGTATAAATGTTAAAAGAAATACCCATGGGGTTTATTGTGTTACAGAGAGGTGGAGGAGAGGGGAATAAAGAAACAGACTTTCATATGATCACCACTAAATGGTGGTTATGTGAGCAGCAAGGTGGGGAGGGGGGTGGAGAGAAGATTTAATCTGCTCAGGACACTAACTCCTTATCATAGCGCATCTTCATTACTTAAGCTTGGATATGTTTGTCAGTATATGGCATGCTCCTATATTGGGATTAATGCCCCGAACCATCTTCTCTTGTCACCTGAGATTTTCTCTGAGTGAATCTCATGTATAGCTAAACACCCTCTTTAGCATGGATCAGCTTGTGCAAGCCATTTGCCTGCTCCTGGATACACAGCGGCTCTTCAGCTAAAAGAAAGAAAGAAAGAAAGAAAGAAAGAAAGAAAGAAAGAAAGAAAGAAAGAAAGAAAGAAAGAAAGAAAGAAAGAAAGGTGGTCATTTGGCATGACTCCCCTGTAGTTCTCTGGGGGTACCTTGTGTTGCCATTTCTCCTTGTTGGAAGGAAGTCAGGCTGGAAGGTCCTTGGTTACCAAATGGAGCCTTGGGGAGGTACTCAAGCTAACGTGAAGCTGTGTGTAGCATTTTGCTACATTAAAGCTGTTTGCTAGGGGCTCCCTTATGCAATCTGTAGGATCAAGTGGTAAAGCTCTTCCTAGACTATACCAGTTTAAAATAATAGACTGTACCACTTTAAATGCCTAGAATTTTAAAGTTGGAAAGACCATCAGGTCCGTCCCTTTACCATGCAGGAAGCTTGTAACTGCAGCACCCCAATAGTTGACTTTTCAGCTTCTGCTTAATCACACCCAAAATCTGAGGAGGAGGAGGAGGTGGTGGAGGAGGAGGAGGGATTAATGTACCCTTTACCCTAAGGTCCCAGGGTGGGTTACAAGAATTAAAGCACAAAACTAAAAACAGAAATAAGATGGGTCCTAAAAACATACATCTCCAGTGTGAAAACTCCATTTAAAGAGGTGCTTATTCAGCATTCCCTGAAAGCTGTATAATGAAGGTACCAAGCACATCTGTATGTGATGGGAGTTCCACAACATAGTGGCTGCATGGAGAATGTCCTTTTTCGGACCACCACCATAACTTTCTGAGGATGGTGGAACAACAAAGATGGCCACATCTGCTGAGCTTAACACCCAATGCAGTCTCCAGGGAATCTGTGGCCTCTGTACATAAAGATGCATCTAGATAACATTCACAAATGCATTATATTACAGTAACTTGTATACAAAAATGCATGCATTAGGAGAAATATGTCTGAAAATTCACCAGTGAATTTTTGTGATTATTTAAAAAAAACAAATGAAAACTTACGTGGAAATATGCTGAACTGAGTTCGAGACTGGAAAACTGAAACTAGGAAACTAAATTGAATGATTTGTCCATATTGCGTGTCCAGGTACAGTGATACCTCATGTTACATACTGTCCCCCTTACTAATGCTGCGGGTTACGCGCTCCGCTAACCCAGAAGTAGATGCCCCTTGTGTTGCAACCTTTGCCCTGGGATGCGAGTGGAAGTTGTGTTCCAGCAGCGTGGCAGCAGCGGGAGGCGCCATTAGCAAAAGCTAATGTTACGAGCAGTATCCTGTTACGAACGGACCTCCAGAATGTTTTAAGTACGTAACACGAGGTACCACTGTATTCTGGGTGCCTGTTCAATCTGCTACCCAGGTGCTAGTAGCTGATGGGACAATTTGATGGGCTCATGCAAGGTATCATTTCTTAGGGTTTGTTAACTTTGAACCAGACACACAATGGGCAGCCCTTCAAATAGAGGACAGTCCTAGTCACCCTAGTGTGGGAATATCCAACCTGGTCCCCTCTAGATATTGTTGGACCCCAACTCCTATCACCCCTGATCACTGGCCCTATTGGATGGGGCCAATGAGAACTGGTATCCAACAATATCTGGAGGACACCATGTTGGCTACCCCTGCTTTAGCATGTTGGAGCATAAATGCATGGATTCATTGCCAGCTTGATTGCTGAGCTTGCATTTAAAATGATAGCAACAAGGATGTTGTTAATTGAGAGTGTGTTTAAGAGCTAAGTATTATGCTGCACTCTGAGTTCAGATAATACTGCTAGTTAAGATCATCCAGCGTTATGTAGCCATGTCAACATTATTCAGGCTGTTTGGCTCATTTTTTACTCCGAAGTCAACTTACTATGGAAAATCAAAGATGGATTAATAATCTGAGAGCAAGATTTTTCTTGCAAATGCAATCTGACTTTTAAAAGTCTGAGCACGGCCCAGCCAGCTGGCCTTTGGCCATCCACCTTCCAGTGGCTGATAGCTAGCTGGCTTGTTGCCTTGTCTTTTCAGTTGGATTCTGATAAAACTCTTTTTTTCCTGTAGGTGGGAAGTTGGAAAGGTGATTTCCTTGACCGCCGAAATACATCATTTATGTGCAAGCCTTCCTTTGAAAAAGAAACATTTTACTTTCTAATACAGAGTTCATTCAGCTTCTGAGGGAAGCTTTGCAGTTCCTCAAGTCCCAGATCAGTTTTCTAATTGAGCATGTTAGCAAAATATATTACCTTCACACACACACACACACACACACACACACACACACACACACACACACACTGTGTGAGAGAGACCTGAAAAATAATGGGCAGGTTCACACCATCACCAACTGAAGGGATTTCTGAGCGCTTAATCCCTCTAGGTATGGTCTGAAGGCAGATTAGGCCAGTGCCTTGCGAAAGCTAAGCAGGTCTGGGTCTGATTGACACCTGGTGGATGACTGCCTGGGTACCACATGTAAACCACTGAAAGTTCCATGGTGGGAAAGAAAGGCAGAATCTAAATGTTCAAAATGACAAAAACTATTTAAAAAATTTTTGCTGCCCCAGGAACCCAGAAGCAAGAAAAGTGGAATGAATTTTGATCTCTGCATTAAGACCTTAGAAGAGGTGGCTCTCTGAATAATTATAGTACCGTCACTGTGGTAAATGAGCATACTTTTAAATATCATCCTTATACCAGGGTGCCACCCACTTAATTGCTTCTTTCATAAACTCTGCGCATTCTATCCGTCACGGAAAACATCAAAAAGGCTTGGTATGAGAAGTAGGGGTGGGGAAGGGAGGAGGATGTGATGATGTAATGACTCACCTGCTCTAAGTAAAGCATCCCACTAATGTAACCAGAATCCAATACCTTGTCATTTCTGTAGGCAGGTGTGGGTAGTTTTTACTCTCTCTTTTTCTCTTTATGGGGATGTGTGTGTAGATACGGGTGCACTTGTGTGCAGATAATATCATTTGACGAGCTACTTTTCCAGTCTTGCTCCATGGGAACAATCTGCTTTGGAAGCTTAGAGAGTTCTCCTTGCGCCCAGGTCTCCCTGCGGGGGCGGGGGCAGGGGAGCAAAAAGCACTGATCTAGAGGAACAAGTAATTTATGATATGGTCACAGAGCTGCTAAAACAGAGCATACAAAAATAAAGAAATAATAAAAAAGCAGGAATATTAAAGCATGTGCTTGTTTAAAATACAACGTGGAGGATAAAACATACATATCTTTAGAATACTATATGCTACAGAAGGTTGTAAAAACCCTTAAAAATTCAAATTGCACTTAAAATGGGAGACCCTAATAATAAAAATTTAATAATAATTTTACTATTTATAACCCGCCCATCTGGCTGGATTGCCCCATCTGGCAGAGAAATGTATGAATTCTTCTGGAAATGGTCGACTTATTGCATTTATGGTTCAGACTATGGACCAAACTTCTCCATTGAGAAGAGCTTGCTTTATCTCATTAAGCATTTCTAACAATATACGATGTTTCAAGTAAGGTGTGGGTTGGAGGCTAATTTGACAAAGCCTATTCTTGCCAATAAGGGCATTCACCAGGGTTGTATATCAGCCCCCTAAACTATTTAATCTTTATTTAGACTACTTGCATTGGGAACGTTTTAGCACTTGACTTCCAGGAACTGGAAGACTGGTCCATTTCTTCAAGGACAATAAACAGCATCTAAATCTTCTGACTAGGGATGGGAGAGAAATTCACCAAAGTTCCACTTCTTGAATACACACCAACCCACAGCTATCCTTTGAAATGCCCACATCTTTTAGGGATAATTGGTATAGAGTTACCCAAAGACCCCCCAAAAAGTGTTTATGTAGGCCACAACAGCAGCCAGTATGCTTTACACTCAGAGATGGAATGAAGTTTCTGTACCAACCAAGGAGGAGTGGCAGAACAAACTTATGGACTATGCCGAAATGGCAAAATTAACAGGAGCAATAACGAACCAAGAGGAGAAAAACTTTATTAGATACTGGGGAAAATTTGTAGATTATTTGAAATGTTATTATACACATGCAAGTTCCTTAGCAGGACTAATTTAAACCAGTTAAAATAGTACTGAAAAGGAAACCAAGGAGTAATTAATAATTGGCATATCAAAGAAAATTCAGGGTTATCATTTTTCTAAAAAGTTAGAAACTGCAGAAGGGGTGAGGGAAAATCAAACATTTTTTGTTGTTTACTGTAATATTTGATTTGTATTGCTGTCAAAATATTTTTTAAAAAACTTAAAAAGAAAATTAATTTTTAAAATAATTAAATGCCCACATCTGTGAATTTTGCATTGCAGTTCTCCAGCCAAGCAATGTGTACAAAAATGCAAGTATTTGGGTAGAGTGTGCCTAAAATACATTGCTTTTGAAAATCACATACAAAAGGCATTATATTATTAGGAGGAGGGAAAGTGTTTATTGGTGAAAATGTATAGCAGACATTCAAGCTAACATGCAAATGAATTTTGATGAGGACTTTGGGGGAGAAAATACAGATTTTGAAATTTGGAGAACCAAACTTAAGATGGGCAAAATGAGAACAGAGAGAAACTGAAATTGACGGAAAGTGACCCATCCCTAGAAGGGTTTTGCGCAGATGGTTTTGTGTGCATTTTTGCCCTGTTTGTAGATGCTGCCGCTCACCTTGTGTGCACAAACAGTCATAAAAATCTATCACTTAATCATTGACATGTTGTGTAAAACAGCAGTCTCCTCTTAGTTAAGAGCTGCTTTATGTCGTTTTCATTGATACAAATATTGCCCCAGTGATTGTGTGGGAGAATACAAGAACAGACTGCCATAAAATTAAAAATAACTTTCCAAGGAAATAGTATTTGGAAGGATTAATTACAGAAGTTCAAGCCAGAGGCCAGATGCTTTCCCCTCCTTTATGGGGGAACATACAGTGTGCTTGCAATAAAAGGGGAGGGGGAGAGAGGGAGAGGGAGAGGGAGAGGGGAGAGAGAGAATATATGCCCATTTGTTAAGCCAAACAATGTTTCCAGTGCTAAATAAATAAGCATGCTGCATGATTATATATGAATCAGCATTAAAGATAGATATGACTATAAATGTGCATTCACACTGAAACAGTAGAAAAGATTTGGGGTGGTGGAATATATAAATATTTTAAGTCTTTGCCACACTTGCATGCTTTTGTCCATCCTTATTTTCCCACCCTCTCTGCAAGAAACCCTTTCAAAAGCCATATTTAGGTACATAGTAAGTACATTCTGATCAAGAGCTTTATCCAGCCATTTTGTACAGTGATACACAAAATCTGATCCCCTGAATCAAACATCCCAAGTGAAAAGCTGGCACCAGAGTTGTCTTACTTTCCTTATGGAGCAAAATGGTTCATCTACATCTGTGATGTAGCCAGTTGCCACCGATAATCTCATATGCAAGTCCTGATGGAAATAGCCCCCTCTTGGTTTTTTCTCCTCAACATCTGGAAGTCGAATGTATAGCTTCAGAATATTCAGCTCCCATTTTGTTTACCATCATGGCTGGCAATCATTGAGATGCTTATCCTCCATCAATTGGCAAGTCCTTGCAAGCCAGCCTTTGCCAACCTACTGCCCTCCAGATGTTTTGCACTACAACACCCATCACTGATGGGTACCAGCCTGACAAAGATGGCTGTAAAACAATGGCAGCCACAAGGCAAGAATCTCAGTAAGGACGTTTCAGGATTTTGCTTGGTCCGGATTTTTAATCACATCCCTGAGATTTTAATTACACCTCCCAGATGAAAACATGAATTGGAAACCAGACAGGAGTTATCCCATAAGATTTAAGTTTGTTTAAATTGTGCAATACGGTCCTCATTTTTGTTTTTGTTTTAGGTGCCCCAAAGGCATATATAATGTGTATATTAGGTGCAAATGTGGACGAAAATGACTGTTTTAGAATCAAAAGTGCATGTTCTAGGATAAATGGCATGGGAAAAATTGTGTATTTTTGTAAAACTAAAAAAATGCAAATGTCCATGCTTTTACTTTTTATTTCCAGAGTTATGAATGAACAGACTTGATAAGGAAGTGGTGCAAAAGCAATGTGGACTGGAAATAGCCAGATCCATCCACCCCCACAACTTGCTTCAAACTTTGGGACTGTTAGAACATAAGAGGAGCACAGCAAGCTTCTCTGTATTGAGTCTCTCTGCGTTGCCCATGGCCAGAAGCAATAACACTGGGCAACCATTTTTTTACTTTTTGAATGTTGTCTAGATTTCTACAACTGATTTAGGGTATTTTTGCACTGCTGAATCAGGAAATGGCATCCGTTTCTCTCCATCAGGTCAGGTTTTCTGTAAACTGAATGGTGGGCATTGATAAAGGTAAGTACACGTAAATTGCATGTTGCTTCACCATTTTTCAAACTTCAGGGCTTGAACTTCTGTTTCTTGGAACTCCTGGAATGCTCAGCAGCACGGAGGTCTCTCTTCAGAGTCCAACAGTAGTCAGCCATCATGACTGCGTCCTAGCGACCCTGATACCTGGTCTCCATCTCTTTCATGTCCTGATGGAATCTCTCCCCCTGCTCGTCACTCATTGAACCCAGGTTCTCAGGAAACCGGTCCATATGTGAAAATAGGTAGTGCATCTTGATGCTCATGTTGCAGCCCAGGTTTCTGAAAGCAGTCAGCATGTTGTTGACAAGTTCTGCGTAGTTTCTGGCCTTATTGTTGCCAAGAAAGTTTTTCACTACCAGAACAAATGCTTTCCACGCTTCCAGATCCACTTCGTTCATTGAGTTTCCGAACTCTGGATCTCTGATGAGCTGACGGATCTGAGGACCGTCAAAGATGCCAGCTTTCAACTTCTCCATGGTCAATCCTATAAAAGCCTGGCACAAGTAAATGAAGCAGTCACCATCCTTGTCCAGAGCCTTGGTGAACTGCTTGATTAAGCCGAGCTTGATGTACAGTGGTGGGAAGAGTATTCTGTCTCTGTCCACCAGAGGGTTAGGGCCAGTCCTTCTTCGTGTAATGCTGAGCACGGTCCCTACTATCCCACATGCACAGAAAACATGGGTACTTGGTGAAGCCAGACTGTTGTCCCAACAAAAAGTTCACCATCTTCAGGTCAACACAAATAAACCACTTATGCTGATCATAACCAATTTTCTCCAGCACATACTTCACCGCTTCATAGTTCTCCTTCAGTGTACTCAATTGAGCCAGGGGTATAGAGGCAAACTGGTTGCCGTTGTGTAGCAGAACACATTTCAGTGATCGCTTGCTGCTGTCAATGAACAGTCTCCAATCTTTGGGTTGGTACTGTGGCACTCCAAGCTTGAGCAGAAGCTGCGCAATATCTGCACAGTACACCAAGTCCTTCTCTTCCAAGAAAAAACGGAGGTACTCTTGATGCCTGTTGCGCAAGAAGCTGATGCGAGCACTGTCAGAGAGGAGGTTTTTTTCCCCTTCAATTTGGATGCCAACAGTTCGGCAGAGTCCTTTGACAAGCTGAGGTCGCGAACTAGATCATTCAACTCCTTTTGGGAAAATGGATGTGGAGCATCATCTTCAAGAACCACTTCTTCTTCTTCATGTACTTCAACACTGGAAAAATTCCTTCCAGTAGCACCTTAAAGACCAACTAAGTTAGTTCTTGGTATGAGCTTTTGTGTGCATGCACACTTCTTCAGATACGTATCTGAAGAAGTGTGCATGCACACGAAAGCTCATACCAAGAACTAACTTAGTTGGTCTTTAAGGTGCTACTGGAAGGAATTTTTTTTGTTTTGACTATGGCAGACCAACACGGCTACCTATCTGTAACTTCAACACTGGAGGCATTTTCGTCACTAATGTCAGGAAGTTCTCCAAAGATAGGCACTGGAATTTCATCACAATGAGCTACAGGATGACGTGCTGATTGAAGATCAGGATACTTCGTGGGGCGGCTGCCCCATTAACTTAGTTTTGATCCCCCACCTTTATGCTTTGCTGGACCAATTTATGGAAGATTTCGAGGTTTTATGACTTCAAACTGATCCCTTTTCGACATAATCACCCAGAACTATCGGACCTGAATACTTCTTGTCATTAAAATAATCATTTCCAATCAAAACAATTATTTGACAAGGCATTTTACCCCCACCAACTTCTTCTAAAATGCTCCACACAAGCGTAAGGTAAAGGTAAAGGGACCCCTGACCATAAGGTCCAGTCGTGACCGACTCTGGGGTTGCGGCGCTCATCTCATTTTATTGGCAGAGGGAGCTGGCATACAGCTTCTGGGTTATGTGGCCAGCATGACTATGCCACTTCTGACAAACCAGAGCAGTGCACGGAAACGCCGTTTGCCTTCCCGCTGGAGTGGTACCTATTTATCTACTTGCACTTTGACGTGCTTTTGAACTGCTAGGTTGGCAGGAGCAGGGACCAAGCAACGGGAGCTCACCCCGTGGCGGGGATTTGAACCGCTGACCTTCTGATCAGCAAGTCCTAGGCTCTGTGGTCTAACCCACAGCGCCACCCGCGTCCCACACAAGCCTACATGTGAACAAAAACGTAAAAAAGACATGTGGCCATAGCTCAAAAACTTGACCTGATTGAGCAAAACCAATGTGATTTTTGGATTCAGTGCATCAGATTCATCCTAAATCAGCTGAAAAAACGCAGACAACAAATTTGTTGTTGACCAGTGTAATCCTTCTGAATACCAGTTGCTGGAAACCACAGGAGAAGAGAGCTCTTGTACTTGGATCCTGCTTATGAGTTTCCCACAGACACCAGGTTGACCTCTGTGGGGTGTGGACTAGATGGGCCATTGGCTTGACCCAGGGTCTTCTTATGCTCTTATGTACTTACTGATTGGCAACAGTTCTCCAGAATTGCAGATGGGTCTGTTTTCCAGTCCTAGGATATAGTTCCAAGGACTGAATGTGGGACCTTCTGCATGGAAAGCTTTTGCTCTCATGCTGTCCTATAGCCTTGCTCCATTTGTTTGTTGGCCTTTTTGATATTTTAGAGAAATGATTGGTGGAGAAGGCAAGAGTGGTTCATTTTCTTTTAATGATTTGCTAACTTGGTGCAATTCTAGTCAGACATGTCAGGGTAAAATTGGAGTAGACGTAGCAGCCATAAAAATGAAATTAATCACAAGGTCATCACCTTTGTCCCCAATGTGGCAGATATAAGCTGTTCCCAGGAAGCCAGAAATCCATACAAGAGGGCTTTTAAGAATTTTGTAGGGCAGGGGAGTGTGGGGGGGAGAAGGTAAGGCTTAAGTTTAAGCTTCAATAAAATCCAAATTTACAAGCATCAGATTTATCACCAGCCTTTCATTACTTCATGCTTTGCTGTCTTCTCATGAAATGAAACAAGATCTAGGTCTGTTGTGTTATTGCACGTTCTCTTTGTTTGCTGTCGTTCACACATATAGTTTTCATAACTGCTGGTAAATCACACAAAGTATATTCCATATGCCTCTCTCCAACAAATGGCCCCGATGAATGCATGCAAGGAGGACCAATAGCAGAGGTAAGTGGTATCAGGCAATAATATGTTAACACTGCATGACTAAAAATAATCACATTGCAGACGGGCAGAAAATTAAGGACACCTTTGGAACTTTTGGCATAACTTGAAAAAAAAGAAGGTTCAAAAGCTCAGAGCTCAACCAAAACTCCTCAGTATTTCATAAACATTTTCAGTAATGCCTCCCTTTTCAGTATTTTATTTTAAAAAATAATTCCTTACAAGGTTGTTTGCTCACTTGCTCCTAGTGATGTCGTGTTATAGCCAAATCTGACTGGCCAGACACAACTGTGACATCATATTCTCCTGGCTCTTCCTGATTGGGTGGGATCCCCTTTGTGACTCATTCAGGCCAGAAGAAGAAGCAGGGTAAAAATAAAAATAAAAACCTGCAGGGCAATAACAGCAGCAGCAACAATAACAACAATAATTTATATATTTATACCCTACCCATCAGTCTGGGTTTCCCCAGCCACTCTGCGCAGCTTCCAACAAAAGATTAAAAATACATTAAAACATCAGTCATTAAAAACTTCCCTAATCAGGGCTGCCTTCAGATGTCTTCTAAACATCAGTTACAGATAGGTAGCCGTGTTGGTCTGCCATAGTCAAAACAAAAAAAATTCCTTCCAGTAGCACCTTAAAGACCAACTAAGTTAGTTCTTGGTATGAGCTTTCGTGTGCATGCACACTTCTTCAGATACCACATCAGATAGACATCAGATATCTAAACATCAGATAGTTGTTTACAGTGGTACCTCAGGTTAAGAACTTAATTTGTTCTGGAGGTCTGTTCTTAACCTGAAACTGTTCTTAACCTGAGGTACCACTTTAGCTAATGGGGCCTCCTGCTGCCGCTGCACCATCACCGAGCGATTTCTGTTCTCATCCTGAAGCAAAGTTCTTAACCTGAGGTACTATTTCTGGGTTAGTGGAGTCTGTAACCTGAAATGTCTGTAACCCGATGTACCACTGTATTTCTTTGACATCTGATGGGAGGGTGTTCCACAGGGCGGGTGCCACTGCCAAGAAGGCTCTTTGCCTGGTTCCCTGTAACCTCACTTCTTGCAGTGAGGGAACTGCCAGAAGGCCCTTGGCGCTGGACCTCAGTGTCCGGGTTGAACAATGGGAATGGAGATGCTCCTTCAGGTATACTGGGCCAAACAATGGTGCCCAAAAGGATAGGAGGGGGAAAGTGAATATTCACACAGTGCTTTTAAAGCAATATTTCTACCCCACCAAAATGAGTGGTTCTACCCTAAAATCAAAACTGGGGAAGATTCAATGCAGCTCTGTTAAAATCTGAACAAGAGCATCACACTGAACCTATAAATTAGATGGAAGGGGCTTTGTTAACAAATACAATTGCTCAATACCAAGGTGATTTAATTGTCCTGAATTCCACAGGATGTAATTACTGTTTTAGCAAACATATTCTTAAAGAAACATTAAACTGCAACAAGCTCAACCCGGCACCTGTGCAGCAGTAACAACCAGTCGATAGTGCATTCCATTTTGTATGCATTTAGACAGAAAACTGAGGCGGGAAAGAGGCTCTAGCAACAATATATTTTAACTTACATACCCTGCTTCCTATCCTATCTCTTGGTTTCAGGCTGCATTCTGCAGAATAACATATCGAAGTACTGAAAGTTTTCTACAGTGTAAATCCTTCAAAGCTAACATGAAAAAAGAACCCACTAAGTAAAGCTGGTTTCTATATTGTTTGGACATAATGCAGTGCTCAGCCTAAATCATAAGGGAATAAGGCACTTAAAATAGGGTGTCATGTTTCATGGCAATAAAACAGAAGTTTGATTGAACCTCCCAGTTGATCCTGAAGTTTACTTATACACAAGAAGGAAAATATAGTCCTGAAGCCATTGTGATTTACTCCTTGGAAATGAGACACTCTGTATTAGCTTAAATAATTGCAGGAGCAGCTCTGACAATTTATTTCATGTTTAGACCGACCGTTGTTCAGTTCAGGTCACTGCTCATACCACACATGAATTTTAGTATCGAGCAAGCGCATCACAGGCTGTGAGCATTTATTCATTCCTTGTGCTTTACACAAGGCATCTACTCCAGCAAAGAGGAAATCCTGAATCAATTCTAATTTTAAATGTAGGTGTGTGGCCTGGACCTAGGAATCCATGAGGATGCCCAATCCAGCCACTCCAACTTCGAAAAGAACATGTGCTGTGGTTGCTTTTCACTTAGTTCAAACTCAGTTAGCCTTCTCCCTCTACTTCTCTATACCCTTGTTATATTTTGGCCCAGTTTAGTGGTAGAGCACATGCCTTTATTTATAATCCATTTGTAAAATTATTCATAGGTTGCTTTTAGGCACGCAGCACACTCAAACTAGCTTCCATAGCATTAAAATGTGAGACATTTATAACAACAGCAGCATTTCACAATCATTTAAAAGCATAGGTCAATTAAAACAAGCGACATTACAAAGGAATATGCCTGCAGACATATGGATTCGATCAAACTAAGAGTAGACTCGTTGAAATTGCATTCAGTGGGTCTACCCTGAGTATAACTTAGTCAGATACATATGACAGAGAGCTGTTTTGAAAATGGAAAGCTTTTCTAATAATGAAGTCCATATTACGAGAAGGCAGTCCAAAATAAATGGGTTTTTAAAATCCATTTTAAAATTTGCAGCATTATGATCAAACACACCTCCATAGAGAGTTCAGCAAAAGCAAATTGGACTTCTGTAACTTCAAGCTGTCTTGGTGAAATTGGTGGGAGGGAGAATTCATCCATAATCATGTTTCTTACTTTTTAATCTTGAATGGCACAACACAATTCCATCCATTACTTGGTGCATGAATGCTGTCAAGATACTGTTTCATTGCCATAAAATAAATGTAAGAAACCAACCTGGGGCCAACACAGACAAGGCCTATTCTCTTGTGCCTGCTAGCTCTTGTGCAGGTGGTCATTGCTAATGTCCCCTGACACTTCCAAGATATTGGGCAATGGATCTGGAATCCCTTTCCAGCCTCAGGGCCACACTTACTTGTGGGCATCCTCCTAAGGGACACATGTTTGGTGAACAGTGCCAGAGGCAAAAAGTGCTTGGAGCAAGGGACTCTTCCTTTTGTGTGATAGGCTATTGTGTTGACATGCAAAAACTGTGGTTTCTACGCACACACACAAGCACCCCCTCCATCTTCCATCCAGGTGAGCATGAGGCATTCTCCCAGTTCAAGGACACATTTCAGACAAGGGAAAGCACTCAGGAGAGCACAGAGCGGGGTTGGTGAGAGGAATGGCCTGGGAAGGAGGTGTGATCTAGCGAGAGCCCTGAGGATTAGATCAAGAGACTTGGAGGGCCTCTTTTGACTCCTGGACCTGAAATTCCCCACCTCTGCACAAATTGTTGCCACTGGTACCACATGATGTTGTGTCTGTTTGTAGATGTTAATGGGAAACTCAAGCATTGAACTTTGGTCATATTTAAGCTTTCTTACATATTGGGTCCCTTTATAAGAATAACTACAAAGAACAGTGATGGGGAAATGGTTGTTTTATGGCCATCCACCAAAAGGTTGGCCTTCAGGTTCACTACAGCATCCAGTTGTCATCTTTTTCTGGATGCGTTTCTGTAATTGGCCAAGTCAGGTTGGCAGGGTTTTTGAGCACTTCCAAAGACCCTCATCCCACTTGAGTCCTGTTTCAAGGCAAGATAGCATCCCCTTCTTTTCCTTTCCCCCACCAGGATCAAAGAAGATCAGATTATTGATGCATAGAGCCCAGTGTTCTATACTGGGATGAATGTCAGTAATTCATCAGGGCTTCAGGCAGAGGCTGAACCTTGGGCTTTCTAGATGAAATGCATGGACTCCACCACTCTGCCAAGGCTTCTACTGACCTCAACAATCTTTTCTCTGACAGCTTCTTTTTCTTGATGTGAAGTTTCCTGCAGTCTAGAACTTAGTCCTTGCTTTGCGTTTCACAGGAGATTTCTATGTCTTCGTTCCCACCTATCTGTTTTCTCTTCAATTTTTATTTTTTTCCTTGATCACCTTTCTCTACACCTGATTCTGGAAGAGCCTACCCATGGTCTCACCTCTTAGCAGTGTTGAAGAACATTGAACATCAGAGATGTTCCATAAATGGAATTCCCAGTAGAGGTGACTTTTATTTACTTCCACATAAGGGCTTTCAGAGCCAGAAGCGGATGGAATAATGGTGTCATCTAGTGCTCACGTAAGCCTATTGCAGCTGGCAAACCCACTACTTTCAAAAGTAAGGAGTCTTTTGAAGATGCCAAAGAAAACAATGCTAGCTTTGTGCCTTGATTATTCAAGTTCCCTAGTAAACTTTAGGACACCAGCAGAGTTAATCCACACACACCAGTCTTTTGCCTTCTGCTGCTGAGTACTAGCAGCCTTTTGGCATTCTCATCCTATGACTGAAAGCCAATATTGACAAGTTGGTAGCCCAGTTCATTTTGGAACATGGGCATTTTGGGGTGTTGCATTGCAGGGTTTGAACCAGGAGCTGTGTGGATTGCAGACTCGTGCTCTGCTCCTACATCTGATGAGCTGGAGAAGGTATATCAGGCATATCAAGCTGTTACATCTGCATAAAAGGCTGGAATATCCCTGTGCCAGGGAATGAAGGACACCACAGTTTAAGAAGGATATTGTCATGAGTCCAATGGAGACATCTTGGCAGGGCTGGTCAGAAAGGGAGAAGGAATGGGATGCAGTTGTGGAATCTGATTCAGGAGAAGGCCCAGTAGTTTCAGAGATGTTGATCTTGAGGCTGGGGCGCGATCAACAGGTTCTTGAGAAAAGGCCCCACCACTGTACCATCAGACATTCCAAGAGCCAAGGAGAAGTCACCTACCTTGTCCTTGGCACCACCTCCCATCATAGTAGCACACGGCACCTCCAGGGAGTCGCTTAAGGTTGGATCAGACAGTCATGGCAATTCTACGTCTATCACCAAGGATGCAACAATGGCTGAGATGACACAAGTAGGCTGGACCGCCTACTCAGGTTCAACCTCCATCATCTCCGAATAGGGCTGGAAATATCATCTATCTGAAAATCTGGAGAGCTGCTATCAGTCACTGTAGACCTTACAGAGCTAGATGGACCAATGCTCTTCATCAATATAAGATAATTTATAGTCTGATGTAGGCAAGTACTGACTGGAGAGGGCCTTTTATGTGGTGGGTCCTCATTTCTGGAGTTCCTTCCATGCAGAGGCTTACTAGGTCTTATTGCTGTCTTTTATACATCAGGCACAAAGATCTTTGATTATCCCAGGTCTCTTACCTTTTAATGTTGACCTTTACAACTTATTGCTTTTAAGTAAGGTATATCCCCTCCTCTTCCATTCTACCTTACGTTACTTTATAGAATTTTTGTTGTGAATCATTTTTAAAAATCAATCAACCAAATATGACTTATTTGCCAGCATATAATGAAGGCTATACAACACAAAAGCTCGTATTTAAAAATCCCCAAATCCCAGATGTTAAGAGTTAGGGAGAGGGGAGTCACTGCTTTAATCTATTAAACTTTTGCTTCTAAACAATCCATCATCTAGCCCTAAGTATAGTGTGTGTGTATTTTTAATGGGTGCATTATAACTTTATACACTACAAGGGAAGGTACTGTACATATCTCCGAGGCTATAAAATCTAGTTGATCCAAACATCAAAGGGTTTACTAGAGAGGGTAAACTTCTAAGAAAAGATTAGATAATGACCACACAGAACAGGTGCAATTTAAGAATGGTAAATTAGCTTACAGGAAACTCAGAACTGCCAGAAGATGAAGGGGGTTGCAGGACACAGACTAGAGAAGAATTTGTCCACTTTCGCACAAAGCTGCTGTGCCTTAGAACCAGATGAGAATCTCATTCTGTTCTTGAAAGGGAAATTATTCTGTCATAGTCTCTGTTTGAAGTGTGATTTCTGTCGGGAACCTGAGGTGGCCACCGACAGATTAGGGTGTTTGATTCAGAAAACGCAAATGGTTCTTTCCATTGTGGTGAAAACAAAACAAGAAAGTAACAGTGCAATTCCATACATGTCTGCTTAGGAGTAAGGACAACTGAGTTCTACTCCTTTAGGGGTAACCCAAAGTCAGCAACTTGGGACAATCTACCCCTTCAGTCTGACAGTAGTGAAGAATTTCTAAACTAAATTGTTGACCAAGAGATGGTTGCAGAAAATCCTGCAGAACCAGAATGTTATGCATTTTAAAACTGGTTTTGTGTGTGTTGTAAAAAACAAAGAAAGAAAGAAACATGCTATCCATTAAAGCCATCTATACAAATGCATTATCACATGCAAGTGCTGTTCAGGTTTATGTCCTCTTCCTATTCTTGGTGCAGAATTGCCCGCCTTACCTCTTGACAAAGCGAAATATCAAAATTGACATCTTTGGCAGGATCCCACCTTTTGTCAGGATGCCCCAGAGGGAAGGCAATTAAGCGGCCTTCAAAAGGAAACCGCTGAAATACCAATTAAAACATATGCATGCCTATTTGAAAATCTATCCCCTTTGCTGAAACCTTTCCAAAGGAGATGGCTATATATTTTGGCACAATATTTCAGAGAACCGTCCTACACAATTTTCATTTCCACCCCCCACCCCCGCTCTGCAGAAGACGATGGAATATATCATATCAAACAGGACAACATCATTATGCATGTGGTGGGGTTTCCTTCTGTACGGAATAAACCCAGGAATCAAATCCATTTCCGTTGTAAACCGAGAGCCAAGGAAACATTTATTTTAAATATTTTACAGTAGCTGACATATGCAATATTTCACTCCACTCCCGTTTTAAGTGGCGTTGCAAGCAACCCCTGGTATGAAGCGAAGTCTCTGATCATGCTTACAGCTGTAGACAGATTTGATTATATTTTGTCCCTTTGATGTTTAGCCTTCCTGGCGATTTTTGCATATGAACGTCACCCTCCTCGGAAATGAGCTATCAATTGCAGGAACCAGAGATGGTCCAAAGCATCACTGAGCCCTGGCGCAGAAAATCCAAATGGAGCCTCCAGCTGTGCTAAAAATACATATATATTATAATAAGTGAAATAATTACCATTTTAAAGCCCTCTTTAGTGGTAGCACTATCAAAGGTAGGCCAGATCCACCCAGTTGAATTATAGGGCCAGTCCCATCTGGAATGGAAATCACACATCCAGTTTTAATTTGGTAATGGGTTTGTTATGTTCCTATGGGGAAGGGCCATAGCTCAGTGGCAGAGAATTTGCTTTGCATACAGAAGACCCCAGTTTCAATCTCTAGCATCTCAAAGTATCCCCCTAGTTTGAAAAAGCCTGGAGTGAGGCTGCCTGTTAGTGTAGAAAATACCAAACTAGATAGGCCAGTGTTCTAACTCAGTAGGCAGCATCCTATTTAATTCTGTTACTGTTTAATGGTTTTTTAAAGATGTTTTTCTCTCCAATGTTTTTAGCTGTTCTTTTTTTATTCTGTAAGTGACCTTGTGTCCCTGTCATGGAAAAAGGCATGGTATAAACAACAACCACAGCAACATGTGTTGAACAGTATATTACACACAAACACAATCTGTATCCTGCCCTTTATCAGTAGATTTCAGGGCTGTTCACAACATAAAAATACAACAACAACAACAACAACAACAACAACACAAAGATAAAAACACAAAATGCATACAGTAGTACCTCGTCGAGCGTCTGGGATCCATTCCAGACACTCAACGAAAGAGACGCTCAACAGTTCATCGCTCTGCACGTGCGTGTGGAGTGGTTTAGTGCTTCTGCGCATACATGAAGCACGATTTAGTGCTTCTGCGCATGCACAAAATGACAAACCCAGAAGCAACCTGTTTCGGTACTTCCAGGTTTGTGCGGATGTCTGTCGAAATGGACGATTGAGGGGGTGGACGTTCGTGGAGGTATGCCTGTAATGAAAACAGAACCAATAAACCCCAGCAACAACCCACAAACCAATAACCTCTCTCCCCCACACGAACCCATTAAAAACGGTATAGGTTGCTAATCAGCCCAAAGCAGGGTTGAAGAGGAATGTTTTCACCTGGCATCTAAAAGTGTATAATGAAGGCACCAGGCAAACCTCCCTGGGGAGAGCATTCCACAAATGGGGAGCCACTGCAGAAAAGGCCCATTCTCGTGTTGCCACACTCCAGACCTCTTGTAGAAGAGGCACACAAAGAAGTATAGCAGTTTTGCTGCTATATAGATAGTAAATATTGGTAAGGATGGTTGCCACCTTTTCAATTGCCTTTTGGGAAGGCCTTGTTAAATTTTTGTTAGTGTAATGGGGGGGGGGGCAAAAGCCCCTGTTCATTAGGTTCTACAGTCACAGCAAGTGCATCCCTGAGCTCATTTGGGAGAAAGGGCGAGATACAGATTTAATAATAAATAAATGGCCCTTCTTTAGAGCCAACATCCTCACTAAAAAGCCTGAGACCCCTGCTTCCATCGCACACATAAACATGCATAAGTGAAGATTAACATAAGATCTAGTCCAGCATCACAAGAGCCCTCTCCCCTCCTGATTTTCCCAACAACTACCATTTGGAAGCATTTCTGCCTCTGACCAGAAGGCAGAGCATAGCCATCATGGCTAGCAAAAATGAGATGCAGTGTACAATGTAGCGTAGCCCATGCTGATACAATCCATTCTGAACTGCCAACAACAAAGCATAGGCCAATTATTCCGCCCTCCACCCCAGTACATCTTTAATCTAAGTGTGCTTTCAGCATATTACACCCCTGTTCCAAGATCTCCACTAGCTGCCAATTTGTTACTGGGCCAACTTCAGGGTGTTACCATTAGTACATAAAGCCCTCAACAGCTTGAGATCAGTTTACTTGAGGAATGATTGCCTTATCTCCTGCATGCCCACTCAACCGCCGCAATCTGCAGAACTAGCACTTTCCCACGGGCCGCCTCATGTTTGTTTCACCACTTTGAGAAATCAACCTTAGTGTTAGCAGCGCTTATTTTCTGACACTCTCTGCCTATTAATATTAGGGCTGGGACTTTCATTCCATTGCTTTTGATGCCTACTAAAAATAAAGTTTTTGTTTGTTTAGACAAGCCCACCCAGACATGTAATTTTATCATGTCCATTTGTGGGTAAAACTGTTGATTTTTCTCTGTATCTTGATAATTTTATCGGCTGCTGTTTTTAAAGTCTGTTTTTTTTAAATCATTATTTTTAAAGGGAAGGCAGATTGTCAAGAAAATGGGATGAGGTGGATTTATGGAGGAAAAGGTGCAAGATCGACATGGGCCACATTCGCACCATACATTCAGAGCACTATGATACCACTTTAAACAGCCTTCGCTTCCCCCAAAGAACTCTGGGAGATTAAGTTTGCTACGGGTGCTGAGTTGCTAGGAGACCAATCTTGCCCTCTCAGATCAGCGATTTCCAGAGTGGTTTAACAATCAATCCCTCTTCCCAGGGAACTCTGGGAATTGTAAATCTGGGAGGGCAGTAGGGGGTCTCTGAACAATTCTCAGCACCCTTAATCAACTGCAGCTCTCAGAATTCTTTGGGGAAAGCCATGACTGTTTAAAGTAGTGCCCTAGTACTTTAAAAGTGTGCTATGAATGTGGCCTTAGATACTTTCAAGGTTGGTGGATTGTCATCAGGTTTTCTTTTTTAAGAAAGTTGCAAACTCATGTGAAAATGTAGAAGATTGGAAGACTAGAAATAGACAGGTGTGTATATCCCCATAGTGACAGTGGACTGGACACGACACAAGGATGGGATCCTGCTAAGATGCATCTTGGCCAAGGTGGCTGGAATCCATTGGAACTGGTAGGGCAGAAGGCAGAGATGCCAACAGTAGGTGGTGCCAGAGCCAGCAACAGGCGGAACCTACCAAAGAAGGGAATGATGGAGGCAAGGCAAAAAGAACATCAGGGGCTGGACTGCCCCCTCCCTCCCCCTCTGGCCATCTTTAAATTTCTTGTACTTTGTTTTAGTACATAAACATTGTGAACCACCTTGGGTGCTTTGGCAGACAGGTGGCATATAAATGCAATGAACAAACAAACTCTAATTCTATTTTTTTGCCCTCATCCTCTTCCCTCTTCTACAGGAGCAACACTAAAGAAGGATGGGGGTAGCCAGTGTCACCCCCTAGACTGTATGTAAGTAGGGACTTGCGGAAGGCGGACTGCATTTGGTGGGGCTGTGCCCCCATTTGGCCAAATGGACTTGCCTCCACTGGCCCCAAACGATTCCAATCTCTGGTGCAAACGTAGCCTGAAATTGTGACATTCTATCCCTGTCTACTCAGAGATAAGCCCCATTAACTTCAGTGGGGCTTTTTCCTCCCTTGATAAGTGTTATAGGATTGCAAACAAAGTGGTAAATCTCTTACCCAGATATCCTGAAGATGGGGGAGCGGGGGAAGCATATTGGGATTTCTTAGAAACCTGAGCCCTGTGTGACAAGGAAAGCTTTTTCTTAAGCAACATAAGAACATTTATTTAGGCCACGGAGGTCATTAGTGGCACTGCAATCATAACCAGATTTGTCAGATGATGTCAGTGCATTAGCTAAAGTGGGTATTAAAACTTGCTTTACCTTTTAAACCTCTTGTATAACTATCTCTTCTTCTTCTTCTTCTTCTTCTTCTTCTTCTTCTTCTTCTTCTTCTTCTTCTTCTTCTTCTTCTTCTAAATTTATCCCCACCCCTTTCACTTGGAGTCCCCTCCACAAGGCCTGGGATGGGTGAAAACAATGTCAAACGGCCACACATGTAAAAATCCATGGAAGCAATTTTGCCAGAAATGGCCAGCGCACAATCTAAGTTAATGAATAGAGAAGGGGATTTGAAGTCACAAAGGTGGCCAAGTCAAATCAGTCGAGAAGGATGTTGTTTCACATCCCAGAGCTCATCAAGATTTAGCACAGGTAGCAAAATGCAATATTTAGAGCGCTGATCTGTACAGCCAACCCTATTTGCCACACTGGGAAATTCCTTGCCCTCCAGCAGTTTTTGTTGTTATTTAGTTGTTTAGTCATGTCCGACTCTTCGTGACCCCATAGACCAGAGCACGCCAGGCACTCATGTCTTCCACTGCCTCCCACAGCTTGGCTAAACTCATGTTAGTGGACCTCAACTCCCATAACACAGCCCAAAGGATATACTATCCACAGCCATAAAAACTAAATCTAAAAACTAAATTGTGTAAGAATTTAAAAAGTGACATGCTTCTCAATGTCATAGGATGATGTTCAACTTCAATCAAAATATATAAAGATTTGTTCAAAATAGATAAATTGCAAAGATGATACAATAACAAAAATTGTCAGAAGTCAAAATAGATACAAAGATGATATACCGTAATTAAAATTGCCTTGTCTATTCAGATCAAAGTCTGATCAGCATCCTGGTACAATGAAAACAGATTACTAGATGAGAACAAATGAGAACCATACTTGTCAAAGAGAGCCCACGTTTTGATCCAATTGGTCTTCTTCAACGATCAGAAGAAAATGACTGTTTACAACTTGGTCACAGAGAATTGGTCCATTAGTTTAACCTGTCTGAATCAGAGGCAGAGAACGTTTGGCCCACAGGCCAGTTTCAGGCCCCCCCCCCCAGCATCCCTATTTAGCCTGTAAGCAAGCCACATTCACCTTACAACGTCACAAGGTAAGGGTGGGGTCTTGCCAAAAGAGCTACAAATTTCAGAGTTCCTTGGGAAGAGGGACTGATTGTTAAACCCTCTGTGAGAAATGTAGCTCTGACAGGGAAATAGGGGTCTCCTGTCAACTCTCAGTACCCTTAACAGACCACACCTCCCAGGATAACTTGGGAGGGGGGGAGTCATGACTCTTTCAAGTAATATGAGACTGCTTTAAATATATTGTACAGATGAGGCCCTTCTTTCGGAAACCCGCTAGTTGGAGTAGACAATACTGGGTCAAACAGAACAATGGTCTAATCTTGTACAGTGGTACCTCAGGTTAAGTACTTAATTCGTTCTGGAGGTCTGTTCTTAACCTGAAACTGTTCTGAACCTGAAGCACCACTTTAGCTAATGGGGCCTCCCGCTGCAGCTGCGCCGCCGGAGCACGATTTCTGTTCTCATTCTGAAGCAAAGTTCTTAACCCGAGGTAATATTTCTGGGTTAGTGGAGTCTGTAACCTGAAGTGTATGTAACCTGAAACGTATGTAACCTGAGGTACCACTGTATAGTGCAACATCCTATTGTCCAATTGCTTTTATAGTGTTCCAGTCATTTGATTCCGTTTTGAGTTTTAAAATGTGTCTATTATAATTTTGATTGCTTTAAATACTGCCTGTAAGCCACTCTCAAATCTGTAAGACAGAAGGTGAGAGCATTAGACATTTTAAACAAATAAATAGCCACTGCAATTGTGTGTGTGTGTGTGTGTGTGTGTGTGTGTGTGTGTGTGTGTATGCATATGTGTACACCAGCACACCAGCAGTCATGGACATTGTCCACTGTGTGGGCTTGCCTTGCACCCCTTTCTCCCCTAGCTCTCTTACAGAGAAGTCCTTTCCCTGTCCTGCAGAATCTCTTAGAGGTGCCTCCATCATAAATACACTGATTAAAATGTAAATTCAGCCCAGCTATCAGCTTCCCATTAAGAGGACTCTTTAAAAACACACACACAACATCATTAATCAGCTGAGAGATACGTAGTGAAGCTCCACTCATCAATTGTAACTATTTATGACAGTTAACAAAGCTTTATATTTGCCCCAAACATGTGCTGATCTATCAATTATGCCAGAGTTCAGCCTCACGCTAATTGTACATTTTCCTCTCTAATGCATTTTTTGCTGTTATCTCATAGGCTAATGAAAGCTAGGAAATCAATAAATATAAATTATACATGCAAAGAAGGACTGCTGTGAACATAAAGTTTCTAATTAATTGCACTTGATTAATTTATATCCTTTAATTATCTTGCTAAGCCACAAACAGCATAAATATCTTTGCAATCGGGTTATTGCTATGTCAGTCATAAAAAAAAAAGAGCAGACACAGTAAATCTATGAAATCTTGCAAACTGTAATGCCAGAAAAACATGGTATGGAAATGCACATAAAATACAAGTGGGCTTACACGAGACACCTATGAATAATTTTAGGGTGACAAATCACCACTAAATATGGTATATTGCCATTTGACTAAGGTTATAATGATGTTATTGCTTTAAATGTAGCATATGGAGTAAGCAAAAGCACATAAAAAATAAAAGGCCAACCCCATTGGTTTAATCGAGAGGGTAAGAGAAGCTGGTTGGAGAGACCGGTTCATTTCTGAATGAAAATATTTGGGTATCTTGTGGAAACTGAGCATGGCAAACAGCAAATTGCTTAATGATATTCTGGTTTAATGAGGTGTGCATTTACCATTTCCTGGGTATCCAGGAGGAACAGTATAATTGACAGGCCAAAATCACATGAAAGCTGGATGTTCTCATGGACTGGGGGGGTCAGATCCATTATGGCCAGGAGACTTGTCCTAGGGCACTGATGAAGAGAAGGACTGTGGTGTGTGTGGGGGGGGGGAGTTGTCCCCACAAGTAACTCTGAAACGCACCACTCTGCCAAAACTCTCTATGGAAGAACTCTTCTAGGAAAAGGTCTTTCCTATCACCTCCTGCTAGCGATAGGTAAGGGATTCAATTCAGTTCTCATTTAAAGGGAAACCTACCAAACACATTGAGGGACACGGGTGGTGCTGTGGGTTAAACCACAGAGCCTAGGACTTGCCAACCAGAAGGTCGGCGGTTCGAATCCCCACGACGGGGTGAGCTCCTGTTGCTCGGTCCCTACTCCTGCCAACCTAGCAGTTTGAAAGCACGTCAAAGTGCAAATAGATAAATAGGTACCGCTCTGGCGGGAAGGTAAACGGCGTTTCCGTGCGCTGCTCTGGTTCGCCAGAAGCGGCTTAGTCATGCTGGCCACATGACCCGGAATCTGTACGCCGGCTCCCTCGGCCAATAAAGTGAGATGAGCGCCACAACCCCAGAGTCGGTCACGACTGGACCTAATGGTCAGGGGTCCCTTTACCTTTACCTTACCAAACACATTCATCCACAGGTTGGTCATTCCAGAGGAACAGAAAGAGGAAATTGTAATTGGGACACCTCTAAATCAGTTGGGTCTGAGAACAAGGTGGACTTTGGGCCAATCTCTCTAGTATTTCAAAGCTACTAAAATTGAAGAGAACAGAAATGGACATTTGTCAAGTAGAGAAGACAGTGACTGAGCTGGAAACTCTCTGCATGCAAAGCATGAATTCTACCACTGAACCATGGATCATCCACTACAGTGGTACCTTGGTTTAAAACCATAATCCATTCCGGAGGTCCGTTTGTAAACCAAAACAGATTGTAACCCAAGGCACGCTTTTGCCAATGGGGCCTCCAAAATTTTTTGTTCGTAATCGGGGGGTGGGGGATGGGTTGTAATCCAAAAAAAAGGTTGCGACCGGGACACGCACTTCTGGGTTTGACGTGTTTGTAATCCAAAATGTATGCAAACCAAGACATATGCAAACCAAGGTACCATTATATTATAAATTGTTGTTGTTGTTGTTGTTGTTGTTTCCACCTTGCCCTCCTCCCCAAGCAGTACAAGCTGGCAAGGAGACACCCTATTTATAAGCAAAGTTAAAACGTTCTAAAAACAATTAAAAACATCTAGAAGCAGTTTCAATTAAGTACACTCTAAATGCAATTGCAGTTAAAAACATTCTTCCATCCAGCCAACATGAGGTTGCCAGGAATAGTATTCATCAGTCACCAAATGCCTGGAATGAAAAGAGGAATGCTTTTAAATTCCTCCTGAATGTCAATAATGGTGGAGGCAGGTGCACCTCACTAAGGAGGGCATTCCACAACCAAAGAGCTACCACTGAAAAGGCCCTGCCATGGTCTAGCACCAGTCAGGCTACACCCTAGTGGTGACACCACCAACAAGGCCTCACTAAACACCCCCCCCCTCCATGCAGGAAATTTCTGATAGCCAGACTCACTCAGATATCAGAGCGCCTCTGGGCATGTGGAGGGCTCAGGAACTCTCACTGTGAGCGTCCTGGGCTCTTTAACATCACATGATGTGTGAATGGGCAAACTCATGCTTAACCATCTGCGCCTGCCGCTGTTATGTGCAACTGAGGCTACCAGTGTTTCAATTCAAGGGGGGGGGGGTGTTCCAGCCCTACGCAGCCTTCCCTCGTGCGATGAACTGCTAACTTTAACATGTAAACAGTTCCCCAAATTATATTTCCCTTTGTTAAATCAGCCATCTGTCAGTGATCAGAAATCTAATCCATTCAGTCTGGCCAACTTGCTGTTGGCTCCTCCATCTTTTGTTAAGGAATATTCTTCAATATGTATAACTACAACTTTCATAAATGTGTAAAAAGAAACGGTATCTGTCTACAGAGAGACTCAGACAGAGGCCATCTGTCAGGAACTAAAGCTATTCTTTTCGTCCTTTCTTTTTCGTCCTTTTTTGTTTTTTGTTTTAAATGAAAACATTCATCTGGGATTTGCCCTTTACAGAGTAAACCCACTTAACCTTCCAATAAGATTAACCGTTATTTGTTTCCATTAAATAAAAATGAGTGTGCTAATATACATTTAATAGTTCCATAACAATGAAAGAAATGCACACTTTGACATTTTCAGATGCTTTGTGGAATCATAACATTATGGGATTTTAAAATATATATTTTTAATGAGAGTTTCTGGGTGTCTTGTCATGCAGAAGAAAGCATGGTTTTTACTTGCTATTGTAGATTTGAGATACTCAGTGGTGTAGTGCAGGAGGAATGCAGAGCACTGCAACTCAAACATCTTTTCTTTTTTCAGAGCAAATGTGATGATGTCTTCTGCCAGGGCACCAAGGTAATTGGAAGGCTCTCCTTGATCTGACAATTGCATGAGGTGATAACGAGGCTTTCAAGTTTGTTTGTGACAGTCAGGTCATTAGTTTAGCTAGCTCAATTTTGCCTACCCTGACAGGCAACCACCGTCCAGGGTTTCAAGCAGGGAGTCTCAGTCTGGAGATTCTGGGTATTGGACCTGGAACCTGGCCACCTGTCAGGGAATCTTTAGCTGTGATTCCAGCATGGGGGGGGGGGGCTGTACTATATGACACTGGACATTCCTTCCAAATCTGCAATTCTGTGAGTCTGTGGCCCTATGCTCCTTATCGTTTCACTTTGAAAGAAAAAAAAATCCCCTTCAATAGGAAGTTAAACAATGGAGGAAAGAGAAGACAAAATTCTATCCCTCCCCCAACCCAATCAATTCCTTGCACCTTGTTTATGGTAAAGGAGTGGACAGGGGAATGCATCCCACAATGATTAATAGAATACTGTGGCTATTTGTATTTCCAGCCGTAAAGGAGGTTTCATCATTTGGGAGTGCTCTGGAAATTCTGGCACCCATTGGGAACTTCTGCTGCAGATCAGAAATTCTCCCCCCCTACGCCCCACATACTTGCTCTTGGGCAGCTGTTGACACAGAGTTTGCCAGAGCCTGGAACACAAGAGAGGGGAGAGAAGGACACACACATGCAAAGCATTAAACTCACATCCCTTCTGTATTCTGGTTTGGAGACTCAGGCAGCAGACCGTGGGGAGAGAGCAAACCCCAAGGTGCCCACTAAATAGTTATAACACTGATGTCCTCTCACCTGTAACAAAACAAAACAAAAGATGGAGATATTCTTAAGGGACCCGCTTCCATAAACTTTCCTTTCTTAGGTTTATACTGGGATAATTGCTCCCCAATTAAACATCTGTTTAGAGCATCAAGCCTGAAAGCAAGACTGTCCAGGAGGGGATATTTCAGCCTCCCCCCCCCCCAACCTTTTGCCCCCTTCAGAAGTTCTTGGACTACAAATCCCATCAACCCTATTAGCCCTGCTGGTTAGGGGTGATGGGAGTTGGAGTCAAACAATATTGATGCCAGAGTCCTCCAGAGACTACATCTCTAAGAAGAAGATGGATCCATTCTTTGGTCCTGCCCATGTGGGTCTGTGGGGAGCTCCTTGCCACCTGATTCAGACAAGTTGGTCCATAGACCAGGTTATGAGTTTCCATCATCATCCCACATCCATGCTTCTGCCAGACACTCATGAATGGAGATTCCTCATGCAACTGAGGCAAGTCCTGTAAAGAATACTTGCAAGGAAAGTGTCCACTTAAAAGGGTTGCTTAGCTCTCAGAGGTGCATCCAGAGAAAATTATATCTTCTATTAAGTGGAAGTGCTCGTTGTTTAATTCACAGTGAACAGAACAAGCTCAAATTAATTTATGGAAGTCACCACTCCGATTATGACATAGCTGATTTCTTTCCCCAAAGAAATCAGCGAGGAGAGATGGGCTGCAGGGTATGGAGCAGCTCCAAAATGTTCTTATCCAAACCAGACTAGTCATTTTTACAAAATGTAAATTGGCATGTTCTTTGGCACCTGTCGCTGGCTAGCTGAATTAATTCCTCTCTCCAGGGGGAAAAAAAAAGCATTTCCGTTTGGAGGGATTGCAAAAAAAGTTTGCTCTTTTATAAGTGTACTGCAAACAAATTCCATGTAGATGCACCTTCTGTTGCCTCTTCATGTTTGCATTCTTGAAGATCAGGAAGAAAACTACCTGCTTTACAACATCCAGAAGACAACGTGTGTGGTGTGTGGGTGTGTGGGTGTGTGTATTTTCAATCTGGGAAAGACACTGCCCTACACACCCACCCCAATGCCTGAACCCCTCACACAGAACTATATTAAGAATTTTAGCACAGGTGCTCTTGCTTTGGAACATATCCTTAGAATCCTTCTTGCACCAGCAGCCTTCCTGCTGATCCCCACCTATTTTCCTGTCCTGTCATCAAGGTGTGAGGCAAAGACTGCTAGACCTGACAAGCAGGGATGTAAGAAGGCATCTTTGTCAGCTCTGCCCTGTATTTGTCACATGCAGCACTGTTTACATTCTGCTGCAGTCCATCTTCCACCAAAACCTATGTCATCCATTTCGCTGTCCGCTTCAGAACAGCTTGGGATAGCTCAGTTGGTGGGACATGAGACTTTTAATCTCAGGGTTGTGGGTTCGAGCCCCATGTTGGGCAAAAGATTCCTGCATTGCAGGGGGTTGGACTAGATGACCCTCACGGTCTCTTCCAAATCTATGGTTCTATGATTTACATAATTAACTGTGGCAATTATGACAATTGCATGATGGTGTTGTTTTTCCGTTATTCCACCCCATTCATTTCCGTGCAAAGGAAACACAATGCATATGGGGGATACATAATCAATTGTGTATAGTTCGTAGACTGAAAGCAGCAGCAGCAGCAAATACCCATCTCATTCTCTGGATTGATTTCCTTTCTAGACATGGAATGAATAAGCGAACATTGGCAATTTCCATTTTCTGTGGTATTCTCTGACATCCTCACTGACAGGCAAACGATCAGAGGATTGCTGAAGGTGTCAGGAGGTGGGCACTGCCAGCTGGATGACTGTCTGGAAACCCTAGTGAGTGATGGGGCAGAAGCAAAGAATCCCAGGGGCAGAGCTGGCCCAGAGCATTTTTTTGCGGCCAAAAATGCAGGGCAAAATGGCACCACTTCCCATTCCACATATAGAAGGCAATTAGGCTGTTGATTGAATCTTAATTCAACACTGAAGATGGGCAGGGTAGTGGTTAGAGAGTTGGACTAGGACTTGGGAGACCAGGGTTCAAATCCCCACTAGGCCATGAAGCTCACTGGGTCACTATGGACCACTCACTGTCCCTTGGCCTAACCCAGGGGTCTTCAACTGGCCTAAACCTGAGATCTACCTGACTCCCAAGCTGCAAAGTTGGGTCCCACTTTCACATTTTATTTATGCTTACTAGTGCTAATAAGGCATGTTATTAATCCCAAAATGGAAATTGACACAACATCATACAGAGAGTTCCCTCAGCATTACTGCTAAATGCAAAGCAGAACTGCAATGTAACAGGAGAAAGACACGAGCATGTACTTGGCCAGAAATATGCATCTAATGGCTTGCGTCTTTCTCCTGCCACATTGCAGGACTCATGGAAATTGCTAAAATGAGCATCTCATCAGAAGAACATCTCCTAGTCCAAACATGCATCCTTTGTTTTGGTCAGCCATAGCTTGAATCCAAGATGGCGGCAACAGCTTTGATGTAACCCACCTCATGACCAACTGGTTGCAAGGCTATGGCCTACTTTACAGTATTGTTTTGTCAGGGCTGTGAAATCTCAGTTGATTCACTCAATCCTATTAGTTCAAGAAAGCTTCTCTGGCTGGTGCTAATCACCTTGTTGTTCCCAGCTTTGGAGACAGCTGAGTGGGTGGCAGCACAGAGCTCATTTTTTTCTGGTCACTGGTTCAAGACTAGCTGTGGGCTTCTATCCTGGCAATTTCACTCACAAATAAGGAAACATTTGTTTCTTCCCCAGGACAATGAAGGTGAGCTTAATAAAAAGTTTTGACCAACTGGGGTGGGAATGCAAAACCACCAAGCTTACACGATTGGTGGTGAAGTTCACAATTTTTGTCACTTTTGTTATAAAGGCACCTCGATAGAAAAGTCAGAGAGAGCAAGGCTTCAAGTGCAATTACTTTCTCCCTGCCTATTTTTAGTGACAGGATCAGATTATTTTAAGTGCATTTTATAGAAAACCCTTCTTTACTGAAATATAAAGACTGTAATAAAGACAATACAATGTTTTGAAACTGTTTTAAACCCTTCACTCAGCGTTGCTTCTACAGATTTAACATGTAGGGGTTCTAATCTTGCCGCTACTAATTAGTGCCTTGGTATAATTGTGCCAACGGGGTGCTTGGCACCATAATTACTATCGAGAGATTCTGGTGGGGCTGTAACATGCCCACATTTATATGGATATGTCTACGATTACAGAGCAGTCACCTTTGTACGCTGGCTCTTCCACTGGATATTAACCAAGTAAGGGGTTGTTTTGCTTGAATGTAAGAGTTCAAAAGGCACGCACATATGTGCAACAGAGGGATTCATCTCTCGCCTTCCACGCCACTCCCCCACCCCTAAGAAGAACATATAGGACAAGTTACGAAATGCATTTCTACTTGTTTGGTCAAAAGGTAATCCGAGCAAAAGTAAATAAGATGATATTGAAATTATAGGCTGGCCTTTAATCAGAAATTTAGCTAGTTATTTCAAACACCACTTCCTCCTCCTCTCTACAGCTTCTCACCCCAGCTGCATTCATACCATACACTTATTTTTGGTTTTTTTATTTCTCTTTATTAGAATTTTTATGAAAATCAAATTAAATAATATTTTATAAAAAGGGGTAAATTAATATAACAGACCTAAGGCACCTCAACAACAACACGTACTAATAATTGTTAATACCTTCATATATAGAAGAGAGAGCGAGAGAGAGCCTTACAAAAAATTCTTCTTTACACAGAAAACTCAAATGGTCCCTAGCCTGGACTATATCAAGGGTGGGGAGCTGGCATTATTCTTTCCATTTGTTGGATCAATAAACACTTTATATATTTTCTCAAATGGGTCCTTTATCTCCCCCCCCCCCAGTTGCCCTTAGCTTTTCTGTTAATTTCTCTAAGCACATTGTCTAACTTTTTGAGTGTGGTTTAACTCACAGTCTCTCTCCCCATGGAACTCTGGCAATGGTGGCTGTGAGGGGATTGGGGGCCTCCCAACAACTCTCAGCAAACCTGAGGAAACCCCAGCTCCCAGAATTCTTTGGGTGAAGCCAGGGCTTTTTAAACGTGTGCTTTAAAACGTGACGTGAGAATGCCATTCATGTCAACCGCTCCATCCTTCCCATTGATTTGAACCATCTCCTTTCCGTCTCCTCCTCTTAGGGTCATCACATGCTCAGCTTCACAAAGTGCAGTCCTCTGTTTGAAGGAGTCCTGCACCGGGAGGACTGTCCAGACCAAGTCCAGTCTAAAAGACTGAAGGCGGCCACAGCTGAGTGGGAAGACCATCTGCCTGGCTTGCAGATAGACCTGTGCCGGGGGTGGGGGCAGCACAGCCTTTTGCCCCAGACCTTGGAGGGCTAAGCCAAGGACTGGCTGCTTTTTTTCTTTGGGTTTATACCTTTATTCTAACAAGACCCAGGGCCTTGGACAAGCTCTGCACAGACCTGAAGCAGATGGTCCTGGGTTCAATGAACATCCTTGAAGGGTCCCTCCATGTAAGGTTGGAAGAGATTGTCCCACTGTCTGTTTTCAGCAGGCCCATGTGCAGAATGTCAGACTGTGCCCTGCATGCCCTGTGTTCACCTTAGCTTTTTATTTATATCCCACCTTTCCCCCAGAACCACTACTCAAAGAGACTGTGTGCATTGGCACTGAGGTCCATTATCAACAAGATGTCTTTTGCCCCTCAGAGTTCCAACTGCTACAGATATGAGGACTGAGCCCTGAAGAACGAGGTGCTTATGGAAGCAAACCACGTTAACAAAATCTTCACAAAGCCCGTCCCAAAGAAAAGGGGTGGGCAACTCCTCAATCTCTTGACCCATAGCGGGCTGCCCGCCTGTCAATCACTCGGCATCACAATGACTTGCCAGTTTACTTTGTCTTTTTTTAAAAAAAAAAATATTTATTAAGATTTTCAAATTCAAATGCATAAATAATAAACAACATTATTTATATCATAGCATAATTTCATCACTTCTTTGGACTCCCTCACGTCTCCCACTCTCACTTGCATCGTTAAAAAAGGTTTTTCTAAGCAAATTACCATTTTGTTTACAATCTTATATCCGCTCATTTAAATAGAATCTAGCAGTTCTCCAAAAGATTTATATTTTCCTTAATCTCACTTATCGTCAAATTCGGATCTAATTCAGTGGTAGGCAATTATTTATGATCTAGCATCCTTCTTAACATTCAACCAAATTACAATGTTTTTTTTAAATAAGTCTTGAATTTCTTCCAGTCTTCTTCAACCCTCTCTTTTCCCAGGTCTCGGATTCTGCCAGTCATCTCGGCCAGTTGCATATAGTCCATCAGCTGCATCTGCCACTCTTCCAGCGTGGGTAGATCTTGGGTTTTCCAGCTCTTAGCGATGAGTATCCTTGCTGCCGTTGTTGCATACATAAAGAATGTTCGGTCCTTCTTTAACACCTTCTGGCCGACAATGCCCAGAAGGAATGCCTCTGGTTTCTTAGTAAAGGTATACTTGAACACCTTTTTCAACTCATTATATATCATTTCCCAGAAGGCCTTCACTTTAGGGCAAGTCCACCAGAGGTGAAAGAATGTTCCTTCATTTTCTTTACATTTCCAACATTTATTATCAGACAAATGGTATATTTTGGCAAGTTTAACTGGGGTCATGTACCATCTATATATCATTTTCATTACATTTTCCTTCAGAGCATTACATGCAGTGAAGTTCAGCCCAGTGGTCCACAACCTTTCCCAGTCCTCAAACATAATGTTATGCCCAATGTCCTGAGCCCACTTTATCATAGCTGATTTAACCATTTCGTCTTGTGTATTCCATTTTAACAGCAGGTTATACATTCTTGATAATACCTTAGTCTTTGGTTCTAACAATTCTGTTTCCAACTTCGATTTCTCCACCTGGAACCCTAACTTTTTATCATTTTTAAAGACTTCTTTAATCTGAGCGTAGTGTAACCAGTCTCGCACTTTATCCTTCATTTTCTCCAAACTCTGCAATTTCCAATTGTCTCCATCTTTTTCTAATATTTCCCAATATTTTGGCCATTTGGCCTCCATATTGGGTCTTTTTCGGGCCTTAGCTTCCAGAGGTGAAAGCCACCTCGGAGTTTTATTTTCCAATAAGTCTTTGTATTGTATCCAGACATTAAATACTGCTTTCCTGACAATATGATTCTTAAAGGCCTTATTGCTCTTAACCTTATCATACCATAGGTATGCATGCCAACCAAAAGCATTATTAAAACCTTCCAAGTCCAATACATCAGTGTCTTCGAGAAGTAGCCAGTCTTTTAGCCAGCAGAAAGCTGTGGCTTCATAGTACAGCTTTAAGTCTGGCAGGGCAAAGCCCCCTCTTTCTTTCGCGTCAGTTAATATCTTAAACTTAATTCTGGGCTTTTTGCCCTGCCAGACAAATTTAGAGATGTCTCTCTGCCACTTCCGGAAGTACTCCGTCTTGTCCACAATCTGTAATGTTTGGAACAAAAACAACATTTTTGGCAATACATTCATCTTAATAGCCAGTTTACTTTTTCTCTAACCTTCTCCTGCTTGCTTTTTGTAGTAACCAGAAAATGCCTGCTGATAGTAAGTAAAGGCTCCAGGTCAAGCTTACAGTCGCGTCTGTCTTCCTTGTGGTAAAACAAAACCTATTCTGTAGCAAGGGGAACGAGAGAGACATGGTACGATAAACTATGATTTTTTGCAATGTCTACAAAGCGGGGGGGGGGGGGGGTGTCCCAGCTAGTGAGGAGGTAAACCAAACAAGACATTTCCTTTTTGGAAATGGGTAGATTTCATTGTGTGTGTAAAGCAAATGAACACCCCAACCAAATATTTGAGCTTGTGGAACACTTGAAAATCCCCACTCCCCCACCCTACATTTTTTTCTTGGATTGAGCATGCTTTTTGATAAAGGAACCATTTACGTTTCAGCAATTGTCTTCAATGCACAATTATTCTATCATTGTCATTTGAGTTATATTGAGTTTTATGGACATGTCTCCTATCTCCTCCACCTGTCTGTTTAATAAAGAAAAGAGGGAAGAGAGGGAGTGAAGGAGAAAATAATACAAACCACATTTCCAGAAAAGTGCGGTCCAGAAAAGATGATTGGATCTCCCTGCATTTTAATAAACAGGATATTTCCAATGGGAAAGTAAGTCCAGAAAAGAGAAGTGATTTCCTCCTGCATTTTAATAATAAGGATATTTCTGGGGGCAGGGAATTGAGCCCAGAAAAGTGGTGTGGTCCCCCCCTTTTAATAAGAACCCTTTTTCCAGAAAAGAAGACTGGTTCCTCTACATTTTAGTCTCTTGAACCTAGCAAGCCATCTTCTGTATTCTCATATTATCCTACACTGCAGACATCCATTCTTTATGAGTTGGAGCCTCACGTTGCTTCTTCTTCCTTACCCAAGTTACCTTATCTGCTAGAAATAAATTAAACAGAAGCTTTTTTCTGCAGGGAAAGGGGATGGTCTGATTCTATCACATGCAACAAAACCCAGCTTTGGATCCATTTCAATTGAACAGCGTAAGGTGTTACCACACGTGGCTTGTATGTCTTTCCAAAAGGTCTCTGCCTTAGGGACATTCCCACCAGGAATGAATGCTGTGCCAAAACTGTTCCAAGAAAAGTTGTCTTCCCTGGAAAAAGAGGCCTTTGCTTTTCTGCTTTAGAAATGTCACAGCATTTTGGTGGATGCAGAGTTGAGTGAAGAAGTACTTCCATGTACAGTATCTGACCTGAATGGTCCGACATTTGGCTTCATTGGATATCCATAGGGTGGTGCTGGTGCCATTTTGCCTTTTGCTTCAGACAGGAAAGTGCCTCTGGATGCACCTTATTGAGAAAAAGTTGGATCCTGCAACCAGTTTCAAATTATGCATGTTTGTGGGATATTTCTTTCTTCCTTTTCTCACTCATTTGGAAATGATAGCTTGATTTCCACTAGTCATAAGGAGGGCAAGAGCTCTACTGTGTCCTTAAAACCCACCCTCTAACTCAGGCATAGTCCTTGTGGTGCCCTCCAAATGAACAATAATTTCCATGACCATTAGCCATGGCAGCTGGGGCTGATGGGTGTTGTGATCCAAAACATCTGGAGGGCACTTCGTTGGCTATGCCTGCTGTAACTGCTGCAAACCTGATCCTGTCAGTGCAATCATATACATGCCAGATGTAAGTTCATTGAGCTCAGTGGGTCTTTCTCACAAGTAAGTTTGCGTAGGGTCATATGCCACAGCTCCTCTGGTTGCTGGTGACACCAGACTTGCAGACTTTCAAATACGTCTTTTTAGTCATGAAGTCTAGAGGCTTGAATCTGTAAAAGAGGGAATGAGGGAGATTCATCTTGAGAAGCTAAATAAATTCTGTGGCTTTTCCGTTCTGTGCTTCTTCGTAAGTTTTTAAGCACGCGCAGAGATCTGCATGTGGCTCAAATGAGAGAGAGCCTTTGTTAAGGAAATAAGCTTACCTTTTAAAAACCAAAACCATGCTTTAGTGCTTCAATCAATTTGAAAGTGACAGGAAACCAATATCTGATTACCGATCGATGGGGTTAGGATGTCATCTCCAGCCTCCAAACAGGGTGGTGATGGTTGCCATTCTGCAGCAATAGAGTGCATTGGAAGAAAACAGCCTCTCCTTCTGCTAACCCTGCTTATCAGACAGTCCCTGTTTTCAGATCTGTCCCAATTTATTTTCCCTGTTGATGCTTAGAGGATGGCTTCTTGCTAGAGATGTAATCTAGAGACTCAGATGCTAAAGACTCAGCTCCTTCCCCGTGGTGTCTAGAAGCTAATATATCCCTGTGCATCTCTACTCAGAAGTAAGCCTCACTGAGTTCAAAGGCACTGCCTCCCTGGGAAGTGTGTACGGGACTGCAGCCTAACAGTGGAATCCTAGCCAGGTCTACTCAGAAGTAAGTCCTATTGAATTCAATGGGGTGTGCTCCCAGGTAAATAGGGTTAGGAATACAATCCAGGGCACATTTACCTAGGAGTAAGCCTCTTTGAAATTTAATCCATCTGTCAATCTCTATTATGGTCAATGACTTTGTACAAATATATAAAATGACACCAAAGAAAACCAAGTCGAGAACCATAGCAAAAAAATTACTAAGAACTGTATCATGCTATAGAATGCCAGGCACTGGAAACAAAAATGATAAATTTGCTAAAATCAATCCATGCTGAGTTTTGGATGCAGCGGTACAATGTTTAGCCACATTGAAAGAGGTCGATAAAAGGTGTAGAAAAAGCACAACATGCTTTGGATCGCCCTGAAAATCGCTGTAAATAGGATCCTCACTGGAAACAATGGGACTTGCTTCTGAGTAGACCTGCACAGAACATAAGAACACAAGAAGAGGCTGCTAGGCCAGGCCAAGGGACGATGTAGTCCAGCTTCCTGTTCTCACAGTGGCCAAACAGATGCTTGTGGGATACCCACAAGTGGAATCCAAGCATGAGATCCCTCTCCCCTCCAGTGCCTGGTATTCAGATGCATTGCTGCCTCTGACTGTGGAAGTGGTGGGTGGGGGTGTGGCGGATGCACATGTATGCGCATGAACAGAAAGGCACCAAGCTGTCTATGCCTTACCGCTTCTGTTTGGTATGTGTTGAAGTGTTGGCAACAGATGGAAGGACTGTTCTGCTTTCGTAGTATATCGTTAACTAGAGAAGCAGCATCTCCTCGGCTGTTAAACTAGTGCAATCGCAGAGCAAATGAAAGAGCATTCTTCAGCAAAGGGTAATTGGGAGAGGGACTCAGGCAGGGCAGGGATCCTCAATAGCAAAAGGGAGATGCCACAAGAGTGTCCCCTAGCTTCGTGCATGAAGTGCTGGAAGGCATGCAATAGAACACTGCAGTCTCCGTGCAACTTGTTTTCAGAGGGAGAGTTGAAGCCAGAGGGATAAATGCTCTTGGTGCTGTGCCCCATGGCCCCATTGCTGCAACATTCATCCATTGTGTACTCAGTTCTTTACACATTGTGTTAAAGCCACAAGCTGCTATTCTTCTTGATACCTGTTGCAAAGGGTGATGGAATTGCGAATGAATTTTGATATCTGAGCAATAACTGGGTTGGTTTGCAATTTTTTGTTATTATGAGTTTTCAAACTGTTTGTAAAGTTGCATTTTATATTGTGGTAACCTGCCCTGGGACTTTAGGGGGAAGGGTGGGTAATAAATAGTAGCAGCAGCAACAACAACAATTGACTTGATCCCAACTCTTGTTCCTACATTTACACACTGTCAACTAGCCTTCTGAGCAGAGATTGTAGAATTTATCAATTTTGGTTTCTTGTTTTTTTGCAGTCCTAACTTCAGTTTTCTGTATATTCACATCAGTTTGCATTTTATTAACAGTACTCATGAAAATTTGTTAGAATTTTAGTACAAATTTCTCTTAATAAGCACATTTTTGTGTGCAATTTCCCCATGTACACGTTTGGTTCACAATTTTCTCTAATACGGTGCATTTTTGTATGTTATTTTCATGCTTGCTTTGCTTGATGATATGCTCTATTGTACATATTACTTGGCTGGTGAACAGACCTGCAAAATTCGGAGAAGTGAAAATTTCAAATGATGCTTCAGTGTATGCAATGTTTCAGGAAGTGTGAACTAGGCGTGTTTTACCTTTAAATGTGAACCCATTTTCTCCCATCATCCTTATTTCTGACAAATACAAGTTGTGCTATTATTGCATTAATGATTTTGTAAAATAAAAATTAAAAAATAGACTTATTGCCCTTATTGTAATAAGAGCTCTCTGGGCCAGTTTCATGTAGAAATTTAGAGTGGAGGAAGCATGAAAAAGATGCAGGGTGGTTTACAATTAAAGGTAAAAGATGAGCTGAAAATTCAGCCTTTCCCCCTTTCGCTGGACCATTAGTTATTTACAAACGTAGCGAAGATTTTCAACTGCTTTTGGGGGTTCAGAGAAGTTTTCATTTTGGGTTGAGTTTACTTTCTGGACTTTGGAAAGTGAAGGGGTCAGCCAAAAGTCTGTTGGAAGTGCCAGGATATAACTCAACATGTACTGAAGGCTGTTGGGTTTGCATGGGGAGAGAGTAGATTTGACTGTCCATTAGCATGCGGTGAACTTTCCTTGGGTGTGAGCTTGATATCTTCAGAGTTGTTGACCTCACTTTGTCCTTCCTATTTCTTCTTCCTCCCACCTTGGGAGAGGAGACCTCTCTCTTACAGAGATGAAAGGGTAGGCATGGCTCTTTGCATCTCCACCTTAGTTAGCTAGAGCTAGGATCTTTCCTGTCCAAACACTTATTTACTTTAATAAACCTAGCTTTCTTATTCTCCATATTCAAAAATCTCAGCTTGATTGCATAAAGGGTAAGGTGTGCTTATCTAAGGAGGGATTTTAATGCATAGTTCAACTCCAAATACCATCAGGATCCTTCTCATCACACTCCTGTTTTTTACTTTTTACTTTCAGCCATTCACACATAGTCCACAGTGAGGTTCTCTGTTCTGCAACCACCAGCTGAATTTCCTGGAGCAGTGAGCAAGAGAAACGAATGTGGTATCCTTTCCATTGTTTTCTGGTGCAGAAAACTCAGCTTGAATCTAAGAACGGGAGAGAACTATCACTATATGGGCTCCTCGAAGCATCTCATCTTTTTAAAATTTGGTAAGCACTTACTTTTCTCACACTCACAAAAAAAAACCTTTGAGGTTTTGCTTTACTTACCTTTGAGGTTTTATTTACCACCTGAAAACATCTGAAAACCCCCTTCTCCCATTTGCACAAGAAATGAATAGTTTTGCGACGGGGGGTGGGTGGGAATGGGGGCAGGATTTTTGGCCTACCTTTCTCCTTGAATCGCAAGCCACCCTGTGTTTTTAAAGGGTTGTGGATAAAGCCACAAACACGAGCCACAAACATCTCCTAAGAATGGCAGATCAGACTTAAGATCTATGAAGCTCGGTTTTCTGCTTCCAAAAACAGTCAGTTGAATATCCCAGGAAAGTTCGCTAACTGGATATTGGGGGAGGGGAGGCATCCCTTGTTATCTGTGGGCTGCTGATAGCTAGAAATTAGAGGTACATGTCTTGTGAACATCTAGCTATCAAGGCTGAAAGAAGTTCATAGGCTTATTCACCACTGAGGCTTCTGGAAAGGATTTGGTGAAGAAGTCGGTAGCAGCGGGCGGCAGGGGAGATTTCTCTGCTTTATCTGTACGGTGCGCTTCTTTACTAACAAAACAGACTGCAACTGTGTGTATGTGTATGTGTGTGCGCACCTGCGCCTGCGTGTAAATGTGTACATATGCACCTGTCATGGAAGATATTCTTTTGATGAGACCCGTTTCCCCCTCCCCTTTTAAGCTTTTAAGATAATCTCTGAGAAATCATCAAACTATCAAAAGAAATCGATGGATCAGAAAAGGTTCCCGTCATCCCTAACAAAAATCCATAACGTTTGCATTTTAATAGAGATACTACAAGACTGTACTAGTCATTTTCCTTCTGATGTGTTCCTTTGATTTCACTCTTATCTCACCGAACTCTTGACTTCCCTGAGAAAAGGGATTATTGAATTGTATGTCTCCCTCAGATGCTCTTGATCATTCAAGTAGCCTGTACTTAAGGATGTTACAGACTCCACTCGGCTCCAGGCTCCTGGCGAACTCATCAGGGACTGTCATCTTAATATTAATTGGGTCTTGTGCAGGAATCTCAGCGCTGCAAGGAGGGGGTGGCGGGGGGGGGGGAGCTTTTGGAAAGAGAGAGAGAAGATTATGCCCAAAGCCAGATGTAAAGACAAACATATTTAGCACAACAATTATGATAATTGCAGAAACACTCTGTTGAGAAATAAGTTGATCTGATTAAGGAGCACTTCTACGTGATCAAATATTAATCTGCTGTCTTCTCTCTAACCTGGCTTGCACATAAGAGGCTTCTTATGGCTTTATGTATTTAGTAGATTGGAGGGTGCTGAACTCATTGTACCTAGTAATATGGTACATCCATGTCAATACAGTAGAAGGATCTTGAAAGAATGTAATCCACTTAAATTAAAAATAGACACAGGCTGAATCATAAAACTTCAATTGAAATGAAAATAGAGTCAATCAATCAGCGTTCTTTTAAACACTGGGAAGCTCAGCGAAGAGGAGGCTAGCTGAAGCCAATTTTTCCTTCCACTTTACTACATAAGAATTATAAATATTTCTCCTTGGTTAATAACATCTTAATCTCTTAAACCATCATCCTCATAACTAAAACATCCGGACAGGGACTTACAAGAGTTCCAGACAGGCTTAATGCTCAGCCCAGATAGATTAGAGAATGATATATGTATAGATCAGGCTAAGTATGAAATTTAATTTTGCTCCAAAATTTAAATACATTCAGAGTGGCTTTAAAGCACATGATTAAACTGTTTTGTTCAACTTGAAAAGAAACTCGGCAATTTCTTGCACAGTTACTGAAGTGCAAGCTTCGCATCAGATAAGTAACCTGTAGCCACAGATATGCTATCAAAAAGCATTAGGAGACGAGAAATGGCTCTTTTTGATAAAACATCTCACCCTGCAAGAAACGCTAACCTGGGTGTTCAAGCAAATCTTTATTGCAACATAATACCCCCAAGTCCAGACTGTTTATGTTTAAACATCACTTAATTGCATGCATGTAATGCATGTAATGGTTATGCAATGTAAGTACAAACAAGTTCAGTTAAACACTTGGACAATATCTGAATGTATTTTGAAGTCGAAGGAGAAAGCCAGGACTTTGCAAACAAATGCCAGCTATCTTGTACTGCAATCCAGGCTCCTAAAAATAAATGGAAGCTCCTTGATTTCAACTGGATATGAATGCTACCATTATACATGTACAAAGAACATATAGCACATGTAAAGCACATTCACGAGGAAACATGAACGTGAAATCATACCGATCTTTCTTTCTCCAGCTGTATTTTCCAATGCTCAACTGACATTTGAATTATCATTTATTTTTGTAGGTATAGTTATCTATCAGCACATTTTGTTAAGATTTCAAATATGCACACACATTTTGCATGTGTGTCTACAGAGAGAGACAGAGAGAAGGGGTGTGCTAAGGCTGCAGTCTTAATCACTGTTAACTTGCAAGTAAGTTTCTTTGAAATCAGCATGATTTATTCAGAAATACCTTATTAAAGCTTTGCGTATTAGTGTCAGACTTTGTGTGTGTGTGTGTGTGTGTGTGTGTGTGTGTGTGTGTGTACACACACACACACACTGCTCTGACCTTCTAACCACTGTTTTTGCGCATCTTATTTATTAAGAAGAATTAACCACACGTAAACTTTTCAGAAGGTAAATCTTGCCAATGTGGCTTATCTCCCGGAGTAATTAGGCTGGCGTTTCTGCTTTATTAACTCTGATACAACAGAGTCCTGCCCTCTGTCAGCAGAGGTACTAATAGATGATAATCAGGACAATTTGGAAACCATACAAATTAAATGATGAAGTGAGAGGAACTAAAGCTAAAGGACAAATAGGTCACAATCATTTAAATACGCATTTTCCAAGTTCCTACGTAGGAACAAGCCTCTTTAAGGTGGAGGATCAAGTTTATTATCAGGATTTTAACGTTTTCTATTTTACATGACATTGAAAGTTAATTTTTAGTTTTGAAAGAGACACGGATTCATTTTCTCCTACATTGTTTTTCATAAGGTAAAAGCTGCAGACACAGCAGCGAATCTGACAAAGCCAAGAGAATGCTGTTCGGTTTTGCATCTGAGATTTGATTTTTGTGTTAAGAAGTGTGGGGGTCTTAGTTTTCAAAAGAAATCTCAGTGTGTGTGTTTACTGACATTAGTGCTTTGTTTGGAAGTGAGGAAAAAATGAAATTCAATTCCACAAATTTTAAATATCCCTCCCCCTGAGTAACACACACACACTACAGAATCTGCCTCATCTATATTACTTTACTTAGTGACTAACATGCATTTTAAATAAGATATTGTTTATGCATGTAATTTGATGTTTTGAACTTAAAAGCTGTTCTACCCTCTATGCTGCCCACCCCTGTTTTACCACACACACATACTCCCAAGAAGGGAATAAGTGAAAAACTCACTTTTCCTTTTAGGTAATTTGTTGAAGTGCGTTTATATAACCATATTGGCAAACCATATTAGATATTAATGATTTCCAGTGATTTTTGTAGCTGAAAACATCCAAGGCTGGAACCATATTTTAGACAAGAAGAAAAAGAAGGAATTATAAACATTCTGCAAAGCTGTTTCCTGTCTTTATCTCAAATTTAAATAAAGCTTAATATAAAAGCTATTTTACCGCAAAGAATCCAGATAAGGCCTACAAAATACTTTATTCTTTTACCATTGTTAATCATTTCACTTTTAATAAAGAGGAACTACCCAATAACCAAAGCTCACTTACTTTGAGCCTCAGTTCTGTAGAAGGTTTTCCTCTTAACTAAAAATATTAGCGCTTATTCTATAATTTGGCCATACCAGTTGGCTGATTTCCTTTAAAAGGCCCCCTTCATCCATTTTGAAAACAAATGCCATGGCGATCATTTGTAGTTGCTACAGTAACGTCCCCCAAGACCATGAGTTTACGTATTGTTTGTGTAGGGGCAATAAAACTCTTTAATTGTCCATTATCTGCAATATTTGTAATGCTAGAGTTTGCGTGTTGGTGGGGGGCGTGAGGGGAGAGGGAAATTCACAGTATAACATCCCAAATACCCATTAGGAAGCCTTCCTATGGAATGCATGTCCACATGAATACACTGCAAAATACACTTCTGTTTACTGCTAGAAGCCAGAGAGGTTTCAGAAAGGGTGAAAAAACTTCCCTGGTCGGAGAAGAAAAACTTGAGCAACAGGCAACTACAGCTTATCAGCCAATTTAATTCTGATCTGATATAAAGAATTATTTTCAATCCTGGCTCGTTCTGTTTATTCTACCCTGGCTGAGGATTTTGGCAATTAAATGTTTCTCTGCCTGGGATCCATTTAATGTACACTGTTTTCCTTTATAGGGGCCCTGAATCCATTATTCTAAACAAAGCTGTATACATATAGCCCTAACCAGTTGCTGGAGAGGCTTACAGACAACTGCTTGTTTACTATGAGAAACCCTTGTCCTATGGCACACATTTAAAACGTTGTACTTGTCACAGGCTAATACAGGCAAATTGAAAACCTTGGAACGATCTGATCTACAGTTCAGATGATTTGCATTTTCATCCTTGCAGCAGTGGTTGGTTTTTTTGTTTTTGTTTTTAAGAAAACATTTTCTTTAAAGCATTGCAAAATTTAGTTGAGGATCTTTGCAGTGCAACCCAATTGCAGTAATGAAAAAATAAACAAATCAAGCATAATATAGTCACTTACCCAGCAGGCTTACTTATTCACAGTTATTTTTATGATTTATTTTTCATGCAGCTTTGTTTTTAATTCAAAATACATGAAACCATCTCATACATCAATTTTTTACTTTTTATTTTTTTAAAAAAAACACACACACATAAAAGTTCCTCCTCCCTCCTTGTTCAAAAATGAAAGTTTAGCTGCTGCTACTACTTACAGTTCTGAGTATTTCTGTCTCTTACAACTCCCCCACCCCACCCACCCACTTTTGATTTGGAGTGAGAAATCGTCTCCCTTATTGTAAGTGAACTGGATAGCAATATAAGCTTAAGTGGACACTCTTTCTCATTCCGGGGTGTGTGGACCGTGGAGAGAGAGAGAGAGAGAGAGAGAGAGAGAGAGAGAGAGAATTCAGGGCACATGTTAACATCTAAAGACTGAAAACATAGCCAGTAAAATAGTCTTCCCGATCCAAAGAAATCACTAGTTAATTCCACAAACATTTGTTTCAGCTCAGGGATTGCATTAGAAACTTGGAGACCCAGTGGTCTTGTTCGATCATTCACTGCTGGCTATATAGTTTATAACATGCTGTGCAACGCCATCTGCTGGTTTAAACAATGGGGTCAGGGGACAGCAGCGGCAGGAAAACAGAACCTGTTATTGTATCTGATGTCGGAAATCTAAAATCAGGCGTCCAACTTAAAATGAAACTGTGTCCAGTTTCTTGGGACTTCGGCATGGTCTCCTGGACAAAAACCGTGCACAAAGGCTGATTCAAGTCATGTGTTTTAGCAATGCTGGAAAATATCCCCAAAGAAATGAAATTTCACCACAGATGGAAGATTTCTGTTGTAGTCCTTCCAGTGCTCCAGTAATTTTGAAAATATCCTTGAAAGGAGGGGTGCTGGGAGAATTGGTGGTTTGAAGATTCTGCTATGAACTCGTCTGATTGACACTTCCCTGATTAATGTGAGGACTGGAATTTTGTTCTCTGCTTGTTTTCACATTTCCCAGTCTGCTGCAATTATCAAAAAAGTATAGATATACTTATATATTTCAAAATGCATTAGAATGCATATTTTGAGGTGTATATGCTGGCATTTTGAGTAGAAATAAGTTTAAAGCTGCACATTCTGAGCAAAAATACATTTAGAAATTGTTGAGAAAAGGCACACTTACCTGTGACTATCCATGTAATTTTTTCTTTCTTTCCTAAGTCGCAGTTCAGAAATGTGGTGGGACAGATGTCCAAGTGAAAATGTGTAAAAGTGGCATGGACCAGGGTAGTGGAGATTGGTTCATCCCTCTGTACTTAACGCAAATCAGGAGACATGCTGCAACTGTCCCTATGTACCAAGTACAATCCATATTTTGGGAGTACCTGTTCTTGACATAAACCATGTCCCAATTTGTCCCCCCATCTTGCTCCAGGGTGACATTATGTTGTTCTGTTCCATTTGGAATGATTTTACTCACTTAATAATGGCAACTGCCTTATCTCTTTTTATAATCATATATCATATAGTTCTCACTCTTTCCAATATCTTACAGTGAAAGGCAAGTAAGAAATCTTACAAATAAATACACTGGTGTTTAGGGGTGCCTCTTTGAAAAAGGAGACTACATTCACTTCTTTTTTTTAGATGCTGGTGCTGAGTGAATTTGTACCCCATTCTCCTTCCCAAGAGGGAGACCAGAGTGACCAGCAACTTTAAAAGCAATATAAAACAACAGCAAGAAACCCACAGAACTTTTTGCAAATGTTTGGTTGGAGAACTGCATTGCAAAATTCAGATATGTGTGGATTTTTAAGGAGGACTATATTTTGGTTCTCCTATTGTTCCAGAAAGTGCAAACTTGATAATTTGCTTTTACAGTCATACCTTGGTTTTTGAACAGCTTAGTTCTTGAATGCTTTGGCTCCCGAACTCTGTAAACCCAGAAGTGAATAGTCTGGTTTGCGAACTATTTTTGGAAGCCGAACGTCCGGCAGGGCTTCCACGGCTTCTGATTAGCTGCAGGAGCTTCCTGCAGCTAATCAGAAGCCATGCTTTGGTTTTGGAAGTCAAACAGACTTCCATAACGAATTCCGTTTGACTTCCAAGGTACGACTGTACATGTGAACTGAATCAAATTTCTTCCCATTTTATTCTGAGAAAAGTGTGTCCACGATTGCTTCATGTAGTACTTGGCCTTCTATATGCCATGATGTTAGTGGGATGATTCAGTTGAAACCATGCCATCTATGACCAATATATTTTAAGGGCATTTGTTTAAGTGTATGAGCCTTCAGAAATGTGTAAGAGGGATACTTGCAAAGCCCGGGTTGGGAGGTGGTGAGAAAAATGTTTCTTTAAAAGTGGAAAAAAGTAAATCTATATAAACATATTCTGCTTCCATCTCAGAGTTTAAAGAGAAATGTTTTGGCACAATAATCGAAGCTCCACCGACTGGGCAGAGAAACCGTTATCCCCAATAACTCCATTAGAGGGCTTTGGTGGCTGCAACATCTGGAAGGGGTTTGGTTTTAATGACTGCTTAAATACAAATCTCTGTTTAAAAATAGATTTGGTGTCCAGAACAATGCTGGTTCTTGACTCACCCTTTCTCAGAGATCACTTTCAAACAGTTTCAAACAAAGTTGGCTGTTCAATGAACATGCATAACAAGATGACCTTTAATGAATAGCCATCTTCCCCCACCATTGAGAAAATTAGTCTCTTTCATACCTTCAGATAATTCAGCATTCACATCTTAGTAGGTATGGATGTTCCTTATGAATTCACTGGGAGCTGGGTCATTAGGGCAAATGGGTTGCAGTCCCAACAGCCTCCTTTTGCCCTCACTCAACTCCCACCTGCCTGTCTCCTTAATTATGGTCAGCCCAGGGGGTGGCCTTTGCTGCCAGCTTCTACTTCCTTAATCTCAGCGTTGCTGCTTGTAGAACTCAGAAGGGAGAGAGAAGAGCACAAAACTAGAATTCGTTGTTTTTTGCCTGTGGTTGTCTCTGGCACCACCTACTGTTGGGCTCTCTGCCTTCCTCCCTACCAATCACAATAGACACCAGGCACCACTGTAATAGACATTACAATTATTATCCTATGCCTTGTCCAAGGAGCACACATATGGTTTCCAAAACCCCACTTTATCCTAATAATGATCCTGCGAAGAAGGTTAGGGACTGATCTGCAGCCATAGCCTCCTGGACCACCATCATTGCCACATACTTGGAAGGGGACGGGTGAGGTGGCGGCAAGTTTGGGGCTGTATGGGTTCACTGCCAAAGTCAACTTGACACTCCCACTGGTTTGCCCACATGACCCTGACCTCGCCACCACCTTGCCTCGTAAGTGTGCTGGGAGGCTATTGCTGTGGCTCCACTCCAACGGATGAGCTGCTCCTGCTAGGATGAAAGAATGTGAGTGGCTGAACATAGGAAAGCTGTCTTCTATCTAGTCAGACCATTGGTGCATTGAGATCCATACTGTCTTCACTGACTTAGGGTTTTAGGCCTTTCCCACCCAACCTGAAGATATTGGTGATAGAGCCAAGGATATTTTCAACTATCACACTAGCAGATGTTATTATCATGTGAGAGTCAGTGTGGTTAGAACATCAAGCTATGATTGGGGGTATTGACCTGGTTTCACGAACCTACACAGCCTTGAAGTGCCATAGCTCAGTGGCAAAACATTTGCTTTGCATGCAGAAGGTCTCAGGTTCTACTCCCAGCATCTCCAGGTAGAGCTGGGAATGTCCTAACACCTGGAGAGCTTCTGATGGTCAGTGTGTATTGAACTTGATGAACCAATGTTCTGATGTGGCACAAGGCAGCTTCCTATGTTCCTCTGAAAGGATTAGGGCAGGCACAAGTGAATGAGGACAGCACATGAACCCCACCCAATACTTGGTCCCATTTCAATCCCTGGCATCTCCAGGTAGGGCCGGGAATGAAACCTGAAACCTTGGAGAGTCACTTGCAGGCAATGGAGTCAATACTGAGTGAGAGGGACCAAGACAGCTTCCTTTGTTCTTCACCCAACAAGGAGAGGTTACACAGTCATCTGAGGGAGAAGGATAGAGAGATAAGGACTACAGCAAGAACTGCACATCAGACTTTGCTAGGTTTGGGCCTACTTGTGGGATGGCAATGATAATCAACAAGGTCTTCAGACTCTGTTGCACACCAGTCTTTGACCCAAGTGCAGTGGGGTCCTCCAAGGTGCGGGCAGTTTAATTTTCCTCCAGGCTCATGACAAATCTGGTAAGTTCACCAAAGCCATGTTTCAGATGGATGAAAATTATTAGTACAGCCAATTGTCCACTTAACTCTGTGTTCCTCAAGTTAGACAGTCCTACCACCTCTGAAAGGGACATGGCAAAAAACCTATGATGTTTGAAACAGTCATCCACTGTTAATCACACTCAAGCGTAGATCCATTCATATGACTAGTTTAAGTACATTCATTCCAATGAAGCTACTCTGAGTAAGTATTAATTGAAAACAAACCCTAAAAATTCACACCATAATGGGCTCAACACCTCAGCAAGCAGGAAATTGCAGCACCAGGTGGAGAGTTTAGAGAAGGAGAAGGAGAAGGAGGAGAAGGAGGAAAAGGAGAAGAAGAAGGAGAAGAAAAAGAAGAAGAAGAAGAAAGAAGAAGAAGAAGAAGAAGAAGAAGAAGAAGAAGAAGAAGAAGAAGAAGAAGAAGAAGAAGAAGTGGTACTAATACAATAATTCTGAAACATGAAAGTTAGTGAAAATCCTGCCATTGGTGTTCTGAGGCAGTAAACTATTTAGGGCAGTTCAATGTAATTGTCACCAAATAAATATATCCACAATACAATAATTGGATGAGTTTCACTTCAGTATATATTTGAAAGAAAAAACATTGAATTAACTTTGCTTTTAACTTTTAATCACTCAGTGGTTGGTAGTTATTAACTGTAATTTTGTTTGTCACAATGGGGAGATGTAATTTTCCAGGCTGATGTGGTGTGACATGAATGTTGCCATATCTTAATGTAGGCGTGTAGAAGAAATCAGTATTTGTAGTATCAAACAATCTGTGACCATCAGCAAAAAGAAGAAAAGCCTTTTACCTACTGAGAAAAAGAGGAAAAAAGCAGAAAGTTGTCGTACCATCTTAATGGAAGATGTATAAAGGATTCATTCCTTTTCTTACTGATTTACAGCGAGGATAACCAAGATTGGTGCCTTCCAGATGTAGTTGGACTCCAACTCCCATCAGCTCCCACCATCACAGCCAGTTGGTTTGGGATGATGGGTGATGCAGTCTGGCGACATCCAGGGCAGCCTTCTTAACCTGATGCCCTCTAGAGGTTTTGAACTGCAACTACTGTCATGCCTGACTATTGGCCATGCTAACAGGGTATGATGGGGGCTGGAGCCCAACAACATCAAGCTGGACATCAAGTTAGAGAGCATCAAGTTGCTGAAAGTTGATCTAGAGGTCACTATGTCAGCTATCCCTGATCTACAAGGACGTGTGTTCTAACTATCCTTATTTTTCTAATATCTGCCTCTCGCCACAACCTTTCCTCCCCTTTTCTTTTTAGGAAGATACTGAGTTTATAGGAGCTGGACATCTGATTTGTGTGCTTTTCCACACACAAAAACCAGCCCTCCCTGGCTTATCTGTTTCCATCTTTAAGATTTATTCCAGCAACATCAAATTTATATATCACTCAATGCCAAAATGGGCTTCTAAGTGATTTAAAGGGCATTTCAACCATTTACATAAATATTACCATCCACAATGAAAATGCACAACCAAACAACCCCATCAAAACATTAAAATAGTAATACCCATAATTAAAATGAGTAACAGAACAATCCCATGAACACAGAAATTAAAACAGGAGACTCCAGTCAAGAGATCTAGAGTAATGTCTTTGTAAACAACAGGTGTGTCTTCAAAAGCAAGCAGAATGTGCATACAGTTGGGGCCTCTCTTGCATTGCAGTAGGGAAGGCATTCTGCAACACTGGTGCCACCAGCGAAGAAGCCATGCTCTTGGTGGCTGCGATGCTCCCTGGCACTGTGGTGGTGGGCAGATGCCATTTTATTATCCCGGCAGACAGTGGAGGACGTAAAGACCGCAGGCTGCCCTCTTACTGGGAAATAAAAGATAGCTGCCAGCCACCAGGATACCAGGCAGTGCCATAGTCATGGGCAGTAAGTCCACTCATGCCTTCCCTTCCCTTTCTCTCTCTTCCTTTGAAAAAAGAAACCAACCAAGTGATACCACACACCCCTTTGCCACCTTCAAATGGGTGGCAGGGTGGGGATGGTGCTGGTGGATACATTTCTGCTCGTCCCTAACTTGACAAATGCTACTGCTGGTCATTGGTGCTGAGGTGCTGTGTTTCCAGAGGCTTCTATTCAGGGGCTGTGACCTTTAAAGCAGCCCCAGGAAAACCTGCTCATGCTCTTTCCCCCGGCCTCTGACTTTCTTCCTGCAAGGAAGCTCTCCAAAACTGCTTTGCGCAACCCTCTTTAAAATGCTCCGGGCATGTTGGAAATTCACTCTGACTCACAGCCACTTGTCTTCTGGTTTCTGACCTTCCAACTGAGATCAGGTTCAAATGGCTGTGGTTAATGAGATAATTAATTCAAAGTCAAGGCTCATAGATTGCTCTTTGGCAGTTAACGTAGCCGATAGCATGTTTGCTCCTTCCATAGGTCATTATGACGGTTATTTAGTCTGGGGCTATTCCCAATGTAGTGCCTGTGTGCGCGGTGGGGGTGGGGGGGGGATGCTATGTGCTAATCTGAAAACAGGCCTTCCTGGAGAAAGATGGGGAAGTTGTCTTCTTGGTGGCTTTTTGTGTTGTTTGTCAGGTTCCATGTACAATGGACAAACAAAAAATGGTACAATGATAAACATTTCACCCTGCATTTGGGAAAGCCATGCACATTATCTGAGGAGTGGGCAGCTACAGGCCTGGGGACTGAATGTGGCCCCCAGACTTCTCTGCCTGCCCCACAGAACCCTGCCCAGTCAGCACTCCTCCCTGGTCCTGTTTCACTCCCTGAATGTTTTTGCCTGGGTGGAATGTGTCCTGGAACTCTGATCATGCGTCTTAGCTGCCTGGATGTTAGTTGTTGATAGAATTATGCATAACATGGAGAAAGTTGTTGTAGCAAAGTTGTTCTCCCTCTCTCATAACTCTAGGACTCATGGAAATCCAATGAAGCTGAATGTTGGGAGATTCAGGATGGATAAAAGAATATACTCCATTACACAGCACACAGTTAAACTATGGAACTCGCTCCTGCAGGAGGCAGTGGCTATCGATGGCTACACTCTGCCTCCACAGTTGCTGAATACCAGTTGCTGGGAGCCACAGGAGGGGATAAGGCCAGTGCTTTTTTTCTTAAAAATGTTGAGGGGTACTCTCATTTTCCCACTCATATTGAAATATTCCTCCTCAATGAGGCCAAACTTAGATTCACAAAATGTTTAGGGTTATGTGTCCCCCCCGCATCTCCCCAGAAAAAAGCACTGGATAAGGCTCTTGTGCTTGTGGGTTTCCTACAGGCATCTGGTTGGACACTGTGAAAACAAGATGCTTTTGGTGAACTCCCACCAGCATGCAAGAAAGACAGAATAAAGAGGAGGATTTGTCCCCTTGCTCCTCTCCTCCTGGGCAGTGCAGCAGATTGGGCCCAGAGAGAGAGGTTAAGTAAATGGGCAGTGGTGATAGTGGCAAAGCAGGAAGGAGGGCATTGGGAACATACTACCTGAGTCCATCCCCCCCTGCCCCCCCAAATCTGGATTATACATTGGATGACTTGTTTCCTCTATGTTCCATATAATTGGCACTGTTCAGAGATATAGGCTAATGGCTTCCATCATCAGGAAGGCACTCAATTAAAAGAGTGCATCACATCTTTGAGTGTCGTAACACAATGGTGCAGAGCCTTTTTGCAGCCCAAGGGAAACATTTTGGGGGTTACATGCCAGTGGTGGGTGGGGCCAGAGGCTAAAGTAGCTGGAGCAACAAATGCAAATTTTGTTCGTTGAGTCACTGGAATATACCAGAAGAGAGTCCAGAGAGAACAGAGAATGCTGATGATACTTTATGGATAACAAACAAGAATAGAATGTAACTTGAGCAGAATCATTTTTTCAGGCCTTGAGACATATCCAACATAACATACTAAGGTAGACCTCCTTCCGAACAACTTTCTCCTCCAGCTGCCCAATCTCAGCAGTCTTCCTCGCTGACAGTTAACTCTCAACTGAGAAGAATCTCCTGCCAGAGTCTGCTGTCATCCAGGCCAATAACACAATTAACCCTTCAGTCACACATGGAATGATACCTGCTGTTGCACTTTTACCTTTGTACAGTAGACTAGTTTCTATACACAATCACAACACACCCTTCTAGCTTTCATTCTGGCAAGCACAAAGCATTACCAGAGTTCAAGGGCACTTTCCAGCCATGGGGGAAAACACCTCAAGGGGAAGGAGGGTTGTGACTAGGGAGGGAGTCTGAAAGCCAAATTGCAGGGCTGTATTTGGATTCTGTCTTCCGCTCCCCATTGTAACAGGCCCCGGAGTTCTATTGGGTGAGAAATTTTGGGAGCAATCCTTGGGAACTGACTCCTGATGTAACAGGATGCAGAGCTCTGTTCAGTGTGAGATCTCGGAAGTAACACTTAGTAGTTTGATTCTAGTCTCATTCTCATTCCCATTCTACTCCCTTCCTGTTATTTCGCTTATGAATGCCACCTCAGTTTGGGCTGTTGGATAGCCACCTCTGTTGGGCACATCTAGTGCAGGAAAGAGTGGTGTCGTTCCCCCCCCCCCCAACTCTTGATTCTCAGCCAAGAGGGATAATGGTGTCTATCAATTTTGCTGCAGTTCTCTCCATTTTGACATGCTTTTGCAAAGGCAGCCGCAAGATGAATATCAAAGTATCATCGTAATCCACATTGGGAAGCCTGTCAGGAAATTGTTGGGAAAATAAAGTGAATCAATAACATGTCAAGCGAACCGAAAGAGGGAGGGGGTGAAATTGAATATTCATTTTCTTGGTTTCAGAGGGCCAGGGATTTAGAAGAAGTGAAAGAGCTTGTGGGATTTTCAGCATTCTTGGAAAGATTCAAATAATATTTTTTTTTTATTCTGTGCATTGGATTTGTATTTAATTAGCTCCTTTAAAATTATACCATGTGCCTTCACACCATGTAACTAATGCAGGTAGAGATCATCAGCTTATAATGCACAACAGCTGACAAGGTGTGCTGCCAGCTGTGTCTGCAAAAACCAGGTACTAGCATATGGCTGGCTGTTGTTTTTCTGTAAAGTTTACTTATTTCAAGTCAATTTCCTCCTCTCCCCTCTAATCTAGACTTCCACCACACCTCCATTTAGCCACTGGATCTTGACTTCTTCCTTTTGATGTTACTTCCTCTTGTTGTTTTCAAGCCCAGTATGTTCTTCCATATTGGAAGAACACCTGCCAGATTGCATTGTGGGACTTGTAGGCTTGAGGTCACAAGGGTTTTTCAAACAGTAACTTTTCCCACACAGTGCTTAGTTAAATTGTGGAACTCTCTCCAACAGGAGGCAACAAACCTGGATGGCTGTCACAGAATCATAGAGTTGGAAACCCTGAGGGTCATTTAGTCCAACCCCCCTGCAATGCAGATATCTCAACTAAAGCATCCATGACAGGTGGCCATCCAACCTCTGCTTAAAAACCTCCAAGGAAGGAGAGCCCATCACCTCTTGTGGGAGTCCATTCCACTGTCAAACAGTTTGTACTGTCAGAAAGTTCTTCCTGATGTTTAGCTGGGATCTCCTTTCTTGTAACTTGAATTGGGTCCTACCCTCCAGAGCAGGAGAAAACAAGCTTGTTCCAATTTCCGCGCGACAGACCTTTAGATATTTGAAGATGGCTATCTTGGAGAAGCAAGCTATCAGTGACTACCAATGAGTATATTCTACCTTGTGGTCAGAGGCAGTAATGCTTCTGAATACCAGTTGCTGGAAGCCACAGGAGAGCAGATTGCTCCTGTGATTTGGTCTTGCTTGAAGGTTTCCACAGGCATCCTGGTGGCTACTGTGAGAACAGGATGCTGGAATAGATGGGCCATTGACCTGATCAAGCAGGCTTTTCTGACGTTCTTATGAGATACCCATCACAGACAAAAGATCTCTTTCCTAGATAGTCATAGACACACATTGCAGTCTCCCCAATTTCCCCCAGTGGATTCCTCTGTGTTGAGTGCCTGTGCTCACCAAAAAGATTACAGTATGTGTGTAAATGGTGCCAAGATGTGTCAAAAATGAAATACAACATGGTAGATTATTTTTGACATTTGATCTGAACTACAGCCTGTATAATATCTCATTTTCAAAACACTGGGAAATACGATATGCTGCCCTAAGCGGCCCTTAATGGAGAAATCATGTACGATCCTTAGTGTGCGGAGTGGTGTGCATTTGCCTCTTGCAATTTACAGAGCAAATCAAACATATGCCCCACACAGTGCAATCCCATGCCTGCCTGCTCAGAAGTAAGCCCCCCCCCCAAAAAAAAGCTCAATGGGAGTTACTCATAGGTGATTGTGTACAGGACTGCAGCCTAACAGTGCAATTCTAACCATGTCTGCTCAGAAGTAAGTCATGTTGAATTCATTGGGCCTTATTCCCAGGTAAGTGTGGTTAGGATTGCAACCTAATGGATAACAAACATTGATGGACAGACTTCTTTAGTTTGTCTGATTCGTAGATCCACTGAAATTAATGGACATGATTCTGAGTAGAATGTAATTGGAGACACACCATAGTTGCATTTTCATTTCATTTTATTGCGAGCTTATTGAATTTCCATGTGGACTAGTGTGTTATGTTGGTATATATATATATATATATATATATGAAATATATCCTTGATCCTCAGATCTTTGATGAATGGAGAGCAATGGGTACAAAGTTAGGGATGAATGACTCAGTCAATTCTGGTTTCTCACAGTTTCTAATTTTTCCAGACTTAAGCTTAATTCTTGACATTTTCATATCAGTTTGCAATTTTTTTTAAAAAAAGTCATAAAATTCATAAACATTTTAAAGTGAATTTCTTCTAATGCACAGTTTAATGAAACATTTTGTCTAATATACAAAATTTCGCTAAGCCATTCTCCACAACACAATGTGTTTGTGTACAGTATTTCCACACACACCTGCATTTTTGTACAGATTACTTGACTGGAAAAACCACATTGCAAAATTCAGAGAAGTGTGACTTTTGAAGGATGTCTGTATTGCAGCTTACAATTTTTGGGCTACTGGTATCTAAAAGCTCAGAAAGCCTATTGAAAGCATATTCCGAGTTCGGAAAGCTGGGGTGCTTGCTGGCACAGGAAACTGAGGCAGGCAGGCATCGTGCTCCCCTTCTGAGGAATCGCCCCCACTTTGTCTTCACATTAGTGCTGCAAGACTTAATTGTTCCACCCAATTAAAAGCACTCTTTTCTTCCTGCTTCCCTCCCCATTGCCTTTCTCCTTGTATTCACACAATTATGAAACTATCATGTAACAATTTAACTGGGTTAACTACTTTTGATAGTGTGGCGGGGGGGAACACAGGACACCTCGCTCCCACAAGGAACACCAACTTTCTCACCATTCTTAAGTAACAGCATAAATAATTGAGGAGAAATCTGAAGGTACGAACAACAACAACACAATTTCATTTGGATTTAAAAACTCACCTTACCTTGGCTTTAGAAGATTGGCTTTCAAAGAGATGGGGAACTTTCTGATCCCTACCAGCCCGCCCCACTGAAATTAAAGGAATCGCTAAATGGTGACATTTGTTCCTTGAAGCATCCCGAAAATGGAAAAAGTTGACCCATTTCCTAAATCATAAGATTTTACTCTGTTCCCTTTCATCTAGTATTTTTTGTAATCCTTTTTTATTTTGAAGAATAGCTAACCAGATGACTCTAGGAAGCCCATAAGCAGGTCCCGTGAACAGTACTACTTTCCCCACTTATTCAGAGACATATTGCCTCCCATGGTGGAGGGGCAATGTAGCCATTTGTGGCTGGTAGCCATTGCCTCCACAGACTGGTCTATTATGAAATACTGATGTGAAACGTAGTTGAAGCAAAAGCTGCACCTCCAGTTAGTGAAGTAAAATCCACAATAAGCTTTCTTTCATTTTTAAAATATCACTTAATAATTTATTTTTTCATGCATGACTATGCTTTTTGCTAAAAAAAGAGAGAGACAAAAATTGGGTGTCATCTTATACACAATAGTGAATGCAGATTAATGGCAGCAGGAAATTGGCAGCAGTGATTGGGCAGGTGATTAGTGGCTGCAGCAAGGCCTGCTGGTGATTGGCTGTGGCTGCGGCAATTGGGCAGGTGATTGGCGGCTGCGGCAAGTGGGCGGGTAGGCTGTTGGTCTCATCCACCTCAGCCAGTATCATCAATGGGAAGGGATGATGGGAATCATAGCCAACAACTTCTGGAGGGCACCAGTTCCCCTCTCTATTTCTGTTTGGTCATGATGTCCTAATTAATTAAGTGTAGAATATTAGTTGAGTGTGGAGAAGTCAAGTGATTACCTGCCTGTGTCTGTCTTGTCCTGATGGCGCCTTTCCACCTATGGTCCCAAACAATAGTCATTTCCCATGTGAAAAATACTTTGCTTCCAAAATGGCTGCCCTGCCGAGTGAAGTTGCGTCCCACTGAGGTGGCCACGTGTATGGCACAGAAACAAATATTTTACCGCTGGGGTCACCGCTGGAGTAAATTCCCACCGTCTGACTGTGTAGGGCACATCCTACAACTGGGAATGTATTGAACGTGGTTGAGTTTGCACAAGTTTTGAGAGTCTGTTGGACGCTGCAGTCAAGCAGGCAGTTTTCAAAAAATAAAAGCATCCTTGAGCCGCAAACAGTAAAAGCATCATTTAAACATCATTTCCTGTACTAAATTTCACCCGCGTTAAGCAGATATGGGGAGGAGGGGGAAGTATCAGCCGCAAACATGCTAGCGATAGAAATTTCCTACTGCAAGCAAGTCTTTATAGATTCCTGCTTTTCAGTGTACATGTCTCTAAGGGCCATTTGAATCCATATTAATTTCCTTTCTGGCAGTTATGCGGCTGAGTATGAACTGCATTATTTCACTTTTAATCTGTCAGTAATTTAGTAATGTGTAAACTAATTATGCACAGATATTAATGTAATCGGTTTGGGGAGCTATAAAATCAATGTGTTTTTACAGAGTACATTACAAAGAAGTGCCTTATTATAATCATATGTCAGTTACTGATAATATTGTGGGATTAAGCCTGGATGTCATTGGCATGTCAATATAAACACGGTCATCCATCCTTCTCAATGGCACATTCATTACACTTTTAAAAAAAGAAAGAAAGATTCTGACTAGCACTTTTCAGAAAGTCTGTTCGTTCTCTGATACTTCTCCAACTTATTCCCAATTTGTTCCTCTCTTTTATTTTCATCAACGTTCAGTCCCAAATCCATCAAGACTTAAAATAATTAAGATTTAAAATAATGAAGCCACCTGCTCAGGCTTCTCCACAAGTAGCATCACTGAATACGTGGACTGATAACAAGAAATCTGGTCACTCAAAGAACATTTGACATGAATGCTAGCTGCACCTTGATATTCAGTAGCCAAGAAATTGAAAACTTTGAAAAATCTACATTTAAGAACCTATGAACGTATAAGAACCTATGGACTTTGGCTATTAAAAAGAGTTTTTATTTGCACTAAAATGCTGACAATTTTTTATGAGAACAGTTTGTTAGTTTCAATTCTAGATGGATCAGTGGTCTGACCTGACCTGGTATGAGACAGCTTTCTGTGCAGTGGAGCACAGTGTTTAAAATACTGCAAAAGTGAGATCTAAACTGGAGTCATCATTCCTGGTCCAGAAAGCATGAGACTGTGGGTAAGTGCGGTATACAATTTTTAATAATAATAATAATGACTTGCTAATGATCTCTGCTAACTCTGTGCTCCAGAATTCCACCTTTTCATGCTGAGGATGTGACTGCATTTACACAATCAGTAGTTGAAAGAAAAGAAAGACAGTATACACACTTGGCTCTGGCTGGGGGCTGAATGACGTCAATTGCAATGTTTCGGTTCAGATGCTTGACAAATCTCCTTAAAGTGTACATGCTGTAGGTTCAAAACTCCATATTAAGTTTATGAGGTGCTTAACTGCACTGGATTGTAGTGAATTATCTAGTTGTAGTAAGAACCTGACCAGCTTCAAATGAAAACCAGAAGGAGCCAGCCTTTCGATTCCATAGATTACATGTTCCCTGCTATGTGCACATGCTGTTCTAAGCACTAGATCTTCCAGCACAGGTTTATTTTTAAAAAATAAAACATTTCACTAGGGCTGCAATGCTTAGTCAACTCATTGATTAGTCCTATCAGTTTAAAAACATTTTGATAGGCTAAGGAGGTGCTCCCAATTAAGTGGCCTGGGGCTGTTGCTTTTTAATGCTTTAACAGACATGCTTAAAACATTTGACAAGTTCTATCTTAAAAGAAGCATTCAATCCCGTGAAAAGGAAAAGAAGAGGGCAACGTTCTCTAAGGCAGTGTCTGCTCCCATGCATCATAAAACCAAGGCTACATGATTTTCTTAGAACTATTGCTTTTTCATACGCAAATATACATACAGAATCATAGAACTGGATTGAAGTTGGATTCAGTAGAATGAGCCATGTAATCGATTCACAGTTGTACTGATTAGGTCTATCACTGAATGCTGGATTTGATGGGCCTTTGGTCTGGCCCAGCAGGGCTCTTATCTTCTTAAATCTATCCATTCTCCACCCTACTAACTTGCCTGTATGTAAGTCCCAGTCGCCCTACAGCTACCAGGCCAGTTGCTAAATGCAAGGCTGCTCCACACCAGTCTATAACTCTTTGAGAGTATGGCTGCATCTGCACCCTACATTTAAAGCATCATTATACCACTTGAACAGGGGTTCACCAATCAATCCCTCTTCCTGGGGGATTCTGGGAACCGCAGCTCTTCAAGGACAAAAGGGCTCTCCTATAAGCCCTTTAACAAACTACCATTCCTAGGATTCTTTGGGGAATGCCATGCCTGTTCAAGGTGGCATGTCAGTGCAGACATGCATATGCTGCCTATAAAATTGTGGGAAGGCAGCATAAAGGAGGCCCTGTTGACAGTCAACAGCATCTTGAGCTGTGAGCAGCGGATGAAATATATAATTTTAGAAACCTAAACAGGCACGATTTCATGAGCGTAGGGCAAGCAGGGTTTCTGAAGAGCTGGTATTGATCCAGCTATGAAGCTGTGACAATAACACTGTATGCTATTGACCACCGCTTCAGGGGGCTCCAAATATTATTTATTGAGGCAAAGAAGAACACCACTGAGATGGTGCTGCCCCTGTAATCAGAGGTAATTGCTGGGAAGTGAGGCGTGGCACTCCCCGTTGACCCTTGCATGCTGAAACAGCCATGGGTTATATTTAACTCTATTAGGACTGACGTTATCAAATTACATAATGGCATCATAGAACAAGCAGCCTCCGTCTGAATCATTGATTTTCTATTACTGCTGATCTTCTGCACTCTGCAGATGGAGCTCCTGTTAGCGGCCATACAATATCTCTGCATGAGGGAAACTGGGAGGAGGAAGACACAGAATCATAGCCTGTTGTTAATTAAACAACTTGCAAATTTTGTGTACCGTATGTTTCAAGAACGCCTTGGAAATTTTCATCGTTGGCCTTTTGAAAATGGGTCATTCCAAAGGCACCACAGCCTTCATAAAATCCAAGCAAGGAACGGAACAACAAGATGATCAGTCCTGGGCTTCCAGAGAGACAGTATGGTGCAGTGGTTAGTGTGTTGGACTAGAACCTGGAAGAGCAGGGCACCGATTCCCACTCAACCTTGAAGTTCACTGGGTAGCATTAGGGTTGTCACAGTTGCTAAGCCTAACCTACCTCACAGGGTTGTTGTGTGGGTAAAATGGGATGGAGAGTAAGGTTGGGAAGGTCCAGGCTCACTTCCCGACTCCCTGCCCTATTAGGAAGGGAATGGTTTATTCCACTTCTTGTTTGTCACATTAACATACTGCAGAAGCATTGAAGGATGCCAGCCAGTTCTCTCAAGTGCAATATTAAACATATTAATAGTTAACACAGTATCAATAATAAGTCAACAGTTCTAAAACAAGGTATAGTAATGTGAAATATCAACAGAAGAGCTTAGTCCCTGTCAAAATTGCTGTTGTCTATTTTTATGAACTGCAAGTAAAAGAGTGTTGGCAATGAAATGGATTTTGAGTTTGTTTGTTTTTAGTATCTTTGCACAGAGATTGACCCAAGACCCCACCATGTTCTCAGGCTTTCAATTGATTTAGGTGTCCCCCAACTGGAATATCCTCTTTCTGTTTCTCTAGGATGCCAGTCTATAGTTGAGAAGGGATGGGCAAATCTGTCCATTTCAGTTTCTCTCAGTTCCTCATTTTTCCAGTATTAAATTTAGTTCTGCACATTTCTGCATTGGTTTGCACTTTTTAAAAAATCATCACGAAAATATCACCAGCATTTTGCTGTCAGGTTTTTCTAATATAAAAATGATGATCCCTATAGCTACATGTTTGCAAAGGGTTCTTATTCACACTTTACTCTAACATATGCATTTTTGTCTACGTTACTTGGCTGGAGAACTACATTAAGAGAAGTGCAAACTTTAAAGGTTGTCTGAGTTCCAGTCTGCATATGTTTCAGGAAGTGCAAATTGAGTGAATACACTATTCTTTATTTAGTTAGCTATTTAAATTGTCAGTTGCATTATCTTGCCCAAGGCAACTCAAAGTGACTTACCACCAAAACAAAATACGTAGATATATGAGAAGAGTTACTGGAATCACCAGGCCTGTGCTGTTTTGGTTTCTTTTTATTGCTGACCTACACCTGACTCCAGCTCCTGACAGTGTAAGGGTAGTGGTCTGGGGCAAGGGGCTACGGCCTGGAGACAGTCTTCAGAACATATAGTCTTCAGAACATATAGTCCATGAATTCAGCCCCCCCCCCCCCCCGCAACTGGCCTGAATATTCTTACCCGGATCCCCATATAGATATCTGGCAATAGATCTGGTGGACATGATGTGCTATCATAGTTCTGAGGTGAATCTGCCCCAGTGATTGGCAGTGGTTGTCCAGAATCTCATAGGAACATGGGAAGCTGACTTATAATGAGCCATGCCATTGGTCTAGCAGTTCAGTACTGTCCACATTAACTAGCAAAATCCCAGGGCTGCCAAATTGTGGACTTTGTTAACTAAGAACACCAAAATCTGGGATCCTCTCGAAACTGGTGCCAAAGTTTCGCAGTCGGTTTGCAGCATTTTGCAGAGCAAACCCAGCATTTTGCAGCGCCCCACAAACAGAGTAATTGATATGGCAAACCTGTGCCCCAAAACACACTGTTCTCCAATTTACTCCAAACTGGCACCAAACTTTGGCAAAGGTTTTGCAGCGAAAACTCCATGTTTTGCAGTGCCCCACAAATGGAGCGATAGCCACTCAAACGTGGGGGTCAAAGGGTAACCAAACCCCCAATATTTTCTGACTCCAAACCAGCACCAAACTTTGGTAAAAGTTTTGCAGTATTTTGCAGTGAAAACCCCCCATTTTGCAACACGACAGAAACAGAGCGATAGCCACTCAAACCTGGGGCTCAAAAGCTCACCCAAAAACCCAAAACATGAGGTGTCCTATTCATATTAAGGTGAAGGCAAGAACAAGCCCGTGTAAATACTACCTATATGGATAGGCTTGCCTAAGCAAAAACATTGTAAGCAAATTCCAGAAAGAGAACAATTATGGTGCCTACTTAATGTTAATAAAGAGGGAGTTCCAATAATGCTGGCCTGGCCACGATGGCTTTCCTTTTATATCTTGCACATTCATTGCAGCAACTGGGCTTGCTGAGCCATGTGACCTGTCCTGAGACTACTGTAGCGGAGGAATCACATACCTCCTCCCTGAGCTAGCGAGCCCCATCTGGGTTGTGGGTCCTTGCCTGCCTTAGCTTCTAGGGCATACCTCCTGCAATCAGAATACTTCTGCCAAAATAACCAAAACCAATGAAGTCCAAGCCATGAGGTGAATTGATGGGGGGATTTCAATTCTCCCATCTCCTGTGCCAGCTGCCAGCCACATGCTGTGATCATGGTACAAGCCAGGGTTGCCATATTTTGAAGACCAAAAAAAGACACATTTGCCATTTTCCCAATCTTAAATTCATTGTGTTCTTCCATTAATCCATGTATATGATGCACTTTCTGTATGCCAATAAAGGAGATTGATTGATTGATTGATTGATTGATTGACTGATTGATTGATTGATTGACTAGCAGTGGCTCTCTGGGGTTTTCAGACAAAGGTCTTTCCTGGTCTTGCTTGGCAATTCCTGAGATTGATCCTGGGACCTTCTGCATATACACATGTGCTTTGCCCCCAAGCTATGGCCTTGCTGTCTGTATATGGAGCAAGGAGGATTGCATACCCTCCAACATTTCTCTAATGAAAATAGGGACACGGGTGGCGCTGTGGGTAAAACCACAGAGCCTAGAACTTGACGATCCGAAGGTTGGCAGTTCGAATCCCCGCGACGGGGTGAGCTCCCGCTGCTCGGTCCCTGCTCCTGCCAACCTAGCAGTTTGAAAGCACGTCAAAGTGCAAGTAGATAAATAGGTACCGCTCTGGCGGGAAGGTAAATGGCATTTCTGTGCACTGCTCTGGTTCACCAGAAGTGACTTAGTCATGCTGGCCACATGACCCGGAAGCTGTGCGCCGGCTCCCTCGGCCAATAAAGCGAGATGAGCGCCGCAACCCCAGAATCAGTCACGACTGGACCTAATGGTCAGGGGTCCCTTTACCTTTACCTTTAAGGAAAAGTAGTACATTCCAGAATCAAATAAACTGGGATGGCTTCTCTAAATCAGGGACATCCCTGGAATATAGGGACGCTTTGAGGGTCTGGGATTGTGCCTGCTGTGCATGAATTTCACAAACCACCATTTCAAAAGGTGTACTGCACAGCAGATGAAAATGTCAAGGAAGCCACAGCACACGGGCTTCCTGTTTCAGGATAAATGGCTCTCCCCTGCCACCTCCGCCTCTGAGCTGGCTGTCTTCAATTTTGCATTAGACGTACAAAATAGGTCATAAGCCATCATGGTAATGACTCCAATATTATAACATCTTTCCCCTCCTAGGTTGTAGCTAATAATTAACACTAAATGTCATACAGAAATATGTCACACTTTGGTGTCCTGGGGAATGTTTCTTCTTCTTCTTTTCCATTCTTTCATGGCATTTGAAAATGATCACACTCTAAAAATAAGGGTGTGAAATTGAGGACCAGAAGAGTATAGAGCATGTTAGGGAAATGTGTGGCTTAATCATTTATAACGAAATGAGCATTTGGTAAAGGAATCCGCCTCCAACATCTCAGATCCTCCCCTCTTCCTTACAATAACCCTCTCAGTTCTAAAATGTGAAATTACATAAAATCTATCCGAATGAGTGAGGGAAGTTGTTGTTGTTGTTGGTTTGGGTTTGTTTTTTTTAATGGAGGTTAGGTTTGGATGGAAGCTAAGCAGGGCTGGCCCAAGAAATTTTGGCACCTGAGATGATCCATGAAATAGTGTGCCCATCCCCACCAGGGAAGAAAGGGTGAATGAAGAGTTACATCAGGAACAAGAGAAATGGGAATAAAGATCTTCATCAGGATCTGCTGGCCCTCTGGATCTTGTTGCCTGAGGTGGTCACCTCAACTTGCCCCATGGGTGGGCCAGCCCTGAAGCTAAGCATCTCATTTTAACAAAAGAGCATGACTGAAATAAATAGGTGAAAAAGAGAATCACTGCAAATAAGGAGGAGCCAACTGTACATGAACCACTGAATCACCACTAGCAATGTTCAGTGGAAGTGCTGGAACATCTCTCTTGTATACAGAAAAACTCCAGGTTCAGTGCCTGGTGTCTTCAGGTTGGGCTGAAATGCTGGGGATCCACTAAACAAAATGGACTGGGAAAGCACAGAGGGAGAGAATTTGGTTCCTGGCTCCTGGTGGTGGGAAACCAGCCACACCCCAGAGGAGGGATGAACTGGCAAGTACTGAAGGTAGGGAGCTTGAGGGATAGTGAAGAAGCAGAAACAGTCAGGTGCCCCAGCACATGCTGCAGCAACAGCAGTTTCTGGGCCAAGCCCAAGGAAAGTCCCACACAGAGTGCTGCAATGCAGTAACCCGATCTTGAAGTCACCAATGCCTGAACTTAGCATCTGAAGATGTAGGTTGTCATCTGTGAATGCTCATGCTGGGGTTTTGTTTTTGTTTTGTTTTTTTGGTAATAGCCTGCAAATAGCAAGATTCAAGGTGCTATCTGTCACAATTCTCTTTCTCATGGAAAAATAACTCAGCATGCATGTAGATGTGCGCACCCACACACCCACAAACACACAATTTTAAAAGCACCAGACCACACTTCGGACAAGTTTTCTCTTGATCTTGGAATGGCATAATTAGTCCCTAAAGCCATACATTTATTACGGACTAATAAAACAGCAATACTAAATTCATAGAAAACAGTTCTGCTTCTGTCTCCTCCATCTTCACTTCAGAGCAGTTAAAGAAGGAAGGCATCAATGCATCTTGCTACAAAGCTTAAACATCTCTGTTTTGTTAGTCACTGTAGGATAGATAGAATTTGCCTTTCCTTAGTGTGATGAAAGATATTTTGTTGCAGAGAAAGCAGTCTCTTAGAGAATACTTTAAAAAAACAAAACAAAACTACAGAATCTTCTTTCTGAGGGGAGGGAGGGGAGTGTTTCACCATATTCTATGGACCACCATGGCATGAATTGCCATTAATATGCTATTTCCTTTTCCTGCTATCACAATATAAAAGACCTTTGCTCTGACCTTTCTATGAAAACATCCTTTGTTTGGAATGAAAGCGACTCACTGTTAGACCCTTATCTATAGAGCTTAGCCAGCAGATCAAATCCAAAAGGGCAGAATTCATTTACTTTGTATTAAATGAGCTCAGTTAAGAAGTTTCAATTTTGGCAGAAAGGTGTATTAATCACAAGGCAAAAGAACCGATCTCACTTTTCACAGCTTCTGGTTTGCTTTCAATACAGTTCCACAGTGAAGCTTTTGTTCCTCATTTTTTTGGAGAGAGAGAGAAAAAAGTAGCGCTTTATTTAAATACAGTAAATATAACAAAATGAACCTTCTTAAAATTACACCAGAGTTCCTACAGTACAGGATGTCCATAATGACCTCAGTGTTGCATGACTAACTTTACAGCTTCAGAAAGAAAAAGAAAAAGAAAACCCAAAAAGGTTCTAAATTAGTTTGGACAGATGGGTTTTATCCAGACGAAATCATTGAGTTTTTTGTGAGCTGCCTTAATTTTTATGCAGCCAGTACTTTTGAGATGAAATTAAAATATGGATGAAAAACATATTAAAGTTTCCCTTGGGCACAGATATGTTTTTATGTTTACAAGGTGTTAAAGAGATGATTTAAAAACTAGCTCTATGAGAGATCAATTGCAAGCAGGGCTTGATTTATGAACCTTTGTGAAGTTTTTGTGCAACCTCTGGTCTTAATGCCCTATATGTTTTGACCCACTAATTCATAAGGGTTTCATAGGATGTTACAAGTGTAATGCAGTTATATTAGGAGCTGGTATTTAAAAAGAGTACTTTACAAGTCGCGCCGAGTAGGTTAACAATTCTGAATAAAGATATACAGACCCATTAAACTATCACGTACGTGCATGAACACAACACCTTTCAATGGGGGTCAATAGGACTGGCAACAAGCATTTAACTGACAGCACAGGGCATACTAAGGTTAACATCTGAATAGTATTTATTCAAACTGAGTGAATTTGGGGGATGAGAAATAGGGCAAGGATAGGTTTGAATCACATAAATTACTGCTGGTTGATGTACACAGAAGCTGAGTAAGTAGGGAGGATGCTGGCAGGCACACTTGGAGGGGGGGATTGGTCCTATGCTTGAATCCTACTTGTGGGTTGCCCACAGGAATCTGGTTGGCCACTGTGGGCACAGGATGCTGGACCAAAGGGGTCACTGGCCTAATCCAGGAGGCTCTTCTAATGTTCTCATGGCTGATCATTCTGAGAGCAGGATGCCGGATGAAGATGGGTCTGGTCCAACAGTCCAACATGCAGGATCTCATGGTGAGGTTTTATACATATTTACTCAGAAGCAAGGGTATGGGAGATATTCAGTTCAGCTAACATGTAAAGGCACTTTCTGAAACAATATATGAACCAAAACGCAGCCAACCTTTGACATTGTGCACCTCTCTGAATTTTGCAGGGCAGTTTTCCCTTCAAGGAATTGGGGCGAGAATGCACAGACTAGGGTAAATGCGCATATTTTTTTTTTTTAAAAAAGATGATCACAGTATCCTGGCACAACCTTTGCCACCTGGACCCTATTCCCATCATTCTCAGCTAGCACAGCCAATGGTCAGGGATGGTGGGATTTGAAGTCCAGGAATTTATGGAGGGCACCAGGTTAGGAGTACAGTGGTGCCTCGCAAAACGAAAATAATCCGTTCCGCGATTCTCTTCGTCTAGTGGTTTTTTCGTCTTGCGAAGCAAGCCCATTGACAGCTTAGCGGATTAGCGCTACAGCTGTCAAGCGGCTTCCAGCGATCAGCTGTTAAGCGGCTTATCAGCGGAATAGCTGATAAGGAGCTTAGCGGCTTAAGAAAAGGGCGAAAAAAGCGAAAAAACCCGCGGGGGGATGCAAGATTTTTTTCGTCTTGCGAAGCAAGCCCATAGGGAAATTCGTTTTGCGAAGCGCCTCCAAAACGGAAAACCCTTTCGTCTAGCGGGTTTTTCGTCTTGCGAGGCGTTCGTCTTGCGGGGCACCACTGTACTATGGTGGATGGTTCTATTGGGAATCAATGTTTGGAAGCAAAATTCCTAGCTGAGTATTCACTGTAATTTGGAAGTTTTTGGAAGGGTGGCAACACAAGGATTGGCCTTTTCTGTGGTGACTCCCCACTTGTGGAATGCTCTCCCCAGGAAGGTTTGGCTGGCGCCATCATTACCTATATTTAGACACCAGGTGAAAACATTTCTCTATAACATGGCATTTGGCTGATTAATATTCTAGGGCCTTTTAAATGTTTTGTTGTTGTTTTTTGTGTTAGAGGGAAGTTATTGGTTTGTTTTCATTTTATCATGTCTTTTGTGTTCTCCTTTTGTATTTTTATGTTGTGAACCACCTTGTGATCTTCAGCTGAATTAAACAATAATACAATGAAAATAATATTTAAAAGATTGAAAAGACAGAACAACAATAAGAAAAAACCTCACAGCACCAGCCCTTTCCTAGAAACCAGGCCTGTGGGAATAAAAAGGTATTCACCTGCCGGCCAAAGGATAGTAAGGAGAGAGGCAGTCTAACTTCTCTAGGGAGGGGGTTTGAAAGTCTGGGAGCAGCCACAGAGACATCACATTGACTCATGTATGACAGCCGTGGGGCTTAGATAAAAATAACAATAAAGAAAACTGTGCTTTTAAACTATAGCGTATTATAACTTTTGTTGTCGGGGAAGGAGACAATAACATACGCAATGTGCCCCCTCCTCCATGGAAAGAGTTGAAATTCTAATAAAATATGAAGAAAACCACCCTCTGGACACAGCTCATTTTTAGCAACAAGCTACAGGCGAAAACTTAGGTATCTCTAATAAATCACATACCTGACCTGTGTAGCTTGGTTACCTTCCAAGAAAATGAATCCCATCACTGTTAATCAGAAACTGTACAGAGAAAGCAGTTTGGGTGTGTGTGTGTGTGTGTGTGTGTTCAAAAAAAGAAAGAAAGAAAAAGATTTGGATACATAGGTATAAAATACCAATTAGGTGATAAATTGTTACCTGGAAAGTGTTAATAATCTTGCAAAAACGGAACCTCAAATGCATTACTTTCGGTCAGGAATAAAACACTGGTACTAATGCTTACCTAGATTCACAGAATTGTAGAGTTGGAAGGGACTCCCAAAGGTCATCTAGTCCAACCCCCAGCAATGGAAGAATCACAGCTAAAGAATCCCTGGCAGATGACCTTCCAACCTCTGCTTAAAAGCCTTTCAATGAAGGTGATGACCCCTGGGATGATTCTTATATGATGACATGCTCATTCTCTCTCATTCCCATAGTGGGTTAATTCATGAATTATATTTATAGCCAGCCTGACAACATTTAAAAACACAACATTATAAAATACAAAGTAATAACAACAAACTAGTTAAACACAGTAATGAAGATACATCAAAGCACATTTAAAAGCAACAGTTAAAAACAGTTTTGCCCTGACAACACTCCAGTGATCAACAGGAGAGAAGCAGCAGAATGAGACAGCGCAAGGAGTTCCCATCTTATATAAACACACACAGAGAGTCACAGAATTGGAGAAGACTTGCAAGACCCTTTCTCCAACACCTTCCTTTGATGCATGCAATCCAGAGCCAGAACATCCCGAGCTGTTTCTGTGCTAGCTGGCCATTATAAGATCACTATTTAAGAACTGGCCCGTGAGTTTGCCTTTTTCTTCTCTGTCCCTTTTTCCTTGTGCGTCATGTATTTTCAGATCATAAACCTGAGGGTAGGGACTGTTTTGATTTCCTTAGGCCATGCTTGGAGGCTTCTGGACTGAAGAGCATATGCTCCAAATCAGGGTTTCCCAAGCTTGGGTCTCCAGCTGCTTTTGGACTACAACTCCGATCACCCCTAGCTAGCAGGACCAGTGGTCAGGGATGATGGGAGTTGTAATCCAAAAAAGCAGCTGGAGACTCAAGTTTGGGAAACCCAGCTCTAAACAAAGAGACACCTTTGGCTGTGCTACATCAACAGTACCTACAGTCGAAAATTAATAATGACTGGGATAGGGAAGATGAGAAGCTGCCTTATACTGAATTAGACCTTTGGTCCATTTAGCTCGGTACTGTCTGTACTGACACTGTAATTTCAGGCAAGGAACCTTGTGCTACCTGGAGATTCCAGGGATTCAACCTGCAGTGCAGATGCTCTGTCATGATGCTACAGTAGTATAGGATCCTGCTGGACTCCAACTTCCGTCAGCCCCAGGCATTGTAGTCAATGGTGGGAGATGATGTCCAACAACGTCTTAAGGGCCACAGATTCCCTGTACCTGACAGTTTACTCACAAGGCATGAAGGTCTCCCCCTGTCCATTTTCTCCTTCTCTCAGTTGCAGCAAGCTGAAGAGGAACTATTGAGAGAAACTGCTTTTGCTGCCCACTCTTGACTTACACACAAGGGGTAAAGAGGTCAACACACTGAGCTATTTCAGCTGTTCAGCACTAGCCGCCATGTGAGCCCAAACAATTTAGCCAGTGTTGTAGCCTATGAAGAAGGATGGGGGCAATGGAGAGAGGGGCGGGGGAATTGAGAATTGACAAACTTTTTTTAAAAAAGTAAAACACCCAAGCAAAAATAAACGTCACTTGAGTTCCTTATCCAAGCACTTAGTGATGTTTAAATACACCCCAGGAGGCTCTGGGACAAATTAGGGTGTATTTCATCACTGTATTTTCTGCCTGCTTGTTGGAAGGAGGTTTTAACAGCAAGTCTGGTCCATTGATAACAGTTTTAAGAGAGCAAATTCACTGGCTGCTGCCACTTAGACAGCTTCATCTTGAGGCCTAGTCTCACTAAGACTGAGCAAAATGACAACACACAGCTGCAGTTGTGTGATGTGGAAAGAGGGCTTTGTGGCTGGGGTATTTTTTGGGGGGTGACTGTAAAACTGAGAATGGAAGATCATAGCTCAGTAGCAGGCAAAACCTTTTGGTTTCAATCCCTGGGACTTATAGGGAAGCCACAGAGACCTGCTGCTAGCCAGTGTCAACTTTGCTAAGCTAGATTGACAAATGGCCTGACTTAGTACCTGTAATTTTTAATACGCCATTTTTAATATCCATCTCCCCAATGCCTTAGAATGATGCCAATGTCACAGTATTCTGAGTTCCATTCTGAGCAGGGTGAAAGAAAGATCTCTGGTAGTAATGAGGAGCTGTGCAAGAGTTTGAAAGAGAGGAGCTGCCCCTCTTGAAAGTTTGGTCTTGCCCAAGTTCTTACTGCTAAATCTGTGTTTGGACTGTGTAGTTTCAGAGAGCAGGTGGGGGCTCACATAACTGAGTGTTCCTGAATACAGAACATAGCAAAACGAGCCTCTCAGAGGAAAGGACCCCATTCTGCCTTCCAGCTTGTGGTTGTTGTTGTTGTTGTTTAGTTGTTTAGTCGTGTCTGACTCTTCGTGACCCCATGGACCAGAGCATGCCAGGTGCTCCTGTCTTCCACTGCCTCCCACAGTTTGGTCAAACTCATGCTGGTAGCTTCGAGAACACTGTCCAACCATATCGTCCTCTGCCGTCCCCTTCTCCTTGTGCCCTCCATCTTTCCCAGCATCAGGGTATTTTCCAGGGAGTCTTCTCTTCTCATGAGGTGGCCAAAGTACTGGAGCCTCAGCTTCACGATATGTCCTTCCAGTGAGCACTCAGGGCTGATTTCCTTAAGAATTGATACGTTCGATCTTCTTGCAGTCCATGGGATTCTCAAGAGTCTCCTCCGACACCATAATTCAAAAGCATCAATTCTTCAGCGATCAGCCTTCTTTATGGTCCAGCTCTCACTTCCATACATCACTACTGGGAAAACCATAGCTTTAACTATACGGACCTTTGTTGGCAAGGTGATGTCTCTGCTTTTTCAGATGCTGTCTAGGTTTGTCATTGCTTTCCTCCCAAGAAGCAGGCGTCTTTTAATTTTGTGGCTGCTGTCACCATCTGCAGTGATCATGGAGCCCAAGAAAGTAAAATCCCAGCTTGTGGTAGCAATGTCTTAACCAGGGAAAGTCTTCACCATCTTGAAGGTTTCAGGCTCCATCTTGGAAGTGAGGAGCTGGGATCCTGCAACAAGGCCAAGGAAAGACTGACTAAACCCAGGGTGAGTTTAATCACCTCTGACACTGAGGCCCAAGCCTGAGGGAAAGGCCTTAAACACCAGATGGAAACCCAGCCCATTTAGAGAAGGGCCAGACCACATGAAAATTCATCACCATTTTAGTCAGAATTTCTCTTAATAAACACATTTTTGCAAATGAATTCTCCCTAATGTAATGCATTTTTAAAATATTATTTTCACTAATATAGATACTCATTTCTAGGCACACACTATCCTAATACATGAGCTTTGGGCTGGAGAACTGCACTGCAAAATTTGGAGTGGCATGGATTTTGAAAGGTTGGCTGTGTTTCAGTTCATGTATTGTGCTGGAAAGTGTGAATTGGGAAGGTTCACCTACAAATGTGACCTGAATTGAATTGCTCCCCCAGTCAGAGGTAAGGATTGTGCCCCCATCTCCCTAACTGATAAGCCGCATTTGTCCTCAAATTTATGTACCAAAAGAATATTATATACTTCAGTCTGATGTTGCTGTTGAAAACTAAAAGGCATGGTGAAAAAAGAAAAGGCGGACTTGTAAACGGGTGGAGATGGGGTAACATTAAGCTGCCATAATTACTAGTCAGCAGGATATCTTCACGTTGATGTAAAGTATCTCCTGTGTCTTAGAGAGGAAGAAACTTCAAACGCTTTCATTTCAAGGCAATAAACCCCGACTTGGATGTATCTGAAAAATAAAAACTGCTTTTCAGAAGCTCCAGCCCAGGAAGACACAAAAGGGGTGGGGAGGCAATGCTGAGGGTGAATGTGAAGTAGAGAAGGGACCAATCCATCCATTTTGGTTTCTCTCCGTTTCTCATTTTTCCAGGCTTAATTTCACTTCTCCACATTTACGCATCTGTTTGTGAACTTTTCCTATATAAAACAATTTTCTTGGGTAACGAAAGGATATACAGCACCTCTGTTTTCAGATCACATGGTCCTTCTTACAGGTCAGTTACATTCACTTAGGGTGATAGTGATCGGCCAGGCACAAGGATAAAAAAATAGGGACTCCTTCCTGGTAAACGGTAAAGGTAAAGGACCCCTGACAGTTAAGTCCAGTCGTGAACGACTCTGGGGTTGCAGCGCTCATCTCACTTTACTGGCCGAGGGAGCCAGTGTTTGTCCGCTGACTAAGCCGCTTCTGGCGAAACCAGAGCAGTGCACGGAAATGCCACTTTCCTTCCCGCCAGAGTGGTAACTATTTATCTACTTGCACTTTGATGTACTTTCGAACTTCTAGGTTGGCAGGAGCAGGGAGCGAGCAACGGGAGCTCACCCCGTCGTGGGGATTTAAACCGCCACCCGTGTCCCCCTCCTTCCTGGTAAAGAGGGGCAATTTGAGTATTAAGACAAAAATATTACATAATGTAGGCCACCTGCAGAAGATTGTAGAATCATAAGCCTGCTGGGTTAAGCAATGTCCTATTTAGTCCAGCATCCTGTTCTCACAGTGGCCAATCATGTGATGGTGGTGATCTGAATCAGTTCCCATGAGGCATCAGACCAGGAAGTCCAAAAGTAGGAGCCCAGTGTAACAGTGTTCTCCTCACTTGTGGTTCCCCATAATGGCATTCACAAGCCCCTGACAGTCGAGGCAGAGCCCAGCAGCCATTGTTGCTAGTAGCAATTGATAGCTTTATCCTCCATGAATTTGTCTTTTTTTTGAAAGCGGCTCCCACTTTTTAACTATGTACTGCATGAAGAAGCACTTCCCTTTGCATGTCCTGAATCTTCCAACATTCAGCTTCCTTGGATGTCTGTGAATTGTAGTGTTATGAGAGAGAGAGAAGTTTTTCCACACTGGAGACAAAGGGTCAGGGTCTCACTCACTAAATGCATCGAAGAGGGCCATTTCTCTCTCTCTCTCTCTCTCTCTCTCTCTCTCTCTCTCTCTCTCAGAAAGACTTGAAGGATTTGACCCGTAATATTTGAAACTTAATATACATGTTTGGATTGCAACATGTGTTAAGATTTATGGTTTGTCTGTTAAAAAAGAAAGAAAAGAATAGGAGTCCTTGTCATGGGCGGGAGAATTAGTGGCAAGTTTTGAGAAGCTCTTTAATTGTGGACTAGGCTTTTTTTTCTCCCCTTTTCTTTTCTGTGCCAGCTGTTGTTTCAAAACTATAAATGGAAGACAACAGGATCAGGGTGAACACTTAATTCCTTTTTTCTCCGATAGCAAACATTAACCACTGGGCTGGCAATTGGACCACCTGCAATGTGTTAGTCATTAGAAAGGTCACTGTTACTGAGCATTTTAAAACGGTGAATAGCTTCAGATTAAATTAGGTGTAAAAAAAGTCATTTCCTCTCTGTGATAAACTAAAAACACCTGCAGCACAGCTCAAGTTTACCAGGAGATACACAAAGGCTCTCCCAAGCATCTGCCAACCTTGAGAAAAAGGTTGCCAACATTTGGGGGAGAGGAAGTGCTCCCATGCCTTTTAGCAACTGTGCAACAAATTAGAATTTGGAAGCCGGTGCAGACCCTTTACATCTTGGGAGCCCTTGTAGCATAGCATCAAGGACTACAGCTCTCATTACCCCTAACCATTGATCATGCTGGCTGAAGGTCATTCAGAGTTGCAATCCAACAACAGTTGGAAAGGCTTCTGATTCAGTATCTCTTGCTTAGAGATAGAAGAGTAAAAATCCACCAGTAGAAAGTAGATAGAACGCATCTTAGCCACATTCACAGGGCAGGTAATTCTGTTTCCCTGACTGTTAATTTCTGGATTTCATTTGAGCTTTCCTAAGACGTAGAAGGCACTTCTGAAAATATGGTGGAATATAGTGGAAGTTTAGTGCTCATTTCCTTGCTAATTGGTTTCAGAAATGATCTGTGTACAACCCCATCAACTCAGAAAATTCATTGCAGGAGCAAAGCGATGAAATTTGGGGCAGCATACAAGCATACAGTTCTTCCCTATTGTTTTCATTGGGGAACAGAAGCAGGCATGTGACAAAAGGGCAAGGGAGTAGTGACATTGTCCAATGACGTTCGTTGTTGTGTTGCAGCATGCCCACTGGTGTGAATGAAATTTAGCACAACATGCCAGTATCTCGGCTAAAAAGCCACAATTCCATAACGCAACAGGTACTGCAGTGTGAAAGGAACGTTTGAAAATGAGACAGGAAGAGGAAAGCAATATTCCCCACATCTGAATGCAGCCCTTGTCTCTCTCCATCTCACATTTTTTTACATACAAACACATCCATCTGTTCCCACAAAGATGCACAAGCACACAATGTCTTTCCACTTATCCCTTATCCATCTGTTCTCATTCATTCATTCATCTTTTTCTTTCTCCATGTTTGGTAAGCTGCTCCTGTGGTATAGACTAGATTTAGGTAGGTCGGGGATGGGGAACCTGTGTCCCTTCAGATCTTTTGAGGCTCCATTTCTCAACATCCCCAGCCTGCATAGCCTATGGTAAGGGATGATGGGAATTGTAGTCTAGCAACATCTAGAAGGCCACACTAACCCTCGGCTAGGTGGCCTCAAATTCTCAATCCTTATATGGCATCTTTCTATGTTCCTGCATTGAGTGCAAAATACTTTATTATTTTATTTATTAAATTTGCATACTGCTCTTCATCTGAAGATCACAGGGTGGTTCACAACAGAAAAATACAAATTTCAATCACATTTTGAGTGTGTAACATCTGAGACCTTAGCCAAGCAACAGTCTGGACACAATAGGTTAACATTTGACATGACTGCTTACAATCCTATACTTACTCACCTGGGAGTAAATACCACTGAGCACAGTGAGGCTTGCTTCCAAGTCGATGTGCATAGGATCTGTCTGTAATTCCCATGTGTCAGGGTTTCAGGGACAGAGAGCGAGGGGGAGGGGTCCCAGGGCGACGAGGAAGAGGACGACGACGACCCGAGGTTGTCAGTGAGTCCGTCAAGTGAATCCGAGGATTCCCAAAAGGGAGCCCCCCTGGTCAGGCCAAGGGGCAGTAGAGAGGGAAGCAGTCAGAAGCAGGGGAACGAAGAGGGAATCCCCAGTGGGGGTTGGAGATCGGGACCGGCCTCTCCGTCGGAACGGAGTGAAGGGGGTGGAGTTGCCAGTGTGTCAGAAAGAGCAGAACAGGAAGCAGAGAGGGGAAGGAGTTCGGAGCAGAACGTCCTGCCGGAAGGGGAGGAGTGTAGTACCGAGAGTAGCGTAACGGTCGAAAGGAAGGTCAGAAGCAACGTACGTGCGCCAAGTTCAAATGTGGAGGCGCGCGGAAATGAGGAGAGCCCTGAGGAGGAGCCTGGTCCCAAAGCACGAAGGAGGGGGGAGCAGGCGTCAGAAGACTCAGCCTCGGGGGAGTCCCGGAGGGAGGGAGCACAGGGGGGCAGGAAGACCCTGCGGAAAAGGAAGGAGAGGAAAAGGTGGAGCAGTACAAGCCTCTTAAGCTGGTGCAGGGGCGGGACTGACTCAGAGGGGACTTCTAACATCTAAGGGTAACAGATGCTGAGCCACGGAGCATGGATGTAACGACAACAATGTTCTTCAATAAAACCTTTTGTATATAACTTGGACTGGATTTTGGTCTCTTGTGAGCTGGGACCTCGGGTGGCTCTGACAGTAAGTCCCCTCCCAAAGAACGCAATTTTTTTTTTTGCAAAGCTCACAAACGGTGACAGCTATGAGTGCGGAGGATCAGCTGACAGCACTGCGAACTACAGTTTCCGAACTCACCGCTGCAGTCCTTGCGTCTCAGAAGAAGCATGACGAAATGGAGAAGCGCTGCCAGGACCTGCAAACAAGGTGGGAGCGTGCAAACAGGGAAGGGTTCCCAGGGTCCAGATCAGAGGGCATTGGACTTGGAAGGCGGGGGGGCAGCCTAGTCACCCACTTCGATGGGAACCTGAAGCACTACCCCAGTTTCAGAGCAGACGTTTTGTATGCATTGCACTTGCTTCGTCATGACTTTAAAGATGAGGAGGAGAAAGTGGGGTTTATTGTTTCTCACTTGCATGGGCCGGCCAGAGACTGGTTGCGCAATTTGTGGCGTGAAGATGGCCCTGCCCGCCGCGATTCTGATGAATTCATTAAAGCGATGGATGCCTGCTTCCAGTCAACCGTAGATTTGGATCTTGCACGCAGGGAGATATTTGGACTGCGGCAAGGCAAAGCCACTGTGCGTCAGTACCATTCCAGATTTTTTGCTTTACTGACTGCGTTACGCTGGGAGAAAGACTGCACACCTGTGAGGGATTTGTTCTGGGAGGGTCTCAGCGGTCCCATAAAGGACGAACTTGCCAGGGGAGACAGACCTCAGACCCTGGAGGAGGTGGTCAGAGGGCTCTGGCGATTGGGATACGTCACGAGGGACGTCCTTGGCACAATGAGGAAGAACGTCAGGTGCGTCCACCAGCGAGGACGTCTTCTTTCATCCCCAGGGAGTTCAGTCAGTCACATCCCTCGCCGCTGGGGAGGCAGGGGGAGGAGCCGATGGAACTTGGTGGTGCTAAGGCTCAAGCAACAGCCAGAGCCCCAGCTTCCGGTGCAGTAAAGGCGAAGCCTCCTAGAGGGACCAGGAAGTGTTACATCTGCGACAGTGCACTGCACATGGCGAAAGAGTGCCCCCAGAGGCTCCAGAAACACACTGCAGCTTTAGCGACGGTAGCTGCAGAAGTGATCCAGGAAGAGGAACCTCAGGGAAACGACAATGCCTGGCTGCAAGCAGAATTGCTGGGGCTCAGCCAGGCGAATCTGTAGAACAGTCCCCAGCGTCTTTGCAACCCACAGACCCTTTACCACCCAAGCCAGCGGTGCAGCTCACTGCAACACTTCAGTTGCCAAATGGGACCACCCTAGAAGTGCCCCTCACGATCGATTCGGGGAGCAACGCCGATTTCGTGGGGATGCAATTCGTCAAGCAGCATCGCATAGCGCTTCTGCCCGCCACAACGCCTCTGAACGTAGTCACGGTGGATGGCAGGAAATTGCTAGGAGGGCAAGTTGTGCAACAGACACCTCCCATGGTGATGCGGATAGGAGATCACCGAGAAGTCATTAGCTTCAATGTCACCCAACTGTCTGACACGCCTATAGTATTAGGCATGAGTTGGCTGGAGAGACACAGTCCTGCTGTAGCGTGGTACCAACGCCAGATCACCTTTTGCTCATCGTACTGTGCTCAAAATTGCATCCAGTCCTCCCAGGAGGAGGGGGCTGAGCACCAGCTGCGACTTGGCATGGTGCAGGCAGTACCTAGCAAGTACAAAGGGTTCCTGGAGGTTTTCTGCGAGAAGGAAGCTGACCAGTTGCCGCCCCACAGACCTTATGATTGTGCCATCGACCTGGTGCTGGGGGCGCAGTTGCCGACTGCAAAACTGTATTCCATGTCTGAGGACGAGATGCAAGAGCTCAGGGAGTTCATAGAGCACAATTTGAAGCGTGGATTCATCCGGGAATCGAAAGCAGTGGGGGGCAGTCCTGTGTTCTTTGTAAAGAAGAAGGACACGCCCCAAAAAAGACTCATTGTGGATTATAGGTTCATAAACAGTATGACCAAGCCCAAGGCCTTCCCCATGCCCAAGATAGATGATCTCCTAGCAACCGTGAGGAAGGGGAAGATCTTCACCAAATTGGATCTGCGTGGAGCGTATAACCTCATACGCATCCGGGAGGGCGATGAGTGGAAAACGGCCATGTTCACGCCTCTGGGCACGTATGAATACAGAGTTATGCCGTTTGGTCTCCAAAATGGATCTCACGTCTTCCAAGCCTTTATGCATCACGTGCTAGCGGGACTCCTCTACAAGAAATGTGTGTGTTTCCTCGATGACATCCTGATCTTTTCGGAGATGGAAGAGGCCCACGAGAGGGACGTAAAGGAAGTCCTGCAAAGACTACGGGAGAACAGGCTCTACGCCAAGTTAGAGAAGTGCCATTTTGATGTGACGGAGGTGGATTTCCTGGGCTACAAGCTGTCCGACAAGGGGCTGGCCATGGACAGCGTCAAGGTCCGCGCGGTGTTGGACTGGAAGAGCCCACGCAATCGGAAGGAAGTCCAGAGATTCGTCGGCTTCGCCAACTTCTACCGCAAATTCATCAGAGGTTTTGCAAAGGAGACAGCAGCGATCACAGACACTCTGAGTTCCAAGAAGAAGAGGTTCGTGTGGACGGAACAGGCGGAGCGCTCTTTTCGGAAGCTTAAAAGCCTTTTCGCCTCCGAGGAGCAGCTGCTGCACGTGGATCCAGGCAGGCCCATGCGAGTAGAGACCGACGCGTCAGACAGGGCGGTTGGAGCCGTGCTCCTGCAAGAAGATCCACATGGAAACTGGAGACCCGGTGCCTTTTACTCCCGAAAGCTCAGCAAGGCGGAGCAAAACTACACCATATGGGACAGAGAGCTGTTGGCCATTCACGCAGCGTTCAAAGCGTGGCGACACTTCCTCATAGGAGCCAAGCACACAGTACAGGTCCGCACGGATCACAAGAACCTAGAGTATTGGCGCACGGCGAAGCTCCAAAGCCAGAGACACATGCGCTGGGCGGAATTCTTCGCGGATTTCGACTTTCGGATAGAGTACATCCCCGGGGATTCCAACGTTATAGCCGATGCGCTATCCAGGAAACCGCAATATCTCGATGAAGCGACACCAGTAGCAGCCAGGCACATTTTCGCACCGCAGGCGTGGTCGTGCGCTGCCATCACAGTAGATCTGGACGCGGTGCGACGCGCGTTGCAAGTGGATCAGTTCGCACAGTCCAAAATGGAGGAGTTGCGCAGAGGTGTGCAGAGTGGCGAAGATTTCCAACTACGCGACGGGCTGCTAACTCGCAAAGGTGCCCTCTACGTGCCAAGCGACGAGCTTCGCGCAAAGGTTCTGCAGCAGTTGCACGACGCCCCCAGTGCGGGCCACTTCGGCAAGGAGAAGACAATAGAACTGGTGGCAAGGGACTTTTGGTGGCCTCGGATGCGTGGAGAGGTAGCGGATTACGTCGCCAGGTGTGACACTTGTCAAAGGTCCAAGCCAGTACACCAGAAGCCAGCGGGGCTGTTGGAACCGCTGGAAACGCCACAGCAACCGTGGGAGAGGGTAGCCCTGGACTTCGTTACTGACCTGCCCAGCTCCAGAGGGAAGACGGCGGTACTGGTGGTTGTGGACCTGTTCACCAAGATGGCGCACTTCATTCCGTGCGCAAAGGTGGCGACGGCGGAACAGACTGCCAAACTCTTCATTGATCACGTGTTCAAGGTGCATGGGCTGCCGCAGTCCATCCTGTCCGACAGGGGGCGCCAGTTTGTTTCCAATTTTTGGCAGAAGCTTTTAGGTATCCTGAACGTCAAGATCAACCTTACGTCGGCGAGACACCCACAGACCAACGGCCAAGCTGAGGGGGTCAACGCGATCATGCAGCAGTACCTGAGATGTTACGCCAATCAGCGACCCGCAGCTTGGGTGGACTACCTGCCGATGGCAGAGTTTGCCTATAACAACACGAAGCACGCGTCCACGGGGGTGACGCCGTTCTTCGCGAACAACGGTCGTCATCCCAGAACCTTCCCAGGGTTCGGGGCACCGAGAGAGGGGGTGCCGCAAGAAGCCGACCAGTTTGCAGCGGAGCTGCAGGAGGTGCACGAAGAGTTGCGGAGACATTTGGAGCTGGCCAAGCAAGCATATAAGGTGCAGGCAGACAAAAACAGGAGAGCGGGGGAGGAGATCCAGGTGGGGGACTGGGTGTGGTTAGCCGCCCAAGCGATGCCAGCCAAGTCGTTGGCCAAGAAGAAGCTAGGGCACAGGCAGTTAGGGCCATACCAAGTGGAGGCTAAGATCAACCCTGTAGCCTTTCGACTAGCCCTCCCCGAAGGTTCCAGAGTGCATCCGGTATTTCATAGGTCGGTGCTCACCCCCTACAAGGCACCGCACAGGTTTCAGGAGTCTGAAACGGTTCCGCAACTACACACTAAGTCACAGGAGAGGGAGAGGGCGCCTAGGGCCGAACCACTCAACGAGGTCACAGAAATCCTGGACTCGAGATGGGGGGAAGAGGGGGTAGAATACTTTCTAGCCACAGAGGGCACTCCAGCCAGTGCCAACGGTTGGGTGCCGGGCTACGCTTTAGACGAACCTCTTCTAAAAGACGAGTTCCATGCCCTGTTCCCGCATAGACCCATGCCAGCCGAGTACTTTGATGACTGGCTCTTTACGCCCACACTCTCAGGCAGTACTTTCCGGGGTTTTTCTTCAGCCGAGGAGAGAACGCCAGAATCTAGCCCACCCAGGGGATCGTGCTCAGGGGTGGACACAGAACCCTCTTATTGGTGGGACGAGCAACCAGAGGAGGACTGGCGCAGGAAATGGCTGACGGGACCTTGGCCGGCAGCACCAGACGAGGTACCAATGGAAGAGGGAGAAGAGAACACTTTGGGTCAAGAACCCGCATTTGAACACTCATACACCGAACTGCAAGCAGAGGATATGGAGGTACACAACCTGTATCCTGCATCCACCTCCGAAGAGCTACAGCTCCTACAACCTGCACCCGATGGGCGGGAGGGGGGAAGGGGGGGCTTCGAGGGGGGGATGGATGTCAGGGTTTCAGGGACAGAGAGCGAGGGGGAGGGGTCCCAGGGCGACGAGGAAGAGGACGACGACGACCCGAGGTTGTCAGTGAGTCCGCCAAGTGAATCCGAGGATTCCCAAAAGGGAGCCCCCCTGGTCAGGCCAAGGGGCAGTAGAGAGGGAATCAGTCAGAAGCAGGGGAACGAAGAGGGAATCCCCAGTGGGGGTTGGAGATCGGGACCGGCCTCTCCGTCGGAACGGAGTGAAGGGGGTGGAGTTGCCAGTGTGTCAGAAAGAGCAGAACAGGAAGCAGAGAGGGGAAGGAGTTCGGAGCAGAACGTCCTGCCGGAAGGGGAGGAGTGTAGTACCGAGAGTAGCGTAACGGTCGAAAGGAAGGTCAGAAGCAACGTACGCGCGCCAAGTTCAAATGTGGAGGCGCGCGGAAATGAGGAGAGCCCTGAGGAGGAGCCTGGTCCCAAAGCACGAAGGAGGGGGGAGCAGGCGTCAGAAGACTCAGCCTCGGGGGAGTCCCGGAGGGAGGGAGCACAGGGGGGCAGGAAGACCCTGCGGAAAAGGAAGGAGAGGAAAAGGTGGAGCAGTACAAGCCTCTTAAGCTGGTGCAGGGGCGGGACTGACTCAGAGGGGACTTCTAACATCTAAGGGTAACAGATGCTGAGCCACGGAGCATGGATGTAACGACAACAATGTTCTTCAATAAAACCTTTTGTATATAACTTGGACTGGATTTTGGTCTCTTGTGAGCTGGGACCTCGGGTGGCTCTGACACCATGGATGGGATGGAATGGGAAGGGTAACTCTAAAAAATGTTTACTCAGTTGTAGGACTTTCTGATTTTAGTCAGACTTACTCCCATGGAAGTATGCAGAGGACCGAAGCTTTAGTGTTGACCAACTTAAAACTTAAATCTCAATGAGATCTATAGTCTGATCATATGCATGTTTACACAGAAGTAAGTCCCACTTAGTCCAATGGGATTCATGTCCAAGTTGTTGTTGTTTTTGCATAAGAGATAGCCAGAATTCCTGGTATTTTCTTCTTCTCTACTTTGTATGTTTAGAGATTTGGTATTTATCCCATTATGTGTCCTCTCTCTCTCTCTCTCTCTCTCTCTCTCTCTCTCTCCCTCCCTCCCTCCCTCCCCCCTCTCTTCTCTGGGGGAGGCGGAAAATCAGCTGATTATCTGAAAACAAACACCCCATCACAATGCTTACCCCACCTTTTCTGTGGTCTCTGCAGTAGACGGATGGATAGTAATGGAAGCATTAAACAGCACTTTAGACAAGTTTGTTCTGGATCCTGGTAAGATGCAATTTAATCACTAAAAGTTAATCACTGATGAAGGTGGAAGGCTAAACATTTTGCAGTAAGAATTTAACAAGAATTTCTGCTTTGGGGAGTAATATATCTATCTATATCTATTTATATCTATATATCTATGTCTATATCAATATATATCTATATATATGTATATATCTATCTAGATAGATGATAGATAGATAGATGATAGATAGATATCAATATCTGTATCATCTGTATATATCAGCATTCCTTAGATAATAGCTTCTGTCAGTACCTTCCATTACCATTTTTCTCACCTTAAATTTAATGCTCCCATGAGCCTCTTTGCATACTTTGATTAAGATGAGTTGCAGCCTCTTGTCCAATAAGGCACTTCACTGGCATTTGCACAACTATGTTTTTCTTTACATAACATCACAACCTGTTGTGGTTTTCCCTTTCTCTCTTCCCTGTGATTCCATATTTGTATCTCTCTCCCTCCTCCCTCCTGCTCCATTAAGGCGTTATATCGGCATTTCATTTTCTAACGTGCAGCAGTTATTGCTCTTGAAGCTACAGCCTCGTTTCTACCGAAACTTCTAATTTTCAAAATGTTGTAAAATAAAGTGGACTTTACACATCTCACAGGCAGACAAATACGAGCACATAAGGAACACATGTAGAAATCCAGGGATAGCTGGTGTTTGCTCATTTGCTGTTATTACAGGATCTTCCCCAGGATTGGGGACATGAGGCACTGGAGTGGGGATTGGATTCAGGTCTCATTTAAAGGCAAACTTATCAATTTTTTCACTTTTTGAAACCATCTGGGAAGCAAAACTCAGCCATCCTTCAGAATTTGCACTTTTCAATTTTTTGCAAAATTGAAAGGCTGAAGTGGGCATTAAGAAACAGCATACAAAGCATGCATTATAGTAGGAAAAATGACTTAGCAAAAGTTGGACGGAGAATTGCACACAAAAATGAGTACAGTGGTACCTTGGTTTGCAACCGTTTTGGATTACAACCGTTTTGGATTACAACCACGTGAAACCCGGAAGTGCATGTCCTTTTTTTTGGATTACAACCCATTTTGGGGGGAGGCCCCATTGGCAAAAGCGTGCCTTAAGTTACAACTTGTTTTGGTTTACAACCGGACCTCCGGAACGGATTATGGTTGTAAACCAAGGTACCACTGTATAGCAGGAAAATGTTGCACTAAAATGCTGGTGAATTTTCTGAAGTGGAAATTTGGAGAAGAAACTGACAGAAACTGAAACTGACATATTTCCCCATCTCTACTCAGGATGTTCAACAGTGCTGGGGTATATATTTTTTTGCTTTCTACCTTCAGGGACTGCTTTGTACATTGATGTGCTGACAATGGGTCTCTAAAGCAAATTGCAGAGGATTCTGGGATATATTCTGAGGCACATCCTACGTTGATGGGTCCATGGTAGTTCCTCCTTCCGTAGTCACAACACTCACCACAGGAGTGGATATTCTTGTTGCTGTTGGGACATCACCACTCCTGGCGGGATGGCCTCCATACAGCTCCGCAGATTTCCCTGTCTATAAAGGGAACAGAGATCAGATTGCCAGCTGGTGTACATTAGCACAGTTCCACAGGCCTAGATCGAACTCTGGTCCTGATGTCAGCTGGGGATTTGGTTCATGGGCTAAAGCTCAATTACTTCTTACCTAGGATTTCCATCAGACGCTTTCCTCTGCAACTTCTCATATTCTGCTGAGCCAGCTAGCGAGAACAGCAGGCAACCTCTTGGCTCAGACAGATTATTGAATGGGCTGGGAAACTTCCAGCGTGTGATATGCTTAACTCTTTGGAGAGGTCACAGAGCCAAAGCAGAGTGGCTTCCATTGTCTTTAGCCATGCCCCAGAAACTCCTTGCTGTGTGAGTAGTTCCCATTCATGTCGAACACTGTTGAAGGAATCATGCTGTCTGCAAGCCCCACACACTTGTCTGCTTTCTCAACTGCCCTGGCTGTCATCTTCCTTTTCCTCGTACTCCTTGTCTTCCACCCTACCAGTCTCAATGGGCACCAGTCACCACTGGCCATAAAAACAAAAACTAAAAACAAAATGAACAGACTCTGCTGTTTTCTGGTCCCTAATGTAGCTGTATAAGGGCAACAGGGGTCTCCTGACAGCACTCAGGACTCCTAACCTGCTACATTTCCCAGAATTCACAACAGTTTAAAGTGGTAGCATAGTGCTTTAAATGCATGGTGTGAATGTGGCCTGTGTGTGCAGGGAATGGGTTTCATTCACAAACCTGATATGGAAATGTAGCAAAATTTAAAAAAGAGAGAAGCCAAAATGAACAGATTTGCCTATTCCAAGCCCTTCTCATTTGATGTATTTTGTTATCAACCAAGTTACAAAGAGCAAGTCAATGGGAATCCAAGGGATTTTCCATGAAGTGTTGGCTTGATAACATATCTTCCAACTTTTTCTGATGCAAAACTGGGACACGCATCTTCTGGGACACACTCCTGGGGGAGTCACATGACTTGTGCCTTGCTCTCACCCACCAAAAGCACTTTTTTTCAGGAGGAGAGCACTGCCCAAGAGAGTGCAAGATTTCAGCCCCTGAAATGGCCACTGAGATCTTATGATAAAAATGGGATGACCCATTTTTCCAGGGCACTTGGAAGGTATGTGATAAGGGACATAGCACTTTCAGAACATCTAGCATATCACAACCAAGAGGTTAAGGGCCTTGCTGAAAAAGACAAATTTGATATTGTATGGTAGCCATTTATAACATCAACATCAGTGAACCTTTGCTGAGGCCCCCATCAGGTCAGATAATGTTATGGTATACTTAACTTCGCCAGACAGTCCCAGAGTAAATGTATCTGCTGATAATTGATGATACCACTGTAATCTTTCCCCTGTATTTTGTACTTGCTGTATCTTCCCTTCCTTTTCCAACTGAAGAGTCTCACAGCATTGTACTCAACACGTATGTAAACATTGTCTTTATTGCATCTTGTCGATATTGCTGTTGTTGTTTATTGTAAATGAAAAAATATGATAAAAAGCAGCAGCAGCAATGGTTTCATCGTGAGTGGCTTCCAAAATGTAGTTTGTAAAGTGGTATGTTTGTGTGTACACATAACGGGGCCCAGATTATCTGTAGATATAAATATATGCAACTAAGGCAACTTGTAAATAAGAAAAATCAAACTATTTGCTGAGCTGTGCTTTCTTAGGGCTTTCTCCAACCCAAATGAGCACCGACAGGTCTTTGCCGTGTGAAACTAGGCACACTTCCTGTGTTGTGAATTCCTACCAAACCAGACTCCACCTTTGCCGTTGAAACCTGCTCTTATGTAGCAGAGTCGTAGCTGGTGGATTAACCTGACTTTATGGGAATGACCTCAGAAGAGGGGGAGAGATTCATTTGGGCTGCTGAATAATAAAAAGGCAGTCATTGAAAACCAGAAAGAAAGAAAGAAAGAAAGAAAGAAAGAAAGAAAGAAAGAAAACGAATTAAAAAAACAAAAAACAGCAAACAACTATAAATGAAACCAAAATAAACCCAACACCATTTCTTTTCAGAAATGCTGCACATTTAATTTGTTTACTGTAGCTGTGGGAATACATACATACTTTTAACAAAAATTATAAATGTGCCATTTTGCCTGTTGCATATAAATCCACGCTATGGATAATCCTGAGGGGAAACTATCCAAAGATCACATCTAAGATAAATATATCCCAAGTGAACAGAGGTGGTTGAACTGCCTATGAGGATCTACCAAGCGGGAAAGGCAGTTGGGGGAGGAATTCCTCACAAGTCAACTAAAGGAACAAGCTTGTGTTGCTTCACTGTAGAGAAGGAGTGGGGAAACCTTTGCAGCCCAAGGACCACATTCCTTTATGGGAAATCCTCCAGGGGCCACATTCCATTGTCAGGCAGAACTGGAGATGGGAGATATGGTTCCTATCTTTGTGCAGTAAGGTGCCATCTGCACTCTACATTTAAAGAGTTATGGTATCACTTGAAACAGTCATTGCTTCCTCCAAATAATCCTGGGAGCTGTGGCTTGTTAAGGGTGCTGAGAGTTGTTAGGAGACCCCTATTCGCCCTCATGCAGCTACAATTCCCAGAGTTCCCTGGGAGGAAAAATTGGCTGTTAAACCACTCTGGAACTGTAGCTTGGTGGTGTGAATAGGCATGTCCTAACCACTTGTAGCACTTGTAGATTCTTTGGGGGAAAGTCAGGACTGTTTATAGTGGTATAATATCTGCACAGAGAAAGAGAAGGTAGTCTCCTATGCTGGTCCCACAGAGTAAGGCAGCTAGGTGGTTCAGTTGTCACAGCAGCAAGGAGATCTCATTGTGAGCAACTTGCTTCAATGAAGCTTGAAAGTGAACTGAGGCCTCAAGTATCTGGAAGGATTGAAATAATGCTGGGCTTCAGCTGAAAGCTGCTATGATTCCGGAGAGCTGAAGGGCAGCACCTTCTAGATTCTAACATTGGTCAGGGGACTGAGGCCCACTGGGTCAATGCTTTCCTTGCCTCTCAGAAAGATTCAGGTGGCAAGGGAGAGACCAATATGGCCCATTCCATTTGCCAAAGAAGGAGCTCCTGCAGGGAGCTTCCTTTCTCTTTTTTGTGGCAGAAAGAGTACTGGTAGGTAGGAACTTTGAAACTACTAATGGGTGCTTGAGTTGGCTTTCATTTCCTCTTCTTTTTCTTCCTCCTCCCTCTCGATCCTTTTTCCTTTTGTGTCATGTCTTTTAGTTGGTAAACCTGAAAATTGGGGAATGTCTTATTACTGATCACTGCAAGTTGTTCTGGAAGCCTTTGGGGTTGAAGAGTGGAATAAAAAGACTCCACCTGAATAATGATGATGATGATAATTTAATAAAATAAATACATAAGCATCATAAAAATGTCTCCTCCCCCCAAAATATAAAAAAAGACCTGGAAGAGGAATGAAAAAGCAACAAGTCAGAGACACCAAGAGGTTGAGGACAGTGACATTGGAGAAAATGCCCCCCCCCCCTGCAAATTGTTTCACTTTAGCTCTTTAAAATGCTTTTGCTTTCCCAAATTCAAATGTTGGGAAGCGGTTTTTTAATGCTCTCTTCCCACCACAATTACTGTAGCTCAATTATGCAGTTGCATATGTCAGGTACACTACGGTCTAATTTAATCTTCATTACACATTGCCATATTGCAATTATATATGCTATCAGAGTGTTAACACATATTTAAACCTGTTATTCCTTTGTCACTGATTTACAAAGAGCTACCTGAAAAGAAACAGATGTCATAATTATAAGCTTATTCAGCTCAATTTTAATACTGGGACCTCTGAGTAAATTACAGATGAACTTGTCTGTGTCCTGAAATTAATGTAGTGATACGACCACACTAATACTGTAATTCATTATGGATCGCTGGTGTGCTTCTTTCTCTCCCCCCCCCCTCCAAATTCAGGATTAGCGATAAAATTATATTAATACCACACAGTAATGAGATTAATGAATTTCTACAGGGAGGACAGAAAAGAATAGTTTCTTTTGTAAGACAATTGGGGGGCTGGGGGTGGGGAATCACATAGATGTAATTAAAAAGAATTACTCAACCCTCGTACAACTTCATTTATATGAAATTAATTTGTCCGGTGTCGTTTCCAATAATTGATCACTCTTGGCAAATTATAAAGGGCTTCTTCACCCATGTGAACTGCATCTATAGGGGTACAAATCCCAAGGTATTATGTGAACTATTGAGGTGGTCCCGGTGGGTTCTTATTAATTAAGGTTTAACAGTTTGGAAAATTGTAGCAATATTTTATGATTCATGTAATTAAATTCTAACGAAATGTCACAACTGCTAGTTATTTATCTGCCAGCAATTTATATCACGTCCTTATTTCAAAGGAAGTTCAAAGTAATGAAATATTCTTAAGTACACAGACAATCAAAGTGAACTGGGGGGGGGGGATTTCTATGTTGGTTTCACTGATCAAAGGTAATTATATTACCATTCACCTTCCTCCACTAAATCAAAAAGGAAGTCCATCAGATGATGCAAAGGCTACTTGGTATCATATGGCCTCACTGTTAAAGACATGAAAACAGGCTCTAAATCCTGTTTTTACATCACTATGCATGTAAAGAGAAACCATCCTGGTTTCTGATTTGATTCTGGAATGTCCCAATTTTTCTTTTTCCTCCCCTACACATCTTGGAGAACAATTAGAAGTTGTGGAGATCTCAGACCGTCCCCCTCCTGTTCTTTTTGGAAATAGGAGCCTTTGCTCTGTGTGGGGGTGGGGGGTGGAGTCCTGCTTATACAGAAAATAAAATACCTGCACCAAATGAAGGAAATGGTGAAGCCAACATGAGAAGCCCTTCCCATAATGTTAAAGGGAAATGTAACCAATCCACTTCAATTGCATTGCTTCAGCAGCCAGCAATTTTTGAGGAAATGCTTGGAGTGTTTATTCCTTTATTGTAAATGGAGCCTGATATTGCAAGCCTTTACCTGTCTACTCAGAAGTTAGTCCCACTGTATTCAATGGATCTTACTCCTAGGTAACTGGGTAAAGACTGTGCAGCCTTACACTGCAGTCAGAAGTAAGTTCCATTGAATTACTCCCAGGAATGTTCCTGATCATTCTCACAGTTTCTATATTATTATTATTATTATTATTATTATTATTATTATTATTATTATTATTATTATTATTTCTTCCCACCTTTTCCCATGACAGGGGCTCAAGGCAGCTTACAGCTTAAAATTTTATTTCATTCCATTTATCTGTTGAATGTGTTGTACATGAGCCCTTTCCTTGCACATTTTTTTCTTTGCAACTCTCCTGTGTTAGGCAGGAAGGTTGTAATTGGCTCAAGGTGACAGAAGTATATGTGTATATGACAGCGCAGGAGATCAGACGTGGGGCAAGCTTCCTGGTGCAGAATAGAATGTCCCTATTTTCATCTGAGAAATGTTGGAGGGTATGGAGTAATTCAACTAAGTCTTCCTCAGAGTGAACCTGTTCAAATTCATGAACACAACTAAGTTAGATTCATTAATTTCAGGAAGTCTACTGAGTAAAACATAGTGCAATCACACAAATTATTTATTCAGAATGTGCAGATGACAGTGAGCAAGATGGTAAAGGGTCTGGAAACCAAGCCTTGTGAGGAACGGTTGAGGGAGTTGGGTATGTTTAGCCTAGAGAAGGGAAGACTGAGAAGTGATATGATGGCAACCTTCAACTATCCAAAGGGCTGTCACATAAAAGGCGCAGCAAGATTTTCTTCTGCTGCTCTAGACGGGAGGACCTGAACCAATGGTTTCAAATGACACAGAATGAGATTCCAGCTAAACATTTGAAAGAACTTTCTGACAGTAAGAGTTGTTTGACAGTGGAATGGACTACCTCAAAAATGGGTAAGCTTTCCTTCACTGGAAGTTTTTTAATTGGGGATGGATGGCTGTCAGGGAACTCGCTGTTCCCAGTAATCTTGATGTTATTGGCTGTGAGGATGTCTCACTGCTTTTAATTTATTTACTTGTTAGATAAATTGTGTCATTTTGATGCTTTGCAGTGTGCTGCTCTGAGTTCATTTGGAAGGAAGGGCAGGATAGAAATGTTGACAATAACAAGGGGTTAAGGGCTTGTGGTTCAACCATGTTCTTAAGAACATAAGAAGAGCTCTGCTGGATCAGGTCAATGGCCCATCTAGTCCATCATCTTCTTCTCACAACAGCCACCCAGAAGCCTGTTGGAAAACCTGAAGCAAGACCTGAGAAAAAACAGGACTCTCCCCTCTTGCAATTTCCAGCAACTGGTATTCAGAAACATTACTGCTTCCTACCATGGAAGTATTCTTCCATGTTCTCTGACCTGGAGCCATATTGACTGGGATTCATGGGAGCTGAAGTCCAGCATAAGGAGAGCCACAGGTTTTCTCTCTCTCTTGAACTTGAATCTGTCACAGGTATGTTGTAGAGTTGTTTTGGTTCTCCATAGTTCTCTGTGTTCCTTTGGGAGGGAGATATAGACATTCTTAAAGTAGATAAAGAAGTCTGATTTACCTCCCTCAAGCATCTGTTGCTACTGCCCATCATGTAGTATATCTCATTGTCGTTTTAGTGGGAGAGGGGGACAAAACCTGCCACTTTTAAAACAACAACAGCAATAATAAATCCTTGATCTCCTCTGTAAAGTGGATAGCTATTCTATCCTGCAGTGAGTTATGACAGATTTAATATTAATAGGGAAAAGAGGGATTTATGCTTCTTGACAAATGATGATAAATTGAAATCTTTAAGCATATATACGTATCTACACCCCACACAAATATGTCACCTCTTTCCACCAGTCGTTCAAAAGTGACAAGCAGGAAGTCATCGCTGAGACAGCATCCAAGCATGCACACATCACATTTATGATTTAATTCCCTTTCTAGCATCAGTCAAAGCAGATTAATAACTGCAGTCAATGAAAAAATGAATTCCTGAGTGCATTTCCTTCTCAGGAGCATGTTATGATTGAAATGGACAGGCCCCATTAAATCATTAAACTGGTGATATGTTTTACACATGTAACACCTGTAACACATTCAGCCTTCCAAACGGGCCCCTGGTGGCTTTTCATCATAAAACAGGACTGACAAAGCTTTGTGGTGTCAGCTGCAGGCTTGATGAACACAGACATTTCCCTTCTTCTGAAGGTTCCTGTGAATCAAGGAGCCCAACACCACAGAGATGCCTTCTGGAAGTTGTTGGACACCAACTCCCATCAGCCCTAGCTGACAAGACCAATGGTCAGGGATGATGGGAGTTGTAGTCCAGCAACATCTGGAGGACGCCATACTGTGGACAGCTGCTTTACTGGAATGGAAAGCCCTGTTAACCCTGCTGGGCTTGTCGGTAAGCAGCATACAACTTTAGGGTAAAAAACACAGGACCCCCTTATACTGTGGCAGTCTAAGTCAGAAGACCTAGGTCACATTCACACCATACTTTCCTGCCTGTGAGTTCTGGAAGACCTGTTCCCTGCCTTGCAGACCTTTCCCCACTTGGCCTGGGTTAGGGGTGGGGACAGGGCCCTGACTGACTCCAGCTACAAAAGCAGAGGCTGATGAACAGACTAGGGGGTTGGGGACTGTTGTTGGGTTGTTGTATTTTTATTTTAGATTTTGTGATTTGTGTGAAAATTGTTCCATTTGGTTGTATATTTTTTAATGTTTTGTTTATTGTTCATGGCTACTTTTTGTGTTGTGGTTATCTATTTTTTCAGGTTGTAAGCTGTCTTGAGCAAAGTTTGAACTGTGGGAAGGTGGAATACAAATAACATTATACATGTATACATTTATATTGCTACGATACCACTTTAAGCAGTCATGGTTGTTCCTTGGCAGAGTTCCGTGGGAAGAGGGATTAATTGTTAAATCTCTCTGAGAACTGGAGCTCTGAGACAGGATTATAAGGGCCTCCTAACAACTCTCAGAAACCCTAACAAACTTTATCTCCCATAATTATTTGACGGAAGCCATGATTGTTGAAAATGGCATCAAGTATGGTGTGGATATGCCCTTTCACCAGGATAAATCCATCACTTTACTCAGTGTCAATAGTGACTTTTAGAGAGGTACATTTGTGGGGATCACGGCAAATGGTTTCTTTAATTAGAGGTTCCTAGAATCTCCTGCTGGGATAATTACAACTCCCCATTTCAGGCAATATGTATGTCCACATACCAAGCTCCATAATGTTTTGCTTTGGGTTTGCTTGCTCATTTGCTCTTGTGGTTTGCCAACCCCTGTTAAAAATGACAAGCCTACACATTGTAACCCGCCCGACTGCCGATTTCATTTCTTTTCACCCGTTTGAGCTATCATGTGTCATAGGGTCTTATAACATGCAAGTTTGTTATTAAAGATTCCGTTGAATTATTCAGAGTTAAATCAAGAGGCGAAGACACCTTTCTTGAGAGAGAGAGAGAGAGAAAACTAAATTGACAAATACTCCAAGATGCCGCAGCTGTTGTATTTACTATAAATTGGAAGCTATAAATATTGTTATCTGAATACAGTTTAAATGCATTTTCTTTATCCTTCCACCTTTGAAGAGCAAGGCTTGTTCTCTACTCCTTTAAAAGATTTTTTAATTGATTTTTCATCTCTAAACAAGCAAATACATAACATGCAAGTCTAACAAAATAAAATGTGGTAGTTGCCCTGAAAAGAAAAACAAAACCCTTCAACAGATCATGGAAAGTGAAGTACAGATTGTAACACATGTGATTTAAACAAACAAGTCTTTCCATTAGAGCCCCATGAGTCTGTGGGGTGGGACTGGGTCACCTTGTTTGATCCTCCAGGTGCATATAGGGGATGAATGGGTACCAGGATAAAGGATAAAGGATTTGTTTTTTCCATTTGGCTTCATGTACTTGGCAAAGTTAAGGGTGTTTTTTTCTGCTAAGGCAACAGACTGAATATGAATCTACCAAGAATCAAAGGATAATCCTCCAGCCATGAGCCAACATATCACAATTTCCAAAAGTGCTGCCATGATGAAATAGGTCAATGATTCCTTATAACTTGTCTGATGGTTAGAATCATCCATAATCCCAACCATAGCAAGTGACGCTGACTGATTTCTGAAATGTCTGGCCGTGAAGCTGCTGAGGGTCAGGCTCAAAGGTGATATGACATTGGAGGTTTATGATCAGTACCCCCAGATTTCTTCTTTAAAACAAATTAGGGAATTAAGCCTAAGAAGGGAGTGGGGAAGGGGCACCGAGCCAGATAGTATAGGAACCATGAAATCAGGGCTCTGAGGGCACACTCTGAGGAGCTCCAGATTGTCTCTGCCCCACCCATGTCCAACCCAAGCAAATGGTGGTGCCTGGTTGAAGTTTGTGTGCAACTCATCTTGCAGCAGAGGGGTTTTCCTGGATTGAGGGCAGACAGAGTGAAGGACATTGACATTCCCAGATTTCCCAATAACTATCAGCTTACCTCTCTATCTCCTTGTTGTTTAGGTTGCATCTTATTTACAGCTTGTTTCTCCTCACACTTCAGACCTCAAGATGAGAAGTCATCTTTACCTATCCTCTGAGAAAACAAAAGAGCAAGCTTGGCTGCCTTGTTCTTCTTAGAAACTTTTAAAATCCAAGTTATGTCTAATTTTTCTTGCTCTACAAACATTTCTCTGTGTGTGATTGTAACATGTAGAGTCTGTTCTTTAACCAGATTCACTAGTCTAACAATGCTCGCTATGCATACCAAAGGGGTTTCAATAGACAATAATGACATGACTGTCAGGAAGCATCACATCTCCGCATTGTGGTGGCCAGCACTGCCCCCAACTATAACCCCCCTCCAGGATACTTTAAGGCACAGGTTTTGAACCTTTTTGAGTCCACTGCTCCCTTGACCAACTACATTTGTGGCACCCCTGTGGGGCTCAGGATCCCAGTTATTTCACCCCTTGCCTGCAGAGCTAGCAGCCTCTCCCCCCTTTTTTGAACACCCTCCCTTGTGGGGTGTTCCCTCTCCTTTCCCCTCTCCTTGGAAGTCCTCTGGGCTGCTGCTGCCACTGCCCCTGGTCTCTGAGGTGCCTCCTCACACTGCCCCTTGGGCCTGAGAAGAGGATGTCCCTAGCCTTAGTGGCCCAACAGAGACTGGCCAAAGGTGAACGTGAGGCTAGCACCTTACCTTGGGAGGCAGCAGTGGCAGCAGCAGGAGCTGGCAGGCCTGCATGGCAGAAAGGCTTCCCTTCAGTAACAGACGTGCAGCTCTCAGGCAGGCCTTACACACAGCAAGCACAAGAAAGGCCAGCACAGTGCCAGCCTGCCCAGCCTCCCACTTGTCTGTCCATTCCCAACAGCAAGGGCTGGCGGACTGACTGACTGGGCTCCCTTGCCCACTTGCTTGCTTACTCTGAGGCCACCTCTGCTCCTGGCAACCAGCACCCCCTGGCCAGCCCCAGAGGAACCATTTGCCTGTGGAGCTTATAGCCAGGGCTGCTGCAACAAACAGCTGTGCGAGCCTTTGGGAGGCAGAGATGCGAGAGGCATCAGAGAAGAGAGGGAAGGAAAGAGGGACAGAGGCCAGTGTTGCCCATGGCACCCCTGACCACCATTCAAGGCACCCCAGGATGCTATGGCACACTGGTTAGAAACCGCTGCTTTAAGGGGTTTGATCACACCCATTCCTTCTTCTCTTCGCTTCCATTTTCAACACACACCAATTCCAAAAGCTCAGAGAAGTGATGCAGGGTAGTTGCCACCTCTGCTGAGAAGCTACTCCATTGCTGGAGCTGAAAGAGTGGTGACTTTTGGCTTTTTGACCTTGAACTTTTCCACTGCAGCTGGTCACCAGAATAACTTGTGACCAGAGTTTGCTTCTTTCCTCTTCCCTCCCAATCAATCCCCCCCCCTTTGTGCCATATAACTTGTGCCATGTAGCTTTTGTGTGTGTGTTTTCACAGTTTTGCTTACTTGTTTCCCCTTGCATTAAACACCCACACACCCTTAAATGCAAAATGTTTCCACTCAGGGACAAAAAGGATAAGCTAATTTGTGGCTTGCATGTCACTCACAGATGACAATATGTGCATTTCAGCAGGCTAATCCAGACTTTTATGTATTGTGGCCCTGACCCCAGCGCAGCACTTGCTTTGAGCTTCTGTACAGTAAATGATTTGGAAGCCTTGACCAATTTATGGAAAGGAAAAGGGAATATGATGCTCACTTATCACTTCCTTATCACTTGTTGACAGATGGGTAGCTGTGAACACTCTGGTTTCCATCTCCTTTTATGTGTAATACAATCTCCCAGCAAACTGGATTGCACAGAGGCATCCCAGGCAGGTCACTATAATTCACAGGGCTGGAATCCCCTGACGAAACATTTTTCATGCTTCATGAAATGTTGACACAGACCTCAAGTAAATCTGTCCGCTGGGTGCAGTTATAGGAAATTATGACAGAAGCAACGCGTGGCAGGCGAGAGAGAAGCTACTCGTGGCCTCGCTGTGGAATTGATGGAGGCTTCTCTTCACCCCTTGAAATGGCTGAGAGATTAAGAACTGGTTTGCACACATCTGCCGCCCCCATGTGACGTCTGCTGACATCAAGTGAAAATTTCTTCATCAGCAGCAATATTTATATACCACTTAATATGCAAAATATCTTAGTGGTTCGCATAAAATACAGTAAGATTAATATATATATATATGCATATGCAACTTTTAAAACCAAAATTACAAAGAAATGCATCAGTAAAATCAGAGAAGCCATAACTAAAACATGCAGTTAAATATCAATAACCTCACAGCAGGACTTCAGAAGATGAGCAAATTATTCCTAGTCACATGGGCGACTGGTCACAGCCAATTGGGGGATAACAGAATGAGGTGGATGATGCCATAGAAAGAGTGTTCACATGCTGCATTAAACAAGTGTGCAATCTGTGTACTTGTGGACACAAATGGTTGAGATATACATGCATAAAGTTATCCTCATCTAATGTTTGATCAGTATACACCTTGGTTACAGAAGAGCTGAGCTGAACAGATCGACAAATGTACACAAACACTTGTACATGTGTAGAAACAGCTTGTACCTGTGTTCAGCATAATGTGTGAAGAAGCCAACCTGGCAAATCTGATTTGGATATGTAACGAAGGTCTTGAAGGAACCCAAGAGTGAAGGCAATATAAATGAACAAATGTTTTCATAAGGGAATTGCCAGAAATGAGAGGCTTTTCCCACCCCCTTTTGGCACAGTTGAAATATTTTTTTTGGGGGGGGGGTAGTTTCAGTTCAGCTTTAGTTGGCTATGGAATAAAAAAGCCATCTGGTTAATACCGTATTTTTTGCTCTATAAAACACACTTTTCCCCTCCTAAAAAGTGAGGGGAAATGTGTGTGCGTCTTAAGGAGCGAATGCAGGCTCCATGGCTTCAGCGAAAGCAATGCGAAGCCTCCGGAGCACAGCAGGAGTGCTCTCGATGCACTTTGGAGACTTTGGGCAGCTATCCCTGAAGCCAGGAGACCAAGAGGGATTGGTGCGCACCGACCCCTCTTGCTCTCCTGGCTTCAGCAAAATCAACGCAAAGCCTCCGGAGCACAACGGGAGCTCCCGCTGTGCTCTGGAGGCTTCGGGCAGCTATTCCTGAAGCCAGGAGAGCAAGAGGGGTCGGTGGGAGAGGGAGAGCTGCACAGCGCCCCTTTAGCGAAGCGGGAGGAGAAATGGAAGGGGCTCTGTTTCTCCTGCTGCTTCACTGAAGGGGCGCTGCCCAAAGATGGAGAGCTGCACAATGCCTCTTCTGTGCTGAAGAGGGAGAGATTTCTTTTTTTCTTATTCTCCTCCTCTAAAACTAGGTGCGTCTTATGGTTGGTATGTCTTATAGAGCGAAAAATACGGTAATATATTTGCCAGGAGGTGGGACCATGGAAGGTTGATAGATCTTATCAACTTTCCACAGACCAACCTACACAATTCATTGCTCATTGACACAGTCAGTAGTTGTCCTGCTTAAAGCTCTTTGTGGAGTTAACTCTGGAAAGACCTTCCATACTTGGCTGTAGGGAGTGACACAGACATAGCAATGGGGCAAAGAAAAAGGGACAGCCTTGTGGGCTCTGTTGGAGAAATTGCCTTGCATCTTCAACTGGAATGACCTTATTTTATAGACATGTGGAAACTCGGCAAATTCACTGGAACAAACTTTTATAATCCAGGCTTTTGGAAATAAATCGGAGAGAAGATGATTTGTCCTATATTCCAGGGGAAAAAATAATTCTGGTATACACACACATGTCTAATGAGCATCAGCCATAGGCTGCTAGCTAATGCTGTTTATCATATTCTGTATAACAGAATCCCTGGGGTTAGTTGCTGAGCGAAAGATTTAATTCGAGGGGGGAAAGCACAGCAGCAAAAATGTAACTAGCTGTAAACAATAGTATTTAAAATCCAGCTGAATCTATCAATATAAAAACAGAAGTTAACCTCATCCTTCCATTACTGTAAACATATTAGATGCTATTTATTGTGATTACATGTGTGTGGCCAAGGAAGGAGCATTTTCGTGACTAAGAGATCTAAACATCAGATTGCTCCATCTTCATTATTTCAACTAGACGGATCTAAAAAGCCAAATATTAATTTGAAAAGAAAGGTTAGCAAATCAGCCAACAACACACAGGAAAACAATTGCAATAACATTCACTGCTGCCACAGGGAAGCTTTTCAAGGAAATCAAAAGGCTAGGTGGGCCCCAGTCGTGTCCTATGGCAAATCCTGACTGATATCACGAACAATCATTTTACACAAAGACAAGTAATACAGATTTTAATATATATTTTTTAAAAAAAGATGAAAAAGAAAGAGATGCGTTCAACATCGGGTAAAGATAGGGATTTATTTTTGTAGAAGGAGTAAAATTTATCATAGTTAATGGAGCAGAGTTGAAATGAAATCCATTCCGCTTCACTGGATATTCTGGGTTGTGACCAGTGTTTATCCTATACAGAATTGGATTAAAATAAATGGACAAAACTGACTTAGATACATTGACTTTGAGCATAATGCAGCTGGGGGAAAAAAGCTTTCTCTCTAATATTCTCTGTTTTAATAGGTTTTAAAAGTCTGTGAGCATCCCAACACCATGGTTTGCATTGCCTTTTATATCATGGAACCTTAATATCATTTTAACTGCTCAGGGTAAAACTGTCTGCCATAGAATGGTACAGATGATCAATTTTGGTAGGAAAAACATCATGTAGAGCCAGGGGCAGAAGAAGGGGGTGCGGGGGGGGTGGGCCAACCCAGGTGTCACCACTGGGGAGGGGGACAAAATGCCGAGTGTCACTCACTGTGGGGCCTGTAGTGCACTCGAGACACGGGTCTTTCATGGAAGTGACGTGGTGGCTTGGGCGCTCGCAGGCTCCACCCTGCCCCAAACAGTCCGCCTGCTGTCTCCCCCTCAGCTGTAGGGCGACTGAGTGGGAGGAGGCAAGCAGACTCCTCGAAGGCCCCATGGAGCATCCTGCCCCAGCTCACCCCGCCCCTGGGCGCAGGACACACACGCGACCCCAGGCTCCCGGTCGGCTTGCTCTGTTGCTCTGTAGAGCTTGGGGCAAGAGGATGGTGGAATATTGGCAGGGAAGACAGAAGAGAATCACAGAGGACAAGGAGTAGGGATTTGATTAAGAAATATACCCAGACTGAGGTGAGTGAAGTAATCCAGAGAGTATAGACCAGGGTAGCTGACATGGTGTGCTCCAGGTGTAGATGGAGTCCAGCTCCCCTCAACCCCAGCCAGCAAAGGGAAGGATGATGGGAGTTGCAGTATTTGGAGGGCACCATGTTGGCTACCCTGAAGTAGACTGGATTGAGGGAGGCACTGAGGGCTTTCAGAAGGACAACCTGAGAAGGGAGATGTCTGAGAGACACATTGTGTTATGGCATTATGCATCATATCTATGATTATGAAGGTATTCTGTTGATTTTGGCTTTGCTCCTCTTAGTTCTGTGATCCATAGCCAGGATCCCTCAGCATTTCATGGATGGAGGCTTCAACGTACTGGAGAATGTCAGAGCCCAGTGTGAAAACACAGCAGGATAAAGAAGCTGAGATAAAAATCAGAAGTATTCAGAAGACCACAGCGCAGCAAGCCACGGACTCGAATTCAACATCAAGGCAGCACGGGACAGCCCTGCGCGTGTTTACCTTGCATAATAATTGTTGAGCCACATATGTTTTTAATATCCAAGCAGAAAGATTAACATAGGAACGCAAAAAAAAAAAAAAATCCCACTATGATTTTCAGCCTAAATGTTTAGCTATTCACCACTAACTAGACCAAAGATCTGGGCTGATGTCAACTGATTCTTAACAGCAAAGATTTATGCTTAGGTCCCTGATTATTTAGAAGGTGCCAGTAATTACTTGCACTATCATTAAGAGCTGCAAAGTATTTTATCAGTCAGCTGCTTCGCCGGGTCCTTCTAACTGTCATAAAGCCGTATGGCTGTCTGGATCTATGGCATAATTAATAATTATTATTATGTGTGCGAATGATGTATTTATTTGTGGGGTGGGGGGAGGACATGCAGGAAGAGGTAACTAAACTTGGAGCTGACTTCCCCACTTAATGTGGAAAGGGAAAATGAGCATCAGTAATCACTGTCAACAGTTTCTTGTAACTAAGAATTGAATCATTTATCTGTCTGCATGTATAAATTATCATCATTTCCCATTCCAGAAAGAAGCCTAATGGCAGTTTATGGCACGCACCCACACCCACACACTAATAGACTCAGGGAATTTCATAGAAATTATTTCTTTTCTTTATGTTTCCATTTGAGAGGAGTAGCAAGGTCATGTGAGTTTACTGGGAACACACCCTGGGAACTGCAGCTCTGTGAGGGGAATAGAAGTGTTCTAACAACTCTCAGCACCCATAACAAACTGCAGTTCCCAGGATTATTTGGGGGAAGCCATAACTATTTCAAGTCATAACATAGAACTTCAAATATATAATGTGAATGTGGCCTACAGAAGGTTTTAGTATACAGTAAACATGAGGAGGGGGAATGAATGAATGTTGTTGCTGAGCTTGACATTTACACACACACACACACACACACACACACACACACACACTGCATTTATATCCCACCTTTTTCTCCAAGGAGCTCAAGGTGATGTACTTGATTTTCCTCCTCCCCATTAAATACCCACAACAACCATGTAAAGTAGGTTAGGTTGAGAGGCAATGGACTAGACCAGGGGTCTGCAACCTGCGGCTCCGGAGCCGCATGTGGCTCTTTTACACCTTTGCTGCGGCTCCGGGGCAGATACTAGCGAAGGGAGGAGGCGCATTGTGCGCCCCGACACTCCCCACTGTGGCGGGCGCTGTACTGGCTGTGACGTCGCATGTGGGCGGTGTGTGTGTTAGTTTTGCGGCTCCCAGGTTTTTTTTTCTTCGGAAACGGGTCCAAGTGGCTCTTTTTGTCTTAAAGGTTGCAGACCCCTGGACTAGACCAAGGTCACCCAGTGAGCTCGATGGGCTAGTAAGGATTTGAACCCTGATCTCCCAGGTCCTAGTCCAACACTCTAACCACTGGCTTCCTGTTGGATCCATCCATCAGCATCCATATGTCCAGCACGATGACTGAAAAGAGGAAACTCTGCTTGGAAACCTGAGTAATATGCGAAACTCATGGTCACAAGATATGATGGCCCTAACTTAAATGGTTGTTGGATGAGATTAGTGTATGGAGGAAGATTCTTTATCAATAACTACTGATCCTGATAGTACCCAAGGTTCAGAGGCACACCTTATATACTTCATTTATTTAAAATATTGATACCCCTCCTTTATGTCTAAGAAAAGTCTCCCAGAGTGGTTGACACTAAGTAAACAAAATGCACAGTAAAGGTAAAATGATTTTTTCAGAAGGCAACTGTGACTTGTGATGGTTCTGGTGAGGGATGGTGATGGGAAATATTTATTCCTGCTTGTGGTTTCCCCATAGGCATCTGGTTCACCTGTGGGAGAATAGGATGCTATACTAAATGGGCCTTTGGTCTGATCCTGCATGGCTTTCCCATTCTTAGGCCTTGGGAACTGGGTTGAGGGGCATGGCATGCATCCTACAAATAAATGAAATGCCCAGGCTGTTGTATTATGTGCCTGAATACCAGCTGCTGAGGTTTTCGTAACCGTGCTTCAGACCAGACATATTTTTCATCAGGCTTGGGGCGGAAAGTCCATGATCCTATATGTATCCAATATGTATCCCATACGTATCCAATACCTATACATTAAGGCTACAGCAACCTTATATAAATTGTATAAATTGCCTGGTTCCATGGAACTCAGTGAAGATACACAGAAAGATCTTCAGTGCAGGGCATCTAGCAGGTATTCTCAGCATCCATGTGGCAAGTAGCTACCAAACAGGGACTTCTCAGTGATGCTGTCCTGGTAATGAACCATTCTCCACTCCAAAGGTTCGCCTGGTGCCATCCGTATAGTCTTTTCAGTGCCAGGCAAAGGGGGGTCACGCGCGTGCTTTTTAGATGTAGTTCTAACCTTGTTGGCTTTATAATTTTGTGGCTCTTTGCAGATTTTTTGTTTTTATATTTACATTTTAAAAATTTAATGTGTTTTTTGGGAGGACAGGGACTGCCCTGGGAATATGCTAGAAGGGCATTATCCAAATATTTGAGGTAAACAAAACAAATTAATATGCCCCTGCTTACCAGCTGCTAAGGATTTGTGAACAGGGACTCGGATTAATCAAATTGTCACACACCATCTCCAAGAAAGGGCATGGGGATGGAGTATAGGGTCAAAACAGGGACAGTGATTGACCATGGATGGCCGTGAATTGAGACTGTCCCTGAGAAACATCTGAAGTCTTGTGGACTAGCTGCCCAGTGCTTTTTGGATGCAGTGATTTCTCCTGATGCTAAAAAAGACAAAAGCTACTTCTAAACTATGTTTTGTCGCCTTGAAAATCCAATTTAACCAAATGCCTGTGAACAGCCTCTGCTTCAAAGCATTATTTGGCAGAGCTTTGGAAAGTGAGCTTGAATGAACAGGTAATTCTGTTGAAGTGAGATGGGGAAATATTAATGGTGAGAAAGGCTGTTGTTTTTTAAAAAGTGTGTGTGTGTGTGTGTGTGTGTGTGTAGAATGTCCGTGGAAGAAATGCCTCTGTGGCTATTGATTCTGAAACAATCTTGCACATGATAAATGGGAGCGCGTTTAGCAGAGGATTCAGTCATGAGAGCTCGCTGATCAATCAGCTTGTCAACAGGAAGGCTAAATTCAATTTTTTGTTTGTACTAAACTCTTATTTGGTAGTAGGCTATCATTCCCTTTGAAAGTGCCCTGCACAGGGAACAAAAACACACAACAAAAAAGCAGATAATCTTTCAAAAGCATATTAGAAGCAGAAGGCTTGGCTATGGGACCGAGCTTGAGAAACGCTGATTACTTGATTTATAGGGTTGGGGGAGGACCTTTTATTTGATGCACAAATATAAGGGACCAGAATGAAGTCTTCATAGAGCTTCTTAAAATTAGGGCTGCTTCTGAATTATTTCTCCTCTGATTTTGACACTCCAAATTGCTTAATTTTTTCCCCCAAGCTAGAACTAGGAACTATTAGGAGTCTTCTGCAGTTTCAGGGTTTTTTAATTGCCAAATTCTGTCCAGTGCAAGGCTGGCCCTTCCAATGGGCAGACTGAAGGAATGGCTTCAGGCAGCAGATGTTGGGAGTAGCACTGGAGACCCAGGATGGTGTTGTGGTTAGAGTACTGGACTAGGAACTGGGAGACCGGGTTGAAAACCCCACTCAGCCCCAAACCCTCTTAGCCTAACCTGCCTCATGGGGTTGTTGTGGGGAATAAACCAGGAAGGAGAAAACAGTTGTGTCACCCTAAGCACCTTGTAGAAAAAGATGGTAAATAAATATAATAAATAAAGAAAATAAAAGCGTCAATCCACCCTATTTCTCTTGATCCCCCTTATTCCTTTCTGCTGGAGAGCAGAGTTGTGTCTCTAGATCTGTATGCAATTGTGCCTAATATAAAGCATTGATGTATTATGTTTTCACTAATATATGTATGCACTTTTATGCACAGTTCCCCCAAATGTACATAATTGTGCACAATTTTTTTTTTATTTTGTAGGAGAGCAAATCACAAAATTTGGGAAGTTTGAAGGATAGCTGTGTTTCAGTTTGTGTATGGCTTCAGCAATTTCAAATTAAGTAGGTTCACCAAAATGAATTTCTCCTACATTGTGTGCACTGTACGTTTAAAGCACTGCCACATCACTTTAAATAATTATGCTTCCACCAAGGAATCCTGGGAACGGGAACTTGTCAGAGTGCTGAGAGTTGTTAGGAGACCCCTATTCCCCTCACAGAGCCCTCTAACCAGAGTTCTATAGGAAGAGAGACTGACTGTTAAATCAGATTGCTCTTGTATTCGTGTCATAAAATTATAGGATCATAGAGATGGAAAAGACCCTGAGGGTCATCTGGTTCAAACTCCTGTAATGCAGGGTCCTGATTGCATGTTTCCCACATGCATTCGAGTGGCCACTGTAGGAACAGGATGCTGGGCCAATGGTCCATAGGCCTGATCCAGAAGGCTCTTTTCATGTTCGTATCCCTTCAAAGCTGTACAGTGAAGAAGACAGGTGCACCTTTGTGGAATATGCACTGAAGCGATAAAGGGATGGGATGGGGTGTGTTTGAGAAATCCTATTTTCCATACTAAAAATGAACTGCAATACCCAAATCCCTCAAGAATAATCAGCAAGTCTCAGTTTCCATCTGTGATCTCCCCTTTTGCCTTCACCAAAACATTCTACGTTCTGCTTTCAAATTGAATGTATGGCACCTCAGCACACATCAGCTTCTAAATTTTAGACTCTAAAAGATGGTCAACAACATCAGCAGGGAGAGGGTGGAGAAGACAGTTCCAGTTTCATTCCGGGCACCCTCTCCACCCCCACCCCCACTGCATGGTAACCTAACATGTGATCAGTTCTGTCAGAGCTAATAATGGGGCGGGGGCTGAGGTGTCACAAGTGCAGCTGTGGACATGTGGCCTCCCGCTGTTCCACTGGATTGGGGCCAACATTGTTGTGATATTTTACACCACAGAGCCTCCTCTTTTACCTCCCGGTATGTCAGGCTTAGGTAGACACTAAAATTAGGGATAATTACAGAGGATAACATTCGGTGCAAATCTTCTGATTTGTCGTCGAGGGACTCTGTGTAGAGATTTACAAATTTCCTCTCTCTTTCTTTTTTATTATTATGCCTGTTCAAGTGCATTTTTACCACCCCCTATTTTCTCGGGGGTCTCTTTGTCATTTCAAGCCCCTGCCACTGTGTTGGCCCAATCAGTTTGAAATTCAGTGATCAAAGGGGGATGAAGGGATGAAATCCAAGTGTAGAATGTGTGCTTGTGTACACACAGAGTTGAGCTGTATGCTCAACACGGTGATTCACACGCAACCTTCACAGAGCGTATTGTCTGTGTACCTCTATACGCAATAGATTAGCTGCACAAGTTAAACACACTCTTTCACATGAATGCTTTTCATGTGTAGAGATGATCTGTACTAGGTTTAGTGAAGTGGGTGAATAAGGCCAAAGTTACACGTGGTTATTTTTTCTGATGTAGTTTGAACGTATGAATTCGTAGGCAGTAGAAGTGGTGGGAGGAACACAGGAAGCTGCCTTATAATGAATCATTTTGTTTGGTATTGTCTGACTGGCAGTAGCTCTCCAGGGTTTTCAAATGAGGGACAGCCACAGCCTTACCTGGATATGCTGGGAGTTGAACTTGGGACCTTTTGCATGCAGAGCATTGAGAGCCCTTGCTCACAACCACCTTCTTTCAAAGGGTCATGCAAACCCCTCTTCTCTTTCTTCCTTGTCCCAGTTCTTACCATATCAGATTAAAGGCCCAGATTCGTTGTGCAAAGCAGCATATTGAATTACTTCCTGGAATATTTTTTTTTAAAAAATTATAAATATGTATCTATATATTTTTTTCTAAGCTGCATGCACATCTGGTATATTTTAACAGTAGGATACTGAATCCCTTCCTCTTCACAAACATTGCCTACTGTAAACCAAGTCTGAACAAGTTTAGGAAATGTCCTGTGAGACCCAGGCAGCATGATCTGCACATAGCATGTTTGTAAAACTGCGTGCAGGATGTTTGTGCAATTAAGAAATTGTTATTTAAAATGTTGCATGATTTTTTAAAAAAAAATATGGAAGGAGTTACTGCTCTAGGCTTGAGGAATCTGTTTCTATATAGCTTCTTTTGGAGGTGGTCAATTCAAGAGTGGGTGAGGGTCTGATCCACACGTGCATGGCTGTAACATCAGACGATGCCTTGTAAGGGGCCATGACACATATAACACCAAAAACAGAAGCTTCAGAAAACCTCCCATCACTACCATTACTATGCCTTTCAACAATCAAGTTACACATTCATCACCAGCAGTCAAGTATGCAGTAATCAAGCCCATAATCAAATTATGTGCATGTGTGTGTGAACCAGACCAGGGTTCAAATTTGATATACAAGCATTTTGATTTCAGTATTAGTCTATGGTTCTTTTCTGAGTACAGATTTTCTACTTTGGAAAAATAAATCTTAAGCCCAAAGTTATGTGTTGCCAAGGAAAGAGAAATGATGAGATGTAGAAATAGGGCTGCCATACCTCCAGATTTTCCCAGACATTAACAGGATTTCAAAGGCAGAACTGACATCTGGGGTGGAGGTGGGATTTCCGAAAGGTGGTGCTTTGTCCTGGATCTTAAGCAAGTCAATTAAAAGACTGCATTTTGGGGGGCCTGTGTGTGTGTGTGTGTGTAAATAAAAATAAATTTTGGGGACTTCCTGGTTTTTACTTTTTGAAATATGGCAACCCTAAGTAGAATTTGTATTGCCTGGAGGCCAGAGCATCGATGGTTTGCCTGCACATTACCAGTTACACCATCAGTCAATTCTTCATGGTACAATCCTTGAACCATGTGCAAATTATCGACTGAAAACATGTGGGAAAATCAGGTCTGCTCCAATTGACCTCGTTCTCTCTACTACATCAGTCCCCACAAATGGCATGTGAACATTGGATAGCACATTGATATTGATATAGGGGCCAAACATTGTACCTTACATGTAAACAGAGCCTTGTAACTGGCACGTTATAAAGTCAGAGTGCACAGATTGTGTGGTGTGGGTATTGATGTGTTACATGGTGCAAAAGAACACACAGAATTGGGCAAGGTAAGCCATGATAGTCCTGATATTTAAGCCTTGAAATAAATTCCGTCATAATAACTTTGAGTAAACCGGAAGCTGTGCGCCGGCTCCCTCGGCCAATAAAGCGAGATGAGCGCCGCAACCCCAGAGTCATCAGCGACTGGACCTAATGGTCAGAGATCCCTTTACCTTTAAACTTGTTTTAGGTTAAGGGTGTTTTACTGGTAGATTGATGCATCTTGGACACAAGATCACCTAACAATGTTTATGTACTGAAGTTGAAATAAACATTTAGAATGTCGATCCTCGTAATTTGAAAACCAGGATCACAACACTGTCTTCAGTAATTCAGCTGAGCAAGTAAAAATAAATTTTGGCCCTTATCCTGAGGCCTGAGAATTCCCAGGATCATACACAGTCAAGGACAGGAAAGGGAAGGGATCCATTATTCCATCTTCTGGACCACAATGGACTCAATGCACAGAAAGGGGAAAGTGCATTTATTGATGACCTGGGGATTGGAACTAGCTCTTGGATAGCTCCCACCGACGCTACTGTTCTTTCAATGCATTAAGTGCTCTTCCTATTACAAAGGAACTAATAAGGTTTCTGAACGTCTCGGCATTCCCTCTCCACAACAACTGCCCGCAATTAACAAAAAGTCTCCGAGTGGAAGACAAACGGATCAGGTGAACAGAGAGGAGAGAAGCAACTGGGGTATCATTAAGACTGCACATAAAGCGAGCTCCATTTAGGGTCCCAGCTAATGTTCATGGAAAAGATTGTGCAATGAAGTGCAATGCAATTCTGTACACAAGCCAGAGGGATTGTTTGGAAACAGAACTTTCTCTGTTTATGGATACGTTTTAAGAGGCATTATTGTAAGCCTAAAGGGAAAGGGAAAATTTGGAAGCCCGATGCTTCTGCTTAAATCTTCGTTCCATCCCTCCAGCCCTCTGGATAGCCAGCCGTAAACTTGATTTTCTGCAGATGAATTATTAAAATGTTAACTACAGGGCTGTACATTACATCGGCTGGCTACATTATAATTTCTGTTCCTCCCAGCAGCTCCTTAAAATGCATATTTAACTAATTCTTCCTGCACTTTTTGCACCTCTGTAGCCCCGGAAGGCTGAGCTGCATCGCTCATCAGAAATATTAACATTAGCTGTTTATCAAGACATTTGCAAAACAGACAAGCAATAAAGACGGGGCTGTGTGTGCACTCAATTACCAACGGAATGAATATCACAAAAATTATTCAGTGTCAGAAATCTCATTTTGTATGATATTTTTATATATTTGGGGGGTTATTTTTTGTCGGTATGAGCGAATTAATATGCTTTGAGTACCCTTGAGCCACAGTGGAAAAATGGACCAACAGACTTATTTAGCACCGCTACCCAAATCCATTAGACAAATTTCTTTTACAGCCAACACATTGATGAATGAAATGTCCTATGCTAATGTAAGAATAATCAATTTAGAATGCTTATGACAATTAACAAAGCTGGAGATAAGCCTTGGAAGAACCATGCTTTGTCAGTCCTGATTTGGATTAAACTTGCACTAATGGGATCATTTTTCTTCCAAAAGGTATTCTTTTTGGGGGCCAACGTATCAATTAATATGAATTATGCATGTATAAAAGGACTAATGTCATTAATTAGACAAATTAATTTTATGATGCAGTGAATAGACTAACACTAGATTATAGGAGATATCCTTCCTTCAGTTCACACGTGTTGGAAATAAATGAATAGTTTTACATTTGCATAGTTATTACAGGCTCAATCAGTGTTAATCTGTCATACAGCAGCCGGCTGCCTACTTTAACTTGGTCACACGGCATTCGCAGCTCACACTTCTGGGGACTGACATATGCATTGTCATAAATGCATTTTAGACTTTCATAGGCACCACAATGAATGCCAGGGGGTGAAAGACATATATAAGAAGTGCTGTATTATTCATTTGGTTGGTGGATTAGTAACAGGGAAAACAGAGATAACATAGGAAAAATATATTTCCCAAACATACGGTTTTAAACAAGCTGGATGCATAATCTATATAGCTGCATTTCAATTGACCAGACCCATTGCAACACCCCCCAAAAGGCACGACATCCTAAACCTGTGATCCCTGTATAGACCCAGACTTTGGGTGCAGTCAGCAAAGGTTGTGTATTAAATGTCCACCCCCAACAGCTCATCTGAGCAGCAGTAAGACTATGCAGGACCAGAGTGTACACAGAGAAGGAGAAGCCTGTGACCTTTTGGAACGACTTGGGTTTCATCTAGTTCAACCCCCTGGAATGCAGGAATCACAGCTTGAAGGATCCCTGACAGATGACAATCCAACTCTATCACCTGACTCAGTATAATACAGCTTCCTATGTTCCTAAATTGCAATTTCAGCTGAATTTGGGGAAACCACTTGAAGCATCGTTGTGTTGAGCTATGTCAATTGCTTTGGTTTGATTTGCTCACCACAAACAGCTGAAAGTCTGCAAATTTTGATAATAAACCTGATTGGCAAAAGGGGTTAGATGATTTCTTGGCATTTTGGCTAAGATCAAGTGTTGTAACTGTACTCCAGCATGTGTGATGTTTGAGATTCACCATGCTCTGGATATTTGGGGCGGGGGAATCTGTGATCTAGGGATAAGCAAGAGCATGGACAAGAAGAAATATCAGTGATGATTGTGAGGCTAGGGGTGGGGATGGACCTTTTAGATGTGGTTTATAAGCCCTCCCTGTCACCAAGTGATGCAAGCCCTCAACTTCTCCTCTTTTTCAAATCAAAATCTAAATGGGAGAAGAATTCCTGGCTTTCCTCCATCAATTTCCAACTTCCCCTCACCAGTTTTTGTGTGTGTGTGTGAGTGTGTGTGAGTGTGTGTACACTATAATAAAAGTATTTCCCACCCCAAAGAGTTCCTGCAATTTTTGACAGGGTATGTCAGGTGACTGAATGGTTCCCAAGGATAATCTCTCTCTCTCTCTCTCTCTCTCTCTCTCTCTCTCTCTCTCACACACACACACACACACACACACACACCTCCCCCCCAAATCTTATTCTCATATCCATTTTGTGTGGGAATAATTTTTGATGTGTGTATGTGTGTATGTCTGATTTTTATTATTATGTGTAATCTCAACCTGTGCAGAAAACATCAAACTGTTTATTTTCTTTAAATGGACATTATAACGTGCTTTTCCTTAGAAAAACATACAGGAAAGTACACAAGACAGAGGAGCCTTGTTCTTTGTACAAGCCCCTTCCAAGTAATTAATAACACTCTCTCTCTCTCTCTCTCTCTCTCTCTATATATATATATATATATATATGGACAAGTATGAACAGATGTTGCAAACAAATTAGGATATAGGCTACATCCACAGCATGTTATACAAATCTGAGTGTACAGGGGACAGCTGGCTACATATAATGCCTTCCTTTAAAAAAGAAAAAAAAGATACAGTTATAGCATCTGGTCTTCCAATTTGTCTGCCCTGAATGTTTGGACAAGCATACCATGGATTTCTTCAAAAGAAAGGGAGCTTCTACCTTAGCACAGTTTTCTTCTTCTTCTTCTTCTTCTTCTTCTTCTTCTTCTTCTTCTTCTTCTTCCCCCCCCCCCTCTCTCTCTCTCCCTGCAAGACTTTCCAGTGGAGAAAATGCAATAGATTTCCTTTTTTTAATGAATTTGCAAAACAAACAAACAAACAAAAACTGAATTGGAGACAAGCCAGAGTAAGAGCCTAAGTTCCCTTCCATGAATGGAATGCTTTTTTCCTCTAATGGCTATCAGTGGCTACTAGTCATGATGGCTAGGCTCTGTCTCCACAGTTGGAGGCAGTAATGCTTATGAATATCAGTTGCATGTGAGGAGAGGGTTCTTGTACTTGGGTCCTACTTGCAGGTTTTCTGTGGGCATCCATTAGGCCACTGTGAGAACAGGATACTGGACTAGTTGGGCCATTGGCCTCATCCAGCAGGTTCTTCTTATGTTCTTAGGATCTTTGTCCATTAGAGGAAGAATGCTAATGATTGCGCTTGATAGGATTGTGGTTCTGACATAATTTATGTCTTTAATTTATACCTATATCTGAATGACATTATCCTGTTGCTGTTTTCCATAACAATACTCAAAATGTCTTCTGATATTTAAAAATAGATTGTGAAAAGCAGGGGTAGTATGTTTCCCATCAATGGTGCTCTGCTCAGCAGTTGATAGCTGCCAACACACACACACACAATTCTCTTTGGAACGATGTTCTATGATTATATTGCAAGGTTCTGTGGAAAGCTGCAGGAGGAAAAAGATGACAACTTCCAGCTGCTGAGAGAAATGCAATATCAGCTGGTAAGGCCCCCGATTCAGCCCTTGTCACTAAAATGTCTCCTCCAATTTCAATTGGAATGACAAAATGACAGGAGGAGGGACCTGTCAACTCAGACCCAGACACTAGCCATGATGGTTTTCCTCTGCCTACATGGTCAGAGGCAATAATACTTTTGAATGCCAGCTGGAAGCCATAGGAGGGGAGAGTGTGGATGTGCCCAAGTCCTCCTTGCTGGTTTCCCAAAGACATCTGTGAGAGCAGGATGGTGGACTAGATGGGCCATTGGCCTGATCCAGAATGCTCTTCTTCTGTTCTTGTGCCATGTAGCCCCCAGCTTTCGAGGTGCCGTTTGTCTTTAAGCCAAAGTACCACTTTCCCTGCTCAGCATAGCTATGGTTTTCCCAGTAGTGATGTATGGAAGTGAAAGCTGGACCATAAAGAAGGCTGATCGCCAAAGAATTGATGCTTTTGAATTATGGTGCTGGAGGAGACTCTTGAGAGTCCCATGGACTGCAAGAAGATCAAACCTATCCATTCTGAAGGAAATCAGATCCTGAAGCTGAGGCTCCAATACTGTGGCCACCTCATGAAAAGAGAAGACTCCCTGGAAAGGACCCTGATGTTGGGAAAGATGGAGGGCACAAAGAGAAGGGGATGACAGAGGACGAGATGGTTGGATAGTGTTCTCGGAGCTACCGGCATGAGTTTGACCAAACTGTGGGAGGCAGTGGAAGACAGGAGTGCCTGGCGTGCTCTGGTCCATGGGGTCACGAAGAGTCGGACACGACTAAACGACTAAATAACAGCAACAACAACAACAGCCCTTTCCCAGGTAAGCATGTGCCAACCAAACCTATATGACTCATCCTGAGCTAAGCACATAGGCTTTTCTCACCCACTATCAACAGTGGTGGTTTCTCCCTACACACTCTATTACCCCAGTGGCTGCTACTGATCTTCAGTGCAACAGCGGCCATCTGTGGAGGGTTATTGCAGCAATGTATCTTTTCCCCCTCCCCCCTCCAAAAGCAAAGCACTGAATAATAATCTTTCCTCTCATTTTGTATGGTTGATTAGATGGCATTTAGGCAATACCATCATAACATTTGCACAGAATCAAATCTATGGAGAATATATTTCTCCCCAAACCACATCACGTGACTTCCCGCATTTCTTCAGAATTAATATTCTTCAAGACTTTTCCAGAGTATCAAATTATACGGTTGTATTAGGTTAATGGATATATAAAACATTATAAAAGCATGCATGGGCTTTCTGTTTTGTTTTCTTATGGGTTTAGTCAAATTAATATTTTGTTTCAGGGACATAAAAAGCCCCGAATGAAAACACAATCACCGTCAACGTTTATCACCTGTTTAATATCTCTAGGGTGTCCGTACGTCGTGCCGCTGTACACGGAGGGAATTTAGAAGGGACAAACATATATACCGGATACTTTTATGTAATTTGGTATGATAAGGGGGGGAAGAAATTAGTTTAAAGGTTCCCTGTCAGTGAGTTATAAGGAGTAATAGAGGCCTAAACATTCTATAGTAATGTACCAATGCCTCATAAATAATGTATAAACCCTTTACACCGCAATATGTAAAAACCACTTAAAGGGCCATCGGCCCTCCATTTCCATTCCATTATAAATAGTTTGGCAGGGCTTATAAAATAAAATACTAATCCTTTTCTAATGAAAAAAGGTAAAGCTTTTTAAAAAAACAATAATAATAATAAATACTCGTTTTAAACTCGAAGCAGCTTCTCAACAAGCCATTTAAAAATATGGAGCAGATCCCTTCAGCCGTTTCATTCTAGGGTTGCTTGACCTGTTTGACTTGTAATGAAATCCACATATACTCAAATTATTTCCTTAGCACAGAAGTGTTGCCTCCCTTGAGCTTGTCATTGCGCTGTCCATGGTGAAGACCGCTGCACCCTAACTGCAACTATTTGGTGTGGAATATGTAGCCCTAAATAGCTTGGGATCCAAGTATGCTACCTAAAATAATGCCTTCCCCAATAGTAACCATACCACCTCCAGGGGCTGCCCAGTGGGCAATGGCCAGTGGCAGGGCCTTTTCGGTGGTGGTTCCCCAGCTGTGCACTATCTTCCCTGGTGAGGTGTGCCTGTCTCCATCAACTTTCAGGAGGAATTTTAAAATGATCCTATTTACACAGGCATTTGATGGCATGGCTAAAACATACTGTTCCTAGCAACCTCAAGATCATTGGATAGAGGTTTTCAGTTGAAACTGTTTCAGTGTTTTAGAATATTTTTGCTTTCTTTTGAAGTTGTATGTTTGTTTGCATCTTCATGCTTTCTGCTCTCCTTAAACTGAAGAGGGAAATCTTCACTTTTTCTCTGGCATCTGTTTTCTATCAATTTATTATAGTAAAACAAGATAATTCTCTGTCAAGGATGGCCCTACCTTTGGGCACAGTCAAGAGGCAGGCTGCATGTGCCACTGAGGGGGCATCAAATCATAGTTTTGTCATTTATCATTGTGAGCCTCATACGACGATAACTTGGAATTTTATTTTTTTGCTGCCAGGAGAGGGTCTCAGATGCTTTGGTGTGCCAAAAATTCAACAGAAGTTGTCAGAGAAACAGTATACATGTAGGCTCTTCTTCAGCACAACAGCAAATCCTGCTTTCATTGAACATCTTTTGAAGCTTTGAACGGGGTTACAGAGCTGAACTTCATCTGCCTGAAGGGAGGAAACCTTCCAATAACCGTGAAAGTTACAGGGTCAACTGAATGGCATTCCAGGTGCAAAATGTAACATGTAGCATGCTTCTTAGAGAAACACGATCCGAAGGCCAGTGGAAAGGCCTAACAAGGCCAGTGATTCTCCATTAAAAAGTAAGCTTATTTCAGGTCAACATTTCTTCAGTTGGAGATTTACTGTATGTTTACATAATATACAGTAATTGCTAAGAGACATGCTGAAAATATATTATTAGCATTATTTGCTTCCCAGAATCCAGTTAGAGAAACCAAAATATAACATGCATTTTTAATATTTTTCATTGGACAATGGCTCTCTTATTGCTTTGCTTCTACGGACTGAAAAGAGAAGGGCATTGAAGTGAAAACAGTAGAGGTACTTGTGGTGCTTGCTTTGCGCGGGCCAACATCTCAATGGCTTATGGAGACTTGAAATTATTTTTTTTTAGAGGAACAAGACAAGTTTGAGTACTATTTAAGACGTTGTTGTCAGGGCCGTCTTTAGCATATGCGCCTCCTTTTTTTAGGAGCGTAAGTCTAAGTTGTTGAGCTTTCAAGGAGGGGAACAGCGAAAACTGCTAACATGAAAAAATAAAAAGTTGCAGTGATAACTCCAACTTCCGTTTTTGCAATCATGCAAAAATGAAAGACACCACTAGGGGCGGCGCCAGATACATTGATTCTGCAGCTCGTCCACAAAAGACAATGGAAATGACCAGTTCGCAGTCGACCGGTTGGACATCCCTGAGGTAGATAGTTAAGAGCTTAGGTAGCTTCAGTGGCGGGCACCTGGTGCCCCCCAGAATTTGGCACCCGGGTGCCCTGCACCCCTGGGTAAAAATGGCTCTGGCTGTAGTAGAAGTGGAACACCAAGGAATCTAAATAGTTTTGTCGTGTCAATAACAAAAATGAGTGTTAAGAACCTAGAGCTCTGCCAAAATCTGTACTCCAGTTTCTCAGAATCATACAATTGTAGAGCTGGAAGGGTCCACAAGGGTAATCTAGCCCAACCCCCTGCAATGCAGGAATACTTTCTCCCAACATGGGGTTCAAACCCATCACTGTGAGATCAAGAGACTCATGCTCTACTGACTGAGCTATCCCAGCAGGATATAAGTTTGTTTCCTCTGAGAAAGTAGCTTCTGCTTTTCTGCCACATTTTCAGGGCACAGAGAAATTTTTTAATATGATTTCAGGAGGTTTGGGGTTTTGAGCTTCCCTTTTGATCCCATGGTGCCCCAAAATTTTGCATGCCGGTATTTCCTGGGTTGCATTCATAGAGCAGTTTATTCCATTTCCCTGACTTTCCCCTGTTAATATCTGCATTGTATTCCACCTTTCACATGACATCAAATCCACTTCTGGAAAACTAGTGGGATGTGGTGTGCTTTTCATGCTCTTTTCCATGTTATCTGACTCCAGAAAAAAATCCATTCTCATTCACCTCAACTCAAAAAATTGTGGGAGAAAGTGACAACATTTGGCATACAGTTCTTCCCTGCCGTTTTCTTGGAGGAATCATTGGGAAAGAGAAGCACGCATGTGCAGAAAGGGTAAGAGAATTGTCACATTGTCCAATTATGTTCATCATTGTGCCATTCTACACCCTCTGGTGTAAATGAAATTTAGGGTAACCTGCTGATACCTTGGTCAAACAGCCACAGCTACATAACACAACAGGTACTGCATTGTGAAAGGAACATTAGAAGACTGGACAGAAGGCCTAGCATTATAATCAGGAACATTAACACAATATTGCTGGCATTTGAATGCTCCCTTGGTCTGAAAAAAGTTCCATAAAGAAGTGGCCACACATTGTCTTTCCCTAGGCTTTAACTGGAGCACAGGCACTTGAGAAGTGTGGACCACTGGTCAGATGATTTGTAGAATGAAAGGTGGGTGCTTGCCCATCAAGCTGTAGTCTAGCAACATTGGAAGGACCATATGATGGCTACCTCAGCTTGACAAGACCCAAAGGTGCATTTAGAGGTGCATTTCAATGATGACAGATCTGGGTAGGGGACTGCCTTTCCAGTTTCTAAAGGCCAGGGGTGAGGAACCTGTGGCCCTCCAGATGATGATGGACTTGTATCCATCTCAGCCAGCATGGGAGGATACAAAGGATTAGGATAGGGAGGATTCAGGGAGGATAGGAGTTGTAATACACTTCTGGAAGTCACCATGTTTGCTACCCAGTGTACACAAGCTAGATGGACCAATGGTGTCGCTCAGAAGAAGACTACTTCCCAAAGACTTGGCACTTAAGGAAGTCTACTGATGGTTTGTTACTAGCTGCCCCCCTAAAAAAGAAAAGTCCTGAAGCCATCCCTATAAGGAACCCAGCCATTGTTTTTTATTCAAAATGATCACACTATAGATCACATTTTTATTTATCTCTATTGGTATCTTTGTATCATCTCTGTATATACTGGAAGGTAAATGGCTGTGTTGGTGGGGTGGAATCTCACGCTCAGCTTTCTCATCAGTCTAGAATATGTTGTTATATGGATTTCAGTACCTCTGGAAAAAGCAAATGCATTAAACAATAATTAAGCAATTCACAAGGTTTTGGTGGGATAGGCAGCATGGCGCTATCATTTAGTTAACTTTAATGTATTTGGCAATCTTGCCAGAGTGCTTTTAAATCTTGTGGGTCAGACAACAGCAAAGTAGGATAATAGCTTTAAATGATAGAACGGTGACCCTGTTGGGTATGTCTCACTGACTTATGGAAGGAAGACCCTGCAACATTCAAGACATTACATGATGCAAATTTTTCTTTTTATTGTTTTTTGTGTGTGTGTGCAAAATCATTGTAGGGTGGTATTATATAAATGGTTTCAGAAAGCAAGATAAATGATGTGGCCATGCTTTTCTTAATATGGATAACACATTTAAGGGCACACAAAACAAAGTGTCTGAATAATGTTGGTATATTTGTATAATTTAGGGGGGGGGGGAATAACAGGGAAATATAAGAGCACATTAGAAATGATCAAATTAATGCGACTCCAAAGGCACGAATTTGTGAAATATTAGAGAAGGCCTGATTTAATGATTTAGTCTCCTGGAAGCCCAATGATTGGACTGTTTGACATGTGGATCACATGGTGGAAATACATTTAAATTTTATACTAGGGTCAGGATTCAAACATAAGAACATGAGAATAGCTCTGCTGGAACAGGACAAAGGCCTACCTGGTCTGTCATCCTGTTCTCACAGTGACCAATTATTATTATTATTATTATTATTATTATTATTATTATTATTTTGTTCTTGTTGTTGTTCTTAAATAGGATGTCCCTAATTTCATCAGAGAAATGTTGGAGGATATGATAACAAAGAAAGAGAGGTATCCTCATGCTTCCAATAAAAACAGGGACTATTACTAAAGGAACTTAACTTGTAATATAAAGCACAACTGAAGTCTAGCAATTTTAACTACTGGCAGCCATCTTATCAAAGGACTGCCAGAATCTTCTTTTTCCCATGCTGCCTCTGGGAGGAAGATGAGCCCTCCTTGAGTTATTAACTCTGCACACTCCAAGTAATGCTACATGCATGTATACATGTAGTGTGAAGTATGTCTGCCTTCCTCATTAACATTCCAGAGAAGAAACTGGAAGAAGAAAAAATCTGGTCCACCTAGGGCTTTGATGGCTGAAAGATACTTTCCCTTGCACCTTGGATTTATTAGTTGTGAAGAAATGTGATTCTTTTTAACTAGTCTGAGATTATCTTAGATGCTTTTAATTTAATTTATTTTTACTCACATTGTTTCAAATTTTTCGTGCTTACTGCCCTGGGCTACTTCAGGAGGAAGGCTGGGATATAACTAATATATTTAGAAAGAATAAAATACGCACAGAGTTACAGACACTGAATAAGAGGGACCAAGTGGGGAAAATATGTTTTTCATCCTATGTATAAACCAAGCAGACTCCCTGTCATTCAAATTTAGTTTACAAATGCAATTTTCAGCTTCCGGGTCTTATAGCATCTGGGTTTTATTATCATTGTCAATAATTCCATTTGGCACAAGACGGCTAATTCTCTTCGTGTACTAATGATTAATCAGACAAGCCTATTTACTAATGTATCAGAATGTGTTAGAAACACAAGCTAATGGGGGACAGATCATCAATTCAGATATAAATGAACTACACTTACATTGGATATCTATTGACTCGTGTCAAGGAATGAAGAGAGGAAATGCAATCAGCTTGTAAAAAATCATTAGAATGGATGAAAATAGAATTTCAAACCCCACCTTAATACATAATTTTTATTGACTTTGCTGTATGCCTAAAGAGATAGGACAACCAGAGCCTTAGAACAAACAAACGAAAATCGCAAGATTTCTCTGACACATGTTTAACAAACCTCTGATATCAATGTGTTGCTGTAACAGCTTATTTTAGGAGAAATCGCATTCTATAAAAGTTACAAGCTTGTGTTACAAGATAGGAAATGATTATATATATCTGCTTGCATTGAATTTTGAAATAAGGACTAGCCAGTTGGTGGGAGGAGAATGAGAGCTAACAGGAGAATGGGGTTGGGATTTGCACCAGGATATTTTTAAAAATGGAACAATCAAGAATTCCTAAGACAGCCTTCCCTAACCTGTGGGGCTTCAGAAATTGATGGACGTCCCATCAGCCCCATCCATTTTGGCCAATTGTCAGGGATGGTGAGAGCTAAGTCCAACAAATCTGAAGGGCGTGAGGATGAGAAAGCCTGCCCTAAAATGTTGATTTCCCGTTGATTTATCTCAAAAATTACACTGCTTAATATAACAAACCAATCTCCAAGCAGTTTGCTGAGGGGGGGGTGGGACAACAACCCCACAACAACAGCATGAAAACAGGATAGAAACGCAGCCAAATGAACAATGATAGAAACACACACAAATGAAACTGAGCATTTTGGAAATAAGGCCAGGTAATGTGCAACTCCAGAATCTGGGGAGATTGATCTTTTTCCTTGACCCCCTGGTAGTCTTTTGGACCACTGGCCAGCTGGTCAGTCCTGCTCCATTCTGACAGATTTCATCTCTTGTGGAACTGATGGGGAATTAAGGGATGTTTCCAAATTCTATATTTAAATATAAAGAGAGGGAGGAGTCAACCATAGGAAGGGTGTGATTTGGATTGGCTGAGCATAGGTATTCTTCACCCCTACATCACAGCTTGGCTGAATGCAGGAGCCTCTGTTGACAGCAAAAAGGGACAAGAGGACAAGGGGTCTCAGCCTTAGACTTTTGGATGTGGGCCAAAAGCTGCCATGGAAGCTATTAAGGCTGGAAGGGAAATCTAAAATAATGACATGGTGCATGAACCTGCTGAAGTTAGAGTTTAAAAAACCACACAATTCCATTGAATTTGATGGTGCAAGTAAACGTACATAGGATCTTGGATAGACTGACTATTGAGCCAATGTTGTCTAGTGGTTAGGGTGTTGGTCTAGGACCTGGGAGAAGCTCATTGGGTGACTATGGGCCAGTCACTGTCTCTTAGCTTAACCTTCTGTACAGGGTTGGTGTGAGGATAAAGTAGAGAGGGGGGAAAACCCTGTATTCCACCACCTTGAGCTCCTTAGAGAAAAAGTAGGATTGAAATCTAGTGTATAAGACAACAACAACAACAACGCACATGACCATTCAAGAACTCATTCAAGAACATCCCAGCATTTTTAATGCATTCAGAGTAAACACCCAACACTCTAGCACCACAATGTTCAACTTAAAACACTTTTGGTACTTTTCAGAAAGATACAATGCAAAGTCAAAACAACGGTATTAATAATGTACATGGAGGGCGGAATTAAGTGCAGCTTTAATCCTTAGTTCTACCCCCAAAATAAATAAACAGAATTTGACAACCTTTTCCCATTCCCCCTGGTAAAGACTCTTCATCCCAAATGGCTAATGCTGTTTCTTAGTTGGTGTTCAATAGAAGCCAGTCTATAATGCAGCGCCATGCCTTTATGTGATGTTCAGATATGAGATTGATCTCAGAGGACACCCTGCAGTTCTGAAAGTGGGATTATTGGATTTTGTGGCTTTCTCAGATGTCAAAGATCTTTAAACAGTGTCTTGCAAACTTGCTACATCCCGCCAGTCTGAGAACAGCTTATGAACTCATCAGAGAAGGCAGACTCCATGCTAATTAGGGGAATGGTATGTGAAAGCAGAGGGGGGGGGAGTAACTTCCCCCATCTTTAACAACAACAAGATGCGAAATGATTTTAAATTGTTAGAAATCATGTCTCTATTTTAATTTTTCCTTTCAAAATGTTTTGAGCACTAGGGAGGAGAAACTCATTGCATGTTCAGTCTTATCTCTCACACTCAGACCTTCATTTCCTGCAACTGACTTGTAATAATGGGGGGGGACCCCTTTGTAAAGTCTTTACTATCCATCTCATTTCCTCCAGTGACCATCATCTTCAGCTGCTCTCCACCATGTTAATTGGAAACCATGCATCACATGTGCTGTGATAGAGCATGGTCAATGCAAACTAGGTAAGTATGTGGTGCAGGTGGAGCCAACATTGTGCCCTCTACATGTTTTGAACTGCACCTCCCATAATCCCTGGTCATGGCACATGCTGGTTGGGGATGATGGGAGTTGTAGTCCATAAGATCTGGAGGCTATCAGGTTAATTAACCCTAACATAATAATAATAATAATAATATTTTTTTATTTATACCCCGCCCTCCCCAGCCAAGGCCGGGCTCAGAGTGGCTTACAAGCAAGAATAAAAACAAGATGAATGGTTACAACTTAAAAACAAAAATAAAATACAACATTAAAATAATGGAACATTAAAATATTAAAATGTAGCCTCATCGCAGGAGGAGAAGGAAAAGAAAGGGAAGAGAGAGAGAGAGAGGGGGGAGAGGGAGAGAGGGAGGGAGGGAGGGAATCAAATTGGCTCCAAGCCAAAGGCCAGGCGGAACAACATAGTACAATGAAATGGTGCAAACTTGGCATCTTACAGCAAATTGAAAAGGAAGATGTGTATACTTGTGGATCATATATTGACTAAACCAGACTTCCTCAACCTCGGCCCTCCAGATGTTTTTGGCCTACAATTCCCATGATTCCTAGCTAGCAGGACCAGTGGTCAGGGATGGTGGGAATTGTAGTCTCAAAACATCTGGAGGGCCAAGGTTGAGGAAGCCTGGACTAAACCATGCCTTACCTTCTCTCCTATGATTCAGGAGAGTTTTCTACCTTTATTTATAAGCCATGTGTTTTATCCAATCTTAGTCCCACTCAGATAACCCATAGAAAACAGTAAACACAACTAGTGGAGGTCCATTTATGTATCTGCTCTGAGCAGAACTTAGTTGGAGACATATAGGGTTCTATATGAACATTCCTGACTATATCCATTCATTCCTCACAGTATTCTTATTTTAGTTTATTTAAAGGAAAATGTGCTTTGCACTGTAGCAGTGCAAAGCTGCTACAGGAAGCAAGAGGGAGGTTTACTGAGGATGTCATGGGAAACTGCCAATCAGTATCATGCACAGCCAGTTTCTGCTTGAAACTAGTATTTTGAGTGGTGGTGGCGTCAGAGCTCAACTGCAAAAAAGAAATAGGCATATTCCCTATATTTTTAAAGATATGTGATTATTTGAACTGATGCTTCCAAACTAGCACTCTTGCTCTAAAAACAAATGTGTCTTTCTGGTTACCCCTTTGATACCATACAGGCCTCTTATTCTAGAACTGAGGCGAAATTTTCTGGAGAATGTTTTTCCAAGAATATTCAGAGAGTTTCATTTTCCACTACCACCCTGAGAGAAGAGCCACTTTGCAACATTTTCTCCAAATACTTCCCACCATCATTTTTGTGCTGGCTGTCATCACGCCCCCACTGCCTCCACATACCCCCTGCTAGGTCTGGGCAGTTGTGGAGGGTGCAAAATGGTGGGCCAAGCTGCTCAGACAGTTGCTACTGCTACCACTTGTAGTGTAAGCCAATAAAAGCCTCCTTCCGCTTCCCCCCTCCCCCACTCGATTTCCTCTACATTCTGATATTACATTTATCTTTGCATTCTGCAGACTTCTCAATTCATATATGTATTCTAATTGTCCTTCCTTACTAACTTACATTCCCTCAGATACTTTATATTTTAATCTAGGCATATTAGCATATCTTTTTTGAGCAATATTTTTCCATATATTCATCAAAACATTTCCACTCCTTTTTAAATTTTTGATTTGATTGATTTCTTATAATAGCTGTTAGTTTTGCCAAAGCTAAGTATTCATTTAATTTACAAATCCATTCCTCCCTTGAAGGTAGAGTTTGTGATTTCCATTTAGCAGCAATCACTACTCTAGCTAAAGGTTGCCAGACATCCCCATTTCCCGGGGACAGTCCCCAGATTTACAAATCAGTCACCATACAAAATCCATTTAAGTTGAAAAGTGTCCCTGGATTCATTGAAAACAATCTGGTGACCTTGCTCTAGCTGCTGTGCTTGCATATAAGAAGATTCTCTCCCCCCTACCCATGGTATCTCTTCCCCTGTCAATCCAAGGAGATATATCTCTGTTTTTTTAATTATTGATATTTTTAGAATCTTCTTTAATTCTTCATGTATTACTGTCCAGAATTTCTTACTTTCCTCATATCTCCACCATATATGTATTGTTGTTCCTATTTCTTTATCACATCTCCAACAAATGTTGGATTTCAATTTATATATCTTTGCCAACCTAGCTGGTGTCAGACACCACCTGTGGAACATCTTAACAAAATTTTCTTTGATTGTGTGTGAGGCGGTAAATCGAATATCTTCTCGCCAGAGTTTCTCTCATTGCTCTAGATAAATAGTATGTCCGACAACTTGGGCCCATTTAATCATTGTTTCTTTCACTTCTTAATCCATCAATTCCTAGTCCAGTAAGAGATTATATGTTTTAGATAACAATTTCTTATTATTCTGAATTATTATAATATTGAATTTTGAGTCCTCTTTTCCAAAGCCTTTCTTTTGATAAGAATTAAATATACTTCTTAGTTGTATATAATACTGTCTCTCAATTTTATATTGCCGTATCTTCTCAAAAGGTTTTAATCTGAGTTTCCCTTGTTCCTCTTCCAATAGTTGTCTATATGTTGGCCAATTTGTTCTCATATTGAGTTTTTTCACAGCATTATCTGCAGTTATTGTGCTGTTGTCCTATGCAGGGGAGTCATCGGGATTAGAGCCTGGAGTGTTCTCTGTAGGAATCCTGGGCTCTGGGGTAACTCCACCCACTCAGGTTGGTGATTGGCTCCCCCCTGACCAGATAGGACTATAAAGGCTTCGTGCTCAAGCTAGATCTTTGTTTTGGCAGCAACTTTATTCTGTGCTAATAAGCTTTGGCTTGGGTTGTCTGACTCCTGACTCCTTGTTTTCAAGTTAAAACACATTAAGCATCTATACGGTTACAGCTCATGTTGCAAACATGACCAAAACTAAATTGTCAAATTAATGGCAAGTTCCACATTCCTTTCGACTGGACCTTAGGGTTGTTATTGTTGTTGTTGTTTCAATTTCAAGTTTTGAAAGTGGCCCAGCAGTGGGGTCCTGGGAAATGCTGTGTGCATGTGTGGGTGGGTGGGTTAAGAAATAGTTAATCTCAAGTCAGATTGCTCCAAACCTTTCCCCTTTTCATGAACTGAAAAGGGACAAAAGGATTGCCCTCACTCTGAACTGACTTCATTGTATTGTCAACATGTTCATTGCATAATTCCTAGCTGGTTGGGTTCTTAATCCTTAAAAAGAATAAAATGTATTATTATTATTATTATTATTATTATTATTATTATTAATCAAAGCAACAACAGGGGAAACCAGATCAGAGGAGCAGATTTGGTATCAAACAGGCAACAAAGAAGATAGCAGATGAGTTTTGGGAAAGCCTTCCTTCCTTCCATCCCCCCCCCCAATGAAATGCAAAAACATTTGGCATTGCCCTAGTCCAGAGTTTGCACATGCAGTGGAATTGTATGTGTGCACTTGGCACTTCTGGCTCATAGCTTGCTCCCCTATAAAATCTATAAGGCTGATACTAGATGCCGACAATCTTCTGAAATATTCCTTGATCAATGCCCCCCACTTCCCAACATGGACCGAGGGCAAAAGAAAAAGTAGTTAAGAAATGTCCTCGTCTATCTCTGTGGTCACCATGCTATCTCACAAAAAAAAAAAAAGAGAGAGAGAGAGAGAGAGAGAGAGAGAGAGAGAGAGAGAAAGGGGGAAAAAAAAACCCAAACTGCAATTCAGCATGACTGGCAACCATCCATCAAACAGGTCGAAAATTGAATGAACTCAGAATGCAATTATTCCCCCGTTGAAAGTGTGTAGCATTCCTGCAGCTTGTGGTAAGACAATTCTGCCTGGTGCCTGCTAGCCAAGCACCGGAGCCGCCTGACCTTCAGTCCCGCTTCTTCGACTCCCTGAGCTTTCATAAACACTTAACATTTCATAAAAGTTACAGCTTTGCACAGGATTTCGGAGCAGCCAAAAAAATGTACAGAGTGCATCGCCCTCTTTGCTTCCAGCATGTTTTATAAACATAGCAAGCTGTAACACTGACCCAGATGTTCTCACTACCTTTTCTCCCCCTCATAATTTAAAATCTGTTCAGTTTCATGGGCTGGGGTTATTTTCGTTGTTTCATTTTCCTTACTCCATGCAAGCTTCAACATTTTCCGAAAGAACGAGAGAACCAAACAAAACGTCAACCCACCCACCCCCTCGCAAAAAAAGAAAACTGAAATATATTCAGGGGGTGTTATACCGTTGCACTTAATTTCTTCTCAAGTTCACGCTAAACTGAAATGTCTCTTGGAAGCTTGCTTTTTCTCCCCCTTGTTTCTTCTCTTTTAAAGGCAGCAGGAGAGAAAAGTGAGGAAGAATGTTAGGATCCTGTAAATAAACAGCTGGCTTGCAACATATGCATTTTTGCCTATATTTTTCAGGTGCTGCGTCCCCCGATCCATATCTGCCAGCCCTTGTAGCGCACGGCATAATTTAACTGTTATTGATAATGTAAGGGCAGATGGAAAGAAGTGTGAGCTCCTGCGTGCGTCCTCTGGGGATGCTGGAGAAATCAAAGCAGATGGCCCAATTGCTTCTTATTTATGTGTTGCTTCTAGCTCCCCGGCTTGTGGGATAATGGATCATTATTGCCTGCTGTGCGCAAGCACCAATATGCTTTTAAATCTGGTTCCCAAAGCTTATGAAAAAGCACCATGCTTCATATTAGATTGGGGATCTGCACTTAACAAGCCCTGCTAATGTGCAGTTACGGTTCCTAGAAGAGGAAAGGGTTGTTTGCTTATTATTACATAATAACAACAGCAGCAGCAGCAGCAGCAAAGATAGTAGTATTTTCCTCTGTTCAGAAGTTAGAAGCTGGCAAGATTTTGAGTGTATCCACACCATACATTTAAAGCCCTATGATACCACTTTAAACAGTCATGGCGTCCCCCCAAGAATTCTAGGAGTGTGAGCTGTCGTCTGTTAAGGGTGCTGAGAGACATTAGGAGACCCCTTATTTTCCTCACTAAGCTACGATTCCCAGAGTGCTTTAACAATCAATTATTCTTCAAAAGGAACTTTGGGAATTGTAGCTCTGCGTGGGGAATGTGAGTCTCCTAAATTCACAAACAGATGTGGAGAACTGAACTGTGGACTGGGAAAATGAGAAATAACACTGATTTCAGTTTCTCTAGGCTACAATTCCTAGAGTTGTCTAGAATGAGGGATTGATTGTTAAGCTGTTCTGAGCTCTGTTGCTCTGGGAGAGGAACTCTGAGCACCCTCAATAAACCAAAACTCCCAGGATTCTTTGAGGGATGCCACATCTGTTTTTTAAAGTGGTATCATAGTATTATAGATGAATGGTATGGCTGTCGCCTTAGGCTGCAAATGCACTATACATTGAAGCACATTTAAAACACACGACATCCTCCAAGAATCCTAGGAACTGTCATTTGCTAAGTTTCCTGGGAATTGTGACTCTGGGAGAGGTAGACAGTTCCCAGGATTCTTTGGGGGAAGCCATGTGCTTTAAGTGTATGGTGTGCATGTAAACTTAAAAGGAAGCAGAGGCACTGAGGCTGGATTGATGCTTCAAGGCTGTTGTGGTTTTGTTGATTTTTAAAAATAAAGGGTACTAAAAAGAGACGTAAAGTGTGACACATAGCACAGATGTAGTGCGCTGTCCTCTTCGCAGTCAGCGTGTTGCTCTCCTCTTCATTAAAAAAGGAAGAAGTGAGTGAAGGTTAGAGAATATAGCATTGTTTCACCAGCATTCCTTGAGTGCAGGAAAGCATGTGACAGCCAGCAGTGAGATCAAGCTGCTACTAAGTATAGTAGCCATTAACTCAGGCTGTGAACAAATAAATCTTAACACCGCCATAGTCAGAACCTCTTTTAGTCGAACTCTTTCACTCCATGCGCATAACAGCCTAGGTGGCTGGAGTGTTCTTCCAGGGCTCTAAAAAAATGAAAAGAAAGAAATTGAAACTGATATCCTGAGCACATAATAATGATCTACTAATACAGATACTAATACAGAAAGATACTAATACAGATGCAGGAAACCATAATTAGCCTGAGGTCCACGCTCCCCTCTGGGCAACTGACCTGGAGCCACATGTCACTTTTGGGTGGGGCCACATGCAAGACTTGGCAGGGCACCAAATGTAACCTTTTCCCAGGTTCTCCACACTGGCCACATTCACACAATGCATTTAAATCCCTATGATACAGCTTGAAACTGTCTTGGCTCATTGCCCCCAAGAATCCTGGGAGCTGCAGTTTTTTAGGGGTGCTGAGAGTTGTTAGGAGACCCCTATTTCCCTTCTAGAGCTCTCAGAGTTCCCTGGGAAGAGGGTTTGATTGTTAAACTACTCTGGAATTGTAGCTCTGAGAAAGATAGAGAGAAGGGGTGTCAGGAAGAAAGAGGTGTGTGTGTGTGTTAGAAACAGTGGGAGAAAGGGTATCAGAAAGATAAATGGAGAAGGGACAATTGAAAAGCTGAGAGAGAATGGACCGCAGAAACACACACAGAGAGAAATTAGACATCGCAACTGGCTTTTGGCTCCGACCTTCGCAGCACCAATAGGTGGCCCCCAATAGATTACTTCTGAGGGAATGCAGCCTTTAAAAAGGTTCTCCCATGTACCGACAAGAACCAAGGGTGAGGCAGCTTAGGAAAATGAATGCAGCATGCTAGTAGTATCATGGATGATGCTGGAGGGCAGCTCTGAATTGTGTGCCATCACCCCTGCAGTGCATAGCCCAAGACTTGCACCTCTGGATCCTTTGAAAATTGCAACATTGCAACACTGAAACCCACTTTGGGGGTTTCAACATTGCAACACTGAAACCCCCTTTGAAAATTGCAAAATTGCAACACTGAAACCCAAGTTGCACAACAGGAAATGCGTCTGGCCAACACAGCATGTCAGAAACAATCACAAAACTTTCCTCCCTGCCCCCATACACAAGCAGTGGGAGACCAAGACATATGTGGGACTCAGAATAACCATCCCTGTATCATATGAGAGTAACTCATCACATCCCAGCTTCTTGAAAGAGAAGACTAGAGGTTTTTTTTTATTTTCCCCACACAATTTATGTACTGCTTATAGTAAAGAACAACAAAAAGAATAAAAGAATGAAATTATCAGTAAAACAGTTTAAAAGTTGGTGAAACGTTCAGAAAATAATGAAAATAAGCATATGCCAAAACTAGATTAAAACCTATGTTGACATTCTGTATGTCCAGATAAGCTTCCCTGAACAAAAGTGTTTTTAGCAGGTGCTGAAAAGAGTTCGGTGAAGGCCCTTGCCTGATGTCAATAGGCAGGGGGTTACAAAGTGTGGGTCCTGCTCTGCCACACTAAAATACCAAGTTCTTACAAATGCAAAAAGGGTATTGTGTGGCACCTATATCAGTGCCAGTTTCCTCAGATCGAACTGGTTGAGAAGGTAAGGCAGGTAAATTGGTCCCAAGTTGTTAATGTCTTTATATACTAATGGGGATGCCTCAAACTTTGCCTGGTAGCAAGCTGGGAACCAGGGCAGATCTCCAAGCAAGTAAACTGGTACCAGTCTATTAAGGGCATTATAATCCAGAAGTAACACTGTTAGTATTTTTGCTGTTAGTAACTTTACTGTTAGTAAATGGTCTGTACTAGCAGGCCATTTGGCAAAGGATCACATTGGAAACAATTGCTTCTGACTTTTGTCTCAAGAGCAATCATAGGTACTGATCTCTTGGTACTAGTTTCTCACATTCCACCCACCCAGGAGGTGTAGGCAGTGGCTCTTATCTACCATGCAACTCTGACTGTGAACTAATGCCCTGTGTAATCACACTGTATGATTACTAGCAGTCAAGTTGAATTCCTGACAGTTTTTCTTTCGTGGCAAATTTGTAGAGGTAATCACACACACGGCTCTCAGAGCGTCACCCAAATTCTTCTCACCCAAGTCATTTTAATATGATTAGCAGTAAACAACACATTGAGCTAATAGGCATTAGAGAGAGTTGTGAAAGTTACATTTGACTTCCACTGTCATCAAATTGCTTCCAAATTGGTGTGGACCTACAAGGTCTCAGAAATAATCTGAACGTCTAAACAAGCTTTAGTATATCTATTGCCTGAGCTATTAGTTGTGTATCATTTGATTGTGAAACGGTATTGGCATTTCTTTATTTGTTTGCTTGTTTGCAAAACACATGTTGCATTTCATTTAAAAAAATATCTCAGTGGTTTACATAAGATATAATTTCTAATAATTTCTGTGGGGTTTGTTTGTTTTTAAAAAAGTTGGCATGAGGTCAAAGTTTTCTGTGGTTCTCTTGGTTTGGCAGATTGAGAGGGGTATGTAAACCACTGCTGCTAAAAAGCTTCTAGGCCAGTAGATGTGCATTCAAGCAGGCAATGGTGTAGTGGCAAATTCCAAAGTGCAGGAGGTCATCATGGTGGTCCCCATCACCACAACTCCATGCAGAGTCTAAAATTGCAAGCAGTGTGTTGAACCATGTAGATGTCAACCCAGTATACCTGAAGGAGTGTCTCCACCCCCATCATTCAGCCCAGACACTAAGGTCCAGCACCGAGGGCCTTCTGGCGGTTCCCTCACTGTGAGAAGTGAGGTTACAGGGAACCAGGCAGAGGTCCTTCTCGATAGTGATGCCTGCCCTGTGGAACACCCTCCCATCAGATGTCAAGGAAATAAAACAACTATCTGACTTAGAAGACATCTGAAGGCAGCCCTATTTAGGAAAGTTTTTTTAATGTTTGAAGTTTTTTTGTGTTCTGTTGGGAGCCACCCAACCAGATGAGCAAGGTATAAATATTATTATTATTATTATTATTATTATTATTATTATTATTGCATAAACCCCATTTTTTTGACTCAGCAGACATATAATTGATTGCAATAGAACAGATTGAACCATAGAATCATGAGTTTTAGCAAAAGTTATTTAGTCAGCTGAAATGTGACTTTTAACCTTTTATTGGAAATGCAAGCCATCTTGCAAAACAGTGTTGTCATATAGATTGCTAGCATAAAGTAGTAACCCCATCGAAGAAAAGGAACGGTATATACAGCCTTTGTTTGATTATTTTGTTCATCCACCGACTTCCTCTAAACTACTATTATCACAATTGATAGGAAAACTTGCCAGAACAAAGAGAGTCAATCAGTTCCACGGGTGCTCTAGCAGATGCTGTCATTGCTCCTATTCTGAAAAGGCCTCCCATGTTCCCTCTTCACTACGCCACTTCAAACATGGCAGAGGGGATGGGACAAATTGAGCACATAGGAAGTTGCCTTGTACTGAGTCAGTTCATCAGTCCATCTAGCTCAGTATTGTCAACACTGACTAGTGGTGACTCTTTAGGCCTCTCCAGGTTCTTCTTACTGCCCTCCCTAAAGATACTGGGGGTTGAACCTGAAACCTCCTGCATGCAAATCAGATAGGGTTGCTTGGTCATGTTCATTCCAGACCCTGAGACCCAGGAACAGGCCCTGGTGATGTCACAAGGGTAGGCCTTGGAGATGGAGGTTAATTGGGAGAGGGAAGTGAAGGAGGGTACACATACACACATACATACAGAGTGTCTATACCGTATTTTGCAGCCAGCTCCTGCCAGGCTGAAGCTTGCAAGCTGCATGCAAATTACTACTACTACTACTACTACTACTACTACTACTGCTATACTTACCTCTACAGAATGCAGCTCTTTGAAAAACAGAACCATTTGTATTTCTTACCATTTTGATTTGTTAATGCTACACTTCAGTGCAAGAGCAGAAGAAAAGAATATCTTACCCCCCCCCCCAACTTTTCAGTCCATATCATCAAGTCACTTTCACGTTTTGCCACCACATTACCAAAAAACAATAAAAAAACCTGCCCATGTTGTGCAAGTTGCAATTTAATGTCAACTCTTTTTTGAAGGATCTCATTTTATGATACCGGCAGCTTGCCAAAAGGAAATCATTTGCATACTTGGCTCCATACACCTGGAATTCCTTAATTTTCAGGATTAGCAAAATGAGCCTAATAAAAGGCATAGGGTCTCGTTAACCACCCTTCATTAGCTATTACTTGCTACCAACATGAGGACGCACTTCAGGAAATGTACATTGTGTGGGTCAGTTATTACTCTTTTATGAACTGATTTCTAATTTTATGTGACACAATTTGTGTTTTTTAGGGTCCCTACATGTTAAATAGGGTTGTTGTTGTTTTCTTTAGCCTTTTCAGTGGTTGCCATTGTGGAACTGTGCGTTAGATCCTTGTCGCTACAGGTCCACAAATGCCATTCTGCGCTTCAAGTAAGCATCCTCTGCCTTAGTGTGGGACCGTAACAATGAACAACGGCCAGTCGTGTGTTGGGGATGCTCTGTCTCTGGATTTCCTTCATTGAACCTACTGTTGCACTAGAAGGTCTAAAGGCTCTCTCCCACTCTTGGATCCAGAACCAGTTGCACTTGGAGTTGACATAAGCCAGTGGAGGCTGGTCCATTAGGACAAACAAGGTACTGTCTCACCAGCCTCTCTCAGACAGCCCCCACTTCCCTGCCTTCTTGTTTACAGTGATGTATTCTTTTACCCACCCTGAATATTGCAATGTTCAGCTTCATTGGGTGGCTCCAGGTTCTGGTGTCATGTCTAGACCCAAACTTCTCCCTGTCCACTTCCCCCATGCAGTCTCTACCATGTGGCCACCTATCAAAAGCTCCCAGAAATGGCTTCATCTTAGAAAAGGTTGATCTATGCAGCTGCTATCTGCCCGGTCTCCGAAAGTGGGAGGCACCAAGGAAAGGGCCTCTGGCAAAGATCTCTGGGAGTAAGCAAGCTCATATGGAGAGAAGCAGACCCTCAAGCACCCAAGCCATTGAAGGTTTTAGAGCTCAAAAACCATCACTTTGAATTGCGCCTGAAAAGATACTGGTAAGCCATGATAGCCAGTGTAGTGGTGGTAGTAGTGATGATAGAATCATAGAATTGTAGAGTTGGAAGGGATCCCAGTGATCATCTAGTCCAACCCCCTGCAATACAGGAATCCTGGGTGGGCTTGAACCACCAACATTCTGGTCAACAGCCAGATGCACTGACCCATTACTATCAAGCTCTTCCTCCAACAAGAAGCCCAGGGCAGCAACTATTTGGGACTATATTATTTGTCAGTGGGCATGGGGAAAAAATTCAGTTCACATTTTAAGGTGAACCTACCTGTTTTGCACTTTCTGATACAAAACGTGAACGGAAACACAGTGCTCGAAATTCTTCTCTGAATTTTGCAACGCACATCTCCAGTCAAATAATGTGTATAAAAATGTGTATCATGGAGTAAAGCGCACATAGAAATATGTATGGATGTGTGAATGTATGTTTATTGATGAAAATAATGTACCACAAGTGCATTATATTCAGGGAAATTGATTTGCAAAAATATGGATATTCGGTCAAATTGCAAGAAGAAAATATATATACATGGAGAAATTTGCTTTAAAATTGTGATGGGTTTTTATGAGGATTTTTTTTTTTAAAAAAAGCAATATGCAAAATGATTTGGCAGTATGGAGGAATGAGATGAAGAATGGAAAAGTAGGGAAGAGAGAAAAACTGAAATTGCCAGATTTGCCCATCACTCACTGCATGGATATGGAACAACTGATTGGTTCAAAATTGGGAAAGGAGTAAGGCAAGGCTGTATATTGTCTCCCTCCTTATTTAACTTATATGCAGAATTCATCATGCGAAAGGCTGGGCTGAATGAATCCCAAGCCAGAATTAAGATCGCCGGAAGAAATATCAACAACCTCAGATATGCAGATGACACAACCTTGATGGCAGAAAGTGAGGAGGAATTAAAGAACCTTTTAATGAGGGTGAAAGAGGAGAGCGCAAAATATGGTCTGAAGCTCAACATCAAAAAAACTAATATCATGGCCACTGTTCCCAACACCTCCTGGCAAATAGAAGGGGAAGAAATGGAGGTAGTGAGAGATTTTACTTTCTTGGGCTCCATGATCAGTGCAGATGGTGACAGCAGTCACAAAATTGGGAGAAATGCGATGGCAAACCTAGACAGGATCATTAAAAGCAGAGACATCACCTTACCAACAAAGGTCAGTGTAGTTAAAGCCATGGTTTTCCCAGTATGGAAGTGAGAGCTGGACCATAAAGAAGGCTGATTGCCGAAGAATTGATGCTTTTGAAGTATGGTGCTGGAGGAGACTCTTGAGAGTCCCATGGACTGCAAGAAGATCAAACGTATCCATTCTTAAGGAAATCAGCCCTGAGTGCTCCCTGGAAGGACAGATCGTGAAGCTGAGGCTCCAATACTTTGGCCACCTCATGAGAAGAGAAGACTCCCTGGAAAAGACCCTGATGCTGGGAAAGATTGAGGGCACAAGGAGAAGGGGACGACAGAGGATGAGATGGTTGGGCAGTGTTCTCGAAGCTACAAACATGAGTCTGACCAAACTGTGGGAGGTAGTGGAAGATAGGAGTGCCTGGTGTGCTCTGGTCCATGGGGTCACGAAGAGTCGGACACGACTAAACGACTAAACAACACACTGCATGCTGGTTGGTTGCGGAGTGGGGGGGCATATTTGTGCATGTGTTAAAATCTATTTCTTTCCTAATAAGTAAGGATAGCCAAGTTTCAAACATCTAAGCTCTCACATATCTTAAAAGCAACCAAACTTTCTTCCTTTCTTCCCTTTTTCTTTTTAGCAAATCAGGTAATACAACACCTCAGCTTTGATATCCAACGGGGTGCCACAAAAAGGGAGACCAGTTTTCCACCCACCCATATTTTTGTTTTCCAAAATTGTCTTCAGTTTGAACAATTGGTTCCAGGCACATATGTGATGATCATGTAAGACAAATTATTCGTTGTGAATTATTCACCCTATTTTAACAGCCTTACTTACCTAACTCACGGGGGTGTCGTGAGGATTAATTAATGTTTATAAAGCACTTTGAAGATGAAAAGTGCTATGTAGGTGATAAATATTATTATAGTATGCACAAAAAATAACTATGCCTCAGCAGGCCTGCCCATTATATATTTGCACATAGGGGAAAAGAAACTCTTGTGGTTTATGCTCTCAGTCTGCATGTATCAGTTTCAGAACTTGCTAAGTACCTCTCCAGGCCTTTTTCTACCATAACATTCAAAACTATACGCATATTCCAGCCATGTTACTTTGAAATAAAACTCGCATTCAGCTAACTTGAAATGATATAGAAATTCAAAAACTTAGCTGGCACTGTGGCCAAGTTGCTGTGCATACAAACCCTAAACTAGTTGGGACCAGTTTACATACTTATATACTCCCATCAGGACACGGGTGGCGCTGTGGGTTAAACCACTGAGCCTAGGACTTGCCGATCAGAAGGTCAGCGGTTCAAATCCCTGTGACTGGGTGAGCTCCCGTTGCTCAGTCCCTGCTCCTGCCAACCTAGCAGTTCGAAAGCACGTCAAAATGCAAGTAAATAAATAGGTACCGCTCTGGCGGGAAGGTAAACGGCATTTCCGTGCGCTGCTCTGGTTCACCAGAAGCGGCTTAGTCATGCTGGCCACATGACCCGGAAGCTGTACGCCAGCTCCCTCGGCCAATAAAGCGAGATGAGCACTGCAACCCCAGAGTCAGTCACGACTGGACCTAATGGTCAGCGGTCCCTTTACCTTTACCTTTATACTCCCATCCGACTGCTTCGATCAGTGGAACTAGTATTCTTACAGGTGCTACCTAATACCCATTCCACATTTATAGTAATTCAGTCTTTTAGTGTGGCAACACCTACACTTTGAAACTCCCTGCCTGTTTATATCAGGCAGGCACCTCCACTTTTGTATAGACAAGCTTACCTAGATATTCAGAAAGCTAATGCAAATTTTAATACTAATTAATCTTTTTGAAAGGCTGGAATAATTGTTGTTAAATCTTCTTACTGATGTTACTGGCTCTTTCTTTCTTTCTTTCTTTCTCATGAAACACTTGGAGGTTGTTGATTATTAATTTTTGCAGGCAGGTGGTGTATAAATTTTATGAAATAAATAAATTAATAAAATAAGGGTTGTTAGCTGAACTTCTCACCCTTGCTTAGCTGTTGTTATTATTCCTTGAAAGCTATATAAGAACATAAGGCTTGCTTTGCTGAATCAAACCAAGGTCCCCAGAGCTCAGTCTCCAACAAAATCAAGCCAGATGCCCCAGAAATCTCACAGATAGGCTATACAGTCGTACCTTGGAAGTCAAACGGAATCCGTTCTGGAAGTCTGTTCGACTTTCAGAACATTCAAAAACCAAAGCATGGCTTCTGATTGGCTGCAGGAAGCTCCTGCAGCCGATCGGAAGCCACAGAAGCCCCGTTGGACGTTCAGCTTCCAAAAATAGTTTGCAAATTGGAACAGTCACTTCCGGGTTTGCGATGTTCAGGAGCCAAAACGTTCAGGAACTAAGCTGTTCAACTTCCAAGGTATGACTCTAATGAAAGAATAATATGTCAAACATTTTACACTCAGTACTCAACTATAAAAGGGACTCTACCTATAATATGGAGGTAGTGGTGCGATTAGATGATTTTAGACCCTGGTCTAAATGGTCTGAAGAGTGCACTCATTTTTCAGTGACAAGGTGAGTACCACATTAAAGGTAAAGGGACCCCTGACCGTTAGGTCCAGTCGTGGATGACTCTGGGGTTGTGGCGTTCATCTCGCTTTATTGGCTGAGGGAGCCAGCGTACAGCTTCCGGGTCATGTGGCCAGCATGACTAAGCCACTTCTGGTGAACCAGAGCAGCGCACAGAAACGTCATTTACCTTCCCGCCGGAGCGGTACCTATTTATCTACTTGCACTTGAAGTGCTTTTGAACTGCTAGGTTGGTAGGAGCAGGGACAGAGCAACGGGAGGTCACCCTGGCACGGGGATTTGAACTGCCGACCTTCTGATTGGCAAACCCTAGGCTCTGTGGTTTAGACCACAGCACCACCCGCGTCCCTTGTTATGTGCCTCAAAATGTGGTGAGCCAGCCCTTTTACCTTAGGGAGAAGGAACTGCTCATGTAGCTGAGTGGGATTCTGGACATCTGCCCCAAAGGTCTGAAGGGACAATTTGCCAAATCTGTTTTCCGTAGCTTTGTCTATTAACCAGAAAAATATATCTCAATAGGTTGTATCTAACTAAGTTCTACTCAGAGTAGACCCATTTAAATTAATGAACCTATGTTAGGTCCCATCTGCACTATGCATTTAAAACAGGCACGACTTCCCCCAAATAATATTGAGAACTGTAGTTTGTTAAGGCTGCTGAGAGTTGTTAAGAAGCTACTATTTCCCTCTCTGAGCTACAATTCCCAGAAGCCCTGGGAAGACAGATGGACTGTTAAGCTGCTCTGGGAGGGCAAGCGGAGCCTCCGAACAACTCAGCATTTGTGTAGGTAAAACGTAGGCAAAATTTGTAAAAGTGTAGGTATAATTTCTGTAGGTAAAATAAGGCTATACTTTGCAGGTACTTCCATCATTCAAGCAACTGCCCTTTATGAAAATGATTTATGGCCATATTTTACTTCTGCCCCTCCTTGTACATCCTATAAAAATGATGGCATTACTAATGAAATCAAGAAATGCTTCTGTTTCAAAAGGAAATTTATTAGAGGTAAACGCTAATAGTGCCATTTTCCGAGTGGGTTTTTTTTCCAAGAGGTTAGCTCGCTTGCGCGAACAAGATGCCATAGTGCCCGAACTAGAATAAACATCAGAGAGAAGAAATGCGTCTTAGAAATCTTGAGCAACTGAAGACTTACTGTGCCATGACCCAGCAAAACGACTTCAGACTAGTTATCTGAAACTTTTTAAAAAACGCAACCAAATTAATGGGCCGAGCATTTAGCATCCGTCCCCCATTTAAGATGAATAACCTGCTTTATGTCACTACAAAACTTACTGGACAGAGCTTTTGCTTTGGGTCTGATCCAAAGAAATATGGTGATATTTCTAAAAATGATGATAAATGACTGGGCCAGGAACTGGCTGATCTCTTCAACCTGTGCACTTATTTTTAATGAGGGCAGCCAGAACCAACATGCAGCTGGACAAAGGATGTTTTATTGCATGGATAATTCTTTCATTCATTTTGTGTATTGTTTGCTATATTCTTACTTGTTGCTTTTTGGATAATCAGACTCTGCAGGGGGAAAGTATCGCCCCGTAGGTAGAATGTTAGGGGGTGGGAATTATTTGGGTTCAGTGTTGCTTTAAAAAAAAAGTGGGTTCTGCAACAAAATGTGGCAATTCAGCATTCAGTACTCCAGCCTGCCAGACATGCCCTTATTTAGGACACTTCGTTCCATCCGCCCGACTGCCAATTCGACTCTCCCCTCCTGCCTCCGGGACAATCAAAATTTTGTTACCAACCAGCATGCTTAATATTCATTGTGCTGTTATCTTTTGGGGGTGCAATATGCAAAAGAAACAAACATCCCCCAAAAATATAATTCTCAGTTTGGGTGATACAGATGTCGCAGCTCAGCACCTGAATTCACAATTAGTATGTATCAGGAATGGGTAACATTTGCAGCAGTGTTGTCATGAGTGGGCCTTGGGGTAATTTTCAGTTGGGCCACAGTGGCCCAACTTGCCCAGTACCTCCTCATCTGCCTGTCCCATCCTCTATCCATTCAATAGCCTTTCGTTCAGTAGAGTAGTGGCAAATTCAGAAGTGCATAATCCCTTTATGATAGTCACAGCCACGACCCCTCACAGGCACAACGCCTCCTTGGATTCTACAACTTTCAAGGATTCTACAGTAATCTTATAAGATTGTAATAAGATTACAATAATTATAATTAGGGGTGCATTGCAATGATCACTGCAGATCCTTGTATGACCTTTCAACAAGATCTACCATTTTCTGTGCGTGTACATGGGGAAATGATTTGGAGTGTTCTAATATCTTCTTTTGGAGTTGTTTAAGTTGTATTTTCCTTCTATTTCCATTGCACAGAACACAACTTGAATGGAATTTTCTTGAAACTGAAGCGCCTTGTGTCTTCAAGGATCCTAAATGCTTGGCTTTGGAGCATACAGAACAGCACCTTGGTGTTCTTCCTGCGCACCTCCAATGAGTGACTCTGGGAGCAGAGTGAGTAAAATAACCAAAGAACCGAGAACAAAAAGTTACGCCTCCTTCAAGTGATCTTAATTGAATCTATTTACTTGCTGGGAAGACTGTGGAATGATGATGATGGTGGCGGTGGTGGCGGTGGCGGTGATGGTGATGATACCACGTAAGCTTAATTTATTCCACGATGAGGTTGAGATAGGGTCTCTGTAGAAGACCACAATCTTATAGCACACTTTTTGAATGCAAATGGCACGATCCACTCCAAGGTTTTGGTGAAGAATCATGGGGGGGGGGGGGTAGCTTAGGTTCAATTCCCAGCATCTCCACGTAGGGCTGAGGATGTCCCCTGTCTGAAATCCTGGAGAGTCACTGCCAGTGATTATAGATAATGCTGGGCTACAGCAGAGACTGGTCCATTAGGGCAAAGGGGACACTTCCCCACCAACCTTGGCCAGAGCCACCTGTTTGCATTCCTACTTACAACCAGTCGAGCAGGAGGCACACCACCTGTCAGCTTCCTCCTAAGTGTTGGCTTTGCAGAACTTAGCAGGAAATAGCCTGGGGAGAAAACATACCCTTCAAATATACCTATTTTCCAGGAACAGTCCCGGAATTACAAAAGCCATCCCAGCATCTGATTTGATCCCTGAATGTCCCTGTCCGAATGTCAAAAGCCAGCATAAAGAGTTGTGTCTTCAGCATTCTCCTGAAGGCACGTCTGTGGTGAGGGAGTTCCACAGCTGAGGGGCCACCACAGAAAAGGCCCTTTCCCAGGCCAACCACCACCCCGTGCCTCTGAGGGAGGAGGAATTACTGATAGGTCTTCCTCTGCCAATCTCAACACCTGAGAGGACCTCTAGGAAAGGAGGCGGTCTTTCAGATGCAAATGTGAGCTGTGCAAACCTAGCACAAAACAAAACTATTGTTGCCAACACACACACCCTTCCAACAGGCTTATGCTCCTCTCTGCCAGGGGGCTGTTGCTGTCCATCCCTAAAGCAAACACGAGCCTTCTAGGAAGCAGCGTCATTGTCAGTGCTGGCTGGTAGCCTTAAAAACTGGCAATAATTGCAAACAGCACAAAATGTCCATTATCAGCTCTTTCCCTGGCGAAGAGCCCATAATAAACAGCTGTGAAGATAAAAGGCGGCAAGAGGAATGAAGCGCAGAGAGACTGTGTGTGTGTGTGTGTCTGTTTCTGGGGGGAGAACCCTCACCACTTGGTATCAATGAAATGAGAATGAGCGAGTTGACAGGGACCCAAAGTTGTGAATGGGAAGGGAAGGCTGCTCTTACTGGGATTCATTACCAAACGGGGGGGGGGGGGGAGGAGAGAGAGAGAGAGAGAGAGAGAGAGAGAGAGAGAGAGAGAGAGAGTTGGAGGAAGAAGAGTTGGTGCTTAAAGCCCTACATGGCTTAGAAATGGGGCACAGAGATTCTGTGATTCTAAGTCCATATTCTAAAATTACCTATCTGTTCTACTTCTTGGTGGAAGACACAGGAATAGCAGTCGGAAGGGATTTGAAGGAAGTAAGACAAACAAGAAATAGTATAGATTGGTTGTCAGGCCATCATTCACCAATGATTGTTGGAATATGTTGAATTGGCAAATTATGAGAATTAGAGATCAAGAAGAGGTAGGTTTTAAGGAGGATTGGAAACCTTTTGTAGAATACAGTGGTACCTCAGGTTACATACGCTTCAGGTTACAGATGCTTCAGGTTACAGACTCCGCTAACCCAGAAATAGTACCTCAGGTTAAGAACTTTGCTTCAGGATGAGAACAGAAATCGTGCTCCGGCGGCGCGGCGGCAGTGGGAGGCCCCATTGGCTAAAGTGGTGCTTCAGGTTAAGAACAGTTTCAGGTTAAGAACGGACCTCCGGAACAAATTAAGTACTTAACCTGAGGTACCACTGTATTTAAAAAGCTATTGTTAACTTAGTAGGATTCAAGTAGGATTCAAACAGAGGACGAGATGGTTGGACAGTGTTCTCGAAGCTACCAGCATGAGTTTGACCGAACTGTGGAAGGCAATGGAAGACAGGAGTGCCTGGCATGCTCTGGTCCATGGGGTCACAAAGAGTCGGACACGACTAAATGACTAAACAACAACAACAGGGATTCAAACAGCAATAAACTATTTTTTGGAATAATATGGAGATGATAGGCTGTAGAATAAGTTATAATATGCAGCAATATTAGGAATTTTGGGGAAACCACAGAGGGGTGGAGGGGAAGTCAGATGTTAGTTGAAAATTATGGAGGAATTTAATATTTATATGTTATCAGGTTGCCTCCAGATATTGCCAGACTACAGCTTCCATCATCTCTGACCAGGAGCCATGCTGGCTGGGGCAGATGGGAATTGGAGTCCAGCAACAATTGGAGGTAAAAGGTAAATGACCCCTGGATGGTTATGTCCAGTCAAATTCGACTATGGGGTGTGGCACTCATCTCCACTTTCAGGTTGAGGGAGCCAGCATTTGTCCACAGACAGCTTTCCGGGTCCTGTGGCCAGCATGACTAAACTGCTTCCGGCACAACAAAACACCGTGACAGAAACCAGATTGCAAGGAAACACCGTTTACCTTCCCATCGCAGCAGTACCTATTTATCTACTTGCACTGGCTGCTTTTGAATTGTTAGGTTGGCAGGAGCTGGGACAGAGCAATGGGAGCTCAGCTTCTCTGCTCCATAGCCCAGATGCTAACATTACACAACCCACCACACCTTCAAAGCACACTTAAAAACACATGACTTCCACCCAAGAATCATGAGAACCATAGTTTCATATAGGTGCTGGGAATTGTAGTTCCATGGGGGTTGAACTAAAGTCCCCCTGGGACTCTTTGGGGAAAGTCATGTGTTTTTGATGATTGACATGCACACAACAGAGAACCAAGTTTCAGATCTGAATGTGGCCATGATACTTGCTGGGCCACTCTCCCACCCCCTCAGTTTAACCTACACTCCAGGGTTGATGTGAGGCTAAAATGGTTAGAGACAGAGTTATGTAGAAAGTTATAAAAGAAGAACAGATGTTAAAAACAATGTAATAAAGAAAAAGAAAGAAGAAAGCAAAGGATGCTGAATTTTGCGTGACACTTTAAATTCTGTGGGTATTCCATGCTGGCGTGGAATCTAGACAGCCCTTGTGCAATGCCCCAGATGCACAGATTGTGGGCATTCTTTGTATTTCCAAATCTTTTTGCTTTGCATTCCCTATTCCTAATTAGCAGCGCCTGAAGATTAAGTGGATGCAGGGCTCACATTCTGAAAGTGAGGAAAACACTTAATCATTTAAGTAGGGGTTCTTTTACGGATTGCTTCATTCCACCTCTGTAAATTTTACGCTGAATTTTAACAGTTTATAAATTTGCACTATATAGCTTGGCAACGGGATGCGGAAGAGGTGGGGAAGGAATGGATATTTTTTAAGAGAGAGAGAGAGAGAGAGAGAGAGAGAGAGAGAGAAAAGAATTCAAACCTGAAGCACTTTACCACACAGACACTGAAAAATAAAGACCATTAACAACAAAAAGTATAATTAAATTAAAATGCCAGCTTGCCAAAGGAAAGTGGCAAATGGGAAATATATCAAATGGTGATAATACAAATGGGCTATTTCTCAAGGTGTGAGAAAGTCAATGAAACAAACTTGTATAATTTGCTGACTTTTTATGCAGGGAAAAGTAATGGCTTAAAAGGGAATTGCTACAGTGACGATATATTATGAATGCCTTTGCTATTCATATTAATAGCATCACCACGGGTGAGTGCAGTGATACCTAAAGCCGAAGCAAACATTTAATTTTAAAAATGCTCTCTTTTTTTGCATACAAGAAGCAACTGAAAAAAGACGGCTCTCCACAAAGCTGGTTCACAAAACTCTTCCATTCTTTATCATCAGCATTTATCCTCGGCCTTGTTAGACTGATTTGCTTTTTAAAAATAAATAAATAAAATTGTGCCCATACATGTGGTGGCTTAAATGCAAGCATTGTTTGTGATCGGTGTAGGTGTATACACACACAGTATCTGACAAAGAACAGGGTAACCATCACTGTACAATATTCAAAATTACTTTTGGCATGGAAGGACATTTTGCTAATTCCCATTTTAGTGCGTAAATAACCTTTGAAAACCCAGCTCAAAGGTGTTTATGTGTCAGAACAATCTCAAAATGTATCCAGTTGTTGCCAAGTTGCATGTCACTGCCCCCAATGGAAAACAGAGAGAACGTATGTGCATATCCATTACTTTGCTGCCCCCTACTGCTAAAAACCTGATCGTTCACATTCTCTCTCTTAAAAAAGAAAAGAATGTCATAGAACTGCCAGTTGAAATTTACAGTGGTACCTCGGGTTACATACGCTTCAGGTTACAGACTCCGCTAACCCAGAAATATTACCTCGGGTTAAGAACTTTGCTTCAGGATGAGAACAGAAATCGTGCTCCGGCAGCGCAGCAGCAGTGGGAGGCCCCATTAGCTAAAGTGGTGCTTCAGGTTAAGAACAGTTTCAGGTTAAGAACGGACCTCTGGAACAAATTAAGTACTTAACCTGAGGTACCACTTTACTACCAAGCCAAGTTCAGGATCCTTGTATCCATTTAGAAAACCCTGAACAAGTTAGGTCCAGGCTACCTTAGAAATCGCCTGAACCCTTATATCACAGCTCCATCGTTGAACATTGTTGGTGATGCCCTGAAGTGGCAAGGCCCACATAATAAAAATAATAAAGAAAGCCTTTAGTGTCATTGACTCTGAACTGTGGAATATTTGGCCAACAGAGATTCAGCAGGTGCCTTCTATTTTTAAATGCCTGCTGAAAACGTTTCTATTCCCCTAAGCCTATACAGACAATTAAGATTACATCTTTCCACAATGGTTAACTGATGCCTGTTTTTAACTTTCTTACATGGTTTTTACTAGATGGTTTTATGGATTTTTGTTGAAAACCACACTGATGTGTGTGGGGTTTTTTTTTTTAAAAAAAGCAGTAAAATAATGTTTTGATAAATATAATAATAATTAAATAAAATACACAGAGGTAGCGTTTTGCACATAGACCTTCACAGAGACTGCTCCAGTCATTCTTGAAAGTATCCTCTGATACTTTCAGTATGGGCATCACCATGTTGCAAATGGGATAGTGCGGCGATGGCTTCCCCTAAGATTTCTTAGTGAATTTTGGGCAGAGGTGAGATTCAAAGTGGGGTGTCCTGGCCCTTCCTGCTACTGATGGGGAAACTCTATTCTGCTTGATTCAGAAGGCCACAGTCCCTTCTGGGCAATATTCAGGGGGGGGGGCACATGACCAGGGTGAGCAGGACCAGAGGCAAAAGTAAGTGGTGTAACTGATGTGAGTTGTACCTTTGTACAATAGGCTATCTTCTGCATGCTCTCATTCCTCTCTCTTCTCCTTCCACAGAAGCAAGTTGTGAAACAGGACCATAGGGAACACCAGAGCCTCAGATGGCCTTTTTAGCATTATTAGCCTATAGCGAATGAAAACTCTTCCAATTCCCATGATTCAAGTAGCCAAAAAGTTGTTCTCACCTTCCTTTTTACAAGTGTGGCCACTTGTGCAACTGTGCTGTCTGCTTGTTCTATTCCGATACCCATAGTGTCTCCTCAAGCACTATTATAGATAGTTGCAAAAGTCCTGTGCTTGTGGGTTATTGATTCCTTGGAGCTCTAATATCTCCAACTGCCCCTTGATCTATCATGTTAATCCAACAGCTGCACTTGGAAGTCCTGAAAATATTTTGATTGGTTATATGTATAAATGTAAAGGGACCCCTGACCATTAGGTCCAGTCATGACCGACTCTGGGGTTGCGGCGCTCATCTCGCTTTATTGGCTGAGGGAGCCGGCATACAGCTTCCGGGTCATGTGGCCAGCATGACTAAGCCGCTTCTGGCCAACCAGAGCAGCGCATGGAAACGCCGTTTGCCTTCCCGCCGGAGTGGTACCTATTTATCTACTTGCACTTTGATGTGCTTTCAAACTGCTAGGTTGGCAGGAGCTGGGACCAAGCAACGGGAGCTCACCCCATCGCGGGGATTCGAACCGCCAACCTTCTGATCGCCAAGTCCTAGGCTCTGTGGTTTAGCTCACATGTATATGTATATTCCATTATAGAAAAACTCCCTGACTATTAAACTATTGAAGCAGGCAACGTCACTGTGTACTTTTTGGTGCCTGCTTAAAAATATAATACAAATCATCTTGTTGTGTTTTGTTTAGGCAAGCCTATCCAGGAACATGGGTGTTGACATATTTTCCATCTCTCTTATACTTTATTGCCAATTTTAAATATTTTACTTCTTTTTATTATTCATTTTAATTCCTTGTAAACTGCTTAGAGGTTTGGTTACAATCCTGCTACAATTCAGCAGTATACAAATGTTGTTGATTTAAATAAATGAATGACTAGAAGAGCATGCTTTGGATCGGCTAAGCAAAGTGCTTGTTGTAACTGAGTCGCAATTCTCTGCCAGAGTTCCATAGGAAAGACCTGTGCCTCAAACCTTCAGTATTTGCTTCCAGTTAGTGTAGATGTTACTGAACTAACTGGACCATGGCAGCACCATACAGAAGCTTCCTGTCTTTCTAGGGCATGAGGCAAGAGTGGAGGCAGACGGGCTGCAGGTTTGTTGGGGTGTAACATGCAGGAGGTCTCAGTTTTGGCCTAGTTTCAGCCACTGCCAGTCAATGTAGACCAGGGTTGTTTTGGACTCCAATGTAGACCAGGCTGTTTTTGGACTACAAGTCCCATCATCCCTGACCATGGGTCCTGCTAGCTAGGGATGGTGGGAGTTGTAGTCCAGAAACAGCTGGAGACCCAAGTTTGGGGAAATGCTGATGTACACAATGCTAACCTAATTGGCCTGCCTTTAACCATTTTTCTATGGGGTTTTTTATACCAACTCCCCCGCCCCAAGTTGTTTTCAGGAAAAGACAAACACGATACACACGACTTTTTCGTTTTCCCATGATGATGAAGAAGAAGAGTTTGGATTTGATATCCCGCCTTTCACTCCCCTTCAGGAGTCTCAAAGCGGCTGACATTCTCCTCTCCCTTCCTCCCCCACAACAAACACTCTGTGAGGTGAGTGGGGCTGAGAGACTTCAAATAAGTGTGACTGGCCCAAGGTCACCCAGCAGCATGAAGGCAAATAGTAGTTTGGGAAACCAATCACACACAAAAAGTGCAACGATAAAGGATTTGACAGAGAGAGAGAGCGCGCTCAGTCGACAGAGCTGAGTTCAAGAATCGTGAGTTCAAGCCCTATGTTGGACAAAAGATTCCTACTTTGCTAGATTCCTTCAGCTTTACATACAAGTCTATGGTTCTAGCCCCACAACATTGCTCATTCCCTCGCTCCACAGCCAGGGTAGTTTTTATTTGTTAAAGTTCAAGCCAACATCACAACACTTTGGGCCCTTAGTTACTGATTGTAACATTCCAATTTCTAACAATCCAAAGTAAAATAAAAATGTCTTACTTTTGGCATCCCATTGCCAACTTTCCCCTTTGCTGTCAGATAAAACAAGAGCAATTCTCCAAAGGAAACCGAAAACACAGATCTAACCCTGAAAACGTTTGCCACTATAAATTGCAAGAAATAGAAAAGAAATACCGACACCTTTTTAAAAATCTTTTCACCCTGAACAGATGTTTTGTAGTGAATGGGCTTTAGGTGATGACAGGATTACTGGAAGAAAAGAAAAAAGAAAAAGGCTGGGAGGCATCTGTCAACAACAAACAGCTGCTTCTCAGGTTTAGTGGTTGTGGTAGTTTGTGTATGAATTTAAATCTCTCTCTCTCACACACACACACACACACACTCTTTTGGAACAGACTTAGAAAAGTCTAGAAAAAGCCCAAAGCCCTACATGATTTTTTACCAAATCAACAATATATTTTATTCCATCATTTGCAAGATACAAACATGAACAACAAATGTAGATATCTTTGGGGGCCCCATTCAGATAATTTAGCTCACTCTTCCACGTGGTGGAAGAGAACAAAATGCAGCTGAAGGCCAAGGACCTGAGAAAGCGGAACCAAAATGGTGCTCTTCAGATATTGCTGGACTATAACTCCCATCATACCTGATCTATTGGTTATGCTGGCTGCTGGGAGTTGTAGTCCAACAAAATGCAGAAGGCAACATTTTGGCTAACTCTCATCTAGAGGCTTGGTAGTTTAGGTTTCCTCATTATGTTTTCCAAAGTATTGTGGGTCGGTGGGTGTGAGTGTGCTGTTGACATGTGTGTGTTTCTCTGAATCTGCCTAGTAACATTACAACACACTATGCTACAGAAATGTATGTGGTGGGCTAGCATGTAAAGATCATGTCCAGGATTTTTGAGGCCTCAGACATATTCAAGAGGGAAGGCAAATGAACTGAAAATCCTATTGTATTTTATATTCTTGGACACTCTAGGTAAAATGAAAATGGTTGCATTTCTGGTTGATGAACCCTCTATTCTTAGAGGGCCTTGCCAAATGACCCACCCTCTGGAGTTGTGTTTTATCAATGCTTGTGTGGATACGAGAGATATCGGTGTGTTGGAAATAACAAAACAACAAGGAGGAATTGAAATGTGTAGCTCATCCGCTGCCCTGTGGCTGCATTTCCCTGGGAAATCATTGACAATTCAATCAGGGGGAAGCCATCTGGTCTAGAATTCATTTTAAATCAGTCTCGGCAAGAACGAAGGGAAAATCTTTAAAACTTATCCTATGTTGGCATTTCACACCAGTCAAATTGAATAGAATTAACGCCTCCTTATCCCCCAGAGGCTGGAGAAGTTGTGGTGAAATTGGTACATTTTCCCATAAGTGGTGGTCACGCAAAGAAACAATCACATTCTGGTCAGTGGATTTTAATGAAATGCACCAAACAACTGGCAAAATTATACAAACGAGCCCTCGGTTGACATGGCTGTCTATTTTTGGCTAATTCTCAAAATATTATTTTTAAAGAGTTAATAGTTTTGTTTATTGTGGCAGCTAGATTAATAATCAGCAGATTCTGGAAGCCATCACACTCCAACTTGCTGATTCTGTGGATCAGGCCAATGGCCCATCTAGTCCAGCATCCTGCTCTCACAGTGGCCACCCAGATGCCTGTGGGAAACCTGCAAACAGGACTTGAGCACAGTGACATTATGCCCACCTGCAATCCCCAACAATAATAATAATAATATTATAATAATAATAATTTATTATTTATACCCCACCCATCTGGCTGAGTTTCTCCAGCCATTCTGGGCGGCTTCCAATCAAGTGTTAAAAACAATGAAGCATTAAATATTAAAAACTTCCCTGAACAGGGCTGCCTTCAGATGTCTTTTAAAGAGAAGATAGCTGCTTATTTCCTTCCCATCTGAAGGGAGGGCATTCCACAGGGCGGGCGCCACTACCGAGAAGGCCCTCTGTCTGGTTCCCTGTAACCTTACTTCTCACAATGCGGGAACCACCAGAAGGCCCTTGGCGCTGGATCTCAGTGTCCGGGCTGAACGATGGGGGTGGAGACGCTCCTTCAGGTATACAGGACCAAGGCCGTTTAGGGCTTTAAAGGTCAGCACCAACACTTTGAATTGTGCTCGGAAACATACTGGGAACCAACAACTGGTATTCAGATGTCTAATGCCTCTGTCAGTGGAAGCACAACAAAGCCTCCACAGCTAGGAGCCTTTGACAGACTTCTCTTCCATGAATTTGTCCAATCCTCTTTTAAAACCATCCAAGTTGATGGCTAGCACTGTCTCTTGTGGGAGCAAGTTCCATGGTTTAACTACGTGTTGCCTGGCAATTTTGTGAGTGTAAATGAACACAGCATAGCCCCAGAAGGTGAGGATATAGAGTGCAATGTTTTGACCCTTCCACAGGTATTGGGCCTAATCCTCAAAAGATCCTTTGGTTTAAGGTGGGGGGAAAGTGCATTTAAGTAAATAAGCCACCGACTGTTCTTGTTCATCATGCCCCTTATCGTAATAAATAATGAGGGTGCCACAGGCTGACAATGAAATATTTTGAAAATAGTTTTGATGTATAGCTGGCAGAAGACCTGTTGGGCATTGATAAATTGCGCTAACAGAGGAGATGAGAAACCTGTAAAATATTAATGATCTGTTTCCCTGTGCAGGGATGGAGGCGATACCTGCATCTTACATAACTCCAGTATATTTTTTTGTCAGCTAATGTTGAAAGGAAGGTGGTCGGTTCTGTTTCTTTGGGAGACCTGGGTTTCTGTGGGCAACCAAATGACTGACAATGTCCACCAGCTCAAGACCTCTAAAACTTTTAACTGCCCTTCCTCCTAAAGGAGCCCAGGATGGCAAAGAATAAAGGAATAAATCAATACCATTAAAATGAAATGAGAACCCATAAGTTTTGAAAGCAATTAAGAACATTTTAAAAAATAGATGTCCAAAAACATTTTTAAAATCCTAGTCCTCATAGTCATTTATTTCAAGGCTGCTGGGAACAGTTTCTTTCAGCGATCAAAACACTGGGGTGAAGAGGAATGTTTTTAAAATCCTCCTTAATAAATGGGAAAGATGGTAGCTCAGTGGTAGAGTACCTGCTTTGAATGCCGAAGGTCCAGGTTTCTCCAGGTAGAAATGAAAGGCAAGAGAGCCACTGATTCTCAGTGTAGACGATACTGAGCTACAGGGCTGGCCTGAGACATTTTGGCGCCAGGGGCAAATCACAAAATGATGCCCCACCCACTGCCTGGGAAGAAGGGGTGAGTGAAGGTCTACATCAGGAGCAAGGGAGGAATATAGATCTACATCAGGTACAAGGGTGGGAGAAGAACATGAGTGCTCCCTACATATTTCCCAAGAGGCTGCTGTAGGGGCTGCCAAGACCAGATCCAGCTGCCAAGGAGTACACCAGACTTGGTGCTGCTACCATGGAAGCAGAAGCAGGCTATGAATTCCTTGAAGGCCATATCTGCTGCCCCTGTGGATCCTGCTCCCTGAGACGATCACCTCACTTTGCCTCATGAGTGAGTCGGCCCTGCTGAGCTAGATGGACCAATGGTTTGACTCTGTATAAGGCAGTTTCCTATTGGTTGTATTCAGTTCTAGTCATACTCTGAGCAGACCCAATGAAATTAATGGACTTGACTAACATAGGTCCATTCATTTCAATGGGTCAGTTTTGAGTACAACTTAGTTTGATATAAACCTGTGTTCCTAATAAATGAAAAAGGCAGGAGCATCTCACCAGGAAGAGCATTCTGCTTATGGGGAACAGTATCTGGAGGAGGAACACAGAGGAGGAACACTGTGCCGCTTTTATGGCCGATGGCTAACTGAACACAGTCCACCAGGTAAATACTGTTCTTCTTTTTCTGCTAGGGAGGCTCCAAGGGAGGGAGGAGAAATTCAATTCAGTTCATACATAAAGGCGAAGTGCAAAATTTGCACTTATCTGAATTTTGCAATGTAGTTCTCCAACCAGTCTTTACAAAAACCCATATGTTAGGATAAAGTGTACATAAAAATGATAATATTAGTGGGAGGAAAACAGACAAAAATGCATCATATTAGGGAAAACTGTTTGCAAAATTGTGTACATTAGTCAAAACTGCATATAAATACAGTGGTGCCTCGCAAGACGAAATTAATTCGTTCCGCAAGTCTTTTCGTCTTGCGAGTTTTTCGTCTTGCGAAGCATGGTTTCCCATAGGAATGCATTGAAAATCAATCAATGCGTTCCTATGGAAACCGCCTTCAGACCAGGTCTGGGGACAGTCTGTCCCCCGACCTCTTCTGAAGGCCGGCGGGGGGCGAAAGTCTTTGCTCCCCCCCCCCGCCTGCCTTCAAAAGCCGTCCGGGATAGCGGGAAGCACTTCCCTGCTATCCCGGACCGCTTTTAAAATGCTGGTGGTGGGGAGCAAAGCCTTTCGGCCCCCGCCAGCCTTCCTGGACCTCTTCTGAAGGCCGGAGGGGGGGGAGGCTTTGCTCCCCACTGCCAGCATTTAAAAGAGGTCCCCGGAGATTTCCCTATGGGCTTTCTTCTTGCGAAGCAAGCCCATAGGGAAAATCGTCTAGCGAAGCAACGCAAAAACCGAAAAAACCCTTTCGTCTTGCGGGTTTTTCGTCTTGCGAGGCATTCGTCTTGCGGGGCACCACTGTATGTGTTTCTTAGGCTAAATTTACAGTGAAATGCTGGTGAATTTTCATGAGTTTTTCTTTTCCTTCAAAATGAGGACTGGATTTGAGATGGGAAAGAACCAATATGGAAAGATCCTTCCATCCTTTGATGCTTCTGAAATTTTCATCTGAATTCCTTTCCAAATAAGGACTTTATTTTGGCACAATTGTTGTTTTTCCATTCAGGTGTGTGTTCTCCAACCCCTAATGTCTTCATCTGTGAAATGCTCTCAGTTGATGTGGAACACCTCACTGTAATTTGTCTGCCCCATTAACAGGCAATGAAATTGCAAGGTGGGTTGGGGCAGGCCAGGTGGGGTTAGGGGTGGAAAGGCTGAAACCAGTCAAGCTTACTGGTACTGGTGGTCCCACTTTCAGGAAGCCACTACCCTCCTCCTCCCAAGTCTCTCAGAAAATAACAATATGCCATCTGATGCACTAGAGGGCATATCTAGAACCAGTGGGTGAAAATTTCAGGGAACTGAGCTAGAGCTGAATGCTGCAGGGAGGGGATACCTTATGGTAAGAGCTGTTTGACAGTTGAACAGACTGCCTAGGGAGGTATTTGAGCAAAGAGTAAATGGCCATCTGTCAGGGATGCATAGCTGAGGAGTGGGAGAGCTTTTTCAGCCCAATGGTTTCAGCCTCATGGGCAACCTCCAGCAGTCGCATTCCAGTGGTGGGTGGAGCCACAGTCAAATAGGGGTGTTGCCAGAGTCAAAGTGGATGGAGCAGTGGAGGTGATCTCTGCATAGTAGGTAACATTCAAGCCATGCAAAACTGAGGGATTTCCATAAACACGCTCCTCATCTCTCTAACCTGCAAGCAACAGGCACCATTGCAGTTCAGGGACATACTCCAAGCAGGCAAAAGCACTCAAAGGACATATGAACCAGGCATGGTGAAAGTGGTAGCCTGTGAAGTGGGAGGCAGGAGATTCCCAAAGGCCAGAACAAGGACCTGGAGGGGCACATTTTGCTCCTGGCTCTGAGGTTCTCTACCCATGAACTTGAAGGGCACCAAGCTGGGGAAAGCTTGCGTGAATGGAAGCTATGCCTCTAGGCTCCACTTCCATGGAAATTCATGGTGTTTATGCAAGAATTGCATTGGGTGGACGGAACGCCTGGTCTTTGGCTGTTTCTTTTCAGGCAGTATGTAGTATCTGTAACAGAGGAGAAGGAGGTGAAGGGGCTCCTTTTCTCTCTCTCGTGATGAATGAAACCCTGACTAAAGCAACGATGTACACTATATCTCAGCTGCTGCAGGGGTTAGATCGCATTAAAAAAGGAATGTGCAATCGAGCTGACAGTATGTGAATGATTAGCTCTGGTCATCCGTCATTCCTTTCAAGCCTCTAATGCGGGCTTTTGTAGAAAACTGTGGTCTCTTCTGCTTTCGTATGAGAATAGAAATACACAACCCCCCCCCATACAAACCCATTGGTGCTTTGGACTGTAGTGTTAGCCCTGACACTCTGGTACAGGGCTAGGCAACAAGGTGCATGGGACTCCCAACATCCTTGATCATTGGTTATGGTGGCTGGGATTGATAAAAGTCAGTGTCCCACAACACCTGGAGGACAGTGTACTGACTGCTCCTGCTAATATAAATTGCATTGTCTCCCTGTTGTTTTGGGGAATGCTATTTGGAGTATGGATTTATGTTTACAAAGCTGAGAATGGCTACACCATCTTCAGCCACTTACCGTGTAGATCCCAAAGTCCTTTCATGTAATGGTGGTTTGCAGTTAGCAAGAGAAGCTGGCTCTAGATGTAACAGCCAGTGCTTGAAACCCTTGCCTCCAGGCTCTTTAGTTTACTGAAAGAAGATTGGGCTATCTCTAAGGGAGGGACTCTTGCGGGTCAAGGAACCCGAGGCTCTCCCAATGTTGTTGGACTTCCATCAACCACAGCTGGCATTGTCAATGGTCAAGAGTGAAGGGAGTTGTAGATGTGCAGAGTAAATTGTGCAAAGTAAAATGGAAATCATGAAAATGAGCCCCATTTGCAGATTCTTGAGCACATCATCTTGCACCATGTCAGTTTGCATTTCTTAGTACAGAGAGTATTGATCTTTACTGATCTGCTTAGTTAAAGAGGGTTCTGGACAGTTTTGTCACAGTCCTGTCTATGGGCAGTCAAAGTCCTGGCGGTGGACATCGGGACCGGGGGCAAGATGGCAGGGTGGGAGCAGGAACAGGACTCTGGAAGCCAAGGGTCTGAGGGTCCGAGAGCTGGAAGTCAAGAAGCCAAGGGTCCGAGGGTCTGGAAGCAGGGAGTCAAGAAGCCATATGTAGCAAGGCAGGAAGCTTGTTGCTGTGGCAATGATCCAAAGGGAAATGCTGACCTTATATCCCTTCCCGGCTCTTGCTACCAGGTGCTGTGATTTACCAATCGGCCTCACCTGTGCGGCTGTGCCTTGCCTCTTCAGAACTAACTCAGGAAAGCCCCAGTCCTGTGAAGCCCTACTGGTCACAGGGCCTGGCTCCTGAACGCACTCCTGACAAGTTTTCTTTCTGCCCATAGTTAAACAACATACCTAAACAACAATTGTCCCTCTATTAATATTGCCCTTCTCTAAATATTCTCATTGTCCTTTCTGCAATATGCTTGGATATGACATTAAGCAATTCTTCTTTCCTTGGTGTTAACACCCTTTTTCTAGACTTGTAGATGGTTATCAAGGGCCCACTTTATCATTGCTTAGCTAAGCTCAACACTTTGAGCACTTTAAAAAAATCTGTCATCCTAAAGTCAATACCTCTAGTCTCCCGACTTCACAGAATTATTTTGATATCCTAAAGGGGAAAGGGAAGAAATAACCCTTAGATTTTTCTTTGCCCCTTAGGCAACTGTCAGCAGTGCAGGCTAACCACATTTTGCTTCAAATTGCTGATAGTCCTTGTGCTGAGAATTTCTTCTCCTTTTTTTAAAAAAAAAAACTTTATCCATTGGTTGATGAGAAAAGAAATTGCAGCCAGAATATTAGGAAAGTGGAAGAAAAAAATCAGCAAAATTCTCATGGGTGGAATGGAAGTTTTTGTGAAGGAAGGAAGGAAGGAAGGAAAAGAAAAGAAAGAAAAGATGCTTATCTTACCTTCAGTGTGGCCAGGGGGTGCTTATGAGTCTCTCCTTTTATTCTTCAAATCTTCTCTCCTATGGTTTCCAATCTGCAGCCTTCCTGGGTGTTTCCAAAACCAAACTAAAACTATAGAGAATTTTTTTGCAAAATTCTAAAATGTCCTGAGAAAGTTGCAGAAACATGGAAGCTTCTTTCTGGGCAAAATGATGGAGTAGGAGGAGAAGAAGTTGAGTGTACTGTACCTGTTTTCCCTCTCTTTGTTTTCTCCTCCCAACCAGTCTGTGAAGTAGGCTAAATTGAGAGATAATGGCTCTCCCAAGATCATCTAATGAGCTGCATGAGGTTATGAACCATGGTCGACCAGATCTACTAGTCCAGCTCTCTAATTTCATGTGAATGACAGATGAATTGCTCTAGTCAAAAGGGTTCCCTACCTGTGCTCTGAGAGAATGAGTGGCCAAAATACCCAGTGAGCTGAGTGGGGTTTTGAAACCTGGTCTCCTTGCCAGCTTTTGGTTCTCCACCTACCTATCACTGGCAAGTGGCCTCCAACAGAATACCCTAAGAGAATGTGGTCCAAACGGGAGGGGGTGTTCCCTGCTCCTGGAATAGGGTATACTTGTTCTAGCTATGGTTTTTGTCCAGTTCACAGAGAGTCAGAAAGTTTCAAAACCTGTTGGGAGATGTTGAGTTAGGGAGTCAATGCATGGAACAACCTGGTCCTTTTGCAGAAGGAAGGGATAAAAACATGATTAATGGGTGATACAGCACCCTGTGTTAGCTGGGCAAATGCCCTGGAACACTTCCCGGAATTCTCTGCAATATACAGAGAATTCCACAACAAACATGAGGGGCACTCCTCAGTAGACAAGTCTATATGGAAAGATAGAACAGGAAAGCCACTGATTAAAAATGTGCTGCAATGAATTAATGTACACTGCTGCTTTGTTGCCACCAAAACACAACTGTGGAATTCACAATTTTGTCCTCTGCTAGAATCCATCATTTTTGGTCTCCACTAGAATCCACCCAAGGGACTTTCAACCCGCCGACAAAGGTGTACATAAAGCAAACTTGTGAAACTTGGCTATGGCATTTGCTGCTAAAGAGGTATTGTGCACATGGAAGGGAACAGGCTGTGCTGCAGCGGAGTCAGTTTGGAGAGATCATTACAAAAATCCCATTATCACTTCTACAAGTTGGGACTATTTGTCATCACAGAAGAGATGACAAGCCCAGAAATACTACATTTGTTATTATGAGATGATAAATGATATTCCATTAAAGCTGCAATACATCATCTGAAAAGCTGCAAAGAAGATATCAGACCTATCAGCACTTGACTTATAATTTAATTTTCAAAAGCTGTCAACTAAAATTCCAAAGGCTAAGCATTTTCATTTTTGAAGTTCATCTTATTTATTTTCCTCATCTGTTAGTCTAATTTTTTTTGATATGGCAAACGTAACTGATTACGTACAATGCATAATTCTCTTCCTCTTGATTAAGTAATACATCAGATGTCACTTCTGTATTAAAAAAACAAATGACAGCTAATAAAAGTAAAAGGCTAGCAAAAGATACACCTGATTTTAATTTTCCTTTAAAGCCTGCGAATGTGACAGCAAAAAACGTATCATTTTTTAAAAAATAAAAAAGTTATTATATTGTGTGTCAAGTTGACAACCGTAATAACAGAAACCAATGACAATGTATCTAATGATTAGAAATTATTCTCTACCCACCCCTTATATTTAATGCATGTTAAATGGACTGTCTAAAATTATTGTTACTGTTGTTCTCCTAAAGTAATGTTTTTCTAGTGACCATCTGCATAACTTCAAAAGTCACGTCGCTTCCTCAAGAGGGAAATCCAGCCTCTTGCTGGCTGCCTGATTTCAAAAATTTATTTCTTTATTTAGTAAGCTTTACATATACTGTTCAACCAAAAATATCTCTAAGCAGTTTATATAAAGCATTCATTTTTTAAAAAAAAAAAAGCATTGAAACAACTTAAAAAATAGTGGGCAATAAAAATTATCAAAGTACAGATGAAATGAACAGTTTCACAAATATATATAATTAAATTACATGCTTGAGGAAGCTTGCCTAAACAAAGCTTTTAGCAGGCACCAGAAACAGTCCGATGAAGGCTCCTGCTTGACTTCAATTGGCAGGGATTTCCAGTGAGTCGGTGCTGTCACACTAAAAAGTCAGTTTCTTGCAAAATTTGAACAAATATTATGCGGCCTTGTAAAAGTGTCAGATCCAAGAGGTCAAGTGGGCACATATGGGGTAAGGTAAATGCCTTCTTTGCATTCAAAAGACACCATGCATCCAAAAGACACCATACATTTAGAGTGCCACATTTGTTTGAACTTCCTTTTCAATCCTGCCACCTACCAGATAAAACAAAAATTTCACAAGCAGAAGTTTCGTAGGAGCGCATCGCCCGTGGCAATATCATACTCCTGCCACATTTATCTCTGTCCGTTTTTTCAAATTTGATTTTAAATATTTACAGCATAATACATCTTTCCCCACCCCAAATTACTAATGCACTGTTATTGTCTGTAAAACCTACTGCATGAGTGATGGCCAACTTAAAGGGAAGCATCAATGTTTTATTTGCAAAATATCAGATGTGGAAGTTGTAGATAGACCCCATTTTAGAAAGTTGAGGGTTTCATTTATGGAACAGTATGATAGGCACTTAATAAATGAAGGCTCCGTTTATGTCTATGTATTATGTATATAAAAATATCTTAAGTGAATGCTGTAGGCAGGCTTCAGTTCAGTCAAACGCTATGGATTTCAGTTGCGATGCAGTTATTCTTTTGGGAATATCCTAACAAAACAAATTAAATCACTGTGTTTCAGGAACATCCCTCTTCTTAAAAAATGCAAAATTCAGAATACGGTGTGGATACTTTCAAAATGACAGTTTGTTTCCTTTGTGATCGTTGATGTATAAACAAAATCAAATGCTCATGAGGAGTAGATCTTGCCTTGAATTGTAATCTAGTCAGAATGCAACTTGAGGCTCCTTTGTTTTGAACATGAACCTAAGAATCTATTTTCACATGAAAAGCATCAGGGAGCAACTTCTAACCTAGTTTGCCAACCTGGCCTTTCTCACACAAACATTTTTCAGTTAAATCTTGACATATTGGGGATTGATCTCAATAAAGATCAGAGCTGGTTCACAATACTTTGCTGCCTTAGACAGGCAAGATGGTCCCACTCCCTATTCAATGAACAGATGCCAACCAGACAACATCCTGAGGGCATCAAAGGGTGTGGGCCAGACCACATGACCCACACAGACATGTTGTCCAATATACTGCATCCATTCATTATCTGCTTCCCCATTCTATCTAATGGTAGAGCTGGCTGTAATAGTTGTAGGGATAATCCAAACCGCTTAAGATTTGCCAACCCATGGATCAAAATATGGGAGAAAATAAAGGAGCATATTTCAGAAGGAATGCAATATATTTTGGAGAGATTGTCTGGTGGAGAAAAAATTGAATACCACTTTTCTGCCCTTTAGCAAAATCTGTTTCTTTCAGCTCTAAAGGCTAAGTAATTATTGCCTCTATGTCTTTATTTTTCTTATTCCATCTTTGAGAAGAAAAGTCACTTAAAGTCCGGAAGTTCTCCACTGTAATTTAACCGTGTCACTATCCCCATCTTTAAGGGGGTGAGATCTGGTGTTGCTGTTCAAAGAGATAATTGAAGTGTAATTTTTCAGGCCTTCCCCCTGACTGTAGATCATTGACTCATCCCTGTAACAAACTATGTGTATGCCCATGGAGATCTCATTACCTTCAACGTTCCTCTGGTTCTCTGCAACATCTAATTTTCATCTCTGGCATACACAGACAGCAACCGAGAAACAATACCTTTACTCACAGATTATGAATCATTGGCAAACATGGTTATTACCTTCTCCTGACATGCTGGTGTCAGAAATGCACAAAGGTGGCCTCTGTTTAATGCAACTGTACAGTGTTTTAAGAATCCCTTCAATCACTTCTAATAACACCTCACTTTGCTATGATGAAAATGGAGGGGAGAGAGAGAGATTTTCTCTTGATCTTTTGAAGATTATATGGTGTAACCCGGTCTTGTTTGCATGTCTTAAGAAGGGAGCCGAATCTGCTTGTATATTCCAGCAATAAGTGTGCTTACAGTTCCAAATCTCAGCCGTGCCATTTCCTTTTAAATTTTTAGATGGGTTCCAATGCATGTAAGACGCTCCCCTGATATGGGCAGAGGGAGGCAGGAGTACATCTTTGTGGCTGTAAAGCCTCTGTGAGTAAGGCATGGATTTCGTTCAGACCATGACTGCTGGCTCTGCCACCAGCATCTCTGACTCCAGCTGGTTCAACCTCTCTGACTGACACATATTCGGCAATGGTCTAAGGTGGAAGCCAGATTGACTCTGTATGATTGGGAGACTGGGGCTTCTCAGTTGCATAGAAGAATTTACTCGAGTACAGCTATCCTAGTTAAAAACATCAGGTTCAGAAGCATGGCATAAACCAGGGTGTGCATGGCAGTATCAAATGATGGGCCAGGAGGCACAACCCTATTTTCTCATACATGTGATAGAATCTCATACATGTGATAAAATCATAGAACTGTAGAGTTCAGAGAGAACCCCAAGGCTCATCTAGTCCAACTGCCTGCAATCCAGGAATCACAGTGAAAGAATCCCTGACAGATGGCCACCCAACCTCTGTCTAAAAACCTCCAGTGAAGGAGAGTCCACTATTTTTTTAAGTGGTCCGTTCCACTGATAAGTCCTGTGTGTGGACACTGATGCTTGCAATTGGTCTTCAGGCAATAGTGGATGTTGGGATTGCAATGGCTTGCCCCATGTTCACCAGTCAACAGAAGAAAATCTGCAGGGACATTCCTTTACCTGCTCCTCCATCCTTTGAAAGGAATGAGAGAGCCTCTGCATGCATCATTGTTCACACTGAAAATGGAACATACTGCAGCAGCTTTTAATGGCTTCTCAATCACCTGCAGACCTTGCTGTTCCAAGGTCTAAGGAATGTAAGAAGAGCCTGCTGAATGAGGGCAAAGGCTAGTGCAACTGGATTTCCCCCACATCCTCCTCCTATGCATGTCCCAAATCTGCTCTGGGGGGTTGGAGGCTCCTCTAGGGCAGATTTAGGGGGCATGTAGGAGATGAGAGAGGAGACAGGGGAGTCCTGCTGCATTAGCAAAAATCCTTGCACTGACATTGAGTAAAATCCCATATATTCTTAATGCACAGTTCGTCCCTGCTTCAAGAGAGAGAGAATAGAGAATGAAAACTTTGTACACATCAGGCTCTGTTCTTGCACATTTTTCAACATACCACAACAACATATTTTGGAAATGATAAAAGTTAATTAAACATTAGGGCATGCACAGGTAAGTGGGGGAGGGTATCTCTATTTAGTTGCTTCCATCTTCAGTGATGAAGATAAGCTGCATCTTGAGCTCATTTAACTTGTGCGATTTCAAACACATGCTGGCAGGTTGAAATGCATCCCCTCCACTCCCAGAACCAGTTCGACGAAACGGATTGTCCTGCGAGATCTTGCTACAGTATCCCTACCAGTCCCAGAGCTGCCATGCAAGTAGGCCTGAGAGCTTAAAAGCTCTCTTTGTGCAGGGTAACATCAAGAAGATCTGGCACAGAAAGGGCTTTTAAGCTTTCATCCCTGCTTCCTGGGAAAGGCCCATTTGCTCTGTCTGTAGTAGAGATGCTCTCCCCCACCCCTTTATGGGCCATCTTATAGAGGGCAGGCTGCAGGGCAGAACCAAGGGTAATGTGGTTTTGGCTATAGGCAATTTTTGTGTATACATGTTGTCCTTGGAACTGAACACATCCACCACGCGTAAGATGTGGGATACCTGTATTTGGCAAAGCCATGCTTCTTATGAAAAAGAACAACTACATATGGGACACAAAGAAAAAAATAGCTTTTCTTTTGATTCATTAAACTGGATGTTGGGTGTTTTTGTGTGTGTGTGTGTGTGTGTGTGTGTGTTTTGCAATGTGAAATTATGGCCTCAATGTTCATTCTAGTTTAAATGCCTTAAAATTCAAAATATTGCAGGCTTTTCAAGGGTCAGTGTTCTGACGACATGCAAGAAGATAAATGGACTTTGACTCTGCTATCCTTTTTTATTGCACGGATCAAAAGAATGCTTTACATCACACTGAAATGATCAGGTATGACCGTGGGTTCTTTTCTGACATCCCCATAATCTTTGATTCCAATTGGACTAATACCAGCTATAACTGCAGGTTGCTGCTTCTCAAAGGAAGGATTCACACACACATCCTTAGAGCAAAGTATCCTTTCTGCAAAAAGAAATGTTTCATGAAAAGTGGGTAAAAATGATCAAAGAGACATCAAGGTAGACAAGACTGAGCTGGCTTGATTGAGTTGTTTGAAGTGTGAGGGGGAATGAAGGGAAATTGTTAATCATGATAGGTTATCAGTAGTTTTATTGATATGGTTTTGCATATATGAGTTTTCAACAGGGATGAGCAACATGTGGCCCTCCAGATGTTGTTAGGCTCCATCAACTTCAGCCAGCATGGCCAACATTCAGGGGTGCTATGAGTTGGGAGTCCAGCAACATCTTAAACAAAGGTCTCTGGATTAAGATGTGAAGCTGCCTGATTCTGTGTCAGACCATTGGCCTATCAAGCTCTGAGCCAGAAGTTCACTGGGGGAGACTGCGGCTGTGGTCTGACTCTGAATAAGGCAGATTCTTCTGCCTCTATGTTCCTACAGATTTTCAGCATGGTTAATGGTCATTGATAGCCTTAAATAAGGAAAGAGGCATAGTTCAGTGGCAAAGCACCTGATTTGCAGGCAGAAGTTCCTTGATTCAATCCGATGCATCACCAAGTGGGGCTGGGAAAGACTCATGCTTTAAACCCTGGAACAGCCTCTGTCAGTGAGTATAAATAATATTGAGCTAGGTCTCAGGCAGAGGGCGCCCCCACCACTTCCTACCTGATCCTTTTGAGTGGATATGTCATCAGTTGCACATGGGAGCTTCTTCCTGTGAAGCACAGTGACCCTCCTACTGATCTGTTGATGACATTGTTGCTTAATGTCACACCATGCCATCTATATGCATCCTCCATGCACACTTGGAAGATGGCCTTTCCCCCACGTCACAGTTTATGAAACATTTTGTTTCATTGCCTAATTGTAATATCCGTTACTGTTTGGAAGCCCTGCCTGATACCATGTAGACAAGGCAAGCGGCCCAAGGAGACTGGACACGAGAGTGCCAAGACGTTTGTGGCACTACTGGGTGGAAGCCAGGGGAGAGAGGAGTAATTACATTCAGGTCACATTTAACTGCAAACTTACAAAATTCACACTTCCCAAAATGATGCACAGACTGAACACGGCCATCCTTCAAAAGTCACAGTTCTCCAAGTTTTGCCTAAAGTTCTCTAGCCACACTTCTTGCAAGCTTAGAAGAAACGTAGAGATATTCTATACAGAATAGAGAGCTGTATCAGCACAGAAAAGCATAGAAAAAAGCAACAGAGAGCTCTTTAGCTTTCTGGGGACTCCAGTCTGGCCTGAGAAAAATTATTAACATCAGGATTTGACTCCGCACACCCCTAATAAATATATTGTCATTGAAAATAACCAACATTTATTAAGCTGGGTTTGGTTGATGTTCAGCCCTGTTCAGACACCAGATGTCAGTGTTGGGCTTGCAATAGCCGTAGTTGTTCAACAAGAAATACATTACTCTGCCATGTTTGAGAAAGGGAAAAGAATAATGCAAAGATAGCAGTTGCTTATAAAATATATTACAGTACTGGAGAATTATTTAGAATTCCATTTTATAGTATATGTATAACTGATGTCCTGATAACAAAAAATTATAAAGATATATGTGTAAACTATCACTTTTTCTGTGACTGGACTTAACTGTCAGGGGTCCTTTAGTTTTAGCTTTATCACTTTTTATACATTCACATGTCACATATAGTTAAACTAAACTATGTTTTAATGTGAACTCACAGTGTACTGGTGCACACTGCTGAAATTGTGGGTGTTTCAGTTATTCCGCACTCCACAGTTTCCCACCTTTCCAGGATACTGTCCATTGCCTTCAATGGAAGGCACATCAAAATGTGGGTTTTGGTATGATGTGCTAGTGAATGAAGGGGAGAAGGGGAAAGTATCACTCTGGCATGGCCATTATTAGGAAGCAGAATTCACTACTAATGCCATAACCATCAGGGTGAATCAGGTTTCAGACGACCCCTAGAGAGGGTCATGCGAGAGCATCATCACATTTTCACAGCCGTACATATTGGTTCCTCATTTCAGGAAGGAAAATTCAGGTAAGAAAGACCAAACATACAAAACTGGATTGCTGTCTTCAATGTTTTAGATTACATATGGTGATTTACAGATCTCCAAAATCTGTTTGCGACCATTCATAGCAAGTTTTCAAAGCAGAACCGTTGAAAGAAAACATGGGTTTCTTTTTTTCCCATCCACAAGATGGAGCAATAACATTTTCATCACTGAAAAGTCTTTCCACCAAATTGGTAACTGAATTTCTTTCTGCACTAGCTGGAACCGAGTCAGACATTCAAACTGATAAGAACGTTTTCATAAGATCCTTATGTAACCCCACTGAAAACGACAATCGCAGGAGACATTATTAACCTAGGAGTGCATTTTTGCCCAATCTTCCATAGGCAGACTGGGCTATATGCAGACAGCTACTATCCATCTTCAACATATAGGATTGATGATGACACAATCATTGAGACCTTTTTCAGCATGGGACTGGATGAAAGGTGACTTATTGGGAATAGGGGAAAGAAACTCATTGCAAATGGGGGGAGGGTTACCTTGGCTTCATTTTACAATGTTTCTGCACCTATTCAAATACATTGGCTGTTTTAGGGGCAAGCAAAATGTATGATCTGCTTGAAGTCGACTGACTTCAGGTCCAGTGTTGGACCATTTCGATCGGATACTCCCTACTGATGTGGATAGATTCCTCCAAGTTGGTAGGCCCACCACCTGCCTCCTTAATCCGTGCCCGTCTTGGCTGATTAGGGAGTGTCCAGATGTTGCGCGGACCCCCCTGGTTGAAATTATCAATTTGTCCCTTGACACGGGGACATTCCCAGGGGAACTGAAGGAAGCAGTGTTGTGTCCACTCTTAAAGAAAACTTCATTAGATCCCTTAGACCTATCCAATTACCGCCCAGTTCCAAATCTTCCATACCTGGGTAAGGTTATTGAGAGAGCGGTTGCTGAACAGCTTGGTAGGTTTCTGGAGGAAACATCGGCATTAGATCCATTTCAGTCCGGTTTCCGTCCTGGTTTTGGGATGGAGACAGCTCTGGTTGCCCTAACAGATGATCTCCGTAGACAACTGGATCGAGGCGGGTAAGGACTGCTGATCCTTTTAGATTTGTCAGCAGCCTTTGACATGGTCGATCATGATCTTCTGGACCACCGCCTCGCAGACGTGGGGATACAGGGCATAGCCCGTAACTGGTTGTGCTCTTTTATCTCTGGTCGGGGACAGAGGGTGGCACTAGGGAGGGAAATGCTGTCGCGCCACTCCTTGTTGTGTGGAGTGCCGCAGGGCGCAATTCTCTCCCCGATGCTTTTTAACATCTTTATGCGCCCCCTTGCCCAGATTATCCGGAGCTTTGGGCTGGGCTGTCACCAATATGCTGATGACACTCAGCTCTATCTGCTGATGGATGGCCACACCGATTCGGCCCCGAACACACTGACCAGATGCTTGGAAGCTGTGGCTGGATGGTTTCGTGGGAGCCGATTGAAACTAAATCCTTCGAAGAGAGAGGTCCTATGGCTGGGTTGGGATGGCATGGGGATGAGGGACCAACTCCCTTCTCTTGCGGGGGCCCAATTAGTGCCACTGCTTTCCGTTAAGAGTTTGGGTGTAATCCTTGACGCCTCCCTTTCCATGGAGGCGCAAGTTACAGCAACAGCCAAGGCGACATTTTTCCACCTTCACCGCATCAAGCAGTTGGTCCCTTACCTTTCCCGCCCCGACCTGGCCACAGTGATCCATGCAACGGTCATCTCCAGGCTTGACTACTGTAATTCGCTCTACGTGGGGCTGCCCTTGAAGCTGTCCCAGAAACTCCAGCGGGTACAGAATGCTGCAGCGAGGCTCCTCACGGGGTCTCTGCCATGGGAGCATATTCACCCAGTGCTTTTCAAGCTGCACTGGCTCCCGGTGGAGTACAGGGTCAGATTTAAGGTGCTGCTTTTGACCTTTAAAGCCCTTCACGGCCTAGGACCCTCGTACCTACGGGACCGCCTCTCCTGGTATGCCCCATGGAGACCCTCAAGGTCCATAAATAGCAACACCCTAGTGGTCCCGGGCCCTAAGGAAGTTAGATTGGCTTCAACCAGAGCCAGGCCTTTTCAACTCTGGCTCCGGTCTGGTGGAACGCTCTGCCTCATGAGACCAGGGCCCTGCAGGATCTGATTTCTTTCCACAGGGCCTGTAAGACAGAGTTGTTCCACCTGGCCTTTGGCTTGGAGCCAATTTGATTCCCTCCCTCCCTCTCTTTTTCCTTTTCCTTCTCCTCCTGCGATGAGGCTACATTTTAATATTTTAATGTTCCATTATTTTAATGTTGTATTTTATTTTTGTTTTTAAGTTGTAACCATTCATCTTGTTTTTATTATTGCTTGTAAGCCGCTCTGAGCCTGGCCTTGGCTGGGGAGGGCGGGGTATAAAAAAAAAATATTATTATTATTATATTTAGAAGGAATCACATTGGCAAGAAAGGAAGGTTTATCTAATATCATAGTCATCTCTCACATTTACTTTGAGGAGTTTCATAATTGCTTACATGGGATTATGCTATACCTTTTTTTATCCTCACATCAGTCCTGTGAAATAGGCAGGATGGAGAGACTGAGACTTTTTATTTCCACCTAAAGGGCTTCATAGCTGAAAGAAGATTTGAATTAAAATGGATCATTGTTTTTCCAGCTGTGTACTAAAGCATCTTGGGGTGTTTTTTAAGGCAGCCCTCCACTCTTGCCACATACATAGGTTCAAAGTATGCAGGAAGGAGTTGTATGTGCATACCAGTCTGTGCAAGAAGTACACTGTATTTGCATTTATATGCGTCCAGGATTCCTTCTTGTGCATTTTGGACATGTATACGTGAGGAGAACATGACTGCTGAGGGAGCATAGCTCATATGGCCCTGAAACCCTTTCCACACTCTTTTTCAATGTGCAGATGGGACCTGTGAGACACCTACCCCCTTCTTTGTAAGGTCAATGGTTTCTCATTGAGAAGGTAGCACAACTGACTATTGCTAAAATATCCAGGGGAAATCAAAACAATGGTCCATTTCAAAATATCTGGAGAGGTGATTGATACAGCTCTTGGTGCAGTTGGAAAATGTTGAGTGGACTAGGAATGTTAGATGTCATGTGTTTAAAAAGCATTTAAATGACAAGCAATGTCAAGGACAGTATGCACACAAATTGTGTAAGGGTAGAACATATGCAGTTTCCAGACTTTAACCGTGCAAACCATATTAAAATACATTCTTCTTTTTGACCAACCTCCTCTACTTCACCTTCATGTTTGGTCAAATAAAGCTTACCACACACTTGCAAATATCCTTAAAGTACCCCCCCCCTTTTTGGCCCATTAGGCCAATCTCACACCCTCCATCCCTTCTTCTGCAGCAAATGCAGAACAGCTGATCTGGAGTCCCACTCAGCAAATGATGACATACTATAACAGAAGTAAAGATAGAGGTTTGATGCTTCCAGGGAAAGTCAGGCCCTGTTTTCACTTTTGAACACAACACTTGTACTTATAAGCCTCTCAACATTGGCACTAGGGTTTGGCAGCAAAAATGTGGGTGAGGTTCATAGCAGTGCTCTTGCTATTTGGCGATCTTACAAGGAATTTGACCTTCTCCCTCAAAGCTATGGAATGCACCCTCTCAACACACTCATTGCCCAATATTTCATCAATGAAAACAGTTGTGTGTGTTTTTGCTTTCTTGGAGGCATGCTGCACTGCCTCACACAAAAAGAGAAAGAACTTCAGCTGAGATCCAGTTAGTGAGCCAGTCCAGAGAACTACTGCTAATGTATTAATCCAGGCCTTTCAAACTGAAGAGGTCACTCATGGACTGAGTCTGAAATAAAGTACTTAAAAGCTCTCTGAGAAAGCTTCATTGGCTAGCAACTTGATTTTGCAGACAGTACAGAATACTTTGGCAGAGGGAACTAATCTGGCCATTCTGTTGATTGTGGAGTACATTGAACACAGATACCAATCTGCATCGGGTTCCGTTTTCTGTTTTGACTCCATCAAGTCAGGAAGCTGAAGGAAGTCTGAGGAAAGTTCCAAGAGTTAGTGGCCTGGAAGTCTGCATTTGGACCCAGGATCTGTAAGGATCATGTAAAAGGACCCTTTTACATGATCTGTAAAAGGAAGGGCATCCAGAGAAGGATGGCAAACAAAGATCTCAGCTGCTGAGGGAGTAACTGAGGGATAATGAAGATTATAGTGGCAGATCTTACATGTGCATGATTTTAAGGGTTAACAGAATAACATTTTTGAAGTGCTTGAAGTCCTATGTAAACACTATTGTGATGAATTTTCATTTTGTTACTTGTTACTTTTGATTTTGCTACTATCTGAGTCCATATTCTACAATTCTCAATGATGTGTGCATGTGATAAATTGTCAAATGAATACATTTGCTAAAGTGCATGGTTATTTATGGAGCTCAGTGCAAACTTAGCTGAGGCAGCAAAGCCATGTTATTGGAGCTTAATTCATTCTCAGACTACCAGAGGTGAGAGCCCAGTCAATTATTTCAGCATGACGTGAAGACTTTATGTTTCCATCGATTCACGATGTGTAATATTATTTACTTTGAATATTTCCTTGACTTTCTGATGGGGGTGCATTTTTTGTCGAACAGCGAGATGTACTTTTCTTTTTGTTGTGGAAGATCTTTCCCTCACCTAGTATCAAAGAGTCTTCACTTTCCTCCCTGATTCTAATTAGCTAAGCTCTTGGGAGGCTTTCAGAAAAACAGATGTTTGCTCTTTGGTTGTCTTAATTATTTGTTTGACATATAAATTTTAAAAACATTGTTAACCTGCTAGCATAAAAAATATGCCCTTCACAAAAAATATTATTGGGCATTGCCTTCCTTTACATGAGCAGTGATCTCAGCATATTTAAATATATATTGTGTTCACATGCAGTTTGAAAAACTTGACAGTGTAGAAAGCCAACATCTTTTTCAGTTCTGTTATAATAGCTTATAAACATGTATCCTGCTCAACTGAGTGAGCATTCCAGGCCCAAGGGAGTGGACCTTTCAGCTGCACTGACGGTTCCCATTATATTCTTACTGTTTAAAATATGGTCCATCTTTCTCACCATCTTTCTCAGGATGTATCAACTCTTCAGGCTAATCCAATGGGTGAAAACCAAGGCTGCAAAGTAGTATCAGGGATGGACGATGCCCATTGAGACTGCTTGGATGGAAGGCAGGGAGCCTAAACAGTAGGTGGTCCCAGAGCTGATGGCAGGCAGATCCAACTAATTCCAGTTTCGACTCCATCCCCCTCCTTGCTGAGTTCTGGAAGGGCAACACTGAGACTAAGGGGGAGAAAACTGACAAGTAGTACCACCCCCAGGACTCACTATAAGGCAGCAGGCTGGCTCAGGGGAGACTGACGTTAGTGGGCAGCACCCAATTTGTCCTAATAGACCAGCCTCCACTGAGTAGTACAATTGCTTTCCCACCCCCAATATATACTCTAGAGAGAAATGGGTCTGCCTCCTTCTCTATAGCCCAGTCACAGCACACAACCAGCACTCAGATCAGCCCATGGTCTCCTGGCACCTGTGTCTGAGACATCAAGGAGAATTAACAGGGACACATTTTCGCAGTCTCTCTCCCAACATTGTTGTTGTTGTTGCTGATGATGATGCTGCTGCTGTTGCTGCTGCTGCTATACAGGGTGACCAAAGCAGTCTCTATGCCAATACAAAGCCTAAAACCCAATTAAAATGGATCTAGAAAATCTGTTCCCTCCAAGAGTGACTGGCTCTGGTCTGCCACCACCAGCTCAAGAACCTTGCCCACGAAGGAGAAATAGTTACCTCTGGGATTCCTAGTTCAGTATCCCTTAGTATTTAAAAGATGCTTTCCTCTTCATTCTTCCTTGCCTTCCTATTAGCTAGCCAGTAGCACCTTTTTCAACTTGAAAAATGTCACAAGACAAAGAACCTTGTCGTTTCCCTTATCTGTATATTTCCTGGCACTTTATCAAGGCTCCATTCATAATAACTAAGAGCTAGTGCCTACTCCAGGAGCTCTTCCACATGGAAAAGTAGCAGATGACTTCTCAAAGTGCAGCGCTGCAATGCATCAGAGGTTGAGTTACAGTAGGAGCAGCTTCAGTGCCTACGCAAGACATGTTTTCTGCCAGAGCTTCCTCAGCCAAGGATCGTTTTCCAGGACACTAAACCGGTTCAGTAAAATCCATGTAAGTCCGTCTATTCTGTGTCAGCCTGCACTACAGAAGAGACATGGGGTTGGGTTCAGAAAACCACAAGCAAAAATTGGTATCATTGTTATTCCTAAGCATGTACAGATACGAAATGAATTGATCCAAACCTCAGCAGAATGTCGTAGTGCAATTGTCAGCAGCTAAAACACATCAAAATACTTATTTATATACCTATTTCAAGAGCAAGTACACATTACATATGTATTTTGAGAGAAAATGTAGATGTAAATACATATTTAAAAAAGAAAAAAGAAGAGTTTACAGGATCAGGCCAAAGTCCAATCACAGTAACCAACCAGATTCCCATCAGTAGCTTGCAACCAATACCTGAGCTCAGTAACACTCAATGGTTTCCATCAACTAGTATTCAGAACCATTATTGCTTCTGCCTATGGAAGCACAACATAGCCATTGCTGATCCTCATTGATTGGTTTAATTCTCTTTAAAGACATCCAAGTTTGTGGCAATCACCACTTTCATCACTGCCAATCACAGACATAGTTAATGCTACCACCAGACAGCAACAGTTGGGTACCTTATATGAATTAAAATAAATGAGTGGTTTTTTAAAAGTAAAAATTTACAATTAATGTGGAAAGAGAACAGAATTATGGGGACTAATATGTGGAAGTGACAAGCCCAGCTACTCCGGGTGATCGCAGATGACTTCTTGTAGAGCAGAACTTCAATGTACTGGAGGTAGAGCTCCAGTTTGAGTTACACCAGGGCCAACACAAGTCATGTTGCTACCTAAAACCCCAATGCTATCCTAAACCCATGGGCCAACACATTAAGCAGTCTTGCTGCAGTATACACCAATTATTTCCTTCATCTTTTTGACTGCCACCTTCACAGTGCCATCTGAAGCAGGCTCCTTCACCTTGGTCTTTACAGGGCCAATCCTGAGAAGCGTAGTGGATAAGGAAGATAATAGCTGTAATGGTGCCCTCCAGATGTTGTGGACCATAACTCCCATCAGCCCCACTCAGCATGGCCAGTGGTCAGGGATGATGGGAGTTTTAGATGACAACATCTGGAGCGTCCCATTTTGGTTATAGAATATAGGCTCCAGTGGTCCATATAAAGGCCTTTGAAAGTGTTTGAACAAGCAAACATCTCTAAATCTATGGTTGCTTTTCTTATGGATTTTTTTCTGCTGGCTAAGAAGCAGTCCTTCTATGTTAGTTACACAGGACCAGACTAGGAGAGGCATTCCTGAAACAGAAACTGTGCTGTTGCTAAGGTTAAGAAGCTTCTTCAAACGCTTCTTCCAGGTGCAAAGGTTAAATATAAAAACTAATATACATCTAACTTGCTAAAGGCCGGAGAATACCCTCATATTCCAAAGTGCACTCATCTCCTGGGGGCACTTTAGCAAAACGAAGCATTAAGTTTGGAGAGGAAATAGATTAGGTCTCATTTGTCAGTTTCTCCTCCCCTCCTCCACTTGTTTTTTTTTTTTCCTTGGCTGCTATGTTGTTATGGTGGAAGTAATGCTGCAAACATGGCTGCCAGACAACTTTGCTGAAAGGGAATGTTTATAAATTTCTGTTGTCAAAATAAAATCAATTCCGCTATAGGCAAAGGGTGGAAAGGCTTTTCATCAGCCCAATATTTTCATTCAGCTAAACCACTTCTGCAGGCTGTAGGGGTGTGTACGCATCTTCATTCTCTCATTCATTCAGCTTCCTGGAACAGAATCCCCCTCCAGCCCACAACACACACACAGTCTCTTACAAATCTTCTCTCCCCCCATGTGTATAGAGAAAGGGGTGTGTGCAAGCCCCGATTTGTGGGGGGGTTGTGTTCCAGGCCATCGTGTGCAATGATGAAGTTTGCATGAGCCCACCCTGTGCCATTAAGCCCCCACCCCATTCCACCCTTTTCCATCCCCTTTTCCAGCCACTTCCAGGGGGGGAGGGTGTGATGCACACATGTGCGGTCATACATCAGTTGGATGTGTATAAATCGGTCATTGCCTCTATAGCAGGGGTGTCCAAACTTTCTTCAAAGAGGGTCAGATGTGATGAAGTGAACATGGGTGAGGGTCAACCAAAGTTCTAGAGCTATTTTTGAGATTTCCCCCCCATAGTAATTGTTGAGCTGCAGGATACAATTTTCAACAATCACAGTAAAGCCTCAAGAAACAATGTTTAATTAATAGTTCTGGACATTTTAAATCTGAACCAAAGCCTCTGCTATCCTGCCCTGCCTATATCTATTACTTCATTTGCAATTTATTTGTCATGCTCCAGATTTTGGGCGATGCCCAATATTACTCAGAGTAGACCTGTCAAAATAATTGGATTTAAGTTACTTAAGTCTATCACTTTTAATGGGTCTTCTCTGAGTATGACATCCTTGGACATATAACTGTTTGGCTCTGTTCATTTTAGAGCCAAGCCCCAACTTGGTATAATATGTAGATTTAAAATGCAATATGCTTCCATTCAAAAGCAAAACTCCACAAAAAGAGTCAGGTTTTTAAAAGCAATTGTCTTTCTCGTATACTATTACGATGTTCTTTTTGTCTTATGCATGTAGCAAAACATACCAAACATTCAGCAGCAACAGAAAGAAAAAAGAGTGGGGGAGACCTTTTCGGTTTGCAATTTCTTTTTTTCTATACTCTTCTTTCTTCTTCCACTGAAAGTGTCTATAAAATTTTTAAAGGAAAGTAGGTTGCTAAAATGTACTTAATTTGCCATGATAGATTGAGTCCATGCTTCAGTGACTGTAATTGAATCTGTGACCTATTTCTTTAGTAAAGTAGAAAGAGTCTCCTGGGTTTTTGTCGCTACCATCTTTTAATGAAATTCAAAAAGAGAGAGAGAGAGACTGTCAAAATGTCTACACTTTTCCCACTCATTGTTAATGTTATTACTTTACAATTTGTTACTTTTTAATTAATCTTAATAAATGTGTACACAGTGTACCTTAGCAGTTGGAGATGCCTATATATCAATTCAATGCTGACATGCTGTAATGGAAAATTAACGGGACTGAAAGGGCATGGAAAGTGGGGAATATCTCGACACATATTGGTTCTACTTAAAGCATGTTTATATCTCTAATTTACAGGGGCCAGAATATTACTACCACCACAACTCCCCTAGCTAAAGTTAGGGATCAGTCAGCATTTTGATTTTATTATCCATGACTATTTGGCCAATGCTTTGTAACTTAGCTTTAAATAAGAGGAGAGAGGGTAGTATCCAGAATGTTGTTGTTAAATAGCAACGTGATCATTATAACTTGCCAGAATTTTATTTAAAACACCGGCTTGGGCCAAAAGTTTAGCCTCCTTCACATACTCTAGGGGAAATTCTCCTTCAAGGTTCAAGTATGGAAGCTCAGCTCACACCAAATTTCCAGACTTTATTCAGTAATGCATTACTGGACAGAAACCAAAAAGTCTGTCGGAGTATTTCCATTAGAACACATATGATATAGACAAGTATATGTTACCTTAGCTGTTCATGCTCTACCCAACTACCTGCTGCTGCCCCAGTATTTTACAATCTCTCATCCAACCACAGTCTTTGAAAACACTTACTCAACCAATTTTTTACTGTACGTGTAAGAACCTCCCTTGTAAGTTTTACGGAGTTGTTTTTCATTTTGACATTCAGCTGTTAGTTTCCTCTTTAACTGGATCTTACCAGTCTTGTGGTCAGTTCGCATACTTGCATACATGACACTGGCCCCTTCAGTAATGGGCATAACAATAATTCCACTTCAATACATACCATAGGCCAGAACATCATTGTATAGACAACATCAGCCCATATATCCTCACTCTGACTAATTCAGATAATAGGAGTATGGCTTCAACTGACTGTATGAATATTTTTAAGTTTACTTCTTCATGTACTACTGTTAAGCATTCCAGAAACTTATGAGGGGCAGATCCAGATTCCTGAAACCTGCTCCAAAGGGTTGGGGGAACACATAGAACCAATTTAGAGTGATGCAGGTGGAGCTGAGGGGTTCTATTGGGTGAGCATAAATCCTTGCCTTGTCTTGGATGACACTTTATGTTTGGTAACCGGTTTTTTAAAAAATTCAATAAAGTTTGTATCTATGTATGTATGTATAAGTAAGTAAGTAAGTAAGTAAGTAAGTAAGTAAATATCGGCCTTATGGGCTACATTACTTAGCACTACCCTGGATACAACCCAATGTTATTGTTAACAGTAGTAGTAGTAGTAGTAGTAGTAGTAGCAGCAACAACAATAGTGGAATCCTTTCCTCAGCTCCCAAACTTGATATGGTGTTATACTCAGCATCATGAGAGTTTGGCGAATTTTCTCAGTAAAGGATATTCAGCGCATGAAACTTGCTAAATTGATGGACTATAATGGCTCAAAAGTGGCCATTATATTCTATTAGGATACCCAAACAAAAAGATTCCCTCAGCTCACTTTGCTATGCTTCAATGCCATTATGTTTTTAAATGATCCCCCCCTACCCAAAACCTGGAATTTAATAACTCCCTCACTGCTCATGCTTAATGGATTCTAATGTATTATTATCAACCTGACCTTTTCAGTGGTCATCCCTAACACCGGAAAGAAGACTACTGTTTGTTTGTTTGTTTTATGTTTTTTAAAAAAGATCAGAGGAATAAAATATATTTCAGCACCCCAATTTATACATTCTGCTTAAAATTTTGGAAAAGAGTCTGTAATTTTTTAAGGAATAGTTTATTCTCTACATACGCTTTCTCAGACTAATGTGGGCAACTAAGACAAAAATTAGGTGCTTCGTTACATGATGAGTAGATGCAATCATGTAAATTGATGCTCATATTACCTACTTCTTTTTTTTAAACTAGCAATCACATTGACAATTTTACACCAGGCATTAAATATGGGTATGAAAAGATTACAAGCGGCATTGCCAAATGCTTTCTGGGAAGATCATGGAGAAAATTCAACATCAGTATGCCTTGCCTCACATAACATTGCATTTGCATCCCACCTTTTTCTCTAAGGAGCTCAAGGTGCTGCACATGGTTCTCCCCCTCCTCATGTAATGCCCACAACAACTCTGTGAGGTAGGCCAAACTGAGAGGCAGTGACTGGCCCAGGTCAGCCAGGAAGTGGGGATTTGAACTCGCATCTCCCATGTCCTAGTCCAACACTGTAACCACCATGCCACATAATGCCACCCATACCCTGATATTGGATCTGGCAGCTTTTGATCTTCTAATACCATGGTTTTCCTATTCACTAGGAATACAGAAATACTGCCCATCTAGTTCAGTACTGTCTAAACTGACTGGCAGCAGAGTTTTCTATTGTAAATTTCTACAATAGTTCAGCAACAGATTGTCTATGAACCCAAGCTATTTTTATTGTCACTGTTTGAAGGTCCAAACAAGAATGCTCAGTCCAAACCGCTCACATTGTTTCTGCTGATTGTGGCCCATCAGACAATAAGTCAACAATGGAGAAACCTGGACCATTTATCTCTTCATGCCAGGCATAGCAATATTTGGACTACTGCAATATTGGGGGGGGGGGAATCACATAATGTATGCCTACGACAAAGGAAAGAGAAAACATTAACTTTCAATGCTGGAACCTGATTTCATATGTCAATACATCAGATGTACAGAAATACAAGTCAGCCATGGACAACAGGGCTTGGACTGCAAGTACTTTTTTCTTTCCCACCATAAATGGACGTCATCTTTTTTACTTCCTCTCTTTCCTTTTCACTGAAGCATCTGCACTCACTCTTTCATATTTCTTTGGGACCTGATGCTTCACAGCTCAGCAGGATTTGCTGCCCTGCCTAGCCTTCAGCCATCAAATCACTGCTCACATAGAAAAGTCTTCAACAAGACCATGCTGTCCATTTGTTAGAGGCATGGTAACTTTCAGGGAAAGCTCCAGGAACATTATCTCACTTGCTTTCCTTTTTGTTGCTGTAGCTGTTGTCTAAAAGGCTGCTCACTGCTCACTCATCAGCCACTTTAAAAACAGAACAAAACTCCATCTTCCAGAGAATACAAATGTAGCCAATTTTGTACAGTGCCAGAAACACAACTGCTATATATCCAAACAGATTTGGCTGCATGGCTATATAATGAAGCCAATTCAGGGGAAATGCTATGTTCTTGCCCTCACTCTTAATAAGCTAAAGATTTGCCTCCCCCATCTTTTTAGGACGCCCAGAAATTTATCAAATGGGGTGATTTTCACAGCTGCCAAGATTCTTCCTCAAGCAAAATGCTTGGGGAAATCCATTGTTAAGTCAAAAGAGTTTTGACAAGACCAGTGACAATTCTTGGGTTGGGGAGCAGTTCAGCTTAATATTCTGCAGTAGCCAAGTATAAATCTCCATTCTAGGAAACCTCCAACTGAGGGTGCAATTGTTTCATCCTGTTCTTCATGAAAGTGAACAGTGCACATACAGATTAATTTATTTTGCACTGGAATCACTAACTCTTGATTTTCTGAGGGCAAGAAGGAAGGTTACTTTGACATGGGAAAATTCCCATTTGAAGCTACTCTCTGAACGCAATATTCTCAGAGAGTGGACAAATAAAGAATGGAGTTGAGGGGAATAATGTCACATTACATAATGATGCCTAAGCTCCACATGTAAAGAACATAGAAATTTAGTGCAAGAACGTGTTTGGAATTCATTAGCCTCTTTGACTTAAATATTTCCCCCTTCTTTTCAGGGGTTTGCAAGTCAAGCTAAACGCCAAAGAAACAAGGAGTTCAATGGGAGAGTGAAATATTCTCTGTTGCAATGGTTAAGGGACCATTTGGCAGATGGTCAAAAGTCTAGGCAAAGACTCATAAAGCACCACAAGATGAATAGGGAGGGGGGAAGCCTTAAAGCATTGAAATGGAACAACACAGGTTGGGAAGGGACACTTACAATAGTTAATCTATTGAAGATTTCCATCACAGGCTACTAGTGACGGCTTGGAGAGATTCAATTCGCTCTGCATCATAATTTATGTAACCAATACACAAAATGGGGGTTGCAAATGGTTTGTATTCAGAATTAAGAGCATGTTACATCCACTTCTCCCTCAGTTTTGTGCTGAAACAAATCCATTGCATAAAGTGGAAGAAATTGGGCCAATGGGCAGGGAGATCCTTAAAACTGGCAAAAGGGGGGGGCTATAAATCTCCCCCATGAGACTTTCCCAATTTTGTTTAAGGGATGTATAAAGGACCACAAAAACATATGCAAAGGTGCCAACCATACAACTCAAATTAAAAACAAATTTTACAATCTGGTTTCAAGATATCTGCATATGCAATACAGGTTTCAATATAACTCCATGTGTGATTTGCAAAGGAATCCTGCCTATCAATATTGTATTTTCTTCCTTGTAAAACTCATCCAGGGGAAATAAATATTTCAGATTGTGGCAATGTCCTGGGCAAGGAGCACATTAAATGACATCTGGTTCCTTGGCTCCACAGAGGTAATAAGCTCAAGAGGGAGCAGAAACTTATAGCAAGACCATCATTTTAAGATTTATTGGAGGTGTGTGCTTGATATGAGCTCCAGACCGCCGCTTCACTCCTGGTTCCCCAGATAGTATGGTCACAGATTCCAAAAACCCTTCAGAGCAGTAGTAACCCCTGTCCTATACTCTCTACTTTGCCTTTCTCAGTGTCTGGGTCCTTATCAGGAACATCAGAGGTGGACATCAGGGTTCAGTTCAGTTCAAGTAAGCTTTGGCAGTCTGAAGGGCTACCCTCACAACTGGCCATGCTGGCCCGAGCTGAGGAAAATTTGTGTCCAGCAGCATCTAAAGGGGCACAGATTTCCTGTCCTTAGGCTATCTGTTTTGTTTTGGCTGCATTACAGCTCCATGGAAGGTTCACACTGCAAAATTTGACATTGTGGCCAATGAAAGTTTGGACCAAATCCAGCTGCTGATGCACCACAATCTTTTGTGCTTGCAGAACTGCCTTCTTTTTGGAAGTACAGTGGTACCTTAGGTTACAAACACCTCGGGTTACAGACTCTGCCAACCCGGAAATAGTACCTCAGGTTAAGAACTCTACCTCAGGATGAGAACAGAAATCGTGCAGTGGTACCACGGCGGTGGTGGGAGGCCCCATTAGCTAAAGTGGTACCTCAGGTTAAGAAAAGTTTCAGGTTAAGAACAGACCTCCGGAGCGAATTAAGTTTGTAACCAGAGGTACCACTGTACAGCAAATGGGACATCTCAAAAGCACTGCAATGTCAAATGTGCATGAGGAGAAGGATTGCAAAAAGAGAGCCTGTGGCACAGCAGCAGAGTGCATGATTTGTAAGCCAAGTGTTATAGATTCTATCTTTAGGATTTCCCGATAGGGCTAGGAAAGATCCCTGGTGAGCCAATATCAGTCAATACTGATTTGGAAGCTACCACTCATCATAAGCCGGATTCCTCTGAGATGCCTAACTGAAAGTAACCATTTTGAATTTGTCAGCGGCACATAACCAGGAGAAATATTTATGTTGGGCCAGTGAATCTCGGAGTGCCAGTAGTACTAACACAGGCCTGGAGGACCTTTGGCCTTCCAGATGTTGCTGAACTACAACTCCCATCATCCCTAGCCATTCTAGCTGGGATTGATTGAAGTTTAGCAACATCTGCAGGGCCACAGGTTCCTCATGCCTGTATCAACAGAACCTGGAAGAATCCACCAGGAACTTCCCTTTCCCAGTGCTACTGAAATGAATAGCATCCATACCATAGTAATTCCCATTCATTTCAATAGCACTTACACAGAAGCAAATTTCACTCTCTGCCTTGTACTGAAAATGGAATGCTATATTTTTCTTTTCTCTTCTTACTTGCATTGCATCAGATGCATAATAAGTGATCAATTTATATGAGGATTGCATATTATGAAGTCCTACATAGACCTGGGATGCCAAGTTGGAATGTTTAAGAACCAGAATCGCATCAGCACTGTGTCAAATTGAGAAAACAATCAGATTACACATGATGTGGCTTTCTTCTTCAGAATTAGCTCTAATGTTCTGTGGAAAGCAGCCAGGGCTTTCGTCTTGGGTGAAAATCAGTAATGCGTTCTCCAAGTGCCACACATATGGAAAGAAACAGCTAAGTGAATTAATTAGGAGAGTAAGCTTCTAAAGGATATATATTAAAAGGGCCCTTCTCTACTCAGAGTGGATTTGGGACGTGCCACATATGGATGGAGATTTGCATGTTTGAAACAGCTACTTTAGCATGGGGGGTTTCCAATCAGGAGTCGACCGTGGACCATAAGAGCCTGCTGGATCAAGTCAGATATCCATTTAGTCCACCAGCCTGTTCTTAAAGTGGCTAACCAGATGCCTATGGGAAGCCCCCCAAGCAGTCTCTCCACCTGCATTTTCCAGCAAGTGATATTCAGAAGCATCACTGCCTCCAACAGAGCAATCAGCCATCCCTGCTTAAGAGATGGATTAGGTACTCATAAATTGTTTTTTAGAATGTCTTCAACCTGATTTAAGTTTTGGGTTGTTGTTTTTTTAAAAAAAACTGTTTTATCATTGCTGTGACCAGTGGTGTAGTGTGGGTTGCCAGCAGCCGAAGGTGGGAGGGAAATGGATGGAGTAGGCCATGGGTAGGCAACCTAAGGCCCGGGGGCTGGATGCAACCCAATCGCCTTCTCAATCCAGCCCATGGACAGGACAGTCCGGGAATCAACGTGTTTTCACATGAGTAGAATGTGTCCTTTTATTTAAAATGCATCTCTGGGTTATTTGGGGGCATTGGAATTCATTCATTTATCCCCCCAAAAATATAGTCCTGCCCACCACATGGTCTGAGGGACGGTGGAACTATATTTAATTCTAATATAAATATTTAATTGTCATATACATATAGGTAAAGGTAAACGGACCCCTGACCATTACCGTACGTCCAGTCGTGGCCGACTCTGGGGTTACGGCGCGCATCTCACTTTATTGGCCAAGGGAGCCTGTGTACAGCTTCCGGGTCTTTTGGCCAGCATGATTAAGCTGCCTCTGGTGAACCAGAGCAGTGCACGGAAACACCATTTACTTTCCTGCTGGAGCGGTACCTATTTATCTACTTGCACTTTGACATGCTTTCGAACTGCTAGGTTGGCAGGAGCTGGGACCAAACAATGGGAGCTCATCCCGTCGCGGGGAGTCGAACCGCCAACCTTCTGATCGGCAAGCCCTAGGCTCTGTGGTTTAACCCACAGCGCCACCCACGTCCCATATAAATGTATGCAATACAGAATACTTAATATAAAAATAATATAAGACGTGATGTGATGTAAATATTTTATTTTATTTTATTTTAATATTTTATTTTATTTTACTTCACTTTATTTATATCCCGCCTTTTCTCCAAGGAGCCTGAGGCAGCATACATCGTTCTCCTCCCTGTTTTATTCTTCCAGCAACCCTGTGACACAGATTAGGCTGAGAGTGAGTGGCTGGCCCAAGATCACTCAGTGAGCTTCAGGGCTGAGTGGGGATTTGAACCATGGTCTCCCAAATCCTAGTTTGACACTCTAACCACTGCACCACACTGTCTATCAAAAATAACATGCAATATAAACTGCAAAGGAAATGTGCCCAGTTCAAGGATACTATGTATGTCTGCTGGCAAGCTTTGCAAACAATCCCACAAACCAAAAAGGTCTCACAAGAGGGGGTGAACTCTCCTTTCTTGGAGCTTTTAAAGCAGAGTTTTAATCTTTCTTGGAGCTTTTAAAGCAGAGTTATATATCATCTAGTTGAGGTACCTGCATGGCAGGGGGTTGGACCAGATGACCCTCTGGGTCCCTTCCAACTCTACAGTTCTATGATTTTATGATAGCGCAACAAATGGATCCAGGCTACCGTAGTTAAATGACATAGGCTATTTCATTTGACTTTGATAACAGAAGATGAATGTAGCATATTTCTGATTAAAGAAAGCTTTCAATGGAAATAATCCATATCTGGGGCTGAGTCTGCAATCAGGAGCGTCTGGATTCATGCAGAAAGCTTGCAGCACAGTCCTTGGCAGCTATTTTTTGATTGGAAAATGACAATGTGCCTGCCCCTGGCTGGTTTGTGCTGGAGACTGTGTTACCAGCCAGGAAATGAACGTCATTCTATTCGTGCTTACATTTGGCTACACAAAAAGTTTGCAGAGTGAACCAAACATCTCATGAAGGCACCCAGATAGCCCCACAGGGTGGCCTTGTGTTCTACTTTACTGAGGACAGCCCTCTATTTCAGGTATCTTCAACCTTTTCAGACTGAGGACTCTCTTTTTAACCCAAACATGCATTTTGGGACTTATTTCTTCACCATTTAGGGTGGTTGTGCTCCTCTTGTGACCCACCTTAGATCAGGTCGCGACTCAGTAGTGGCCAATGCTCTGTCTTGAAGGGCTCCAAGAGGATGGCCCATTATCTGAAGGCTGCCTGGTCTGGCTTAAGGTTAAAGAACCATTAAAAGTGAGAGTTGAAGGTACCTATGAACAGCAGCAGAATCAGCAAGTCGCCTGGGATCTTCCCCACGCCAGTGAGATGTACTGCATTTCTACTTAAATTACAGCAATCATTTCTAAATTTGTGTTGATTTGCATGCATCACTGTATGTAAATGTTTGCCATTTTGGATGGTGGAAGTTCTCTTTTTTGGGCAAGGTATAACTGTTCACACTCTTCCACAAGGCTTGGTTTTCAGGGATCAGCATCAATCTCCCTACACAAACTGACCCAGACCCTGCGCTTGTCATCTGAGCCCCTTCTCTATGCCTCCTCTTCCAGAGTGTTTCGGAGGGTGGCAACAAGAGAAGGGGCCTTTTCTGTGGTGGCTCCCCAACTGTGGAATGCTCTCCCAGAGAGGCTTGCCTGGTGTCACCATTATACGTCTTTAGACACCAGGCAAAAGCATTCCTCTTTACCCAGGCTGTCGGCTATTAAATAATCTATGGCCTGTTGATGTTAGGGGCGAGGGTTGTTGTTATTATGATCACTTCATCTTTATGCTATCTGTTACTATTCCTTTTATTGCGTGGACAGGCGGAGTCCCCAGATCCCGCGCGGTCCCCCCGTCATGTGGAATAACGACTCAAGACAACGTGCTATGGGATTAAATTGGCCACAACTTTATTAAATTTCAAATGTGGGTAGACCTTGACTCAGGCATTGGGTGTTCTCCCTCCCCAGTCCCCAGCCGGGGACCTAGGGAGCATCAGGGTTATCCAGTGTGTGTGGGGGGGATGGGCTGGCTCTGGAGAACATATGTTCAAGCAGAGATAGCCGCCCCCGTAACGCCACCGCCGAGAGCAATGACGACCTTTCGGCATACGGTCAAAGCCTCCCTTCAGAAAACCCCTTTAACGGGGAACCCTGGTATCGCCACCGCAAAGAGGAAGATGGACAAAAGGATTCCGCCCAAGGCCTGATACCGCCAAAGTTGTGACGTTTTGCTACGGGAAAGGCGAAACCTGCCAATGCAGGGAAATTCCTTTCCGGCCCTTTAACAGCCACCTTAACGTAGCAGCATCCGCATACCTGTGAAGAAAAGTTAACCTGCAAAATAAGACATTAACTGAGGGTGGGTAGGGTGGGAGAAGCTCTGGAGCCAAGTGAGAATTCCCAGGTAAGATCCTCCCTCTATTGTGTGGGCAGGTAATCCCTCCCCTACCTGGCCTGGTCTCCTTGGCAACGCTTCCCCCAGGTGGGATTGGACAACTGACTGAGTTAGGCGGAGACCTCCAGGTATCCCACCTGAGGGAAGGCAAAGCCAAGCCTATGCTGTTGGAGCCGCTCCAGATCTAGGGGCTGCATGCGTCCACGCAAAGGGCGCCCCCCGTTTTAAGCGGGGAGCGGTCATTCTGTTTTTATTATTGGTGCTCTGCAATGTGTTTTAAATGTGGCACATCGCCCTGGGATCTTTTGACAATAGGCAATATATATACTGAAATCATCACCATCACCACCATCATCATCAAAAGAAATACGTGGATTGTTCAGGGTTCCCAAAAACTGAAGTAAACTGAAAGCGTGTGAGATGCAGACAGGTGGGAATCTGTCAAGCCGGTGCAGCTGTGCTGAAACCCAGAAGGAACAGAGCTCAAGCAATGCACCACAAGACAGGTTCCTAGGGGTGTGAATTCATTTTTAAAATTAATGAGCCCCTTTCATGTCATTTGTTTTAGTTATGAAAACAAATGGGAATTCAAACTAATGAGTAATGAATGGAAAATCCATTCTTTCTTGTTTGTTTTATGAATCTGATGAGTTTCTCATTTGTTCCTGTTGAGCTGAGGTAAGGGGGAGGGGGATGAATCACTCTAGCTCGAGTGTGGGCAGATCTCCTTTTTCTTTTCTTTTTTATAACAAGAACCTGAGATCCACCAACTGCAGACAGGTTCAAACAGAATGTGCTTAGAATCAGTGGGGGTTGGTCCATTGGGGCAAATGGGACACTGCTGTCTCATCAACCTCAGTTTGCTCTCAGCCAACCCCCACCTCCTTACGGACACCATATTCAGAAGGTAGCAACCCTAGCTATCCACTCAGCCTCATCCTTGGTCTCAGTGTTGACCTTGTAGAACTCAACAGGAAGGAGAATGAGGACAAAAGTAGAATTCCTTGGCTTTGCCTGTCATTGGCTCTGCTGCCATCTACTGTCGGACTCCATGCCTTCTTCCCAGCCAGTTGCAATGGGGACCAGCCACTACTACATAAAATTGAAGAATACACTTAGAAGCTCGTTTTGAGTACCTGAACTCACTGTCCTGCCGCACACAAAATCCACTCTTGGTTACTCCCTTTTACTTTATGTCAAGGAAGGAATCACGTTCTTCTTGCCATCGATAAGAATTTGTGAGTCAGAAATCCTTGTCAATCTACTTCAGTTTGGCATATGCTGATCTGCACTCTGCTTTAGATCAGCCTTTGCAGGTTACGTAAATATTGTTAATAAATGCACTGCTCTGTTTTATTATTTACTAGCAGCCTCATGCTCAGAATTGCTTGGGAATTCTAAGAAACCAAAACATTTTGAAACAGTTTGCCATCTTGGTACAAAATGGCATGCAACAGTATCCAAATTCAAATGAAAACATGGTTCTTGATCTCAGGAACTGTTGGGTCAAATTTGACGAAAATCAGCACAGTTTTAAAATATCTAGTCAGCCATCTTCAACTATCTAAAGGCTTCTCACATGGACGATGGAGCAAGGTTGTTTTCTGCTGTTTCTAGGGGTAGGACCCGAACCAAGGGATTCAAATTACCAGAAAAGAGATTCCAGCTTAACATTAGGAAGAATTATCTGGTGGTAAGAGTTGTTTGACCATGGAATGAGCTACCTCAGAAGGTGGTGGAATCTCCTTCATTGGAGGTTTTTAAGCAGAGGTTGAATGACCACCTGTCACAGATGCAGTGCTGGGGGGTTGGACTAAATGATCCTTGAGGTCATTTCCCATAATTATATGATGCTAGAAAAGTTTGATTTCCCTGCCTTGCAAGATGCCATATGCCTCATATTCCTAGATGTAGCCATGGTATGACCTCCATATATAGAAGATTACAAATACGCACACAGTTCTCACTTTATGAACATTTGCTATGTGAAATTTCGCTTATTTGAATACAAGGAATTGGTGCCCAAACCTTACTATATGACCCACCAATTCCGAGGTCAGGAATGCATTAGAAATTTCCCCACAGCAATCAATGTAAATCTTCAACTTGTTATGTAAAAGTAAATCATTGACTCATTATGCGAATACTCATCTAATGGACATGTTCATAAACCAGAACATTCATGTATATAGCAACCTTAGGGGAAGGCTGAACTTGATCATACTCCCAGTTCTAGAGGAGGGGGAAATTAACCCTTCCTCTGCAGTTTTGTCAATTAAAATCATGCTCTTTCCACCGGTCCTCCCAGTAGAGCAAATTTATTGCCAGAGAGTAAAATGTTTCACAGATCATAAGAAAGATGAGACAGCAACAAGTATTTCTAGGATGGGATGAAAGCTAAAACTCTTATGAAAGTCAGGGTAAAATGATATTATGCTGTCTCTTCCAGCTGGGAGATGTTTTCTCCCTCCTCCTCACCCCCTTTATGTTTATTCTACTTAAGCAGCTATTCAATGGCTTGTTTCTATGCTTGTGTATCTATTTTGCTTCCTTATGGCTTTAATAAAAAATAGACCTTTTTTATTCCCAACAATGCCAGATAATTAAACACTTTTTAAAGGTTGCCTATAATCCAGCTTGTGCAGATGGCATTTCGGCACCCTCATCTTTTTCTTATTTTAAACCCAAAGCCAAGGTTCATGAAAAAACCACCTTGATGAAATGCCCAGATGTAGATTTTTGTCCATACAATTTTCTTTCAAATCAGTCACATTTATTAGTTTTATAATATATATGTATATTAAAGCAAATTTTAATGAAAAAGTAGCTTCTTTTATGCCCAATCAGATCCTATTAAAATTAAATGACTTCTAGTAACCCATTGATGTGATAAAATAGACTCCAAAAAATGTACAGAATATTAAACAAATGTTTATATTAAAGCTAGCTGCATTCAGGTGAAAGTGTGATCAGTGGAGCAAAGCCCCCGCAAGTATGTTTGCTGAATATTAAAACGTTCCACAGATCACAGGAAGACAAGACGGCAACAAGTGCTTCTGTGTTGAAGGGAAAGAGGTGGGATGAAAGGTAGAGCTCGGATGAAAGGCGTCAACAAAAGGAATGCACTCACAGGATGCAAATGAATGAATGGATTCAATGTATTGTTTTGCCAGAAGGACATAGCAGCAAAAAAATGCAATTGACATGGAAATCAGCCTTGAAATATGCACCGTTGAGTCAGAAGGGCTTTGCAGGACAGGAATGCCAGCTTGTTTAACATTGACAGATTCCGCCGATTGTGCTACGCACTGCTTTGTGCGTTCAGTATTCTAAGCTAGTCGCCTGCGGTGCTGTTAGATACAGAAGGGCTTTTAGAATCAACAAGAAACATTGCTTGCTGGGAGAGGTAGCAGGCTGCGAGAATGGGAAACAGGAAGTGGCATGGGAAAGAGCTTCCTGGATCTTGGTAGCATCACCTTGCAGTTGTTTAACTGCTTCATGCTTTCAATGAGTATGTGTAGGGCAATGGTGGAGAACCAAAGGTTGGATGTGGCCCTCCAGGCTTCCTTATCTGGCCTTCAGAGTTCTCCCTAGGCCATGCCCCATCTCCCCAAGTGATGATCCTCACTGGGCCTGCTACACACTTCCATTTAGCCTGGTGGAAGATTCCAGACAGATAAAAGGAAGCCCTTTCATCCAGTGCATAGTTAAATTATGGAACTAGGAGGCAGTGATGGCCACACACTGAGAAATTGACAAATTCATGTTGGAGAGAGCTATCGATGGCTACTAGCCATGATGGCTATGCTTTGCCTCCACAGTTGAGGGCAGCAACGCTTCTGAATACTAGATACCAAAGGAGAGGAGGGTGCTGATCTTACTTGTGAGTTTCCCACAGGCATCTGGTTGGCCATTGTGAGAACAGGATGCTGGACCAGATGGGCCATTGGCCTGATCCAGCAGGGTTCTTCTTATGTTTTTATGTTTTGAGATTCTTAAAAAAAATCCTAATAATAATAACAACAACAACAACAACAACAACAACAATAATTTATTATTTATACCCTACACATCTGTCTGGGTTTCCGCAGCCACTCTGGGTGGCTTCCAACAAAAGATTAAAAATACATTAAAACATCAGTCATTAAAAACTTCCCTAAACAGGGCTGCCTTCAGGTGTCTTCTAAACGTCAGATAGTTGTTTATTTCTTTGACATCTGATGGGAGGGCATTCCACTGGGCGGGAGCCACTACCAAGAAGGCCCTCTGCCTGTTTCCCTGTAACTTCACTCCTCGCAGTGAGGGAACTGCCAGAAGGCTCTCAGCGCTGGACCTCAGTGTCCAGGCAGAATGATGGGGATGGAGACGCTCCTTCAGGTATACTGGACCGAGGCAGTTTTTATGTGCAGTTTTTGCCTGATACACACATTTTTGCATGCAATTTCCCCCGATATTATGTATCTTATGTCTTATTCTCACTAATATATGGCTTTTTAGACAAGCTGTCCTCTAATATACACATGTGTGTATACACTATTCAGTTGGAGAGCAACATCACAGAACTTGGAGAAGTGCAAATTTCAAAGAATACCTGTGTTTCAGTTCACATGTTGTTTCCCTAAGCAGAACGACCCAAACTCAGTGTGATCCAAAAGACTGGGTAATAACAACAACACCATTTTCAGTTCACATGTAACGATTCATACTGTGGAGGCCAAACAAATATCTGCTGGGAAGTGGAATATCCTGTAGAAATGTACAGGAAGACATCACATGTGGTGTTGGGTGTGAGGCAGGGAATGTTGTGGCTTGGCCAAAAAGGAGCCTGCATGTACCAGCTGTTGGCTAATCAGCTGTGTGCTGGGCTTCACAGATTCAGATGATCATCTGTGCATACTGCTTTATAAAACCTGATGATCAACTGTCCACCCTTATTGGTCTACAGAGTGTATGATTGGGTATATGAAAGGGACAGGTATTTTGGCCTTTCTCTTCAAAACAGCATATATTTTAAGGCCTGCTGGTTGAGATAATTTCATTATCTCAGCTCAATCAGTTTGCTCTTGCTTTCTGAACTGAAAAATGGCAGAGAAAGAGAGGACGATTCTTTAAAATTTAAAAGCACACCTAGGCTTTATTTTTGTTTTTAAAAAGTTCAGGCTCATTCTTCCTTAATTGATAATTGATTTTATTTGATTCATGAAGCTTTTCTTAGCATTCAATTTCTTTTGGACAAGGGTTTTACACCAGTCTGTCTCTGTATGGTCTGCCTCACATCCATGGCACTTGAGAACTAGTTCGTCCACACTTCAAACCCTTCAGAATCTGCCGCCTGAGGCTGCCGCCACACCCTAATGGTAGGGCCGGACATGAATAACAACTCGTAGAGGGAAATTACTTGGAAAAGGATTCCTGCATGCACTGCCTATGTCTGTGTGTCCTGTGCCCGGCTAGGAAGATTTGCCTTAAGGTATGTCACTGGAGACCCCTTCTTTCCCAGCTAGACTCATTAGCTCCTAACTGAAAGATAGCAAGAGGGGAAACGAATACATAAAAAAAATAACTTTATTTGATTAAAAATAAAGTTTTCATTTGTTTAAAAATAAAACTGATAATAATCTTCTTTGACAATTAATCTTCTGTGATTCAAAATGCTAACTGTTTTGTTGATCAATTTATGAGATGGTAGCAAAAGATGAAATATTTTGGCAAGTTACCCTCCCTCCTTACCTCCTGATAGCATTGAGCAAGGTCTGTTTGGCTCAGCAGTGCTGGCTTCCTATTAATTTCTGAGCCTGAGGGAGCAATCCTTTACATGAGAAACTGGCCTAAAGCAAGGTGCCATAAATTAAGCCAGCATAAAATGTATCAGATCCAAACTCTGTTCAGGAACAAGACTACTGCTGGCTGATCAAGCCTAAATCTGGCATGATGGAAGACAAGCCTTTAAAATTGCATTTGAGTGACTCCTTTGGCTTAATTTACATCAGGATGCCAAGTCACCTGACTGAGCTGAACAGGCTTAGGTTCCAGCCTCAGCCCTGCCCATTCCGTGCCTCCAGAACACCCCTTTTTCATAGCTTATGCTGGTTTATGATCAACCAGGCTCAACTCATCTGGCTGAGCCAGGATGTGTGTGGCAGATGGAGTGATGGTATCTTTACCATGGATTAATCCTTCCATAGGAGCCTTCCATAGGATTGCTCCGTTAGATGTTCTGCCCACGATTTTTAGGATGTCTGGTTCTTTTAGCAGTTAATGGGTTAAAGACACAGACCCCACCTTCCTTCTCCACCCATGGATTAAAGCTATTCAGTTCTTCTTCTCTTTTGTAATTTTAGGTGAAAGTCAGTTCTGAAAGCTATGGTTCCTTATGAATCTTCCACAGTTATTCATGAGGCACAGCTGAATGCACTCTATGCTGTGTGTGTGTGTGTGTGTAATATCAGCTGCATTATCTAGATAGGTGTATCTTTGTCAGCATCTAAATATCATTCCCAGGAGTTGTAAGTGTTCAGCGACTCTTTCTTTCTTTCTTTCTCTTTCTCTCTTTCTTTCATTTTTTTAGCAAACATCATTCAGGCATTGTAAGACATATAACTACCATATAAGAAATGACCTTTAAGTGTGCCTTCCTTCCCATTATCTACCTCCTGTGAAACAGAAGCAAGTTGGACCCACAATCTCAGTAATATCTGCAAAGAAGCTATTTATTTTAAAATTATTTCTCAGGCAGGAATCCAAGCATAATTTTTATTAACAATAGCCACCAAAAAATAGAAAGAGAGAGAGAGAGATGATACGGTATTCAAAAGGAATAATAACAGGCTGTTCACCTCAGCTTCCTCCGACAAAGAATCTCATATACCATTTGTATTTTTGCCAAAAAGAGAAAGGGGGTGGGGGTGGGGTGGGAGCAGGGATCCATGAACATTTAATTCTTTATTACACTTTTCCAATTAAATCCCTTATCGCCAGCATCTCCTAGGAGCAAAACTTTCCTAGCAGCAGCAGTACCACTAAAGCCTCTGCAATCTCGAAACTGACTGAGCCAGTGTGATTAATTTACCCTTTATTTATATCTATATATCTAAAGGGCAAATGTCAGTGTCAGAATTATTATTTCCAACAGATAATTTTATACAGGCTTTTCACTTCGCATGGCAGCCTTATCATCCTTTATGAGCAATTGTGATGTCTGAGTCATGCTATACTTTGTGTTGAATTCTGTCTAGCATAGGGAGGAGTCATTAGGGAAAGAGGGAGCTGTTGGTGCAGAAGAAGGGCCATGATCCACAATAACAGAAAAGGCTTGTGTGAAGAGCTATCTGGCCATTATCATACTGTCCCATTTTTATCAGGACATCCCAGAATTACAGAAGCCACCCAGCTTCTGATTCCATTCCCAAATGTCCAATTTTGGCTCTCATGCTCTGGTCATTCCAGAGCGTGTGACCAAAAGATGCACATTTTTTGGTCCCACGCTCTGGCATGAGTCAGGTGGCCTGAGGCCAAAAGACACACTCTCACCTTGTGCCTGTGTGCCTCCCAGCCCTCTTCCGCTTTTCAGAAGAGGCTCTGGCTTCCAGAATTATGTCAGCTGGAAAGCCAAGTTGCCACGGTTCTTGAAGCAGCACGGTAGTGGGGGGTGGTGTATAAGGGCCCATCCGCGGGATGGTGTGGGGCAGGGCCTGAATGAGAGGGAGTGGGTCCTCATCTAGGTTGTGTCCCATTTGCCTCACTTGGAGGGCATGCATTGTGTGAACAGAAGGGGATATTAGGATTTCAAGCTCCCCGGTGCGGATTTTATGATTGGTATATTTCACACGCCTGTCTGAGTGGAGCCTGAGTAAGGAAGACTGTCTTATCTCTCTTCTGGTGTAAGTCTGTGAAACTGTATTTTCACTACTTTTACGCTGTCTTGTATGTACAGTGGTATCTCAGGTTAAGTACTTAATTCATTCTGGAGGCCCATTCTTAACCTGAAACTGTTCTTAACCTGAAGCACCACTTTAGCTAATGGGGCCTCCTGCTGCCGCCGTGCTGCTAGAGCGCGATTTCTGATTTCTGAAGCAAAGTTCTTAACCTGAGGTAATATTTCTGGGTTAGCGGAGTCTGTAACCTGAAGCGTATGTAACCCGAGGTACCAGTGTACTCAGAACTGGAGAGAACAGATGCCATAATGCTGTTGTCTGTAAATATTCTGTAAATAAATAGTAGTTTAGAACTACGATGCCTCTTTCTTTTTGCTGTGTCAAGAGAGAAGGCTAGTGTGCATAAATCAAGTTGGTTTATGTCGCTGGAGCGCCCTGGAAAAGAAGGGGATGCCTATTCCAGAGCCATGCTCACCGGAGGACGCTCGGAGATCTGGGAGCTGCAGATAGCCTGGAGCGCTCTCCCAATAGGGACAAGCTTCCCTTGAACCAAGATGTTGATACTGATTGCTGGGGGAAAGTTGACAGCAACTGAATTATCCACTTTGGGATAAATCAGCCTTAAGGGATAAGGGTAAAACTGTTTGTGATTGTTGAAATGGAAGAATTCTTGGTAGAACTAGGGGTATGGTGGCAATTCAAAGAGGCCAAAGTGCAGTGGGGTAAAAGGTCATAGGCATTTGGCGGGAGACACACTGTGTAGGTGTTTGTGTGCTAATTCTAGAAGCCTCCGTGGCAGTACATTTCTCTGCCTATAAACAAAAGCTGATGTCCCCTACCCAAATGCAATGTCAACGTTTTGTTGGCAATCAAATTATGACATTGATTCACAAAGCTGTCCCAACAGACAAACAAGGCTGCCAGTAATCCCAGTGCCTATTTAAAGATGAACAAGTGAGGCAGAGGAATGAAAAAGACACTCTAACAAGACTCTTCTAGCAATCACAGAGACTTGGGGAGCAATCCTATGACAAGATGGGCTGGGATGAGCAGCTTAGGATGCAGTGGTTCTCTGGCTCAGCCAGCTGATTCCCAGCTCAGTTGGGCTCAGCCAGAGTTCAGTCCCCAACCCTGGCTCAGCCAAAGAAATGTCAGCTTTAAAATCACAGAATTGTAGAGTTGGAAGGGACTCTGAGGGTCATCTAGCCCAACCGCCAGAAATGCAGGAATCTCAACTAAAGCATCCAGCTGGCAGAGCCAAGGCTGGTACAAGACCTCTGAGAGGGCTTTTCGGGGGGGGGGGGGACAGGACCAGGACCAGAGAGAAAGAGCTTTACAGTGGTACCTCGGGTTACAGATGCTTGAGGTTTCAGAGGCTTCAGGTTACAGACTCCGCTAACCCAGAAATATTACCTCAGGTTAAGAACTTTGCTTCAGGATGAGAACCGAAATTGCATGGTGGTGGTGGCGCAGTGGCTGCGGGAAGCCCCATTAGTGGTACCTCAGGTTAAGAATAGTTTCAGGTTAAGAATGGACCTCCAGAATGAATTAAGTTCTTAACCCGAGGTACCACTGTAGCTGGATCCCAAGGTCATTTTGCTTGGTTTCATACCCTCACAGCCCATCATAAACCACTATTTTAGAGGAGCAGCCCTGCTGCTGAAAAGGGTTTGGGTTTGGTGTAACTCTACGCTAGCACATGTAGCACACACCAGCTTATTTACACCAGATTCTTTTGCATAGGATTGCTCCGTTAAACTTAGATTTGAATCACTGCTGCAAAACCCAGCATAGCCCAGGCTCATCTAATAAGACAGGCAAATGCTGCCATCTATTAATATTCTTTTGCTTCTTTCACATATGGAACTGTCATTGTTATCAATAGGAACTCAATATCTGGGTCAAAGGCATTAGGCAGGCTTAATTCTTTCCATGTTACACACTGGTGCATTTGTTAAAATTATCTGGAACACAGAGAGAATTTGATAAGTGAAGCAGACCAGAGCCCAAACACAATGTGTCCTTTATGTTGACTCTCTCATTATGGGGAAACTTCGTGAAATGCAAAGTTTCCCTTTGTTAAGCAGAAATAATAAGCATGCAAAGTGGGGGGAGGGAAACCCCGAGACTACTATTACCAATGTGCCATTGGGTAATGAAGTGATACAGTAACATTATCTGGATAGCAAAAAGCGCATGTGTGTCACTGTGACTTATGTAAGCAGAGTGTGAGCTTTTTCACCTTGATTGCTGCCACATTCCTTTCATAATATTTGAATATTTAAAAAAAAATACTTTTCTAAGTTAAAGAAAAAAGCCTGCAAGAAGTGCAATCTGCTTGACAGTGAATGCATAATTGTGGTTCAAAAACTTGCTTCAACACATGAAGAATATGAGCAAATCCGACTGCCTTGCTGACTGAGAGAACACAAGGGTACTATTTCTCTTAAAGGAGCATTCACAAAAAGCGTTTGGATTCTGAATCCTTCCTTCCTGCATTATTCTCACTGAGGGTTGGTTTCCCATTATGCTCACTGAGAGTTGGTGTAAATTTCTCTACCCTTCAAGATGACTGAAAGTGAATGTGTCTATGGGCTCCAGTGGGGGGGGGGGACATTGAAACATTGAATTTCAGCTGATATGAGGCAATATGAATTTATGCTCTGCCTCCACAGAGGCTTCTGAATCCCAGTTGCTGGAAACCACAGGCAGGGAGAGGGCTTTTTGTGCTCAGGTCCTGCTTGAGATTTCCCACAGGAATCTGGTCAGCCATTGTGAGAACAGGATGCTGGACTAGATAGGCCATTGGCCTGAGTCTGCAGGCAGGGGCGTTCCAAGGTGGGGGCAAGGGGGCGCCCCGGGTGCCATTCCAAAGGGAGGGTGACAAAATGTCAGCCCCCTATCGGCGGCACCCCCCGGGACACACGCCGCTCCGGGTACCAGAGCAGGTTGCTTTGCCTTTGTCTGCAGGCTCTTCTTATGTTCCTATGCTCTTTCTGTGGTGAGTCATCTGTGATGGAACATTCACACATGCAAGTCACCTCTTGGTGGCCCATTGATAAGTGATGAAGAAACAAGTGTGAGTCAGCTTTGGAAGAGGACGTATTTGAAACATGGCCAGGTCTCAGCTGAGTGGCAGAGCATACATTTTACATGCAGTAGGTCTGTAGTCCAATACAGGTGTCTATCGGTTACAAAAGCATCAGGTAGCATAGGGACAGGAGACAAATCTGACTGCTTTTAAAGCCTGATCTTTCAAATTCACAAGTTCTAAAACAAAGTGAGAACAGAAGAACAGTCATCCTTCAAAATTCACACATGTCTGAATTTTGTGGTACAGTTCACCAACCTCAGAATGTTTACAAAAATGCATATACTGGGGTGGGAGGGTATATTAGTGGAAATAACATACAAAAATGCATTATATTCTGAAATAATCCTTACAAAAAGGCGTATATTTGTCAAAACTGCATACAGACACGTTTAAATCCGCACCTTCCTGTGGTTCCTCATACTGTTGAGACATGGTCAGTAGCTGACCACTCAAGAAGCAAACCTCTCCCTTAAGATTCAAAAAAGGGAGAACCATTTATGTAGCTTCATAAAACTGGAAACATATGGTGAGATGAGGTGTGGGAGTGGGAGAAATATCCACAACCAGAAATGATAAAAGGCATCTCTTCATTTTATCTGGGTAAGCCACTTGCCACCTGTCAGGGAACTGCCATCGGAGCGCAGGGTGGTGGAGAGGCTCTCGGATACTGGGAGACCCTCGGATGCTAAGGAGGGAACCAGCAGGGGGAGAGGGAGAGTTTCCGCTGAAGAAGGAGGGGAGGAGGAGACAGTGTTGGAGGTGAGGCACAGAGACGCTTCAAGCGAGACCAGTGGTGAGAGCTCGGGGCCTCCCCTTGGGACGCCCACTCTGCGCAGAAAGCTGTCGCGCAGAGAATCTAGGAGGAGACTTTCTGTCAAAGAACTTTTATGTTGGAAGAAATTCAGGAAACGCCCACTGACGGATTCTGCCAGTGATTAAGGCAGCCACGCACTCATGGCTGTCCGGCTAGAGAGAGTTTAAAACTAACCACAAAACTGGGAGCGTTTTAGCGCTTACGCACAAGCAACCCCTTATGCCATTACACCACCACATAAAGCTATCAATTCAGCAACAGAAAACTGACAATTACCTAGTGTGATGTATTTGGGATTACAGACACCATCTCAATTACAAATGTTGATGCTTCTTGCTTACCTATAAATTACAGTCTGCAATAAGTTGCCTAGAAGTAATTTGGATAGTTAATTCTGGAATAAATGTAAGACTATGCCAGATGTAGTCTTTGTTATTATCATTCTGCAGAGACGGCAGGATTTTGTTGTCTGTGACCATCCCACAGCTTATAAATGACAAGATTGTTTTGATGGACCAATCCTTCAGTGAGAAATCTACAAAGAACAACAGTTGTTAGGCTTTTGTTCTGCAAATAAAGCCTGTTGAAACAATAAAGATGAACAGACTGTGACCATATTTCCCTGAAGCCTTTTCCCATCTCTCCTAAAGTTTCGGAAACATTCGGGATGAGCAGTTACCAAGTGGTAACTTCCTGAGGTATATATAGATATGTAATCACTGAGGTCCAGCCTTCCCCTACCTGGGGAAGAAAGTACACCTTCACACAGTGCATAGTTAAACTCTGAAATTCACTCCCACAAGAGGTAGTGATGGCCACCAATTGGGATGGCGCTAAAAGAGGATTAGACAAATTTATGGAAGATAAAGCTGTTAGTGACTACTAGCAGGAGTGCCAACTTGACCCCACAACCAAGGGTGCCTGGGACTGTGGGTGCCATGCAGCGTGCATGGCCCTGGCACCAAAATTTCTAGGTGCCTGGCCCCGTCATGGGAAATTTTGTGGGTTCCTGGGCACCCAGGGCCCCAGGGAGTTGGCACCCATGACTACTAGCCACAGTGGCTATATTGGAGGCAGTATGCCTTTGAATGCCAGTTGCTGGGAATCACAAGAGGGGAGAGTGTTGTTGTGCTCAAGTTCTGCTTGTGGGCTTCCCATAGGCATCTGTTTACCTACAGTGAGAACAGGATATTGGACTAGATAGGCTATTGGACTGATCCAGCGAGCTCTTACTTTGTTCTTGAATGGGCTATGGTGGATGCATATGGCTAGCAGAAACAGGTATTGTCACCACCACAGAATGCATCCACTAAAGTTCCAGTCTGCTCCATTGACTTGAAATGGATGCAACTGCACTGTGGCCACATCTGCTGCCAGGCTGCAGGTTCTGTGGGCTGCAGGGCAGTTTGAGGGCCCCTGACTTTGAATGCTGCAAATCTTCTCCCTCTCCCTCCCTCTCTCTCTCTTTCTCATGTTTATTCCACTCTTCCACAGAAAAGTAAAAAGTGATTTTTTTATATAATATAATGTAGCATCATATTTTTAGATAGATTGTGTGGGTGAGCATAGATATTACATACACACACACAGCCACAGTATATATAGTATATATGCACATATAATATTCAATGTATTATATTTTGCCATCTCCATCAGTGCTGAGGGACCTTGAAATGACAAAAGTGTCAGCCTTTAACAAGTATCAACCTTTTAATTTCTCCTCCCCACCCCACCCCGTCTGTAAATGGTTAGATGTGAATGATAAAGATATGGTGAAGGGTTATCCATCACACCCGGCCTTCCACCCAGGGGTCACTGCACAGCCTTAGAAACCCGGAGATAAATCTTTTGATGAAATACTTTCACAATTCTTTGGAGACATTTGGAGTTAATGCTAGTGTTTATCCCAGAGTAGTTCCACTGCCATCAGCAGAATCAAGGAGTGTTTATAATGCAGTTTGCATCAGTACACCTTTGTCACAGAGTTTATTTGGGTAAGATCCAGGCAGGGTCAACTGGAGACTTTGTTTTGCAGGCATTCTTTAGAGGGCAGGGTGGAGGAATCTGTATCTGAAGCTCACCAACAACAATCCCTAAAAAGCATAAGAAATATTTGTGTGTTTTTTTAAAAAAAGATTCAGAATCAACAGCAAACGATGCATCCATCTTGCCAACCCCAGATGTTTGTATTTTCTCACTAACTGAGGAGGATCACTGTAAGTAGTAGCCTTGAGGTTTGGAATTACAGTGCAGGGACCATCTTTACAGCAATGAAAATGTGATTATACAGAGTATTAAGGACGATACCCAGAGAACAGTATCTGAGGTTTTCACCAAACGTTTCTGCTGCTTTCAGAGCAAAGAATCACATGGCAAAAGGAGAAGTATCAAGTGAAGTAATTCATGGCCTAGGAAAAGCAGAGGGGAAATTGAGATTGTATCACTAGCTCCGCTGCAGTACAGAGAGTATCTTAATGCCAACGGCCCATCAGGACTGGGTGTGCAGTGGAGCATAGTATTTCTATCAGAGGAGCTTAAAGAAATTGAGCATTGTCTTTATTAAGACTAAACGTGCTGTACCCAATGAGACATTTGCTCAGAGAAGAAACTGGCAATTTATCACCCCTTATTTCAATCGGAGAAGTAAGGAACAAATCTTATGAGGGATGTCTTTCCACCCTCTCAGAAATTACCACTCTGGCTCAGCATGGTAATAGTATGTTTGAATCAAGCTTGGTGCTATATAGCAAAATGCACATAACAGGGCTGGCCCAAGGCATTTTGATTAGGGTTGCCATATTTCAAAAAGTAAAAACCAGTACACTCCAAAGTTGTTCGGCTTTTTTTAGACAAACCCCAAATGCAACGTTTCGATTGACTTGTCTAAGATCCAGGACATAGTGTTGTCTTTCAGAAATCCCCATTCCCCTCCCCCCGGATGTCAATTTCACCTTTGAAATCCTGGTAACGTCCAGGAAAGTCTTAATATTATGGCAGCCCTAATTTTTGTACCTGAGGCGAACCACAAAATGGTGTCCCACTCCCCGCCAAGGAAGAACGGGGGTGAGTAAAGATCTACATCTGGTACAAGGGGGGAATAAAGATCTACATCGGGATCTGCTGCCCCCTGGATCCTGCTATCTGAGGTATTCACCTCATCTTGCCTCGTGAGTGGGTCAGCAGTGGCACACAATAAAGCAGAGGAGAAGGTAAGTAAAATGGCTGGCATAAATACATATGAAATGAATGGTTGTATCCCTGCATGGCCAAACATAAGGGGAAGCAATGCAACTCCTCTGCTCATGTAATACTCCAAGGACTGATTCTGTAATACAAGCTGTCTCTATGCCAGAGACATTTCTTGGCAGGAAATCCAAAACTAGAGCATCCAGTGTTTTCTTGAAGGTGTCCAATGAGCAGTTGTGTATTGGCAAATTTTACATACTCACAGCCCTACCTCCTCACAGCCACTCCCCCTCACAGCCCTGCCCCCTTCTGAGAATATACAATAACCTTATCAAGGTCTAAACCACTAAGCATCTTGGGCTTGCTGATCACTTGCTCTGTCCCAGCTTCTGCCAACCTAACAGTTCAAAAGCATGCCACTGCAAGTAGATAAATAGGTACCGCTGTGGTGGGAAGGTAAATGGCGTTTCTGTGCACTCTGGCACTCGTCACGGTTCTCCGTGCACCTGAAGTGGTTTAGTAATGCTGGCCATATGACCCCAAAAACTGTCTGTGGATAAACACTGGCTCCCTTGGCCTGAAAGTGAGATGAGAGCCACAACCCCATAGTTGCCTTTGACTGGACTTAACCATCCAGGGGTCCTTTACCTTTTACCTTAATAATAATTAGGAATGTATTACAACGATCAGTGCAGATCTCCATGTGTTTCCTTTAGTGAAACCTACTATTTTTCTGTGCACGTATATGGACAAATGCTTTAGAGTGCTCTGGTAAATTATTTGGGAATGACTTAACTTGTCTTTTTCTTGCAGTTCCACTGTACATAACAGAACTTGTACGCCATTGTCCCGAAACTGAAGTGCCTTGTGTTTTCAGCATTCCTAAATGCCTAGCTTTGGAGCATACAAAACAACTCCTCTTCAGTGTTCTTTCTGTATGCCTTCTCCTTAGTAACTCTAGGAGCCAATCCTCAGTGGCTTCAACATGCTGGTGGTGGTGGGGCCAGAGGCAAGTGGCTGGAGTAATGGATGCCCATAAGGAAATGAAACTCTTGGGCATAAAAGATTTCACTGGAATGTTAAGGAGCAATGCATGAATGCATGTCTTTTCTCTGGCCTTTGTAGCATGTTTGTATACCTCTCAGCTCCTAGAAGACCTTGCATTTGAGAAATTTCTCTTGAAAATAAATCTTTCCATGTATTCTTTGGTTCCCTCATTGGAGGTATCAGGCATTCCTCATGAGCAAGTAGTATTTGGCAGTTAAAGATATGACTTGCAGAATCTTTCAGCTATGAAACCAAGGCCCTTACTTTATCAGGAACACAGCTATTGACTGGGGAGCAAAGCCCCCTAAGATACAAAATCTTCAGACCATGAAGGGAAATTGAATGATTTTCTAATGGAGTATATCTGATCGCCACTGGCTTTTGGGTCTTCTCTTTAAAGTCTGCTCACTGGGGCATACATGACCACTCAGTCACAGACAGATTTGTTACTTTTGGGCTTTCAAGATGGCCATCCCTGCAAGTCCATAACAAAATTGATAGGACTTTAGTGGGTATACATTCCTTTGCAATTCATGATGAACCTGAATTGGATTCAATTTCATGCCAGATTTGGCACTCTCAACGGAACGCCAACTCAAAAATGTTTTCTTTTAAAAATGCTTAGGTATAATACTGCTGTTGCAGTTGGTAGCAAACATACCGATGCCCCACAATGCAGATTACATATGTTTGATCCTAACGGTCAAGGGTCAGGATCCAAAAAGTCCTTCATACAAGTGGAAAGAATGGGTGGATTACTGATTCTCCACTTCTAAACTGCATTGCATGCCATTCTAGAAGTTTTGCTGACTATTAGGAGTGGAACAAGGGACTGCAGTGCAAAGGAGATGGGAAAGCTAACCTGCCTCATTTGCATTTTCCAAAACAATATGTGAAGCAAAAAAAAATAAAAATCCATCCTTAGCAATTTGAACTTCTCAGAATCTTGCAGTTCCATTTTATAGCCATACAATGTCTACAAAAATATGAGGGTAAGTGTGCATAGAAGGTATATATTAGTAAAAATAACATGCTAAAAGACATCATATTAGTGGAATCTGTGTTGCAAGACAGTGTGTTCCAGGACAAATTATATACAAAAAATGTCCGTATTAAGAGAATTTTGCTGCTGAATTTTCATGAGGATTAAAAACAAAACCACCAACTGATGTGGAAGCATGGAGAACAGCACTGAATGGAAAAATGAGAAACTGGTGAAAACTGAAATGGACAATGCAAGGTCCCCAAACATGCTAAGGATTCCACTCTCATTCACTTGAATGTAAGTAAAAGTCCCCTGCTTCAAAAGTTGACCATCAACAAGTTCGTAGGTGGCGAGGGTTGCATGCAGCATCTACCAGTCTGTGGAATGCTTGTGGATGACTTTTCTCTTGCATTTCAATAGTGTGGTGAAGAAGTGGCAGAAGCTAAGCCGAGAGAAACAAATCTGTCCTTTTGGGGGTCTCTGATTTCCTTTTTTCAATCCTCATCTGAGTTCTCCACATTTCTGCCATTTGCAATATATATTTTCTAAATCCTTGTGAGAATTTGACAGCGTTTAAATATCCTAATAAATGCATTCTTGTATGCAGTTTTGATAAAGGCACACTTTTTGCAGGCAAATTTTTGCTGGATCAGGCCAATGGCCCATCTAGTCCAGCATTCTGTTCTCACAGTGACCAACCAGAGGCCTGTGGGGAAACCTCTAAGCAGGACATGAGCGCAACAGCACTCTGTCCACCTACGATTCCCAGCAAGTAGTATTCAGAGATGTAATTCTCCCTCCCTACTTAGAATCCTTCTCTAAATGTGCTGCCCACCATGCCTTTATCCTTTGACTGGTTGAGAATCCATTCTTCTCCAGTGGGGCTGCCCTGCCCAACCTCTTCCAGTTTGCTGGGAATCTGCTGTGTGAGTCCCTCCTGACATAACGGCTAAATCGGTTTTCTCATCTCATCTCTGTTTTTGGAGCCTCCCCAAATTAGCATTTTGTTTTCTTTTAATGAGAAGTCACTCTTAAAAAGAAAAAAAGATGTTGCTTGCATTGATTCTGTGACAGACTTGCCTAGTTTTCTGCAGGAATACCAGGCTAATATCCAAGCTTGAGTAGATATCAGAAAACTGCATAGCTGAAATAAAAATCAATATTGAACCATGCTGATTGCAAACACATACCCTGAAAATAAAATGGCTTTTCACTGTAGATGTAATTTTTTAAAAAATTACAAGATATTCAATACAGTCACTATTGATTATTTTGGCGAGAGTTTCTGAAGGCTAATGGAGGCAACCTGTACCAGCTCCAGTACACAAAACTGATTATGTCGTCCTAGCAACTGCTTTAAAAGGTGGGGTGGATCTCACCTAGCAAAAGCAATGAAAATGCAGAAACTTGCTGTGATAGATAAACTAAATGAAAGGGGTTTTGTTTTGTTTTGTTTTGTTTTTTAAAAAGGGACTCGACTCCATTTCCTACCCACCCCACTTTCCAGATAGGTCTGTGCTAAGTTGGGATAGTAGATTATAGAGTGGACGCGTTGTATAAGTTAATGGAAATAATGGCTCATGTTATTTGTCTGAGATGTTGCTTCCCTGGCTATGTGCTGTAATTGCTATTACCAATTAACATTTATATAGTGGCTGCGTTCACATGACAGTTTATTCCATTTCCCTGTTGTTTCCCAAACTGTTCATTTCCACATTATATTTGAGCTTTCACATGCCACAAAAGCCATTTCTGGAAAACTAATGGAATATAGTGCATGTCTGGTGCTCATTTCTGTGTTGTTTGATTGCAGAAAAGGAAATCCTTTCTCAGCCTCCTCAAACTGGAAAGTGTAGGGGGTACAGTGACAAAATTTGGGGTGATACAATGGTACACAGTTCTCTCCTGCTATTTTCATAGGTGAATTATGTGGGAACGGAAGCAGGAAAGTACGGAAAGGGCAGGAGACTAATGACATTGTTCAATGACATTCCTTGTTGTGCCACACCACACTCACTGGCAGGAATGAAATTTTGTGCAATGTGCCAGTCTTTTGATCAGAAAGCCACAACTCCACAATGCAACAGATACTGCAGCATGAAAGGAACATTAAAAACGGCACAGAAGTGTGAGCGTTATAATTAGGAAAAGCTACACAACTTTTGCACCTGAGGCCATGGCAAAATTCTGCTTAATGGCTGCACCGACCCTACATGCATGCATGGAAAGAGATTGCCCAGAAGCAAATCTACACCAGGTACTTTGATGTGGAGCTGCATTCAAGCTGGCTTTGACATGTAACGAGGGAGGAGCAAACTGCAGTACCACAGCACACATTTTCTATACATCTTCTATACCCACCGGAGGGCCAAAATGGTGTAGTGGTTAGCGTGACGGCCTGGGACCTGAGAGACCGGGGATCCCTTGGTGTCCTGGGTCCAGTCACTGCCTCTCAGCTTAACCCACCTCATAGGGTTTTTGTGTGGATTGAATGAGGAAGGAGATAACCACATACGCTGCCTTGAGCTCTTCGGAGGAAAGGGGTAGGAGATAAATGCAATAAATAAATAAATCCTGGAAAAAGGAACCTATAGAAGAAGAAGAAGAAGAAGAAGAAGAAGAAGAAGAAGAAGAAGAAGAAGAAGAAGAAGAAGAAGAAGAAGAGACTTCAAAGAAGTGTGACTAGCCCAAGGTCACCCAGCAGCTGCATGTGGAGGAGCGGGGGAGTGAAACCAGTTGACCAGATTACGAGTCCACAGCTCTTAACCACTACACCACACTGGCTCATTCTGCCAGTGAGCATGGGGATCCTTCATTGCCCACTGTGATGGCCTGGGAATCAGATTCAGAGGCGGAACCAGAGGAATCCCAGCCTGCACAGGAGTCTCCGCCTCCAGGGCCGGCTGAGCTGGGGCAGGGCCTTGATTCTGAAGCGCCTGCACCTGTGCCGGATCCTCAGGAGCAGGCACCAGGTGAATCCACTCTGGCTCCGGAGGCGATTGAGGACGCATTGCCTACAGGTGTGCCTCTCCCAGCCCTGTCAGGGGAAAGTGAGTCTCCCCCTGGGTCCAGTAACCCACCGGCCTCTCCTGAGCTGCAGAGGCTCAGGGCAGAGAGGCGGAGGGAACTGGTTTCTCCCAGGAGGAGTGCTCGCCTTAAGGCCAGGAGAGGAGGGTCACCTGGGGGCCGGGACCGCCCCTGGCCTCAGAGAAGATAAAGGCCAGTCAGCCCGGTCCCAGGTTGCGGGAGCAATGTCGTTGAAGAGCTGTTTCGGCCAGCACCCAGTCCTGTTCCTCCAGAGTTCCTGCCCAGCTCCTCGCTGTGGACCCCACTTTGCCCATGGAGGACTGTCTGCCGACCCTCTACTCAGGTCCTGGACCTTGCCCCACGGTAACCTCCCCCCTGGACCAGCACACCCACCCTGCACAAGGATGACTGAGGAACCTTTGGCTTTCCAGATGTTGTTGGATGCAAGAAAAATACGCCACTCACTCGCAGAAAGTACCACCCTGGGTGGGGGGCAGGAGAGAATAGAATTTGAACAAATGAATTGGTAAGTAAATAAAAAGTAAATATTTGTGAAACAAAGATCAGATACAGAAGAACAAACTAGACATCAAGCAGTGCTTCTACCTTGGCCCCTAATCGAGTGCTACTCCAGTTCATCATGTCTCTCCCATTTAGAGCCTTACCAGGCTGAACTTTCTGCCTTGTGAACAGCTTCTCCCTCTGGAGCCTGGTTTTCTCAAGCACGCTTCTCTACCCAAACCCCAAACCCCATGCCAGCTTTAATTCCTAAACGATACTTTGTTTTTCACAAGGTGTTCTTTGAGAAGCAGGTTTGCTGCGAAGTCTGTGCAATGGTGGCATATTAGTTAATACTAAATGAACACCGAATGTTATCAGCATCAATGTGACATCCAGTTCGCTTTCAGATATGAATTCATTATGAGCAATGAAATTACATGGAATATCAGTATATCAACACCTAGGAGCCTGTCAGATTGATGTTCTTTGGAGATCCGCTCCTGCCTGCTGTGATGCTGAATAGCAATGATGAGTAGACAAGGTGCTGTAGAGATATATAGATCTCTCTCTCTCTCTCTCTCTCTCTCTCTCTCTCTCTCTCTCTGTGTGTGTGTGTGTGTGTGTGTGTGTGTGTGTGTCTGGAGAGAGAGAAATATAGCTTTATTACCAATGCAAATTCCTTCCTTCACCTAGTCTTGCATTATTCAGCAGGGTGGGGGGAAATATTGAATTAAAATAGATTTATTTAAAAACACATACATGGACTACATGCACTGAATTAGCAACTCTGGCACAACTTTCTCCTCCCTCCCTCCCTCGCTTTTGACTCTCCCTTCCCACTTGCCTCTAAAAAGAAGCACTATACATTAAACCAAGGCTTTGAATTGTGCATTCTTTCTACAGAATGGGCCAAGGTATTACAGCAGCCATTTTGCCAGAAAAATAAATCATGATTGACAAAACGAAATTTGTTAATACAATGGTTTAAGGCAGTTGACAGAATTTTTTTGTCAACAGAATAGATTAAGGGATTCTTTTTAAAAAGGAAGGAAGGAAGAAATTTGCAGATGGAATGGCTTTGATGTTTATGATGAAAAGCATTTTGTTGATAGACTGGATCAGAGTCAAGGGGGGGATGTGGAGAGAGAGAAAACGCATTTTCTCAACACAAGGGGTTTAGCTCATTGACAAAATGCATTTCATCCCCAGATGTTTTGGCTGAGCTGTCAAGTATTCTCCCAGCCTGACATTCACCAATCACGTTGTTGTCAACTCAAAAGCACTCTTTCGTTAGTAGCTCTGAAGAAACAGCTGAAGGCATTACAGGAACGCCATGATTGGTCCCGCTGAATCGTTAGCTATGATAATGTAGTTACTTTAATGCTCGTTAAGTGGCAATGGAGCCAAACATGACTGTGGGAGAAAGATTGATCCTTCCATGCCTGTTATTCTCATTTTTAATCTTTTGCTACAAGTCAGTATTAAATAGTGTCTGTCTGTGATAGAACAGGCGTTACCAACTGGGATTGTGTAAAAGGACAAAATTGATCTGTTTGTTCATGTGGCACCACCTAATCATTACATAAGGAAAGGAATCAGGCTAGTCCCTTATACTCTGTGTTTGGATAGGGATGGGGCAAAACAGGAGAGAACTGCCAACTTGGAATTGTCACATGAAAGATGGAGAAAGCTTGTTTTCTGCTGCAGGAGAAATAGCTCAGGAAGGACCTGAGCCATTCAATTCAGTTTGCAAGTCAACATTAGGAAGAACTTTCTGGTGGTAAGAGCTTCTTGACAGTAGAAGGGACTATCTCGGAAGGTGGTGGAGTGCCTCTCACTGGAGGTTTTAAACAGAGATTGGATGGTCATCTCTCAGGGATTCTTCAACTGCGGTTCCTGCATTTCAGGGGGTTGGACTAGACTTTGGGGTTCCCTTCAAGCTCTATGAAACTCAATTCTATGAAACTGAAAGTGACAGATCTGACCTCCTCTCGCACTTGCACATCTGTGCGCACCTCAGATGTCCCACTGAGCATGCCATCAAGGGCCTGAATCCCACTTTCTCTTTTGCACCTGTTTCACCTGCAACAAGTTAAAGCGAAGAAGTTAAGGGAGTCAAACACAGCAGGACAGCCTCACTTTAACTAACATGAACACATTTGAAGACTTTGAGGTTTATTGGGGGAGCTTTTGAAAATAAACCCATTTTGCTGTGTTTCGTACAGAAAACCTTTATCAGGGTACTGGGAGTGCTCTTGCATTTCAGCTCAAATGTTTTGTACGGTTTATTATGTTCTTCTAAATAAAACTGTCAGGTTTATTGCTGCTTTCATTAAAGTGTTTCATTGTATTCACAGTGACTTCAGGGTAAAGGGAAAGATGACTGTGTGCCAAAGATGGTCAACAAAACTTCCCCTTCTATAATGCCTACATAAATCTGCTTATGTGAAACACTCACCTCGCTCCATAATCTCAGGTCTTATTAACCTCTGGTGCTGCTCCAGGAAGATTCTGCCTATGCCAGAAGGTCATGACCTTTCCATTACCTGCTCACCAACTCCTTCATCCTTACCTTCTTTTGTGTGGGAAGAGTTACCTCACCTGTCAGATGGCAACAGTGGTTGCTTACGAGTAACCAGGCAGGACTCCAACCAGTCTTTTACAGGTTTTATTTAGGTGCAAAACTATTTACAGTTGCAGAACCCCAAAGTTCATGTCTACCTCAATCGCTAGCAGAATCCGGGAGTGCTTGCTTCCTGGACCTCCCCCAGCATAAGAGTCTCCTTACGCCCAGCGTTTTCTTTCCCTCTTTGTGCTTTAGACTTCTGCGCAGGGTGGGCGATGGAAGGGGCGTGCTTCCCTCCTGGCCAGCTTTGCCAGGAGCGGTGTTGAGGCTCCTACCAGCATCCTCTGGTCCTTTCACCTCTTCCCCACTAGAGGTGGGGTTTTCCTCATCACCGGATGAAGAACTGCTTCGCAAGATTTTCGGATGCTGCCCCTCTGTTTCCCGCCCCTGTTCTGATGGCAGTTCCCTGACATCACCCCAACAGTCCAACCCAAGGAAGGCCCAACTTGCAATTTGGCCCCAAATCAATTTGGGCTAGGTGGGGGTCATGTTTAATTAGCGTTTTTAAAGCCCTAATTAACATATATTGCTTGGACAGGGCTGGGGGGAAGGAGATGCTGCATCCCCTTCTGCTTTCCTGCAGAGAGCAGGAGAGCTTGATCCTGCTGGGTCCTGTTTCACGATCACCTCTGTGCAACCACCTCCAGGCAGAATCAGATCCAGGCTCAGCATTTCCCATAGGAGAATTCCTAGGTTGACTCCTGCATCTTCCCAGCCATTCCTCCTCTAGAGGTCCACCAGCAGGGCCAGAAGATTATGGCATTTCACTAGAGTTCCTCCACCATGTTTGGTATGCAGAGGTATACAGTGTCTTTCTACATGAGGTTCAATTTGGAATTTGTGACCAACCACTGTGAGAGACCTAATCTTCTTTTCACAGCCTTAGACAGCAAGGCCATCTTTCTAAAAGGGCTTACTCCAAGAAACTCCCCTGTATAATGTTGTCAGTACACAGTGAAACTGTTGATAATAAAGTTGGTGCACCTGCAATCTTCTAATTGGTCTGGGAGGCTTGCCATCAGAACTGGAATAGTCTGGCCAGAAAAGCAGAAGTCTTTGAACTGTGAAGCATCTCACAGTGCCTTTCTAATAAAAAAGAGAAGACAAGAAGTGATGCCAGATTTCACTTGCCAGAATGAGTGAGTTTACACAAAGTTTGGTGGGTGTAACATAGTTCACCCATGTTGAATGGGAGCGAGTTTCTGATCCTACAAAAAAAAGGAGTGGTGTATCCAATTAACCTTTCAAGCAGGAAGAAAACCATGTACACCAACCTGAGCTCCCTGGAGAAAAAGGTGGGATATAAATGCAGTAAATAAGTACCGTGCATCAGATAAGTTTTCCTTCCCCATTCTATGTAATTGACTTTATCATGCAACAGGTTGCCATGCGGTTGCTCCTGTTTTCGAAGACCTGCAACAACTGTTTGAAACCAATTGCTTTATTTAGAACACTTATCAAAAACTGCAAAAATGTGATTTTCACTTCAGGAGATGAAAATCACAGATATTCACAATGTCCCTATAATTTAAAAACAACTCTGTATGCTTCCTCTTTCTGTTGGTTGTTTTTTTCAGTGCCCAGATAAGAAAACTAAGTAATTTTAATCTTGCCTTTCTTTGATTCACCACAGAGATGTGGAACTCAGGGCCTTCCAGATGTTGTTGGAATCCAACTCCCATCATGCCCAACCAACACGGCATTGGAGTCCAGCAATAATCTGGAGAGGTACAAGAGAAGAACCTGCTGGTTCGGGCCAATGGCCCATCTAGTCCAAGAGTGGTTGACAGCAACTGGTTTTCAGAAGCAATTCTGCCTCAGACTTTACCTGCTTCTTACTCTTGTGGTTCATGACTGAGGGGGGGGGTGAGAAATACTGATGGTTCTCATGAGCAGTACAGCCACAATGGTAGCCTAACACTGCAGGAACATAGTGTTATGTGCCACCCCCTATCTCTGTGGTAGCAAGATCCCAGGGAGCTCCAGGAGCTTACCCTGGGATGTTTTTCCATTGAAAAATCATGGCACAGCAGAGGCTGCAGTGTCTTTAAGTCTTAAGATATATGGTTTTATTTACACATATATACACCTTAGCCTTGATGGAGGGAGTGCAGAACATTACACCCCAAGAATGTCTCTTATTGCTTCTCACTTAGCTTCAGAAAGCTTGGATCCAGAGCAGATGCCAGCCATGCTCCCTGGTCTTTGGGTACAGATGCTCCCATCCAGCCCACATGTAGTTTTGCCCCCACTTCCTGCTCATCCTTTTCAAAAAAACCTCCTGCAAAAGGACACTTTTTTCATGTGGTGATATCACACCCCCTATGTCAGAGACCAGGCCGAGGAGTACTGCTCTGATGAGGAATGGTGGGAGCCTCCCCTCCCCCTGCTCCTGACCAGGATCCTGAAACTGCCCAGGAGCAGTGGAGGACTATAGATTTGCAACAGTGGTTTGCAGAGGGGCATAGTTCTGAAGACAAAAGTTGGGACGAACTGGGGGGTGAACAGCAAAGTGAGGAAGAACTGGAAGAGAGAGAGAGCTAACAGACTCTCTTTCGCTGAAAAGTGTCCAGCCTATCAGTCCAAGTTCATGTAGAGCAGATAAGGTGGCTACACAAAGAGTGGTTACAATATCAGGTTGCAAGGAGCGGAAGTGACATGGGGGAAGCGGGGGGAAACCTTAATTGGGAGCACCTTCATTCCAAGAATGGCTGCTTTGTTCTTTTGCTGTGGCCATTAAAGACTCTTTAAATGGTAAGCGACTCTTTGCTTTCTCCTGCTTTGTCTACTGCCAAATTGGGGAAAGAAGCTGAGTCCCTGAAACCTGACACCCTATAACCCTGGCAACCTCCCTCTCCCAATTCTCCTGTCTCCATCCACTACTCAGAGCCAGGGGAGGGACAGTATTTACATTATCAATCGCTCATACTGGTGCAACACTTTGCTCTCTTTGTTTCTCTTTGTTTCTTAATGGCACCTCTGTCAGCTGATCTCCTGAACAGGAAAACTGGTATAGCCTGCATTTTAATGCTTCCTTTGCTGTATTTAACTCCTCATACTATTCCAAATATTAGCTAAATTATATCACTAAATTTAGGAATCTGGGGGTTCTTCCCTGCCCCACAGAACAGGAAGCTGCCTTATACCAAGTCAGACCATGGGTCCCTCTAGCTCAATATTGTGTCCACTGACTAGCATCTAAGGTTTCAGGCAGAAGTATTTCCCCATTCCACCTAGAGATGTTGAGGATTGAACCTGAGACCTTCTGCACACATGCTCCACTCCTGTTCAACCCTGCAAAAGGAAATTGAAAACTGAAAAAAAGACAACAACCGCTAGACCATGATTGGCTACCACAGTTAGGAATCACCAGTCATAAGAAAATTAAACAAAACAAAACCATACAATGCTTTTTCAGTCTCCATCTCCCCCACCTATTCATCATCCGCAGCACTGATTGCATATACTTCATGCATTAAATATATACACCTTATTTCTACATGCCTTGGGGGTTGATAAACAGGGTCCCTATTTTAATTTTGCAGAGGGATCAGTTCCTTTTACTACTTCATGTCACAGCACAGAGTTAAGCCTCATCTGCTAGCTGCTGACTGTAGGAATTGCTTTGTTATGGATTTCCATGCTTTTAAATTGTTCTGTACATTCACCCACCATTCCATTATAACTCATTTTTTCCCCATTTACTCCTTTGCTCTTCCCATGGCCAAGCAGGAAATCCCCTTTCTAATAGCCAGGCCCAGCACCAGAAGTTTGGGCATGTGCAAAGGCCCGTTTCTTGTCAGGGGTCCCATCCACTCCTCCTTCATGCAGTCACCGCATGCTCATCCATCCATGCTCTCCCACTGGTGATAGTGACAGTGTCTGCCACATTTCTGTAAACTGTTATTAAAAAAGAAATAAACCTGCTCATGAATTTTGTCAGCATATCAGGCCCCCATCTGTAATAGACCTTTACATTTGTTCATTTCATTAAAAATTATACAGCATTTGTCTTCGTTGTAGTTGGGGTTTTTTTTTAAAAAAAAATCAAAATGGTTCACAAAAAGAATAAAACTATCACAGTATTGGTGCAAACACTTAACAACAACTATTTAAAATATTCAAAGAACTTAAAACCAGGGATAAGCAGATTTAAACGCACATCAACATTCTACATATCTGGGAAGTTTTGTCCAAAGAATAAGTTTTTTCATAGGTGCCAAAAAGAGTCAATAGGTTGGGAATTCCGAAGTGTGGGTTCTGCCACACTAAAAGATCAGTATCTTATAAATGCAAAACGGGTATTTTGTGGCACCTGTAACAGTGCCAGTTCTGCAAATTGAAGCAGGCAAGTGTTAATATACAGGGTGAGGGGATAGATAACCTGGTCCCAAGTAACACCTTGAACCTGAACTGGTAGCGAATTAGCAACCATTGCAGATCTCTGAGCACAGGTGTTATATGCTGACACAGCAATCATGGTGCAGCATTCTGCACCAACTGCAGATTCTGGATCAAGCACAAAGGAAGACCCACCTAGTGCAGATTGCAATATCATTCCACTTTAAACAGTCATGGCTTTGCTCAAAGGATCCTGGGAAGTGTAGTTCATTAAGGGGGCTTGTTAGGAGACCCCTACTACCCTCCCAGAGCTATGATTCCCAGAGTGGTTTGGCAGTCAATCCTCTTCCCAGGTATATCTACCCATTTCACACTTTCTGAAACAATGCAAGAGCCAAAACACATCTGTCAGAGTTGCCTCCAGGTCCCAGCTCACAGAGGACCAACGCTAGTCAGTAATAACGTATAAAAGTCTTTATTGAAGATTAGTTTCCATTTCCAAAACCGCAGCGTGCAACTCTACGTCTTAGAACCTAGACCGGCGAAGCTCCATCTGAGTCTCCGCCTCTTAGACACCAGTTTAAGACTCTAGCCTTACTCCACCTCTTCCGTTGTTCTTTCCTCCTCTGGGTCCTTCTGCCCCCTGGGGTTTCCTCCTTTCTGGACTCTTCTGACGCTGACCCCCCTGAGTCTTGCCCCTCCTTCCGGCGGGCTTTAGGACCTGGCTCCCTATCCGGGCTACCTGCTGTGCCGCTCGCCTGTACATTTGAACTTGGCGCACGCGCCCAGCCAGTAACTTTCCTCTTGACCGTTTCCCCGCTCTCCGATGGAGGCGTGGTCAATCCTGACTCATCTCCTCTTGCTGGTGGTGAGAACACTGGTCCCGATGCCTGGGACTCCTCCCCCCCACTGCGCTCTGGTGGGGAAGCTGGTCCTGATTTCCAACTGCTGCTCTGGGAGTCCCCTCTGGCCCCTTCCTTCTGGGGTTTCCCCCTTGGCACCCCCCTTGCCCTGGCCATCGGCGCTCCCTTCTGTGAATCTTCCGATTCGCTGGAGAGGCTCATGGAATCCCTCTGACCACTGTCACCGCCTACGCTCCCCTCGGATTCCTCCCCCTTGCTCTCCATTTCCTCCCTCTCCTGTGCCTCTGCTCCTGAGCCCCTGACAACATCCATCATTCAAAATTTGTGTTTCTCTGAACATTGCAATGCAATTCTCCAGCCATGTAATGTGTCCATAAAAGCATATACTAGTGGAAAGTGTGCGTTAAAATGCATATTAAAATGTGAAAGTGACACGCACACGGACCCATGCATTATATTAAAGAGAATCGCATACAAATATGAGCCTTAGGATAAATTTGCCTTAAAAGCTGATGAATTTCCACAAGGACTTTTATTTATTTATTGCAAACTGATGTGGAAATGTTGAAAACTGAATTTAAGACTGGAGAAATGAGAAACCGAAAGAAACTGAAATTGACAGATTCTCCTATTCCAAGGCACTACTCAAAACAGGATGGCCTTCTGTGCCCTAAAAGGCAGGAAAAGCAAAATTTATTACCTTACTGACTTAGATGAAGTGTCTACTGTATGACACTTCTGTTTCAGCAGCAACCGGGCAAGTGCCTCTTAAACACGGAAGAGAAACTTGTATGCTCCCATCAGATCCATTAAGTAAAGCCAATGGTTCAGGGTTGATAGGTTGTGTAGACCTTCAACCTTTTCAGACCCAGGTCCCACTATTAACTCAAACATGCATTTGGAGACCCATTTCTTAATCTTTTACCATATATTTGCATGGTGATAGTGCTCCCATTATGATCCACCTTGGATCAGGCTGCAACCCACTAGTGGGTCCCAACCCAACTATTGAAGACCATTGATGAAGACCAACACTATCTAGATGGCCATATGTTCTCCTTCCTTCATGGGAGAGGGGAGGACGTCGCAGAAAGAGGTTCTAGTCAAGACCTTGCACCATTGTGCTAGTTGTTTGCTTGTAGGGGATTTTTCACATTTGGAAAGGCCTGAAAAAACATGACCTCCCAACTGGAGTCTGAATTGATGCAACCCGTTCTATCACCACCACCATGCTGATGAAGGTATAGACCAGAGCCCAGTGTAAATGGGTTATTGGAAGGATAAAATGAGATTAGACATGTCAAACACTTTGTGCTGGCATGGAAAGAAGTCCTTTTTGTACTTCTGGACACTCTGTGCTGCAAAGCGCAGATTTGGACAAAGCACCATATTCCTTAAAAACTCTTTAAACGACTTCATAATATGCTGTGCCCTTGCTAATTTCATTTTCTTTTCTTTTTTGTACTCTTACATTTCTTTTCATCCCCACCCCCACCCCTTCATTTGCAAATAGGGAAGAAGAGGGGGGAGGGAAAGAATCCTTTTGTGCAAAGAATGAATAACAGATGAGATATATGTTTGACTGTCTTGTTTCAAAAGAGTGTTCCATGTATAGAGGACACTCTTCAGAAACAAAGGCTGCCTTCAACAATTTCACTATTTACAGCAAGGCCGCAATTAAAATCCTGTGACCTTTAAGGGGACTCTTGACTTCAAAGGCGAAGCCAGTGCTGTTACATACTAAAAACAGAGTCTGGGGAGTGGGCAGGAAGACAGCTATCAAAGGAGGAACAGCCCCCTCCTAACTGGCAGCAGGTGGGTTTGATCCAGAGGAGTACAGCTCCTTTGTAGGACACCCTTCAGGAGGAGCAACCAGCACCATGCAGGATCCAGTCTTCCCATTTATCAGCTTTGTGAGGTAAGGATTTGATCCTGCATAGTGCTGCTTGCAGCTCTTTCGGAAGTGGCTCCCTGCGAAGGAGCAAGCACCCCTCAGAATCAAACCCACCTGCTCACAGTGGGGAGTGGGGAGAAAGAGACACAATGGCTCACAGTGGGGCACAAATTAGAGCCATGGGGCGGATAGGGGGGCTTATGCACAGCCCTAGTTGATATACTCCAAATATACTGTACCTATATGCTTACACACAGTACATGGCACAATACCCCATCTATTAGAACCAGCTGACAAAGGGTAGCATAGTAGTATGTTGGGCTTGGGCTGGTTAGATATGGCTCCACATTTCTGATCTGCCATGAAGTTCCCTGGGTAACTTTGGTCCAGTCAGTGTCCGAAGTTAACCTATTTTATACAGCTATTATAAGGATTAAGTGTGATACCTGACACCCAAACATACCAACCTGAGTTCAATGGATGAAGGAGGGTCTATCAGTTACACTGGTGCTCCAGCTGATGATAACAACATTCCTGCCCTGAAATATATTCCAGTGCTCTTAAATCCTGGGTCCACCAGATGTTCTTGGACTATGGTCACATCCACACCATGCAAATAAAGTAAAATATCACAATATCACTTTAAATAACCACAGCTTCCCTCAAAGAATTCTGGAAGATTCATGGTGCTGATAGTTGTTAGGAGAACCCTATTTACCTCCCAGAGCTACAATTTCCAGAGTGGTTTAATGGTCAAGTCCTCTTCCCATGGAACTCTGGAACTGTAGCTTTGTGAGGGGAAATGGTCTCCTAACAACTATCAGGTCTCATAACAAACTACAACTCCCAGAATTCTTTGGGGGAAGCCATGACAGTTTAAAGTGCTATCATGGTGCTTTCAATGGATGGTGTGAATGTGGCCTACATGGGTATTCTAATCCAACAACCCTGGGACATGGTTGAGGAGCACTGCAGCCTGCCACTTGGTACATTCCATTCTACCCACCTCTAGGTATGCAACACTTCATTTGCCTGCATGTGTAGGCCACATCTCAGTTAAAAACAAAGAAAGGGTTTGCAGTGTACTGTACAAACCAACTTTTGTATAAACTCAATAGAGGAGCCCCCAGAGCAGGAAAACCTGGTATTCAGATCCAAGCATTTGGGAGTGGAAAAACACCGGCTCCTCTTGAGCAATCTGACTTTGTAATTGCTATTTCAGGTAGAAATCATTAAACACGGAAAATAACCATGCCATTGCAGAGAGATAAATATCTCTCTCTCAACAGAATACACAAACACATATAATGATAAACGCCGCCTTATCAGTCATTTGCCCTTCAGAAAGGTCAAACATCCCCAAAACATCTACTCTGCAATGATCTTAGAGAAATTATCATTTGCAGTCGCCAACGTGGACACATTATTTCTGACGAGTGTCAGTTTCCCCCCTAGAATATTACATTTTCTAATATTTAGTTTTCTGGCACTCTTTATTTTTTTGTCCCCTTCCTTGTGCCTATCTGTGTAGATTAGAAAGGTTCTTAACTGTTATCTGTAATAGATTTTGCCAGTAGCAAAATTCATGCAGGCATAATAGAGGAACAAAGTGTACTCCGATGAAATTGCGACCATAATTTCCAGCCGCCTGACATTTATTGCATATTGCTATTAGAATTCAAGTGCCTATTTGTTTTGTACTTTGCTTTTATTCTTGCATCACAAATGTATAATGGAAAAAAGATATTTTAAACGCCAAGTTAACTATCACTGATCAACATGAGGCACCAAACATAATCAATATTACTTAAACACACTCCTAGGCAATTAATTTTTAAAGGAATCAAATTGTTGCACCTCATCAAAATTTATAACAATACAATAAAGGATGTTACATTCTTTATTGTTTAATTAAAAGCAACATTTAGCAGCCGCACAGCTAAGTGCCAACGCATTAGGACACAACATTTCCTGTTTATCAGCGTGAGATATACAAACAGGACTTGCAGAACATTTTATATTACATGAGTTAATTAGACTTTATTAAATTTCATATGCTTATCAAATTATTGAGCATGATAACTTCAGAACCCCAGAGAAATATTCCTGTAATGCATCCAAGTGTAAATGAGGCATCCTTAATGGATTCGGCATTTCCATCGAGCACAAAATAAGTTTTATGGAAAAGACTTCTTGGGAACTAAGTGGAGAAGCCAAACACTGTTGAGGATGGGGAGAGCCAGCAGAAGCCTAAGTAAGCAGATGATTTACATAGCAGGGTGCAAAAGTAAAATAAAAATATAGTACTTGGAGAGGTGAGTTTGATCCATCAAAGCACTGGTGTCATGGGTATGGATGTCAGAGAATCCTGATGAAAACATAAATGGAAATTGCTGGTGTTCATTTATTTGTCTCATGTCAGATGTTGCTGTTGTTTTCAGACTACAAACAACACACAATTGATGACTTCTTCCCTCCATTTTTTTTGCATTGACACAAATGGTGTGGAAATAATTGCATCATTTATTTCATCAAACACACCTTTTATAAATGATTATTTAAATCATGTTAAATAGCAGACAGATAAATAGCATACTATTTGGTGGAAATCAAATTGCAGCGGAATGGAAACAGAGCTGATTGTGATCAATACAGGTCGGAATAGAAATCACTGCCTTCTTACATCCTTAGACTCTTGGCTGAGTCCCAATCCACAAGCTCAGCACCATGGAGAAGGGATGCGAAGGTCTCCTTGCCACCATGCACAGGCCCAGTGACAGCACTTGGTATCTTTGGGCAGCTTACATGCATGGTCCTCCAGCACTGACACCTGACACTACTGACACCTTCCAAGACTCATGGTAAGCATCAACACCTGCAAGTCTCTGTTTTAATGTCCTACAATCAGCTGGTTGGGGTGAATTTATATTGGGCATGTTGGGGCAACATGGAAATTAGAGTTCTGCTTGTGGGTTTCCCACAAGTTTCTGATTGACCACTGTAAGAAAAGGATGCTGGATTAGATGGGCCATTGGCCTGATCCAGCAGGCTCTTCATATCTTCTTATCCCCGATTTAGCAAACAGTGAGAGAATAGCATTGCATCAGCTGTCAGGGATGAGGCAGATCTGTTCAACTCTTCTCTTATTTCAAGACATGGTGCAAAGAAGCCTTTCTCAACCTGGCCAAATGTATGGAGGACACCAGGTAGTGGAAGGTCCTCCTTTCTCCTGAGCCAGTGGAAGAAGAGGTCTTATCCCACTTTACTTTGGAAGATGAAACCTGGGACCTTATTGACCATAGGTCAATAGTAAAGAACATCCTTTGTATACAGAAAGTCCCAGCTTTAATCCTTGGCATCGCCAGTTTATAAGATTCATGCAGCAGGGCATGAGAAAGGCCTCTGTCCAGCTCCACACAAGAGACACAAGAGTCCAATTGGACAATGCATATGAGGCTTGATGGATCAGTCACCTGGCTTTGTACCTGGCAGATTTCTGGTTCTCACACAGGCCTTTTGAAAAATACAGAATAGCCTCTCTTGCTCTTCTGCATCTTCTTGAATATGCCTTTGATGCAAATCCCAATGAACAGATGCTATCCTTGTTCTGAGTTGTCTGCACATGCCCTAGAATGTGAGATGGAAAGATCACCATGCATATTTCACCACTTGATGGTGCAGTCATCAAGTAGCAGATACACATTTGTGAATGATTATTCAGATATAGCAAGGAATGAGGAAGGTTTGTGATTTCTTGTGCTGCTGAATTGCAACCCGCTATGTTTTTGGGATTCAACAGCTTTTTACTTATTCTCCAGAGGTGAATATCTGAGTGGAAAAGAAAAACCATTCTTCCACCGTATGAAATGCAGAATGGATGTAATTTATGTAGTGCAATAACAAGCAATAAGTGCAAGTGTTCCAATCTTAATTAAAAGACATTACAGATGATTTACAATATCTTGGATATGAAGAAAGTTGCACTTAGATATATGCTATTGTATCAGAAGAAACACATCTTGCAAGGTTCCACATCCAAATTTAATAGCATTGTTACCCTCACTTTTACTGTTGAGTATAATTTTCTTCCCTCCCCCTCTGTCTTCTTCCAGCTGAAATGATGTGTGAAAAGCAAAGGAATTTTATAGTTTACCTTGTAATGATCTGCACCAAGCAGTCATGGCAAAAGTTGACTTTGTTTTGATAGGGTTAGTCAAATAAATCAAGGATTGAATAGTTCCAAGTAAAGCAGGCTATCACAAAATCAACACCTGGTCAGCTCTGTGATAAAAATGATCACAAGGCAAGCATTGCTGCAAAGTTGGTGGCAATGAGTTGACCTAATTTGCACACAAATGTGTTGTAACCTACACACATATAGTTAACATAGCATACATATATGGTGTAATTTCTTAGTAAAAATATATATTAGGAGAGATTTACACTAAAATGCTGGTGGATTTTCACAGGAACTTTAAAAAAAGCAGACTGATGTGGAGAACTCTCCTGCTATTTTTGAACCTTTTTTCCCCTTTCAGAATAAATAGTAAAAGCAGAAATTGTTGAAAATGGTACACTGTTCCGTGTTATTGATTTTTCATCTTGTTGTTTGTGAGGTTTATTTATGACTGCTTAAAGAAAACAACCGAAAGACGCTTAGAAATGAATAAAACAGAAAGCACCATTTAAAGAATAATAATCGACCACTGAACATAAACACAGATTCAGAAGAACTTTTAAGACAGCCAAAATGGGGGGGGGGGTAAATTGATGTACGCAGTGGTGTTCCCAACTACATGTTGATTGTTTGGGACTCTGTATGTACACACCTAATCTTTTTCTCTGTAAGTTAAAAAAAAGACATATAAATACCTCATCAGAGCAGCTAGCTTTTTACGATTTGTGTAATGGCCTGCTTTTTCGAGGAGAAACAAAATGTTCCTAGCAAACAGACTCAATTAAATGTGGAAAATAGTTTCTCGTATTTATTTTAGTGCTTGTCCAAAGAAGCCCACATCCAAAGTACAGGACAGAGACAGAGTAAAGATGTTATGGGGCAGAGAAACCCAACATACTGTGAAGAGGATGAGAGACACTAAACTTATGGATTCTTCAAACATGCCAACGTAGGCTTTTACTTGTAGCTAAGCATATGAGCCAACTCCTAGGGGCCAAGGTCACTTTGCCCCCCAATAAATATTTGAGTGAGCCAGTGCCCCCAAATTTGATGGCCATTGTCTT